>NC_142344.1:38370747-38970747 GCF_054954075.1 Amborella trichopoda | reverse complement strand
TTCAATATAATCAATAGAGGAAAGAGGTTTGTTTTTTTACCCTTGGAGCCTTGGATAGGGGGAGGTAGATATAAGTATGGGTTCCCAAAGAATATTGATGCATCAAACACATCGATTTGGCCTCCTCTAAGGATTCTCCCTGAAAAATTATTGTTGGATAAGTTTTAAACACTTAAAAAAGACATGGATGAAATGCTTGTAGGAATGACTCAAGGGAGTTGATTGTTTGAAAGGTTTAATGGCTCTAATTTATGCAACTCCGATATCTTCTTCAAAATGACTCTGCCTAATGGTTTCTTGACAAATTCAAGAAGACTAACCCCAATAAGCTCAACAATTTTTCAGGAATTTCTCCGTCTAAATGGTTGCTTGAAAGATCTATAGAGTTGTAATATATGATTTAGTTCAAATAGAAGGCTCTAAAAGGCAAGAAAAATGCCTAAAAGGACATGTATAGAAGTAGTGAGAAAAAACATATGGACTCATAGTCTTATTGAGGGTATGGCGCTTGACAGAGCAGAATGGTGAAACAAGGTTCCGATGATGATGATTATAGTGATGGAGTCTGAGAGATAACAGAGTTCTGTATGTATTTCAGTATGAAGATGAAGTCCAAGAACTAACCTCTCTACATCTAGGCTTCCCTTTGAAAGGTCCACCATAGGCTTTTAAGTGTTTTTTTATACTTCATTTCTCATTACTTTGTTCGATTGTTTACAGCTTTGTCATTTTTTCGATTTACTCTGCTACATTCATATGTTGCTTGTTCATCTTCATCAGCTACTGAAACTTTAACATTTTTTATATTTCCTTTGCGATCCACGCTTAATTCTACTTATCCTATCTGAATCTCTTTTTATTTTACAGGATTTCAGCAATTTCTTTTTTATTTTGGGATCTTGTAGAGCTGCTTTAGCAGTAGCAGCTTTCAATTGAAGCTTTGACACTGCATTAACCGAGAGAGGTTCAATTTTGTACCTTGGCTTGAGGTAATGAAGTTTCACACTCTCCTTATTAGAGTTTTATAACATCAGCTTTGGTTTATGATAGATTATTGATATTTTTTTTTGTTCCCTAGTTTCTCTTGAGCGTACATTGTGCTTGTTTACAATAAAAGAGTAACAGAGACAATGAATTGATCACCCACTTTCTGATTGCATGTGATTTTTGACGGAATTCTTGCATTTCTCTTTGATTTTTGAAGTTAAATTTAATCAAAGCATCTAGTTTGCTTGCTTCATTTCCTTTACTAGCTATAAGAGCTATCATCGGTCTCTGATTCATCTCTATAATTTCACGAGCTTTAAATCGTCACTTTCTCTGTGTAAATTTTTTGATAGATACTGTAAGTGTGATGCTTTCATCAGTTTCATTTATGAGATTGACATTTCTTTGATAGTCTTTCGGGTTAAAGCTTGCGATTGACGTTCCTTCGTTAATATTCTCTTTTTCAAATATAAGAAACACACCTACCTTGCCTATCATGCCCAATAAGCAAAATATCTCTATCAAAACCATACATAGCATATAACACTTCCTCCATAGATGTATCTCGCCTTGTGTGCTTCGCCACCACTATTTAGTTAAGAGAGCTCTATACATGAGAGCCAATCTCCTAACGCCCAAACCTACATCTTTGATTGGCAGACACACTTCATCTCAACTAACATGATGGTATTTCCTCTTGCTAGTATCACCTCCTCAAAGGAACGGTTTCATCAATCGTGTTGATCTGCTTTCCCCTCATTAAGCGAGAAATAAAGATATTAAATAAAAGGACATATTCATTAAAGTAGATTTATGTGAAGTAATTTGCCCCCCAAAGAGAGAGATTTCGCCTTCCATAAATTCACTTTATAGGTAAAGTGTTGAATAATTTGGTCCTACAAAGATCTCAGAAATTTAGATTTAGAAATATCCATATATCCAAATATTTGATTGGTGACACATGAACTCTGCATCCCAATAAGTACCAAATGCAGTTGTCCCGTGGAGTTCCCTGATAATGGAATCACGAGGTACTAAGTTTATTACCTTTCAATATAAGAACAGGATGAAATGCAAATATCTGGAAACTCCTTTCAGCTATAGACTATTTTCTTGAACTCACCACCTTCACCAGCCTCTCTCTTCTCTCTCTCTCTCTCTCTCTCTCTCTCTCTCTCTCACTGTATATGGGTGATAAAAACACTCTTTGAACTCACCACCTTCACCTGCTTCTATTTTTGTTTCTCTGCACATGGGTGATAAAAACATTCGGAAAGAAATATAGGGGGAGAGAGACTTGAAGATAGATAATAAAACAAATGATTGTGTACTATAAGAACATTCACTTTTGATATATAGAAGTCATACCCATTTTAGCCATCAGATAAAAAATCCGATAGCTTAAAGTGAATGACATATCTCAAACCACCCAGTGTCACATCTAATGATTGGTGATGATTGTGATTTCCTTGTACCAAAATAAATAGTTTCATTCTATACATTTCTATAAAACAATGTGATTATTTTTTTTTTAAGTTGTACTTCGGCTTATTCTGAAAGGAAAATATGCTTTGTCATAGTCTAGATCATAGTTAGCAAGTCGCAAAAAAACAATATATCGGCTCCCTACAAAATCGGAATTAAATCGATTTTGGTTCAAAAAGTCAGATGCAAAAATTCAGGCAAAAATGCTCAAATTGGGAAAAATATTGTAAATGAAAACATCGTGAATATATCGGATCAGGATTAGAAAAATTTAGATTGAGAAAATCTGATATGTAAAATTTTAAAATTTAGAACTTTAATATAATAAAGTCAATTAATTTAGTGATCCCATATTAAATACACAATATGGCCCAAAAAGAAATCATAAAGCATAACAAAGTTACTTGATCCAAATTTAAATACATGAAAGGCAACATTAAAAAATATTTTTTAAATCACGTAACTTTAGAAGACAAGAAAAGTAGATATTTTTTTTTTTTTAAATCACGTAACTTTAGAAGACAAGAAAAGTAGAATTTTTTTTCCCATCATTATCTTCTTTGTGATGGTCTTGATTTTATTTTTCGGATGCAAATTTTTTTTTCTAAGGAATGTATTTTTTTTAAAAAAATAGGTGTCGGATATTTTTTATTGTTTTTTGGGGAGTATGATGTTTAGAGGGGATGAAATAGAGCGTTAAAAGAAATTAATCTAGATTTGAAAGTTCGTAGAAGTGTTTTTATCCCAAAAAAAAATAAAATCGAAGGCATAGAGAAGGTAAGTTCTAAAATTTTGAAATTGAATGCACAAAAATATAACCTTTTTAAAAATGGGTTTCTTTGGAGTAGAAAGAATAAAGGTATACAACTTTCCAAAAAAAATTGAATTTGGATCCAATGAATGTGAACTGTGTTTTAACCATTGTTTTTGAAAAAGTCATTAAAACATGTTTTTAACATTTTCACAAAAATAATGTGTTTTTTTCTCGATATTTTTAAAATAATGTAATTTAAAACGTGTTACAACAAAACGGTGCATTTTAGAAAATGTAGCTTTTTTAATAGTGACTTGCTAGTTACTATTTAAATAAAGTAGTGGACGATTTAAGTCTTACATTAGGTACTTGGAATAAATAATTCAAGGTTATATATAAAGAGATTGTTTACAAAGAAACCATTTATTTTTTGTATATGGAGGTCACAATCATCCTTGTCCATTAAATTTCAAAATGGGTGATTGAAAGAGTATCATTGAATAGACTAATAACATCTCGGGTATTGTTATCTTAGGTGTAATTGAAGGTGTATAGAAAATACTCTTGTAAATCATTTTAATAAGGCTTTCACTTCTAAAGTTAGGTTCACACTTCGGATGGATCGTGTACCATTCAAAGTTCTATCGCCTGAGATAGTTCTATCGCCTGAGGAAATTAAGAAGGCCGTCTTCTCGCTTTTCTAAAACTTTGGGGCATGATTGATGCGAAGCTATTGCAAATGTTTAAAGCCTTTTTTTTAAGAAGGAACTCTTTAAGGGAGTAAATTCCACGGATATCACGTTAATTCCCAAGAAATCAGTTATAGTTGGTTTATCAGATATCATGCACATTAGTTTGCTCGCTAGGCTTTACAAAATTGTAGCTAAAATTTTAGCCAAAAGACTAAAGGTAGTGCTACCAATAATTATATTTGGTCCCAAATATGTGTTTATGCAATATCGTTTAATTACCGATAGCGTTTTGGTTGCTCAAGAATATATCCATTCAATAATTTTGAGCTAAGTCAAGGGTGGTCACTAATGTGGATATGACTTATGAAAGAGTGGAATGTGGTGAATAATGAGTTTTTGAGACAAATGGAGAAATTGGATATTTGGATGCTTTTCTTCAGCCCATTTTTTATTCTGATCAATGGTCTCTAGGGGTTTACGTCAAGGTGATCCTCTGTCGCCTTTTCTATTTACCCTTATATCGAACGCTTCCGTCTTTTAGTTCGCAATGTGGAAAGTAGGGGTAACTTCTCAGGTTTCAAAGTTGCCGTTGGAGGGCCGAGTGTATCTCACCTCCAATATGCAAATGACACACTTATTTTCTATGGGGCTGATCCGTTTCAAGTTAATAATATTGCTAAGTTCCTGAGATGTTGTGAAGTAGTTTTGGGGCTTAAAGCTAATTTTGAGAAAACTTCACTGATTGGTAACAATTGTATTGAGTCACTTGTGAAGGACTTAGCAGACTATATGAGGTGTAAGGTTGATATGTTTCCTATAACCTATTTGAGCATGTTAATCTCAAATATCAGATTAATCGTTGCGGTGTGGGATATATTGGTGCAAAGAGTATTGTTTAAACTGGATCTTTGAAAGTCTAAATACTTGTCTTTCGGTAGGAGAGTTACTTTGTTAAGATCGTGTTTGGCAAATCTCCCTATATGTTAAATATCTCAAATTCAGATGCCAAGTTTGATTGCTAAAAAATTAGGAAGATGATGTCGAATTTCTTGTGGGGCTCTTACGAGGAAGCTAGAAAGTTCCATATCTTAAGGTGGTATGGGGTTTGTCCTCCCAAGAGTGAAGGGAGGTCTAGGGATTAAAAATATAAGGCTTGTCAATCAAGTCATTCATTATAACTGGTGGTGGTGGAATTTTCATTTTAAAAACCAACTGTGGTATCAAGTTTTATCGGCTAAATATGGCCTTGATAAACATGTATGTACTTAGTAACCAAGTATTCTTTTAGATTTATAAGTCGCTTGGAGATAGGCCACTAAAATTTGTTTACCCAAATATATTTGATAAGGTGACTCATCCAAATACTAAGGTGGTTGAGTGATGCAGGGAGAAAAAAAAAAGTATAATAAAAAATAAAACAAAGGATGAGAGATTATACCCTCTCTCAGGGTCTACAGGGGAATCCACTCCAACGAGAGAATATACCATCTCTCAATACCTACAAGGGAATCCACATCAAAAACGATTTTTTTACAAGATCAATTTATTCAATTCTCAATCTAGGCTCATTCTCTGATCTTAACAAAGAATGGACATCTCCTTTTAAATAAACTTTTGAAGAAAAAAAACTTACAAAGATAATTCTCTCTCTTTTACGTATTTTTCCCTATTTTATCACTCCTCCATATTCACTCTCTCCTACCTATTTTCTCTCTCCCGAGTACCATCCGTATTTCTCTCTCACATCTCTCCTACATACCATCCCTATTTTTCAATCTTTATCATGGTTGATCTTCTTTATATCTAAATCTCTTATTTTTCTCCGATCTAAATCTATCTTTTTTTCAATCTAACTAAATATCCCACTAAGATTACCTTTCCATAATTAGTTCTCATATAATCCCCAAAATTCTCTGAACAACTTACGCACCTCCACCCACTTAACACAAAGTCATGTACCAAAATTTAACTCCTCCTACTATAACTAATCATATCTCTCTTCTTATTCTTAAAGAATATAAATATAATAATAATAAAATTAAAAAAATAAAAAACCCCAATTTTATTTGCATCATTCTCTACATATTAGGAAAAGCTCGACCTCGAGCTTATAGAGCTCAAATATTTTAGAGGCCTTCTTGAAAGTTAGTGATATAGTCCCACCATACGCCTCAGCACTTTTTCTTCATTAAGCCGATTCAACACAGTGATGTCGAGCTCAAACTTGATTTCTTCTTCAGACTAACTTGGTTGGATTTCGAATACTGCATCACACATATCTTATTTTCATAATTGATTTTCAAAATTTCTTGTACATTGGGGTTATCATTGTCATCTTTTGTATCTTCGTATTCTTGTTCCTCTTCTTCCGATTGCAATCTATGAATTAGATCTCGTAGACATTGTTCTACTGTGTATTTAACATGTTCTATTAGGTCTTCTTTAGGTCTATGAAATCTTTAATCAAAGCTCCATATAACTAGATCCGGGATCTCAATGCTCTGATACCAATTGATACAGGGAGGAAAAAAATAATTATAATAAAAAATAAAATAAAAGATTAGAGATTATACCATCTCTCAGGATCTGCAAGGGAATCCACCCCAACGAAAGAATATACCTTGTCTCAAGGTCTGCATGAGAATCCACCCCAAAAACGATCATTTACAAGATCAATTTACTCAATTTTCATAATCTGATCATTCTATAATTTTTACAAAGAAGAGACATCTCCCTTTAAATAAACTTTAGAAGAAAAAAACCCACATATGTACTTTTTCCTATTTTTCTCTCTCCTCCCTATTTTCTCTCTCACTTTTTCTCTCTCGTACATAACATCCCTATTTTTCTCTCACCTCTCTCCCACGTACCATCCTTATTTCTTAATCTTTATCATAGTTGATCTTTCCCATATCTAAATCCATTATCTTTCTCCTATCTAAATCCATATCTATTTAAATCTAATTAAATTTCCTACCAAGATTACCTTTCGAATACTAGTTCCTATTTAATTTTCAAAATTCTTTTAACAACTCAAGTACCTCCTCCCACTTAACACAAAGTTACGCATCAAAATTTCCCTCCTCCCACTTTAACTTATCATATCTGTCTTCCTATTCTTAAGAAAAAAAGCAAAAGAATAATAAAATAAAAATTAAAACAACCGCAATTTTATTTGCATCACTGAGATCTTTGAGTCTAGAGGAAATTAGGTAATGTAGAATTTGAAATTTCCTTATAATAGGCTGCATGATGGGATATACTCTCGACTGAGCAACTTATTGGAGGAGTTGAATCATATATATGTCCCACTAAGTACGGAAGATGAGATTGTGTGGGAGATTGAGAGTGATGGGTTATTCAAGGTTAAATCAGTGTGCCGACTACTATTCCATGATAGATGATGCTGGTCTTTACCACAAGTTGCTCAAATTTGGAAGTGTATTGATTCCCCACAAAGTTCAAGTATTTGTGATGTTGGCTGCCCAATATAAAATTATCACCATAGACAATCTAATAAAGAGAGCTAAAATTCTTCTTAACATTGGTCTTATGTGTAAGAAAGATGATGAATTTGGGTCCCATTTATTTATGCATTGTCTATTTGTCTCTAGGATCTGGTGTTGGTTCTTCTTGCAGTTAGGGGTAAGCGTGGGCATGCCTCATTGTGTTTTGGAGATTGTCGCGCATTTGGCATTCACGCACTTACCGAAAGTCGGAACGTGATATGGAAAGTTACAAGAGAAGTGAATATGTGGGGAGTTTGGAAAGAGTGGAATAGAAGAACCTTCAATGGGGGATAATTCATCTTTCGATAAAGTCCTCAACAATATCAAGCATTCACTGTGGTATTGGTTGTCCATCACAAAAGAAGGATGAAGTATTTCGAAGGTGGATGCTATGCTTAGTCTTCAAAATTAGTTTCATTTGGGCATTATTAAATGTCAGCTAAGAAGTATTTTGGTTCCGCTTTTACAAAGTCGTTGTAAATTAAACTTTGACTAGAGTTCTCTTGGGAATCCTAGTATAGCAGGAATTGGAGGGGTAGTAAGGGATTGAAATAGAGTTTTAATCTTTAATTATACTGGTGTCATTGGTATGGCTTCTGCTAACCATGTCGAAATTATTTTGCTCTTCCATGGTCTTAGGCTTTTCAAAAGTAGACATGTGGGTACCCATTGGGTGGCTCCTTGAATGTCATTAGATGGTGCAATAAGGAGCAGAAGGTGCTCGGGGAGCTCAAATTGGTATGGCTCCAAATTCTAGAAATGACAGAGTCCCTCACTATCTCCTTTCATCATGTTTATAGGATGGTTAATTCTTTAACGGCCACTATTGCTGAGAGTGGTATACTTTGCCTTAGCTATTTGTGTCTCATATCAATAAATTAAGTAACATTGGTAAAACTAAAAACTAAAAAAAAAACTTTCAGTTGAAAGGATTTGCAGTAACATAAGATGTACTACATGTTTCTAATGCACTTACTGGATTACACCTTATCCATTTTCAATTGGGAAATTGCAGCAAAACAATCACTATTTTATCCATATAACAAAAATATGCATTCGTCCAAGGCCTCAAAATGAATAGCATAACAATGGATCCCCCAAATCCTACTCCTGCTCATATTAAACCATGGGAATTCAAATATGTTCATGCTCCTTTCAATATGATCAACAGAGAAAAGAGGTTTGGTGTTTACCCTTGAAGCCTTGGATAGGGGGAGGTAGACATAAGTATGGGTTTCCGGAGAATGCTGATGTACCATTTGGCCTTCTATAGGGATTCTCCTTGACAAATTATTGTTAGATAAGTTTTAAACACTTAAAGAAGACATGGATGAAATGTTTTTAGGAATGACTCCATAGAGTTGATTGTTTGAAAGGTTAAGTGACTCTAATTGCTACAACTTCACTATCTTCTTTAGAACGACTTTGCTTAAATGGTTTCTCGACAAATACAAGGAGACCAACCCAACAAGCTTGATAGTTCTTCAAGAATTTCTCCCTCTAAATGGTTGCTTGAAAGATCTATAGAGTTGTGGTATATGATTTGCTTCCAATGGAAGGTTCTAAAAAGGTAAGGGAATGCCCAAAAAGACATGGATGGAAGTATTGAAAAAAAATATATGGACTTAGAGTCTTACTGAAGGTATGTCGCTTGATAGAGTAGAATGGTGGAATAAGATTTATGTAACTATCCCCAAATAGTTGAGATAAGACTATGATGATGATGATTACAGTGATGGAATCTAAGAGATAGTAGAGTTCTGCATAAATTTAAGTGAAAAGATGAACCCCAAGAACTAACTTCTCTAAATCTAAGCTTCCCTTTGAAAGGTCTCCCGTTGAATTTAAGGACATGGAGGGATGAGATATTCTCACGCCATTCAAGGTTCTCTGCACTAAGACCACCAAATCCAGAACGATCAAGATATTGAAGTTTTGTGGTTATCTAAGGAAAATAGTTTGATAAGGTTGCAGCCCTATCAAAATAAGTAAATCCTCACTTCATAACTCATCAAAAATTGTAATTCAAGCATTGGAAAACCTTTACATTGATCATCTTGACAAAGACCATTATGGCTATAGAAAAAAATTAGGATTTCAAGCTCTAAAATAGTGTATATTATAACAAAATATCTATACCGTCCATTTCACCCTAAAAGTAAGTGTTCATAGATCTGCAAGATATTTACCATTTTTCTAGTTTCAAATTTCATGGTCAGTGTTAGAAAATGATATTAGAGCCATCATGGAGATTTTCAATGCCGAAAGTGTTTTCTTGACAAGGATTTGAGGTGAGGCTCTATTTTGTTTTCATAGAGTCTACGCCTTATAAAAACCTCATCCATAATCTAATAAGGATAAAGTCTTGGTGGATTTGGATTCGTTTCATTTATGACCTTGCTTTTCACAAGTCTATGATTCGTTATAGCATACTTACAAGCCTTAAAGATATCATCTCTTCCCCCTTGATTCTTAACAGTAGACTGACAAAATTCAATTTATATGTACACGGACACGCTTGATTGTATATATTATGGCAATTATTTTACAAATTGCTAGCCTTGACTCTCACCAACATACCTAAAAATAAATAAATAAATAAATAAATAGAAATTGAATTTATGTCACGTTTGGGATCACCAAGCACTATCATCACCATCAAAGCTTTTTCCCAATTATTATGGATCAATTACACGAATCTTGGTCCACTATTCTGCACTATCAAGGTGTTATACCCTCAGTGAAGTTGTAAGTCCGCATATCTTTTCTTATTACTTCCAACCATGTACTTTCGGACCTATGCCTCGTCTTTTTCTAGCCATTCACTTGAATCAACTTGCAACTCCTAACAGATGTTATACTCAATCAGTGCTACACATAACCAGCCTACCTAAGTCTACTATTTTTTATCTTATTGCCTATTGGATCATGCCTTAGTTCCTTTGAATGTACTCGCACCTATTCAAATGCAGTTTTTTTGAAAAGATTTAATTTATATATTTAGGACATGAAATACATCCTAATTTACTTAGTTGAACTTTCGGTATAGATCGGTGATTTTATAGCTCAAGAAATTAGTATAAATTAGATGTCATGGCTATAATTAAATTAAATGGCCCAAAAACAAAGTATGAAATAATCAATTTTTGAGGCTCAAAATCAATTTCTTTTCTTTTTATGTTCATGATTGCAGTGATTGAGAATTTGAGATTATGGATTTGTCAAAGTTTATATGGAAAATCAATCCCTAAGATGGATTTTTAAAAGGAGAACATCTTTGAGCGCCAAAATTGCATTACTTAAAGGGTGTGGTTTCTATGAGGTTGCAACCTTAAACAATCCAATTAAGGCGCACCTCCAAATCTTTTCATAACATGTAATTTTGGTGTTAAAAATTATTAGGATTATCCATAAATCTATTTTTAAATCTAATTATAAAATTTGAAACTTCACAAATGGTTAAAATCAAGTAGATCTATAAACATATGAAAATCTTGAAAATGGACAGTCTAGATAATGTGTTGTAAGATGTACTATTTCCATGACTCAAAATCTTCTTTTTTTTTTCTTTTTCTTTTTCATAGTAATACATCCCTATGTCGAGATGATCAATTAGAGGGTTTTTCAACATTAAAATAACATTCTTCGATGGTTTTTTGAGGTGCATCTTTAATTCTACACTTTAAAGTTGCAACCTTGTATAATTTTTGTCCTTACTTAAATGAGATTGTATATTACAAAGACCATTTACCTATAGTACAAAAGGGTCACAATTATTCGTAGCTGTAAAATGTAAAATCAATCGGGTTGGTGTGTCTTATAATGTTTGAAAAAAATATTTTTGGGCACATTCCAGAATACATCAATAGAAAATAAAGTTCATAATTTTGGAGATTTTGTGCAGAACTCATAACCATGAGTAGTATTACACCATAAAAAGAAGGAAAATTGTTTCATGCGGGTTGGACTGCATGTCTACATATGCTGTCCAAAAAGTGCAATTATCCATTTTAAAGATGGATGCAAGTAGGTGTTCCACCTAAAAACAATAAAAACTAAAGGTCCAAATGTTTTATTACTAGAACTATTATTTTTATTTTTGAAACTTTTTTACTTTTTTCATATTCATGATCTTCATGTTAGAGATTACATATTATTAAAAGTTAATTACTAAAATCTATCTCAAAAATAGATTTATTAAGAGGCCCGCATTGATACACATGAGGGTTTGGCCGAATAGAAACCGGGTCCTAAAAAGGACCTAATTAGTATTCCCTTGAAGAAATTACCTCCGGAAATCTTGGGGTCATATAAACGCGTATAGAATTTTGCCCAAAGAAACATGCACCCGCGGAAGCATGAAGTTGTTTGATATATTGGGATTACATGTAAATGCTTTTTCGATGAGAAAAGTCGAAAAACGCACTACCATCCATTTAGATCAACGTACATTGCTGATAATTCAAAGTGGGCCATCAACGTTTCGAGAGTAATCCAATTGGAAATCCGATGGATTAAAACCAAGGGGTCTCTTTCCTTACTTCTCCTGTATCTATTTGTCTCATAATATTTAATTCAATTTTTTTGAAAAATAATCATCTGGTATTTAAAATGTGGATCCCAAATGTGCCGTTTGAAAAAATTTCCCCAGCATCTCTGTCACCAGATGGACTAACTAGTACAATGGCATCCATTCCTCCCTTCAAGGTAAAGGGTGCATTGCATTATTTGAGGGGGGCCATAAGCATTTAATTTTTTTTTAAATATATATATATTTTTTTTAACTATGGGAGCACATCCAACAACGATTTTTTAAAGAAAAAGTTTATATAAGAGTGAGGCCCTAAATAATCAAATTAAAATGCATCTCAAAAATTCACTAGAAGAGGTTGTTTCAATGTCCAAAAATCTTCAAATTGATCATCTTGGCCTCAAGATATGGACATGAAAAAAAATGGATTTCAAGTATTAAAAATAGTGCATCATGTAATGTATTTTTGAGGCTCTAAATTTAATAATTAGATATGAAAATGAATTTTTAGGACTTTACAAAGATTTCCAATATTGAAACAACATCTTTCGACACTATTTCGAGGTACGTCTTACTTTGATTGTTTAGGGCATTAGCCTTATACAAACCACACCCTTTAAATAATATATAATATTAAAAAATAATTTAAACCAGGGTTTTAAAAAATACCGAGTCGAGCTAGACTCGTCCGGTTCGACTCGAGAATCGCCACAGAACGAGGCGGTTCCACACATAATATGAGAACCGCTCGTGTTTAGAAAGAAACGAGCGATTTTAAATAGTAAACCGCCCGATGACATCATCAACCGATGGTTTGGAGTGGTGACATCATAACCGCCGGTTGACACGTGTTCGCTTGGTTGACACGTGCAACAAGCGAACACGCCCACATGAACACGTGCGACAAGTGGACACGTGCGATAAACCGCCCGATGACATCATCAACCGGCGGTTCGAAGTGGTGACCTCAGAACTGCCGGTTGACACGTGCGACAAGCGGACACGTGCGACAAAATCACGTGTGAGGTTGCCCCAATGTTTCCGCGCCAATACCTTAATTCATAATACATAAGTATTTATATACCAAAGTTGAATACCCATGTTTCGATGTGAGATAATTTCCAAACATCACTAAACGAAAACGGAATGTAAATATATTCTATTAATCAGCAACTTATAATCACATGCAGTGAGACAGCGGGATGGTTATAACCTTTGTTACTTTACTTGACCTCCTAAAGTCGAATCCCCTTGGACGTTGCATTTTAGTTGTATAATAGTTTTTGTTGTATATAGTGGTATAAATATTTTTGTAAATAATATAAAAGGCATAAAAAATGTAAAATAAAAAAATTAATTTTTTGTATAACAGTTAATTTTTGTTGTATATAGTGGTATAATTATTTTTGTAAATAATATGAAAGGCATAAAAAAATAAAAAATAAAAAGTTTATTCTATTTGAAATCTCCATCTTTCTACTAACAATCACTTTCACTAAATTTATTATAGAAACCTAAAAAAATAAATTTTTGAAAAATTGAAGTGTTATTTTCAAATTTGTATGCATTTTATTAATTTTTACAGTGATAACCAAATCTTTTATTTTATTTATTAAATTTTACATTATAAATCATGTAATGTACTATTTTTCTTACAGTTGTCAATAATACATTTTAAATTAGATAATATTATAAAATATTTTTAATTTGTTATTATTTGTCTAATAAAATAATTATAAAATGTAAACTAATAATTATATAATAATTTTGAATTATAGATAGTTAGGCTGTAATAATTTGGGTTTTTTTAACGAATTAGGGTTTTTTGCCAAAACGAGATTTCAATGGCCATTCTTTCATTGATTTAGTCTCCATGTATAATTATATATTTTATCAATGAAAATTCTATGATTTTTCTTTTATGTGATACAAATTTAATACTTAAGTTTATACAAGAGCCTCTCAATATTCACAAATTGATGAAAAAAATCAAAGTTAATAATGTAGTACCCTCATTTCTTATTGGATTCTTAAAAAACAATATTTATAATGCATTTTAATAATTTTTTCAGATTTTTTTGAAGCTGTAATCCGACCGATTCAACCGATTCCCGATCCGGATCGCCGATTCACCTCTACTCCCATCTCTCACTCTCATATTCTCCAAGGTTTTTAAAAGAAAGAAAGGGGCCCCTAGGTGGTCAATAAAGAAAGGGGGGCACGCCCTTGATAGAGGAAAAGCCCCATGTTGTGCACACACATGCTCTCATACTTTGAAGAAGAGGGTTTAGCCAAAGCTTTCATTTGTTGAGATTCAAGAAAGACCAAGATCCCGTGCACCATTGATAGAGAAAAGTCGGTGTACGAAGTCCTTGGGGGTAACCTGAGGCAAGGTATTCGATAATTCTAATGGCTCCTTATTTCTTGATTCTTCATGCATTGTATTTTTATTTAATTATATAGAATTGCAATGGTACGCCAGAGAAGATCCTAGATTGTATTGGAGTTTATTTTTTAACAAAGATTGTAAATTTTTAAACATATGTAAGTGTTCTAGCCGGTATTGCAAAAGAGAAAAAAAGAAAAAATTTAAACTATACATATTGCGCTAGATCACATAGTCCTCTTTCACTAACAACCAAGAAGTATAGAACACCATAATAGTTTGGCCCAGCGTTTTAAAAATCACCGTGTCGAACCGGACTCGCCCGGTTCGACTCGGAATTCACGAAAATGGACCGGATCGGTTTAAAAAACGGGAATCGTCCGGTTCTAGAGAGAACCGGACGATTTCGCACAGTGACTCGCCGATTCACTGTGCAGAATCGGCGAGTCCGTGAAGAACACGGGTTGCACAGTGTTCTTCACGGGATTCTTTGAAATTTGTCATTTTTTTATCATTTTTCTTGTTTTTTTTGGCATGTGATCTGATTTTCAGGCTGTAAACAGCTTTATTCAGCTTTTTCAAAGATTAAATGGTGGAAAAATTGGTTGTTTTTAGATCACGAAAAAATCGGGGTTTAAGGTTTCCGCCTTTTCTGAAATTTCATGCCAAATAGGGCATGATTCTTTCAAAATTTGTAGGCATTTTGATCTTAAAGCTGTGAATCAAAACCTTTTGTTACTAATTTGTGATAATCGTTGAGAAAAACAGAGTTTTTTGGAGATTGAAGGCTTCGGTTCACAAAAACAGGTAGGAACTTTGGGTTTTTTCTTTTTTCCGCCATTTGATTTATTTCACGGCATATTTTGAACAAAATGAGTTCAATAATTAGGGTTTTTAATCTTTATTGTGTCTAGTATGATTTAAAATTTTTAATTTTACGTAATCTGGTCAATTACAGCAAGAAATTTGATATGAACAGTGAGATGTCTGCGGAACCAAATTCCGCTGTTTTTTTTTTTTTTTCCGCCTTTTGATTTTGTTTTCATGATATATTAGAAATAATGTGTTAAAAATTTAGGTTTTTGATTCCTTATATTGTTGTTTATCAGAAAATATACTCAATTGGATGTAATTTATTCACTTAGAGGTGAATTTTTGAGTTAAAATCGCTTATGTAAAACGACTTTGTAAAGAACAATTTTTTTTTTTTTTTTGTAGCCCATGATAGAATTTTTTGTAATCCATGATCGAATTTTTTGTAATCCATGATCGAAGTGTTTGTATTTTTTTCTTGTAATCCATGATCGAATTTTATTTTTTATTTTTTATTTTTGTAACCCATGATAGAATTTTTTGTAATCCATGATCGAATGTTTTGTAATCCATGATCGAAATGTTTGTTTTTTTTTGTAATCCATGATCGAATTTTTTGTTTTTTGTTTTTTATGTAACCCATGATAGAGTTCTTTGTAATCTATGATTGAATTTTTTGTTATCCATGATGTAATTGTTTTTTTCTTTTTTTGTAATCCACGATCAAATTTTTTGTTTTTTTTTGTTTTTTTTTTTGTAATCCATGATCGAATTTTATGTAATCCATGATCGAATTTTTTGTAATCCATGATAGAATTTTCTGTAATCCATGATCGACTTTTTTGTAATCCATGATCGAAATGTTTGTTTTTTTTACTTGTAATCCATGATCGAAATGTTTGTTTTTTTTACTTGTAATCCATGATCGAATTTTTTGTAATCCATGATCGAAATGTTTGTTTTTTTTACTTGTAATCCATGATCGAATTGTTTTTTTCTGTTCTTGTAATCCACGATCGAATTTTTTGTTTTTTTATGTTTTTTTTTTTTTTTTTGTAATCCATGATCGAATTTTATGTAATCCATGATCGAATTTTATGTAATCCATGATCGAATTTTTTCTAATCCATGATCGAATTTTTTGTAATCCATGATCGAATTTTTAGAAAATTTGTGACTTTTTTTTTTTAATCCATGATCGAACTTTTTGAAAATTTGTTAATTTTTTTTTTTAATCCATGATCGAATTTTTTGAAAAATGATTATTTTTCGAAAAGATGTGAAAATCGTGATAAAGTTTTGATTATCATGATGTATTAAACCCAATTTTTAATTTTTATTGTTTGAGTTTGCTGTAATTTTTTTTTTTTTTTTTCCATGATTGAATTTTTTGAAAAATGATGATTTTCCGAAAAGATGTGAAAATCGTGACAAGGTTTTAATTATCATGAGGTATTAAACCATATTTTAAATTTTTATTGTTAAAGTTTTTGTTGAAAAAATTGTATGTTGATGGATTATTTATGCAAAAAAATGCATGTTATTATATTTTCAATACAAAACTGTATTTTTTTTATCTGTTGTTCATGGATTTTTTAGTTGGAATGACTGATGTTAGCCGGCTCTTTGAAGAATTGTTTTTATTATTAATTTTTTAATGCAAAAAATGTATGTTCTTGATAATTGAGTTGTAACCATGTTTGGAGCTTGCATTTTGTATTATTCTAAATGTTTGTAATTGATATGTACGAAAATATTATTGTCAAAAAAGGTATTTTGCAATAACAAATAACAACGAATATGACTACATGAACTACCGCAACATATTATCACTACATATGGTGATTATTTTTCTTTCTGAACTGTCAGGTTAATTTAAACTTTTTACATCTTAAAACAGTTGAATCATGTCAAGATCTACAGAAGACCCTGCATGGCAACATGGAGTCAGACTTGATCCCAACAAGAAAGAAAATTATTTGTAATTACTGTCAAAGAGTGATAAGTAGTAGGGTACATAGGTTCAAGCAACACTTGGCAGGGGTTAAGGGAAAAGTTTCTGCATGCACTAGTGTCCCTAGTAATGTAAAAAAACAGATGGTGACAATTCTTAATGCTAGCAAAGGTAAAAAAATTGTCAAACATAGGATGAATGAGGAGATAGCTAGTTTATATACACCATCAAGCAGGAATGATACAGAAAAGCAATATAATTATGACTTAGAAGAGCAATATAATAATGAGCTGGACATGGCCACAAGATTGAGTTTACATGAACAATATCAGAGGGAATGTGGGTTTAGAATGCCTGGTGGGTCTAGCTCAGACATGCATGGTGGGCCTAGCTCCGATATGCATGGTGGGCCTAGTTCAGATATGCATGACGGGTCCAACTGGAGCATGTATGGCGGGCCCAGCTCAAATATGTATGGAGAGGTTGGTGGCAATATGTATCAAAGAGAATCAGTTGTTGAAGAAATTGTTTCTAAGTTACCTAGGAGTGCTAGTATTGCAGGTCATGATCGTAAAGACCCATTTCTCTCAAAGTCTAAGTCACAACAGATGACCCTAAAAGGCATGGTTAAAGGTACAAGAAACATGTTAGGGAGATATGTTGGTAAATGGTTCTACGATAAAGGGATTCCCTTTGATGCAGCCAATAACCCATATTTTCCACCTATGGTTAGTGCAATCCAGAGAGCCGGGCCCGGGGTAAAACCCCCGACGGCATATGAGCTCAATGGGCCAATATTAGATGAAGAGGTAGAGGAAGTTAAAAAGTGGATTGAAGAATATAAACAGAGTTGGCCAAGGACAGGAATTACTCTCATGAGTGATGGTTGGTTGAATAAAGTTAGCAAAAAAGAGTTTTTAAACTTCTTGGCCTATTCCCCAAAAGGTACAGCTTTTTTGTCTAGCAAAGACGTATCAGGGACGAAGAAGGATACAAACTTCTACGTACGACTATATGATCAGATAGTGGAGGAGGTGGGAGATAAGCATGTAGTCCAGTTTATCACGGACAATGCGCGTGCATGTGTTTCTGCGGGCAGCAAGTTGATGGATAAGAGGAAGCATCTAGTATGGATCCTGTGTGTTGCACACAGCAACGATATTATGTTAGAGGAAATCGGTGAGATCAAAATTGTGAAGGAGACTCTAGATGAAGCAAGGTTGGTGTCGAGATTTATATACAACCACTCTAAAATATTATTTCTGTTTAGAGAACACTCTAAGAAAAAAGAGATAATCAGGCCTGCCATAACCCGCTTTGCGACCGATTACTTAGCGGTGGACTCCATTCGACAATCTGAAGGTGCATTAAAGAGATTGTTTACTTGTGAAGAGTGGTTAAATGACCGCCTCTCGAAGTCCAGTACCGGTATAAAAGTGGACAACATAATCTCAAATAGGTTGTTCTGGTCTCGATGTTCCAGTGTTGTAGAGGCCACTGCCCCTTTGGTCACGGTGTTAAGAATGGTGGATGCTGATAAGAAAGCTACCATGGGTATCCTTTATGAAGGTATTGAGAGGGCGAAATCAGCTATTGGGGAAAAGTGTAATTTTGCTAGCAAAGTGATCGAGATTATAGAAAAGAGGTGGAACACCAAATTCGGACGTCTAATTCATTATGCTGGTAAATATATATTTATATCATTACAATGTTTCAGTTTAAATCATTTTTTTATGAAATTGTAAATGACATTTTTCTACCTATATATTTTTTAGGTTACTACTTCAACCCAAAATTTTTCTATTCGACACCTGAACAACCCCACAAGATTATGGAAGGGGTCAGATACATTATTGCAAGGTTGGAGAGAAGCCATCGAAACCAAGTAGCAGCAATACAAGAGGTATTATTTAATGTTTGGGTAAGAACTTCATTGAGTTGTTATATTTGTGAGGAATAATGCACTAAAACGTAATATATTTGTTTTAGCTTGCTATGTATAGGGATGCTATAGGATCCTTCGGAACTAGACTTGCCAGAAATTCTCGAACTATGATGGATCCAGGTTATCCCCTCGCTACTATTTTGTTTATTCATATATTTAATCTTATGAATTGTTCTTGCCCTTACAATGCTTTTTACATTTTAATCCAGCTGAATGGTGGGAGATATATGGTACTGATGCACCTCACCTAAAGAGGATAGCAATCAAGGTGCTCTCCCAGACATGTTCTGCTACTGGCTGTGAGCGCAACTGGAGTACGTTCCAATGGTTGCACACTACTAGGAGGAATCGACTCGCTTCTGAGAAACTTCATAAATTAGTCTACGTTCATTATAATTTAAACCTCAGAGAGCGACAAATAAGAAGAAAGCATGAAGACTATGGGCCGATAGACTTAGACACAATATTTGTCGCAGACACAGCAGACCGATGGGTAGTAGAAGAGGAGGAGCCAGTGTTGCACAAGAAAGCGTTCCTTGAGGCTATCGGTGATGAAGATATTGAAGAAAGTGATGAGCGGCATGAAAGAGGAAGCAGCCAGCCAATGTATCCACAATATGTCGGTGATATTGCACCTAATAAGGGAGAGTGAGAAGGGGGTCTAAGAGAAAATGAGAGAGATGATTCTGAAGCCACCCTATCCCAGCCATATTATTCACATATCGAGTCCCAACAGCAACAGTGCAGGGATGAGCACGACAGTGCAGGTGAGCATGAAGGATGGACAAGCTTCGGGGATTTTGGATTGGGAACACAACAAAACACTAACACTCAGGGATTTGGGAATAGTCAGACGCCCGCTAATATCGATGATTCGTTTTTAGATCGAATCAATGAATTGTCAAACGAATTCAATCAATGGCACCAGCGTGACCAAGAAGAACAACAACGTCGTCTATCATTTTATTTTTAGATCGTATGTTACTAATTTTATGCTTTATTGTAATCCATGTATGTTGATATACTTATTCCATGATAATTCTATGTTTATCCTTTTGTGTGATGTAAATTAAATGTTGAATGGCGGTTCATGCAGGGAAAGAACATATCAATATTCGCATATTCATTCAAAAACATGAAAATTCTTAATGGAGTACCCTCATTTTTTATTGAATTCCTAAAAAACAATATTTACAATGAATTTTAATAATTTTTTCGGATTTTTTTGAAGCTTTATTCTGACCGATTCACCCGATTCTCGATCCGGATCGCTGATTCGCCGATCCGGATCGGTTTTTGGAAAGCCCGATCCGGGTCACCGATCCGGTTTTTAAACCATTGGTTTGGCCTGATACAGTAAGAAACAATAAACAAACAGATAATATTGTATAGAAACCAAGAAATGACCAAGTAATGTCGCTTCAAAATCAGTATTAAAAATTGAGGGTCATCTCTTTGAATATAAACAGAATTTCTATTTTTAATTTTAAAAAATAAAAGCATAATTTCATGGAGAAGCTTAGTGAAGCATATCAACCACGTAAGAATCACATGTGGAAATTACTATTATATTAGGATGAGTTTGGACCACCACCCTAGGAGTAGTCGTATTAGTACTATTCTGTAATGCAGGAAAAATAAGTTTTTTTTTTCAACCCGACTTTTTCTGTTTAGGTGCTAGTTTGTGGCGTTTTCAACAAAAGTAGGGTTCAAGAAAAACAAACAGACAAACAGGTGGAAATGTGCCCGCATAAGCAGGATAAATAAGTAGTAGATTTAAGGTTTATTGGTCAATACTAAATTGCCCTCAACATTCAATTATCTTAAAAATAAATATCATCGAACAACATAATATAGAGCTTTAAGTATATGTGATTCTGGAGCATGTCAATACATTATAAACTATAACGAAGCATAAGAATTGCAATTATCAGACCTGAAGCAATGGAGGTCTCAAGGGTATCTTTTCGTGAGTAACAGCTTTTGGACCATCAACTGCGATCAGTGCTAACTCCCCATGCTCAGCTACAGCTCTAGCATGTGCTTCCTTTGCCTTCAACTCTTCCTTTTTCTTTATTGTTTCTAGATCAATTGATGGTACACCAGCATCTACAAAAACACATCTAGCAGAAATATAGAAAGTCACATTAGCTTCAAAAGAAAGAATAAAGATAAAATAATACAACAATTACATGCCTTTGAAAACATCTGAGACAAGCACCAAGTCACAACAGGTTTTAAGATATCAATATAATAAGATAAGCATATAACATCACCTCTATCAGTAGGATGGGATAAGTAACAAAATGATGCATTTCACGAGTGCCATTGAAGAACTGAAAATATCATAACAGAATTATGCAGTTCTAAATGGGGCGACTTGGGCTGGGGACCCAAGTGAGTCTGAGCAGGAGTCCTTGTAAAAACACTGCTTGCATAGTAGACGTGTCATGTTTATGATTAAACTAACCGACAATCATCTCTTATATTTGCATTATGTCCAGTAAACAAATAAAACCGTAGCACAAGTTTGCACTAATTTGTAACACAATCATTACTGATGAATAGAAGATTTTCTGATGCAGTCAGCTTTCGAAGGACAAATTTTCACCTGGATGTCTGTTGGGGTAATTCAAACCATCAGTTCAAGATTTCTTCAAGTGATAAGACCCTTATCCCTATGGGTTGTTCATAATTCGGATGTTTTCGGCTTTATGGCCAAAAGCTTGCTGGAAAAATCAGTAACAAATTTTACTTCCTTAGGGCATTAGGTTTCATTCCATTACTGAGTCCAAAAAGGTAGACCACCTTCTAGAAAGATCAATCTTCTAGAAGATTGTGAGCTCCATAAATTAGAAAGTTGAGATTCTTCAAATCTAGTAAATTATTTCTTTCTCTGTTTCATAAGTTGAATTAGTTTCCTGATTATATTTAAGATGTTAGAATGATTCTTTCAATGTATTGTAAAGGTATGGTTCTCTGAAACGATAAAGGAACTAAACTAATTTCGGAATAACCTCGAAGATTAAGAAGCGTAAGAGTAGACATAACTTGGGTACTAAAGTTCAGTCAAATAAAGAGGGATTCAAACCTCTACAAACACCCATGTGGGTCTATATGGCGAACCAAATCAAGTGAAGCAATTATCATCTATGGTGTGAGGTGAGGCTACGTTTAGAGAAGATTCCTTATCTTTTTGTAGAAAATGTTCTACAACTCTAGCCTAGGTTTGGAAATCTCCCGCAAAGGTTAGAGCCCTCTTTATTCTTTTAACAGCAAGATTACTCAAAACCCTAGCTTGTCAATTGGAGGTTCTCCCCACGGAAGCTTGCATCCCCCTTCTTTCCCCTCTTGAGGCACATCCTTGTCTAAGATTTCCCAAAACAAAATTCTTCACTGACTCGAGATCTACCATAAACCCTAGTTCAAGCAGTCCAACCCTCAAGTAATCTATGCCATTACAACCCTCATTCCAAATACACAACCTCCAGAGGCTAAAAACTAAACACTGACCTTTTCCTAATTCAACCTTATAATCCATCTCATCCGCCTCCTATCTTACTGAACCTGATAAATTCTAGCAACTTTAACATCCATTAAACCCTCTATTTCAAACCCTAAACATTACCTCAACCTCACTAAAACCTCATCCCACCTTTAGTCCTAACCCCCTTAAGACCTCCAATTATTCACTCTTACTAAAAATAGGATATCTTAGATTACCTTAAATGCTGCTGACTCTAAACCTCAGATATAGCCCACTAAGCCTTTGTCAGACTCATGTAGGATCCAACCCGTTGGTCGTGCATCATCATTTCAAGAATATTCAACTGTGCGTTAAAGAGGCTCTCTCAGGCCTAAGAAGACGAACAGAATTGTATTTAGAAGCTCAATCTTTTAATATAGAAGGCAGCCAAACCAGGCAAATATAATTTACGATTTCGGTGCAAGCCCTGCCACAAAAGCTCAATCATTCAGATGGTTGAAATGACCCTTTCAATTTGATAATTGGGTTGTCGTGGTATGGAATATTTCAGCCACATCAGCCGTCGCACTTCTCCCCAAACACATCTCTCAAAAACTGGTTTAAGGATATCTAAGATGTAGATACATATTAGACATTTCCATCTGGTATGGAATACCACCTGAAAGCAAGGAATGCTTAGGTTTATATCTGTTACCCACAAATTATACGTCTAATTCCCCTATGTGGCTTTGTGAATGGATCAGCAAAGAGTTTTTTCATCATTATAGAGAAATTAGAGAAGTGACTGTAAGTTGTGATACTTTGTCACCGAGAAGAGAGAGACAAAAGAATAGCAAGAGAGACCAGTGTGGACCCCACATTCAGTATGTATGGGGTTGCATCTTCACTATGTGATTAAATATTACAAGACTTGATGTAAGGGTATGTACAACTACATATATGCCTTTAAAATCCAGGGATGTAACATTGTGAAATAAAATAACAAATAAGAATGACATCATAGTTGAGCAAGTACGGGAGCAATTTGTCGGAAGGGGGAAACACAATAGGCTGAAAGATCCCAATTATAAGAGAATCATTGATACAATGCATCTATTAGGTATCAAAATCCCAACCCCTTGGAGATCCAAATATCTCAAACTTTTCATCCACGCCTACCTTGGTCATGGTCCGGCATCCCCCTGTGGAGGGCCTCCATAGCAGCCATGCTTTGGGTCATTTGGACCGAGAGAAACAAAAGGATATTCCATGGCAAGAGGACAATAATTGACGCTTTGAAAGATATGATCAAATCCCTTGTCATCTTTCGGCCAAAAATAGCAATTCTTTCAAGCACTTCTCCTACGCGAACTTTCACCAAGATTGGGAGGCTCTTCTAAACTTAAGGCCTGACCGCACACACCTCCTTATGGAGGCCGCCTGAACATGTTAAGGACAAACTCAACTTCAATGGCTGCTCCTTCGGTAACTTAGGTCCAACGGTCATTGGGGGCATTTTCAGAGACCACAATGGTTGTACCCTCATCTCCTACTCCCATTCAATCGGGAGGAATGTGCACGACTCATGGAGGAATTTGCAGGAATGTGCACGACTCATGGAGGAATACATGGAGGGAAGAAAATACAGCAGCCGACACCCTCGCTACATTGGGTGCTACACTAGCGGAAGCCTCTATTGCGAATCCACATGGGACATTTTGAGCAAACTTTATGCATCCATCCCTTTTTTTGATACTTTTGTCTAATGCCTCCCGACTCTACAGCATTTTTTGTGACCCTAATGCAATATCATTTTTTTCCGCCCTTCTGGGGTTTTTATTCAGGGCAACCGGCATGTGGGTAGCCCATACCTATGTAAGTTTCTCCTTATTTAATATAACAGTCAAAATATTCAAAAAATAATAATCTCAAACTTTTGGGATCAAGTTCTCGACTACATGGAACAAGCCGTTCCCCTTGAATTGGAATCAATGTATAGCGGGACCCTTAATCAAGGTTCCCCACTAGTATTAAAATCAAAGTCCTTTGAGTGCCCTTGACCAAGGCTCCCTACGTATTAGAATCGAGGTTACTAGAGTTTCTAAACACGCCATCCTTCTTCACTAAATAAAAAATGTACAATTACTTAACTAATAATAAATTTTAGAAAATGAGACACTTATTTCAGGTTCCCCTATTATTAAGAATTTATGATTGGGGTTAAGTAGAGTTTCAAGAAACCAATCCTTCTTTGTTGAATAAAGAGAATACAATTCTTGTATTAATTAACAATAAGTTTTAAAGAATAGAATGTTTCAAATAAAATTTAAGGAAATTCAAGCATTTCATAATATTATTGCAATCATTCTATAACTCATTTAAGTGCTGATTTATGTAACCAAAAAAAAAAGTTCTCTTTGTTGTATCAATTTATAAACTCTTTTATGTGATAATCATTCTCTCACTCTAGACATTTGCATTTGAATCTTGATTACGTGTTATCAAAACTTCAATAACATGTAAATCAAATCACGGCTTGGTGCACTCATAAGCTCAAGACTCAATGTGGTGGAATGTAGATCCTAAATCACTCAGGATTGAGATTTCAGAGTAGAATTGCCACCCAGGGTGGAGGACTCGATAACTATGATATCAATGCCCCTTGTACATGATACATAGTCTAACACCCCCTCATAGTCAATCATGTTTGGACATGTATAAATTGTCTTTTAGAAAGTGATGTCACTCACTGGTGAGCTCTTCGGTAAAAATGTCAGCAATCTGATTCTCGATGCAAATATAATCATTTGAATCACCTCTGCTTCTATCTTCTCGTGCACAAAAAGATAATTAATACTAAGTGCTTCGTGCGGTCAAGAGAAACATGATTAGTGACAATAGCAAGACCCTCCAATTATCACAATAGATGGTTCGTTGTTATACTTTATAACCAAGTTATATGATCAGATTTCGTATCCATATAATCCAATGCTCATACTTGATCATTCCACGAACTTTTGCTTCTTACTACAAGATACAAGGTGTCTTCCTAAATAAATGCATATCTTGAGACCGACCTATGCGAGTCTAGATCTCCCACCCAGCTGGTATCGGAGTAGCCAATGAAAGAAGCAAAACATATATCATCTACATGTTTTTAGGTATGTAATATTAATTGTGCAACTTCAAGCATCGGATTATGCATTTTAATGCCTCCATGTGGACATTGGTGGGTGCGTGCATAAACCAGCATACCTGATTTACTGTAAAGGCTATGTAGGGACGAGTGAGGGTGAGGAGCTTAAGTGTGCTTGCCATGTTGCAGCACTTCTATGATTTTTCAAGTAATTTTCCTTTATCCACTATCAAACGTTTCTAGGGTGCAGCTAGAGTGGTTGATAGTTTGCAATGCAACATACTATTGCACTCATGTAAACCAAGCACATGTTTATATTCAGATAATCAAAGTTCATCCTGAATGAGACACTTCTCTCTCTACAAAGTATCATAGCTGTTCAAAATCTTTCATCTGAAATATATCATGAAGGAAGCCCTTGATGTGGATGCTAAGATCTCAAATAAGTATTGAAATGATGCTTCATTAACATGCATGAGGATAATCACAATGCCTCTAGCACTCCTGTGGATGCAAAGAAAAAGATCAGTGCTGTCCTCATGAACCATAGTCCTTTATTGCATGATAAAGCTTTGAAACCATATACAAGAAGCTGCTTCAATGATAAAAGGATGTCTATGACTCACAAAAGTACTCCGAAAGATCCTGCTCACTAAAACGTAGGGGATACTCCCAGTATACTTATTTTAACTCTCCATGAAGAAATGCATTCTTTACATCAAGTTGGAAAAGAACTGCATTCTTTACTCGAATAGTGACAATTTTATTTTAAGAACTTTGAGAAAGAAAAACCCTAAAAGGGATTCTTGGATTCATTGATATAAGGCAGAGAAGCCTTGGTAACACCTCCCAAGGTCCGTCGCTTCCATGGTACTCTTCAATTTCTTCATCTCCCCTTTCTCATCAATTCTTTTCTCAATTCTTCCGTTTTCTTCCCCTAAACTTTTTTGTCCTCTACTTTCTTTACCTTCATCTTTTTTTTTTCCTTTCCTTTAAGTCTTTGTATTCTTCCTCTTTTTCTAATTTTTCTCTTTCTCCCTTATTTTTCCTAAATTCTTCTTTCTTTTTTCTTTTACTACAACACTCCAAACAACAAAAACACCTCATTCAAAGAATCCATCGAAGCCCTTAAAAGAAATAACCCATAGCTTCCTAGAATTAACTCTAATTAAAACCCTTTGAAACCCTAACCCTTATTCCACACGTAAAGTCAAAACTTCGATGTTTTACACGTTAACAAACTCTAAAACTAGTTGTGCAAACCTTCGGGAGTTACTTTAAAAATCTACACCAGCTTCTCTCCAGGTAGCATATTAGCTTTATATCTGATCGGGATCAATTTTTTATTTAACTTAATTTTGTTTAGGGGCAGATTTCAATCCATTATAAATTTGAAATTACATCGTCTAGGCATTAAAATAAACTCTTGAATTACATGTTGATTTACACAAGTTTGTTTATTTAATTTTTTAGATAATTAACTGCTGAATTGTAGATATTTAGCTTCATTTGAATTTAAAGTGTTCTCCAAAATAGTTTTAGGTTCTTGTAATCCAAGATTAATGAGTGGCTGATCCTAGCTCACATCAGTGTTGTTGATTAAAACCTTTTACCACTAATCAAGCTTTGAATCATTCGATACTGCCATTCAACTAGTACTTCATCTTACATACCAACCATCGAACTACTACTTTATCTTGTATACCAACTTGTTGCCCACAATGTGCAGTTCAAGAACGTGGCTTTTCTTTCTAAGGACATAGCTTCAACCCACATTGGTTTGCTTTTTGCCACATTATAGCTGGTAGGCTCCTTAGTTTAAGACATTTTATATAAATGCTGAATAATCACTTGTAAAGTTTCCATAGCTTATCCATCCACCTATAGGATGAATGATATGGATAGATCGATGAATGCTTTGATTTACTGCACTATCGTCATTCATTGTGGCAGCCTCTCGATATTCAGCGTGCTGCCTCCAGACCCAACACCCATATTTTCAGCATTATCACCTTTCTGCCCCGGTATTTGTGTATTTTCGGCTTGCTGCCCTTCTATTTCATCCAACTTGCTGGCCATGTTCTCATCATGCTGTCTACTCTAGTACTATCTATGATATATAATCACCTCCTTGTGCAATGTTGGGCTGCTCATTGGGAAGTCATCTCTAATATACGATTACCTCTTTAGTCACAGCATTAGGTTGCTCATTAGATGGAGTGTCGACATCAAAAAGGTGCTCAAAATCTCCACCAATGTGATGAGGCGTTCTCTCATCAATGGTAGTAAGTTAATGAGTATTGTTGGGAGCAAGCCCAAACAAGATAACTTCATCTCTCATTACGGATTCTTGAGTGCTATGAATTGTACCCTTGTTGAAATTGTCTTGAGAACATAGTTGTTGGAAATGCCTGAGAACCGAAATCGCTTTAGGAATCGGAATCGGGGAGTCACAGCCGGCTAGAAGATTCTTGTTTTCAGAATCAGCGTTCGTACAATGGGAATCGTAGTGAACGAGATTCCTATTTTTTTGGGAATAAAGAATTGACAAAAATGGAATCGAGATTCCGACGTATTTGGAATCCAGTTTCTGAAATGTGGAACAAAGATTCATGCCAGTTTAGAATCGGGAATCATATTAATTTAAAGTCGAGTTTGATCCCAACTGACAATCAAGATTTGTAATTCCATTGAGTCAAGTATGAAGCCTCATAAAAACAATTTTCATATATCAACGGCATCTCGTGCTTTATCGACTAAGAAGTTATTTAAGCAATCGACATCAAATGTATCTTATTAGAATTGTAGAAGGATTCCTCAGATTTGAAGTCCATGTATTGATTATTGAACTTAGGGTCAAGTAGTCCACTAGAGAAGTTAACTTAAATTATACAAATGTTATCTAATGTATTTCTAAATTGCAATCTTGACTTCATTATTATACAGACAAAATAGGATTTTCTTTGTGCCATGGCATTTATTGTTTGTGTTGTAGTTACCAATTATACTTTAAAGGAAAGGCAGTCCATCCTAGCACTATTAGAAATGTGATTCGAGTCAATCCTAGCACTATTACAAGCATTCGAATCGTATGAAGATTTCTACACCAATTACCTTTAAAAAGTGGTAACCATTCAGGAAATTGGATGTTATGTACTTTGAATTGCTTTTTTATTATATTTTTTACTTTTTATTTTTGCTTGCATTCACATTATGCCACTGTGATAGCGGAGAAATTCAGTCTAAACATCAAGCACACAAATGGATATATTATTGTATGAATTTAAAAATAACACATGGGTAGAGATAGATTTTGACATCAAACAAGTATCTTATGGAGGTAGAAGAAAAATTCCATGTTGATCGAATCAAGGTTCTTGCTCCTACGAACGTAAGTATTTTATGTTGTAGATTCTCGATTCAAAACCATAACGAATCAAGATTTATCACGTGTGGAATCAAGAATAAACAGACATGGAATCAAGATTCAATAAATGTTGGAATCGATTCGAAAAATTTGGGACCAAGATTACACAAATGAGATTCTCAACTTACGGAATCGAGATTCCTAAGTTCCAGGAAGTGGTTTTTATGAAGATTCCTTGTCAGAATCACACTATTCTTGAGATAAGATTACCTTAAGTGGATTACTCATCCTCATTCATCAAAACTAACATGTCATGAGATGGTGACATGTTTAAGTTAGGGCTCTACCTGCATAGCCTTCACAGCCCACAAAGGTGCACTCTTTCTCCTTTGGAGAGTTCCTTTCTTTGATCTTGTCTTTAGGACATAAGCATAACATCCAAAAGATCGAAGAATTTGCACTCTTACCATAAAACATAATATAAGGAGTTCAACCAATCAAAACATCATGGGCAGTCGCTTCACAATGTAAATAATTGTATGAAAGGCTTCAATCTGTAATTACTTTGGCGCCCCACTAGAGAACAAAGAAAGGGCAACCTCACAAAGATGGTGATGTTTTCATTTTTCCACTCCATTTTATTGTAGAGTACATCATCATTATCATCATCGTCAAAGCCTTTTCCCAACTAATTGGGGTCGGCTGCTTCCACTACTTCGGAAACAAGAGATGAGATCTCACCCATTCCACTACTTTGGAAAACAAGAGCTGGTTTATAAAAATGACTTTTTAAAATTTTTTGAATTGTATAATGCTTGGGTTTTCTCTTTGAGATAGTAGATCCAAGTTT
The DNA here is from genome assembly GCF_054954075.1 of Amborella trichopoda. Taxonomy (NCBI): domain Eukaryota; kingdom Viridiplantae; phylum Streptophyta; class Magnoliopsida; order Amborellales; family Amborellaceae; genus Amborella; species Amborella trichopoda. The sequence goes on along the minus strand of NC_142344.1, from coordinate 38,940,872 downwards.
GTCACAAGAAATTATCCACAAAGATTATATAAAATCTCAAGTGAGAAGAAGAAGCTACCAATGATGGTCCATATACACCGGAATGATTTAATAGGCAAGAAAGCTCGTTTAGTGGAATGAAAAAAAGGAAGTTGGGAATGTTTACCCAAGTAGCAAGTATGGCAACTGAATGAAGTTCAACTCTTGGGTGATGAGGGGATCAACCCTCTTTACAAAGCCCCAGACAGCGATACCAAACTTTGGCATCAACATTTACTAGGAATGAAGATAGTAGTAATGGAAACTTCCTCTAATGATCATCCACGACATATAGACGTCCTTGTCGATCCCCTCAAGTGAATGAAGTCCCCAACAATGGATCCTTCAATAAAACAGAATTCCTTGTCGATCCCCTCAAGTGAATGGAGTCCCCAACAATGGATCCTTCAATAAAACAGAAAATTGTTAAAATACAAAATTTGACTTGCACTCTTGAGTCAATTGAGAGACAAAACAAAGTTGCACTTGACTTTGGCAAGCTAATTGCAAAGCCCATTGAGTTTGTTGCAATACTCTATAACTGCCATTTTTCTTGCCTGCATTGCTGGAGAGAAAACCTCAAGTGCATCACACATGCCTGTTTCTTACAAAAGGGATTATGAAGAGCCTTATATACATCTGTAGCATTTCGCATTCCAATAATTGCTGCTGGAATTTCTTCCTCGAGAGTAGCATTGATTCATCCATTAAGTTGTAGGTTGTTGGCAAACCCGTCTTCATACGCAATCTTTGTCGAAACAATGTTCACTGCCCATTATTGTCAACCTCTTCTTTTGTGACAAGTTTGGACAGAGGATTAGAAGATCCATCTAGGTATTCGATAGGTCATATGCCACAGACCAAGGGTTCAATGAGGCCCTTCCGTAATATGAAATTAGATGAGGTCAACTTGGTGGTGACCATAGATAATGGATCCGATATTATTGTAAAATGGAGAACAAGGGTTAAAATACAGTAGAAGAAAGGAGGAATAAAATGATAAATTAATCGAGAAATAAAAGGCTAAGGATAAATTTTAAGTTTCTGAAATTAGGACTTATTTTTGTTTTTTTTAGAAGAAAGGAAAAAAAGAACTACGGATTCTGAGAAATTATTTTTGCAATAAGAAAGAGCCCAGACTTGGAGATAAGGGCTGCAATATGTCAGTGAGAAATTAGGGCGTTGGAGTGGAAGGACGAGAGAAATTAAGGCTTTTGTATAATTAGTTTTTTTTTTGTTTATTAATGTGGAATTAGGTTTTTGATAAGAGAGAAGCCCAATATGGCCTATACAATCAGTCAGATAGCACAAGGTGAGATCCCTCCTCTCTCTCTCTCTCAAACCAAACTGTCGTATGCATTGGGGGATGATTTCTACATTTGCGTCCCCTGAGGCATAAACATCCATCTTAAAGATGGATGCATAAGAAAGTTAAAATCACCGGTCGATATAGTTTATTCATGAAAATTTTAATTTTAAGTTTTTAAAATTTATTTATTTTTACATATTCATGATCTGCATATTAGAGATTTATATTCTATAAAGTTTAGGTCCTAAATCCATCTCAAAAATAGATTTTCAAGAGGGGACACATTTCTACATACGGGTCCTAGGACCCATGGAAACCTTGTCCATATATATAGATATACATATATGAGGTGCTGGTGAGAAAGAGAGAGAGATTAGGTTAAGAAAGAGATTTGGGTCTAACTTCAGATTGAAAGGAGGGAGATCTTAGCATTTAGAGTAAGTGAGAGAGAGAGAGATTTCAAGCTGATCTGGGATTAAGAGGGATTTTGAAGAAAGAAATTTCCCAGTATAATGGATAGGTTGCCTTTCAGATGCTATAAAGAAGTGGTCATCTCCTTTAAATTAAACAGTAATATGAAACTATCAAGACAATAAAGACACATGCTGTACCAGTAAAAGAGGAACAAGAAGACGATAAGATCAAAACATCTAAAGAAAATAACCAGTAAAGTCAATTGGCCGGCATATGCTTACTAATCTCTGTCAGTAAAAATCTGCCAATGGAAACTCATACAAGAAACTATTTCACATGCCACACCAATGTCTACTTAGTACACAGGAAACATTACCACTAATCATTACTCAGAACTTTGAATGAGAGTATATCTCATGGCACAAGAGACATCAGGGAGATAAGAATTTATGCAAGTCTCTAATAGGTGGCAGCAAGCACCTATTGGATACTTTTGATATAATCTAGAAAGCAAAAGCAAGTCAGAATTCAATTAGGCACCAAAACCTATGTTGGCCTAGTTGAGTAGATTGGTTAATTCATCTTACTCAATTGCAGTTGGTGTTACAACAAATAACTGCCTTCGATGCCAGACTCTACTGACTGCAGACGGAATTGCCACATCCCCTAGATATCTGTACTGAGGACGTATTGAGGAAATCACAATATACTGCTGCACAATATTCGACAGTCTGGTCCCATGCAGTCCATTCTGGTTGAGAAAGGAGAGTGCTCACAGGTTTCCCAACTGTGACATCCCACGATGCATCCAGTTAAATTGTGAAACAAAACACGACTTTGTTGTCAGAAGAGTTCAGGAATAGCAAATATAAGTAAAGAAAAGGAAAATGATTCCTATAAATAAAAAACAAAAAGAGGAGCATTAAAAAAGAATTATCCTTTTCGCACCTATAGAGCTCAAAGTTTTGAAAGTTTGTTGACATTTCAGCAGTTGAGACCTTCATGGCATCGTCAACAGGAGTAAATGATGAATGAGCACCATGTCCAAAGCCAGGTATATATTGAATAGAAGAGATTGCAGTTCCAGTGGTAGGGCTCACTCTTCGTGTTGCTCTATATACTACACCAAGCAATGCACCACCATGCAAGCCAATAACCTAGTAAAATGACACAAAAGGAAATAAATAATAGATCATCAAGTCACTGGACAAAGATATACATACTCAGTTGAAGGACAGGTAAATCATTAAGTCAATTATGTAAAACATTGTCCTTTAAAATGCACAAGAAAGCCAAGAAAAACATTAAGCAACCATAAAGAGAACTAAGAAATAATGCTAATGTGTCCACTCTTAAGAAAACATAAGCTCCCACATATAACACATCATTATACATGCTAATAAGTGACATTTCTTATATATAGCATAAAAAACAGCCATATCCAGTGAGTGAGAATATAGAAGTAATGATAATTAGTCAAAATAAATAAATTCTTAGAATTGAGAAGGTCATGCTTCCTTACCTTGTCCGTACCCAAATAAAAAACCTTGAAATAAACGAGAAAAATCCAGAAAGGTTGACATACTTGGACACTTTGTTGACTAGTATCAAAGTGAAGCATTGGATTTTAGAAAATAGAGAGAACAAAACAGTGCACCACTGGGAGTGAATTTACTATATAGCAGATAACAATGAATTCAAAAGGTAAAATACATATTAACTAGGGAAAGCCCTCTAGGCCTGGGTCAGCAGGATGGCTGGGGTATCACAACATGACATCTAGCGCTCTATTCCTACCAATGTCCAATTTTAACATTCAAATACACCAACGTGGTTGTGCATCCCCAGGAATCGCACCATCTCGATGGTGCAGAGTGCATACAAAAACCTAGTTAGGGACAACCGGAAATGTGCCCTCTTTTCAGACAATATTTCATTCCCTTCCTTGTACCGAATCCCTTTTTTAAATTCACCCCTCCGCCTTCTTTTTCTTCTTTTTCTCTCAAACCCAAAACCTACCAAAGCCCCCTTTTTCTCCATAAAACCAAAAACTACATAGGGTTTGTTTTTAAGTATGTTTCATCCCGACCACCATATAGTCCTTTGTTCTAGTGATCTCACCTTCTTTGTGATTACAACTTTAGTTTTTATTCCTTTGTGATTTCTCCAGAAACATATAGTGAGAAAACTACATTCAAGGAGAAGAGAGAGAGGGGTTAAAAAATACAATGCAAGAAAACTCAGTTTAGACTCTAGACAAAGATCTATATTTATATTTAGTATCTTATATTGAGAAACTGTACATGACTCAGAAAGCCTTTAAAGAAGTCAAAGAAAAACAAAAATGTGACTAAGAGAAAAAATAGAAAATAGCTCTCAACGAGCATTTATCATGAACATAGAGATTCTTTTATCCATAATCTTTGAGAAGTAACGCTCACCAAACAAAATGGTGGTGAAAGTCACTTGTGATCACTTTAGCTGTAACTTTCTGTATCAACCCATGCTCATCGGTGACCAACCATTCATGTTCTTCATGAACTAAAAAAAATCTTAATCCGCCTAGAAGGGGAACAGCCAACTCTATTCCTTCGACCTGCAACCCCATCCCCAGCCAACTACTGGGAAGCCTATCAGAAAACATTTTGGCCAGAAATCCGCCAGAATTCCACCTGAAAAATCATTTTAAACCTCTGAAGAGTGGAACTCGCCAAACTAGATAACGGAAACCTATGTTGAATCGATTCATTCTTGCATTTTACCTTCTCTCTGTTATTCTTGCATGATCCCCCAAAACACACAAAATGAATCAGGCTTCTGATTCTCCAACGGATTTTCGCTAGAAATTTCTTACCCGCCAGATTTTTAGTGGAAAATCGATTCCACACAGATTTTTGGCAAGAAAAAGGGAACATGTGCCAATCTTGTGGATTAAGAGTGAAATAAAGTCTGTTCTCTATCTATAAGGGTAGAGATGCTGCCAACTGTTTCATCTTGATGCATGATTTGGAGAAAGGGATAAATATATGCCATTGCTTTTCTGGTTTGGATGCTTTTGCATCCTAGCTCTTCCATTATGTCTCCTCTCTCTAAACTTCTCTACAGCTTTCTCTCTTGAGGATGTTAGAGAGAGACAGGTGCTTAGAGAGAGAGAGAGAGAGAGAGAGCCTGGTGGGGGAGGAGGAGGGGAGAGGGAGGGAGAACAAAAGGAGAGGGTGGGTTTTGGGTCTGGTGGGGGGGATAAGAGAGAGAGAGAGAGAGAGAGAGAGAGAATGGTGTGGTTGAGAGAGACTGGTCAATGAGGGAAATGATGGGCCCAGTTTGAATAAAAGAGAAAACCAGTTCCCCAGTTCACCAGTAATCACCTCCACTCCTTTTTTTTAGAAAATGTCACCTCCACTCCTTTTTTAGAAAATGTATCGTAATGTACACTACCCGTTCCAAAAGACGGTGCAGATGATGGAGCCACAACTATTCCATTGCATCGGGGGATGCACCCAAAACAATTTCCCCACACACCCTCACACACAGCGATATATATATCTAATAAACTAATATGCAACTAATCAGTCGTAATGCGAACTACCATTATAAACACACATTTATGGTCTCAAAAAAACAATATACTTCAACAGATGGACTATCCCTAAAAGTTGACCCTACCACACCGTATGACTGAGTAACTACATACACAGTAAATAACAGAGCACAATATTTCTTTCATTGCATTCAGTTCGTATAATTTTTTATGGGAAACATAATTCACACTCTATATTGATTTCTCTATCTCTACAAAAATGACAATTTTTTATACCTGTAGAGAAACAGGATAAGGACATAGCAACATGTGTGATGCTAAAGTTAATTAAAAAGCCAGCCATATTTCATCAGAAAGTATAGAACCAATCTCATTAGACTTTCTTTGCTTGAGTCATAAAGGCCAGACGTCTCGGTTCCATGAGTTCCATCCAAGTGACATGCTACAAATTCTTTGGTCCTCACTACTGCAATCTTTGGCTGAAGGCCATTCATTATCCGTTTTCAACAAGAAGAAAATGAGAACTAACACTAGCAGCAGGATTGAAGGGATTTAACAAGGCAAACCCTGCAGTTTAAGCTTCCAGAACTGTCCATGTGCTTCTTCATGACCTAATTGAGGATGGCTGAAAGCAAAGCAATTGTGCTTACATGTACGTGCATGTGGTCATTAGCATGCACAGTATTTCTTTTTTTCTTTTTTTCCTTTTTGAATGTTAACATGGGACATGGTGAGAATGGAACTCTAGACATCAATAGTGGCACCTGCCACTGTGGCCACCTCTACCTAGAGCCCATTCTCGTGGACACGCACAGTATATTATGTACATATGTATGTAAGAGCCCATGCATGCATGAATGAGGACACAAGCGAGTGTGAAGATAAAAAAAATACATATGTAGAAAAGTAGTTTGTACCATACTTACGGGAATCTCTCACCCCAGGTGATGATTCCACTTCAAAATCCCAATTCAACGATTCCTTAGAGGAATCTTCATGGAACCCCTTTCCATGAAATTAAGAATCTCCATTCCATATTTATTAAATCTCAGTTCGATTTTTTTGGAATCCGATTCTACAGCATCAAATACTGTGAATCACAAGTGTGTGGAACGACAATTAGATCAACATAGAATCTTGCTTCCAGCTTTATAGAATCCCGATTCCTTTTTTTTGCTTTTGAAATCCAGATTCTACAGCATCAAATACTGCAATTTACTAGTGCTAGAACTTAGCAGCTACTTGTTTTAAAGATAACTAGGAAAGAGATTTGGGTTCTACTCTATTACAACGTGGAGCATCACAATGATGAACAAACTCTAATTTTCAACTATATATATTAAAATCAAAATCTCATTTTCAGTATTTTTTAAAAAATATTTGTATGTTTTGTAAACACAATCATCAATTCCTTAGATTTCATGATTTATTGACAAGGTACTTTTCCAAAATTTTCTGGAGCTAACTATGCTCGGAGTATGCTGTTTGTAATGATTCGAAAGCATACCTATTAATCTTTAATATTTATCATTTGCAGTTGCCATGTTTATGTTATGTTGTTAGTGGCAACATAGCAGCATTCAGTGGATTTAACACATCAAAATCACTCCCTTTGAGATCTGCATTAATGGGAGATGGTATTGAATTCAGTCTGGATTTACAGTTATAGCCAGAGGATATTAGATGTCATTGTAAACAAGGATATAAGCCGTGCTACTGCAACAGTCCAGCAAAGGGCCGGTGTTGCATGCTAATATGCGTTGACACCTCCGGACTCTTAAAAGATAAAACCAAAAAAAGTGCTCACAAGGTTCTCGGACATAAGACCTCTTGGAGAGGTGCTGTGTGGTCCCCCACTTTACTACTGATTACTAATGCTAATCTAAGCTGATTTCCAATCTTAACCTAAGGGCATTTTATGATTTATAGATAAAACTTCTATTATTTGTTTCAAATAATATTTGTGTGAAATTATTCTATGTGTCCTACTCTTTATGCCCGAGAGCTACACGTATGTGAGACAGCAACACTCATATAGATTTCCATGTAACATCAGATATAAGTCAATTCTTATTTTTTGTGTGTTCAAAAGGAAAAATTTTTGTATATTAATTAATTATGCATATACATAACTTTCCATTGGTCTAAGAAGGGTGAAGACCTTAAACTTTCCCTTAACCCGTCCCATGCCCGGGGTAAAGAGGCTGGGTTGTGCTAGGTAGGCAGCCAACGTAAAACTTTGTCAAAACTTACTATGAGTCCTGAACCTACAGTACTCAGGGTATGACCTTTAACACAGCAGAATGGCGGACCAGGATTCATGTAGGCAACCCCAATTAGTTGGTAAAAGGCTTTGACGAATTATGAATTCCTTAGTGGACTAGTGAAATACTATATTACCGAAATTTACTATTATTTAATAAATGAACGGTGTCTAAGAACCCTATAAGCATCTGCTAATTGTACGTAACACCATTCCTAAATTTGCAAAACCAAAATAAATATATTGTCTTTTTAACATTTCATTATTAACAAATTGCGCATTTTTACTTTCTTGATTCCAATACCTTGTAGGGAACCATGATTAAGGCCACTTAATACTTTAGGACCGCTGGGAATCTCCAATCCACTATTAAGGGATTCTTAATTCCAATTGGGTTGAAACTTGCTTCCAAAAATGTATGAATGAATCTCGAGTCCAATTGGGTTGATGCATGATTCCAAAGAGGTAAGAATCTCAATTCCATTTGGGTTGGGATACATTTCCCATAAAGTAGGAATCTCGATTCTTGCAATTCGCACTGTACATACAGTTATTCCAACATGATGAATCTTCTAGCTGCTGCAATTCCATGCTTCCAATTCCTAAACCGATTCTGAATCTCAGGCTTTTCCAACAACCATGGTTTGTACATGGCCATTCTAATTTATATTGCACAAAATACCTACACAAAAGCATCTATGTCTCAGTGATGCCAGGAGTTCACAAACAACATCCTAGAGACCTAGAAACTATGGTACAAACACTTTTGTAACTGCAAAACATCATTTACAATCTGCCATTTGACTAAGAGGTGATGAAAGAGTGAATTCCGCAGATGATCACATCATTGAGATGGTAAAGGTTGCACTCACGTCTCAAGAACCGCATCTAAAATGAGACAAAAGATGGCCACCCCAGTACAACACAGAAAAGATGCAAACGTAAAGGGAAAAGAAAACCGTAGACTTAGATGACCAACAGGAATGCTCATACCGGCTCACTGCGTCCATGTATAGAACGTGCCAGAACATTAGAGGTCCCATCATCCAGTAAAATACGCACTTGGACAGTGGCTGCGGATGCTGCATTGGCAGCAACAGCAGCAGCTTGAGCCGCAACTGCAGCAGCTTCCTTCGCTTTTCTGGAAGTCCCTTTAGGAATGAGAGGCACTCTTGGAGGCAATGCAGATTCCACCACAGCATATCTATCACAACATGTATCCCAAGCAAAAAGTCTTCCTTTGCCTGAATGAACCACTGACCAATCATTTACTTTGTACACTAAAAATAATGAACATACGACCACACAATTGAAACATACCTGTAAACAAATCAACAAAGCACGGAAAACATCAGAATCATCTAGGTGGTCAATCAATGAACTTGTTCAAATCTACGACCACACAATTGAAACATACCTGTAAACAAATCAACAAAGCACGGAAAACATCAGAATCATCTAGGTGGTCAATCAATGAACTTGTTCAAATCAGAAACATCATACCAAATTGCAAAATACACCTTTCACAAATAGAAGATAAAAATCTGCAAAGTATAATTACTGAACTGCAAGAATGAAGGAAAAGAAAGTCATTCAACGAACCGATAAAAAGAAATCATTAAACAAACAATTTGCAGGAACCTAACAGCAACCATACCCATTAGATATAAAACTAAAGAACGCTACTATACCCATTAGATATAAAACTAAAGAACCCAAAGCCTTCTAGATTTCTAAGGCTCACCAATAATAAAAGAAACTCTTACAATTTACCCTTTGAAAGGTGCACTGTAAAATTAATGGAGGACAGTGATTTCCCAGTGCCTAACTGTTTGGAAATTTTGTTCCTATACCCAACATTGCGGGTTTGATTCGCATGCTTTAAAAAATCATAATAACAATAAAAACAACTTTGCAGTTTACCCTTTCAAAAATGACATGTAAAAATAATGATGGACAATGAGTTACCATGGTCAAACAGTTTCTAACTTTTGTTCCTAAAACCAAGATTGAGGGTTTGAGCCCTATGCTTCAAGAAATGGAACCAGATTCCATAGGACCTGACACCAATCCATCTATAAAGAAATTCCTTTACCACATTGTCAGACATCTCCTATCACACCCAGAACAAAGTCTTTCATATGTGCCATTGAATGCAACAATAAGCCATCATCTAGTTATGCCTAGCACTGTCGAAGACAGATAACGCTTTTTTCGCTTTCTAGATTTCTTTTAGAAACCGCTCCAGCCTTACTCCTTTAAACTTTCACCATGTCATCTGTAAACATCGGCTGCCCTACATGTTATTCATCCTTGTTACGTCTCGTCATACATAGAGAAATCCAAAGGATCCAGCAAGTGAATAAGCAAACAGAATTACCATCCTGTAAAATTTCCAAGATCTTATCAATCCATGTCAACCAAATGAGATCATCACAGAATGGAGCATTATCTTTTCCTGTCTTTTCTCGATAATCCATAGGATAGGGTATCGTCCTGCTAATCATGCACAATATTTGAAAGAGAAAGCCAATATGAAGCATTGTCAATCTCATTTAATCCTTTCCTCGATGATATATGCATATTCTGTAGAGGAGTTTAAAGGGGAAAACTCTGCATATTAGGATACACGATGAAATATGTTTGGCATGTTGAGGGATGGATACATGCCCAACAGGAATGACTGCCCTAGCATTTTGGAGCATGTGTCCTTGTGTATTCTATTGAATTCATGAGGTACATGCATTTGCCTTGGGTATGACGTTTTTAATGCTCACCAAACAAGCCAAATCATGTAGTGAGGAGAGAATAAATAAAGAATATTTGAAAAAATACAGTGACCTGCAGGGAAGCCACCCCACAGAAATCAAGTCTAAGAAAACCAATAGCTCCTCTCTACATCTTTCTTTACAATAGATCATGTATTTGGAAACAAAAGAAACCCCAAAACCCTAAAAATATTTAATGTTTATAAAACTAAATGACTTAATCCGAAAATCTCTGAAAAATAATCAAACTTAGCCCTACAGATTCCTAAGAAATAAACCATAGTTGTTGGAAATGCATGGGAACCTGAATCGTTTTAGGAACCGGAAACGCAGAATCACGGCTGGCTAGAAGATTCCTGTCTTAGGAATCGTTGTCCGTACATTAGGAATCGTTAGGAATGAGATTCCTAGTTTTTAAGAATCGTGTCTCGACTGAAATAGATCTAAATTTCATCCACAAACGGAATCAAGATTCCATCCTCATTGGAATCGAGATTCCATCCTCATTGGAATCGAGATTCCATCCTCCTTGGAAACGAGATTCCCATCCCCCTGGAATCGACACTCCAGGAGTCAAGATTCATTAATATGCGGAATCGAGTTCCTGACATCTATGTAATTGAGTTTCTGGCATATGTGGTACAGAGATATGTTGCTATTTCAAATCGTGATTTTGACATATGTGGAATCAGTTTTTGAAGTATATGGATCAAAGAGCCATAACAATTTGAGATCGAGATTTACAATAATATGGAATATGGAATGCGTTTGACGACCCCCATCAGGAATCGAGATTTCATTTTTATGGAGAACAAAGCCCCAAGCACATCTTGAGCCTTATCAACTTTAGAACCTATATTGGACGTCTCTTATTAGAAGGTTTCCCAAATTTTAAAGTTATTGTGTTGACTATTGAACTGACGGTCATTATATACAAAAGCAAGTATTTCTAAGTTGTGATTTTGACTTTATTATTATAAAGACAAAATAGGATTATGTTTGTGCCATGGTTTTACTTTTAATTGCATGTGTTGTACTATCCAATTATATTTTAAATTTGAAGTAAAGGCCCTCTAGGGTGGCACAAGTAAAATACTGATAAACTGCAACCACTAAAAGCATTCGAATGAAGATTTCTAGTTCAATTTCCTTTAGGAAGTGCACAACCATCACAAACATTGGACATTATGTATTTTGTATTGGTTTTTTTTTTCTTTGATACTTTGAATTTATTTATTTTTGAATCAAGATTTAATCCTCGCTGGAATCCAAATTCGATATACTTGGGAACGTCTACCCATAATTAATGGGTTCAAGTTTCTAAAGATGTGTTGGATCGAGATTCCGAAATTAAGGAATAGAGTTTCCTTGGTTCCAATAAATGATTTCTAAAGAAGCGCTGAATCAAGATTCCGAAATTAAGGAATCGAGTTTCCTTAGTTTTGAAAAATGGTTTCTAAAGATGTGTTGAATCGAGATTCCGAAATTAAGGAATCGAGTTTCTTTGGTTCTGAAAGATGGTTTCCATGGAGATTCCTCAACAAAAACACGGAATCGAGCTTCAGAACCAGTATCTCGAGGTCGGTGGAGAGCTTCTGGTAACTATGAAATAAACCTTAATGATATAAAATAAGTATCACCCTAATTACATCATAAAGCACACCTGTTAGGCACGTTGGAGCATGGGCTACATATATGCCCATACCCGACAAGTTGCGTCTAGCATACATCCTTTTTCCTTTTTTTCTTTCTTTTTTTTTCGAAATTGCATGTACCTCAACATATTCTTTTTTTGTTTTTTTTTTTTTTTTTTTTTCTTTTTTAAGGATTGCACATCGACAATTGTTCCCCAGGCAACCAAGGACCAGCTTGTTTCAGAGCTATCCATGGAGACTGCTAAGGGTATACTTTGTTCTCGAGTTTGGGATATATTGCAATTTCAACTCAATAATGACTGAGACTATCACACTGCTCAAAGGCTTGAAAAAAGTCCCCAAATAGGGAATATTGGTAGCCCCCTTATTGTAGAGAGTGACTCCAAGAATACCATACTTTGGGCCTCCAAAAGAGCCCAAAGCCCATGGAGATCAATTCCTTTCTTAGACCACATATTTCATCTTTGTGGCCAGCTAAACCTCACATCCAGTGGGCAGCCAACCATGTAGCCAATGCCCTGGATAGTGAGGGCAGGGCAAGGGGACCTACAGGGGAAAACCAGCAGCTATCCAACTGTTTTTTGCTCTTGTGGGACCATAAATGCATCAGTTTTCCATTTATTGTAGCAATGACCAACATAACCATTCTTTGATGCTAGAGAACTGTATACCCCTCATTTTTCTTTTGATACTATGTAAGGAGCATTCAACCTGTGAGGAGTTGTTTTCGTGCATATGTGATGCAGGAGAATTTGAGGGAACAATAAAATAAGAAAGGAACAAAGCCAAACACAAGCACAATTCGAAGAAACCGAGGGTTTCTTCTCCATATCCCAAGCTAAGATTGCAAAAGCATAAGCTTTTCTCTCTTTTAATTTCTAGAAATCATGTGGAATTGACCCCCTCAAGGTCCCACATCTTCTTATAATATAATTAAGAGAAAACTCATTATCCCCCATTTTTAATTTCCATATCTCATGAGACCCAAGAATTGAAAATATTACTTATAAACAAAGGTCTCCATTTTTTCTATCTTACAACCCCTTGGACCCATTTGACCATAAATTTTTGACCCAAACAAACATTAAAATGACACCCTATTCAAACTCCATCTCTCTCCCCCTAAAACTCTATCTCTCCCTCTAAAACTCCATCTCTCTCTCTCTTCGCTTCTTGGTGAGTTTACCAACCAAGGGGTTTAGCTTGAGCTCGAGCTCGAACATGAACACGAGCACACCTTCTTATGTGTGACAGAGAGATGGAGTTTTAGAGAGAGAGAGATGGAGTTTGGGTTTTAGAAAGAGATGGAGTTTTAGAGAAAGAGAGATGGAGTTTGAGTTTTAGGGAGAGAGAGAGACGATGATATGAGAGAAAGATGTAGTTTGGGTTTTAGAGAGAGATGGAGTTTTGAGAGAGAGAGAGACGATGATGTGAGAGAGATAGAGTTTTGGAGAGACGGAGAGATAGAGTCATTTCATAAGTTGTTGAGGTCAATAATACATGGTGAAAAGGGTTTAGGGGGTTGGAAGATAGAAAAAATGGAGTCTTTTTGCTTACAAGTAATATTTTTAATTCTTGGGTCTAATGAGATATAGACGATAAAAGTAGGGGATAATAGGATATTTTCCCTATAATTAAATGCTCAAAGTACAAAACATATCCAAACAAATAATACATTGACCCATATATCCTAATTTAACTTAATTTATAATGACAGTTTTACCCCTATAAACAGTACTGGTGAATATTACTTACGAAGTAAATAAAAAAATAAAAACCATAGAAAACTAAAACCATAAAAAACCCTAGAAATAAACCCTAAAACTAAACTATAATATACATCATTTAAAGTAGAATAAAAATAAAAAATAAGAATAATTTTACCCTCCATTATTCTCCCTAGTTGGAGAAAACTCGAAGACGATTTTTGAAGTGTGCTAAGATGAAATTGGCGTTAGTCCAGCAACATTCTTCAACTCGAATATTGTAAACATGATCCTGAGACTAGTGGGTTACACCACTAATCAAAACACAATGATTGTACAATAGAATTGAGAAACCCTCGAGGAAATAGTCATTGTTTGTCGGTAAAATATTTTAATCACATTAATTTATTGAAATTGCATTACTTCAGCCATGTGACAATGTTGAATTTGCCCAGACTCAGCTCTAAAACACACCACGGGTGCATCTTTGAGATCAACGACTCACATATCAATTCTCCTTTGAGTCCTTCATCTTTTTCCTAGTTAAATATCAATTCAACCACAAAATTTTGATCATCATCATAGATTGGATCTCCTACAAGATCTTGTTCTTCATCTAAGTATGTGTCGAAGATTGGTAGCATATCCCAATCTACATCCTACAGATTTTTATATGATCTGTGTCAAAATTAAGAATCTCATCCTCCAAATCGAAAACCCTAGAGTGATGTTCCCACATCCAAGTCGTTTGTTAGCTATCATCTTCACTGGACTCCCGCGCGGAGTGCAAAAGTGAAAAGGCTTGTACTTGAGATCCTCTAGGTCAGAAAGATCACATCTTACACATTATTGAGGCTCGCGAACTGCTGCACCAGCTGCTGTACTTGCCTTTCAAGTTTCTCAATTCTGTCATCATAGCCGCTTCTTGCTGCCATGGATTCGCCGAAATCACAAACCTTAGGCAAACAATCAACAAAAAAACTATTGAAATCAGCAAGATCTAGGTTGTTTTGGCAAAACTTTAGAAAAAATAGACCCCCATTATAACTTCCCCGTTTTGTTGTGGACCTAGGGCAACAAAAAATTGGTGTTACAGTAACTCTGTATAGTGCTACAGTAACTGCGTACTCCACTACAATACTTTCGATGTAGAATGCAGGCTTTGATACCAATTTGATGCACGAGAATTTGAGGGAACAATTAAATCAACAAGAAACATAGCCAAACACAAGTACAATTCCAAGAAATCGAGGGTTTCTTCTCCATACCTCAAGTAAGGGTTGCAAAACCCTAAGCTTTTCTCTCTTTCACTGTTTAAAAAGCATGTGGAATTGATCTCCTCAAGGCCCTATACACTCTTATATTATAATCTAATGTTCGAAGTATAAAACATGTCCAAACAAATAACACATTGAACCATATATCCTAACTTAACTTAAATTTGTGATGACAGTTTTACCGAGAGGGGTGGGGAAGCCGGAGAAGGACTGAAGACTTCCAGTTGGGTAGGAAAGTGGATGAGGGTAGGCCTTTGAATCTCTTGTGGTTTGAGGCCAAAAAGTTGGTCGAGGATTCGAGCATATTTCTCCTCAAAAGATCCAAGAGTTTCTCTCAATCCAGATGTTCCACCGTAGCTGCCATTCCTGCTTGCCACAAGATTCGGCCAGATTTTGCCCAAGGGCAGTCGTGGCTCAACTTGAACAGTGCTGGTACGAAGGATGGGGTGACCAATTGCCATCCAAAGAGACGAAATAGGGACCCCCAAAGGTTTTGGGCCACAATGCAGTGGAGAAAGAGGTGTGGGCTATTCTCTTCGGCAGACCAACACATAGTACATCTGTGGGGATTGGTAAACCACTCCATTGCGACTGATCAATAGTGAGAGCCTTTTTGAGAAGACCTATCCACAGGAAAGCTTGGATTTTGGGGGGAGCGATGGAGGACGAGGCTTGGGCGATAAGGTGTTTGTAAAAGGAAGCAACAGAGAAGAGGGTCGATGGGGATGGGCTCCAAATCATCCTGTATGGGCCTGAGGGGGCCAGGAAAGAAGAATGAAGAACAGCAGAGAGGTTGGTAAACTCCAAGGATTCAACATCAGTTAAGAGTCCCTGGAAGGAGGGAGACCAGAATTCAGAGGGGCCAAAGAGGGGTAGGGCTTCGGCTACCGAGGAGGATTGGTCTTTAGGAATAGAGAAGAGGGAAGGAAAAAGGCCTCTGAGAGGAGTGTGCCCCAACCAGATGTCAGTCCAGAAGCGAACTCGACGACCCTCCTTGGGTAGAATCTAATGAGTCGTTGAAAGGACGTGAGAGAGGTTAAGAAGGACCTCCAAGCCCCAGATGGTCTACTGGTGGGGTCAAGTTTGTATTTACACTGGATGACATAGATCCAAAGGAGGTTATCAAGGGTAGCTAGACGCCACCACCATTTACCTAAACGTGCCATATTATGTTGTCTTAGTAATTGAATGCCCAAACCCCCAAGGTGATTGGATTGATGAACTTTATCCCAGGCCAAGAGGTGAAGCTTCTTAGAGCCGGCATCCCTTGCCAAGAGAAAATTCTCATAAGATGTTCCTAGTGGGATGAGACAGCCGCAGGGGTGTGAAACAATGACATGAGGTAGTACGACCCGCAAAGGAGAGGAAGCGACCTCTCCATCGGGCTAGGCGTTGGTCAACCTTGTCAATGACATGGGACCATTGTCGCTTTTTCAGTTTGTCCAGGCCAAGAGTCATGCCCAGGTAGGTTGTGGGGAGTTTGTCAATCTGGCAGTTCCAACCTGAGACAAAGGAGAAGGTCTATTTGGGGCTTAAGGCCACCCCTATCATCTTGGATTCTCCATGTTTACTTTGAACACCAGGGCAAATTCGAAGCACTAGAGGAAAAGGCGAAGGGATTCAAGTTCCCCAGTGGAGGCACCAAGAAAGACCAAAGTATCGCCGGCATACTGGAGGTGGGTGAAAAGAAGCCCTCACGGACTGCTTTTGAACCCGGTTTGGCGGCAAGATTGGAACATGAAGGAAATAGATTGGCTGAAAACCTCTGTCGCGATGGAAAACAGGAAATGGGAAAGGGGATCCCCTTGTCCGAGGCCACTAGAAGCCGGGAAGTAATCTTTTGGTGTTTTTTTTATGAAGTTAACTTGTATTAAAATGGTAAAAGATTACATGGCAAGAGTGGTTCGATGTCACCCACAGTTGGGGACTCGATAAAAAATCGTTTAGACTATCTTGTACAAAAAGGGACTTATAGAGTCGCCCAAATACAAAGATTTACAATGAGCGTTCATAAAAAAAAAAACAACTGTGCAAAACCTCAAGCAAAGAGGTTTAAGTTGTGTGCCACTGGTCCCGCGCAAAAAAGAAGGTGGACCCGGCTTGAACATCTTGACTGACTTCTAGCTCCCGCTTTCGCCAACCGATCTACGTAGTCGCTGGACATCCTTCATATATGCTTCCAAGAGATGTCCATAGCCCTGCAAATGTGATGTATCTCATCAAATATTGGAATAAGGTGCCAAGGTGGAGGGCTTGTCCTGCTTGCCCAGGAGATGACATTTTGTGAGTCACCTTCCACTATGAGGTGTAAGCCTCATGACTGATTGTAGTGTTTCAGGGCAATTAAAAAGGCCAAGGCTTCAGCGTGATGGGAGTCCTTTTGGCAAATGTGCCCAGAAAGTGTTTGGAGGATAATGCCATTGCGGTCTCTAAAGACCCCCCCTGCCCCTGCTGGACCCGGATTACCTAGGGAGCACCCATCAAAGTTTAACTTGATCATTCCCTCTAGAGAAGGTTGCCAGTTATTAGGCCTTGTAGTCAAGTGCGGTCGATGATGGAGGAGATTGTACTATTGGGAAAGGAAGAAACTCCCTGAGATGCCCACAAAAACCTTGTGGTTTGAGGCCCAGAAAGTGACCAAAGAGATAGTCATGTGGAAGATTGCCGAAGTTTGAAGTTTAGAGCCAAGAAAGATTCTTGAGTTTCATTCCAGCCAAACAGTCCAGAGTAGCAGCTACAGTTGCCTTCCACAAGATTCTCCCGGCCTTAGGCCAGCAAGAATAAAGATCATAGGATATCAGAGCCTTGACCGAGGGAGGAGTGACCCAGTTGATGCAAAATAATTGCAGGACTCGACCCCAAAGGTCGTAGGAGAACTCACAGAGGATAAAGAAGTGGAGATTTGTTTCCTCCTCACATTCACACAGAGCACACCTATTAGGGATGGGGATCCCTCTTTTCTGAAGCTTATCCACTGTGAGTGCTTTGTGGGAGAAGGCTAGCCAATAGAAAGTCTAAACTTTAGGTGGAGCTATGGTGGCCCACACTCTTAAATGCACCGAGTTAAGAGATCCTGGGAGTGTGGGTAGCAGAGTTAAGCTTTTGTAGAAGGAGGCGACAGAGAAGCTCCTTGAGGGGGCAAGAGTCCAGACTATAACATCGTTGCCTTGAGGCAGGAAGAAAAGAGAGTGTAGGGTTGACGAGAGAACCTGGAAGTGAATGGTTTCATCTTCAGTTAGGTTCCTTCGAAATGAAGGGTTCCAAACTCTTCGTCCTCCGGTCAAAACCAGCACCTCGGCAATTGAGGAATCAATAATATGTGTTAGAGAGAAGAGTGTTGGGAACACCTCACACATGGGTGAGGGTCCTAACCACAAATATGACCAGAATTTAACTCTCGATTCATCTCTTGGGTGGAACCTTATAGACCTTCTGAAAGGAGTGAAGGCAGTTGAGAAAGATTTCCAGGCACCTGATGCGTTGTGCCTCTGAATCCTATCTGGCAACCAGAATGGACCAATTCCTCCATCTTTCTCCAAACCCCATGCGAAACATGATTTCTACCAAGATGGCCCAGTCTACATGGTCATAGGCCATTTTCCAGTCAATCTTATAAGTGAGACCCAGTAGGTTGGCAAGGTGTCTCGAATGCACACATTGATGGGCTACTAAAACCCCGTTGAGAATTTTCTTATCTTTCACGAATACCGATTGAGAGGCGGATATGACATGGGGCAGAACCTCCTTCAAACGGGAGGCACGGACCTTAGCTAAAATTTTGTAAGTAGAGTTGATAAGTCTGATAGGGCAGAAGTCCTTGAGCTCTTTGGCACCATCGATCTTAGGGACAAGGGTGAGGAAAGTAGCATTTAGGGTGGTGTGAATGATTCCTTGGTTGAAAAATTCCTCAAAGAAGGAGAGGAAATCATCCCTGAAGGAGGACCAGAAAATCTTAAAAGGTGCCACCAGGAAGTTGTTCGGCCCCAGTGCCTGATCCTAGCCAAGGTCTGCAATGGCGGAGGTGATTTCTTCTTCAACAAACGGGCGTTGCAACCACTCGGCAAGGTTAGGTGGAAGCGTGAGGAAGGATAAATCGCCCATACGAGGTCGAGGGTTCGGAGGGAGCTGAGAACAGGGATTTGAAGTAAGAGACAACGACCTCTTCGATTTCACCAGGTTGGTCAAGCAATCTATCGTTGACCTTAAGGTGCGAAATAGTATTGTCTCGGCGACGGCAGTTTGCGATCTTGTGGAAGAAGCCAGTGTTGAGCTCACTCGACTCTTACCATTCGACCCTGGATCTTTAGAACCAGTTAACTTCTTCTTTCTTAAGGAGGGAGAGATAGTCTTGTTTGAGCAAGGCTATAGTGAGGCATTCCATTCGGAAAGGGTCAGGATTCCTCGATGAGGTCCAAAGCTTGGATTTCCGAGAGGAGAGAGGCTTTAAGGGGGGTGAAGTTGCCAGAAGGGACCTGCTCCAAGCCTTAAGGGCTCGTTTAAGTAATTGAATTTTATTTTTGAAGTCTGTACAACGCCCTACCCAACACCAAGGGGAGAATGCACTCCACCAAGACGAGAAAAGGGAGAGGAGAGAAGGTTCCTCTAGCCTAGCAAGCTCGAATTGAAAAGGTTTGGGGCCCCTGGCAGTAGGTTGAGTATCAAGGCGGATCGTGGGTTTGGGTATGGAAATGGCATGAGAGCCAAGGAAACCTTGGAGGGGAATGTCAATAAGTTTGTTTCTGGAGATGAAATCAGAGAAGTCGAGCATTCCAGGAAATGTTGGTTTTGGAATTTCGTTCGAAAGACCACCGAGTGATATTAAAGTTGCTCCCCAGGCACTATGCCAAGTGCTGAAGAGAAGCTACCAGGTCAAGTTCCTCCCACAATTGTGGTTTAGCTTCAACAAAGTTTGAACAGTAGATCGCTGAGAACTTCCAGAGTTGTCCATCGGAGATCTTGAAGAGGAGGACAGTGTCCGAGAACCAACCCAGATAGGGGCTGATAAGCGTGTGTAAAGTGGGGTCCTAGACCACCCAAATGCCACCGGACGCACCAGAAGCTGGAATGGATTCCCACTGGGATGGTCGATGTCCCCAAATCTAGCGAATCAGCCTAAGAGAAGGGGAAGGAGATTTAATCTCCAACATAGTTGTTGAGTACGGGAACAGGAATGGATCCGGGATTTGGGGGCGGGATCTGCTGCTCAAAGCTATACTAAAGATCCATGTGTAAGGGATCGATGGCCGTAGAGTCTCAAAGGTTAGAATCAAGGCTCATGCGTATAGGGGATCGAGCTCCTTTATTACATAGGATGGAGAATTATTATATAAAGGTGTGAGATCCTATATGCAAGAAGCGAAGTTCCCAAGGGCAGAGTGCAGTTGTAAAAGTGATCCAACATATTATGGAGCGAGAAATAACTTTTGTAGGAGTGTGTTCCATTTTCTTAACTCGAGTTCCTCATATAGGTAATAAGGATTTGTGGCTTTAAAATGTAGCTCCCGAAGTTGTTAACCAATAACATGTTGGCTTAGTCTTCTATGAAATAAATAAGGACCTCTAAAGTGATCCCATATTGGTGCGATCTGGATGCCAAATATGACGATGCTTGTGTTCCGTCATTTGGAATCCAGATCCCAATGCACTCTGGAGCACGAACCATAAGACTAGGGAACTAGATCCTGTAGTGTTTAGGAAAGCAAAATTAAATTGTAAGGAACTCGCTCCCTTATAATATGGAGAGAGATCTCGAAAACACTAAATTGAGTTTCAGAAGAGATCCACTCTGAGATCGAGAGAATCAAGGTTCTGCAAGGGATCGCCAAGCAAGGAAAGTTATCTCGGTAACTATGGTCTCCAAGAGAGAGGATGGAGGGGTATAGTCTGGATCAAAGGCCGTGGGCAAAAGAACGTTTCAAGGGTTGGCCCAACCCCTTAATATTCCACGAGATGAGCTTCATGGCGAAATCAGTGGGGTGTGGGCCAACCTGAGCTTCCAAAAGCGGGGCGATATCCTCCAAAGAACAAAAAGAGCTTACCTCCATCCTGGCTTGGGCATCGGCTTGAAAGAAGAGATGAAACAGACCTTTTGTGCTAACGTAGGGAAAGTCCATTAGACGAAGAATTTCCTTCACTGTGTCTTACCTCGTCCATACAGTCCACGAATGAAGAAGTCGCACGGGGGGAGAGAGAGAAGGGTTAGAAGAGGAGGGAGGAGAGAGGTGAGGAGCTAGAAGTCTGAAAAGAGGAGAGGGAAGTAGAAGCGAAGGCCTCGAGGGAAGGGGGAGAGAGAGAGGGATAGAAGGGGAGAGGAGCCTAGGAAGAGGGTAGCGTTAGAGGTTATGAGGGAGGAGAAGAGTGCAGGCGAGTGGAGGGGGAGAGAATAGGAGAAGAGGGGGTGGAGAGGGAGGAGCTTGGAAAAGAGTGGCTAGTGAGGGGTGCCAGAATGGGTGCCAGAGGGTGGGGAGGGGCGGGGCTTGGGGAAAAAGGGGAAGGGGGAGAGGAAGAGGGGAAAGGGTCCAAGAAAGGGCTATAGAGGAGGGGTGGAGGACTTGGGATGAGATTGAAAGAAGGGGCTGGGATTGAGTGGGGTAAGAGGCCAAGGTGAAGCATCTGGTAGGGTGGCCAAGGGAGTAAGGGCACGGCGGTGGAGAAGAAGCCTTGAAGGATGCGGGCCGCAAAAGGGACACAGGTCGCAAGAAGCCCCCGAAGCGATAGGTAGGGAAAGATGAGGGGTTCGGCCTCCTGCTCGTGGGGGGGAGGTGATGAGGGGTAGTCCATGTCGGCTTCCGATGAGGAAGGATCAGTCGCAGATGTCGATAGGTCTGAGGAGCCGAGAGTGCAAACTAGGGGAGGAGAGATCACAGGACCAAGGGAGGCCGTAGGTAGGGAGGCTATGTTGGGGACCAAGACTGGCTTTGAAGCAGCAATGAAGGGGAGTGAGTGGGTGTCGCTCGGTTAAGCTAGGGTAAGGGTTGGCCAGGAGCGGGGAGGGAGGCGGGGTATTCTCGCCATGGGAGGTGCGAGTGGTGAAGAGAGAAGAGTGGGGCTGCAAGAGGTGGTGGGGAGGGGTGCACAGTCAAAGGGGAAACGAGAGGGTGGGGAAGGTGAGGGGGTGGGTTGGGGGGCAGCAGAAGGGGAGGATGAGGATGGGCGGGCTACGGTGTAGATAGAGGAAAGAGCGAGAGAAGAGGGGAGGAAGCATGAATCCTCGAGGGTACAATGCCTGGGGAAGGCCAGGTGGCAGCAGATGGGGGGGAAACCGAGGGAGGTGGAGATACGTGGTGAGAGGGGGCGGGTAGGTTGATGGGAGGAGAAAATGAGGGAGAAGGGGGTAGGATACAAGGAGTCAGAGACTAGGTGGGGGCCGTACCATGAGGACAGGGGGCAAAGGATAACTAGGTGCAATGTGGCTGGCCAGGTGGGGGCGCGGTAGTACGGGGCAGTACAGGACAGGATGAGAGGGGTGATGCAAGGGCGGCGGGTCGGGCTACATGGCATGGGGGCCAGGTGAGAGGGTTCCCCAAGAAGAGAGATGGAGCCTGCTCACGACGATGGGGTAGGTGGCAAAGCGGCTGGGGCAATGGCCCAATGGTGGGAACGACAGGTGCCTTGCCAGAACTGGGGTTAGGGCGAAATGGTGGAGGGGCTGAGGCAGCGACAATGTTACCGAGGGATGAAGCGGAGTGGAGGGATGGAGGAAAGTGGCGCTTGCGGTGGTTCTAGAGTTAAGGGTTGTTTGAAGGGCAGCGTTTCCTAATAACCAGCGTCCACGGGTTAGAGGGGCACTCTAGGTGGATCGGAATAGCGAAAGGGGGGGGGGCATAAAAATGTTTAGACGAGGGAGAGGCAAGAGTCCAAGATAATCGAATCCTGTAAAAAAACCTCCTCAACATCGAGCCACAAGGAGGAGGGTAAGAGATTGTGGTCCAAGACCTCGACCAACAGTTGCATGGAACTCAACGGGAGAAACTCGGTGGATCTCCAATGGATGGCGACAAAAGACCCACAGGCTTCAGATATGCTTTGATAAGTGGCTGGGGCAAGAGCATGCAAAGGGATGTGGGAAGTTGTGACCCAAACTCTTTGTTTGCAAAAGGAGCCTTCATCCTGAGACAAGGGGCAGAGGGAGAGTTGGGCTCCTTTAAAGGTTACAGAGCCGTCTGAATGAAGAGCACGAAGCACACTGCTCTCGGAGGGGAAGTTGAAAAGAATGGAACCATCTACGTCTAGGCGACAACCGAGAAGGGGCTCCCCCTAACAGTTCTGGCCCCATCTGTGCCACATCTGATCATAATGACTTAAGTCACCTTTCAATAGTGACATTTTAGAGGAACAGAGAAGGATTAGGACCCAAATATTAGGATTATGGCCCAAATAGTAAAGAGTTCTAGCCTCCTCATCTAAAAAGTTCAAAAACCCTCACGGGCGGGCTGAAAGGGGGAAAAAAAGTTCAAACCAGCCTTATCCCAACTATTTAGGGTCAGCTACACGAATCTTGTTCTGCCAATCCGCTCTATCAATGGTCATACCCTCAATCAAATCATAAGGTCATAAAGATGGCTTCCTTTATTCTTTAAACGTGATTTTGAAATGATCGTTGATGATAAAAAGGACCGGTCTCGATGATATGTGGAAGTAAATATGCAAGGGACCCTCGCAAATTAGGGTTAGTTGCATGTTTTGGTTGGACGGGATACTAATTATAAAACAATTAAGAAAATTGGCTAAACCCCACAAAAGATTATAAGAAATTTGATCATAGATCAGTGGTGCAATATATGGTTTCATATTACACAAAGAATTTGCGTGAAAAAAAAAGTAAAAGAATCTTGTGTACATTCCTTCATGTATGTATTTGAAGCAATTGGGATATTGTTGTTTGAAATAAATAGACTACAGCACAAACAAAAAAAAAAAGTCTATGTTTGAAATAATAGACGATAGCCAAGGTGTCCCCCCCCCCCCGACAGGGGGTAAAGGTGTTTCCAGGTACCAACCTAGCGGCCTAGGTGCCAGCCCCTGTTTTTTTTAATATTGATCTCTTCTCACTTATTTTATCCATGTCCTTTCGGGCCTCTCCCTTGCCCTTTTAGAGCTTCCACTTGAAGCACATCACCCCTTCTAACTGGTACTATTCTAGGGCGTTGTTGTACATGGCCATCCACCTAAGTCCACTTTCCCTTATCTTATTGCCTATTAGAACCACCCCTAAGTCCCTCGGATGTATTCATTTCGAATTCTATCATTTCTTATATTGTCACTCATCCATCCCAACATCCTCATCTCAGCTACACTCATTCTATGTTATGTTGTTCACTATAATTTTTTAATCCCTCTCTATGATTAAACAATTCAATCTGTTAATTATATCACATATACATTGTTTGACAATTCAATCTATGACCATAACATGACATAAAATCATGTTCAACGCAATAAGGAGAACCACTTCAAGAAGAACATGTTTGAAGGTGATCAACAAGTGGAAGCTCAGACTCCTAGACTTCAACTAGCATGTCAATGACCAACCAAGGAACTAGGACTCATTTGTGCCCCATCTGATCAGAATGACTTATGTCACCTTTCAATAGAGACATTTTTAGAGGATTAGAGAAGGACTAGGGCCTAAATATTAGGATTATGGCCCGAATAGTAAGAGTTCTAGCCTCCTCATCTAAAACGTTGAAAAACCCTCAAGGGTGGGCTAAGAGGGGAAAGAAAGTCCAAACCAGGATTGCGTGGCTAGAGGAGTACACCATGGCATCCTCGATCTAGACACAAAAGATTCCTAAGAACAATACTCCCCCATTCTCTAATTAGATCTCCCAAAGGCATAGGAGACGTGGACCAACTTATCAAGAGAAAGACCATCTACTTTGACATGATCAAACCAATGACATAGGAAACCAGGACAAATGTTTAACACCAATGCCTACAGCATATCCACAAAGCAAAGCTTACAAGTAATATATTTTTCTATCAACAAGATTTCTACAAAACAAGTATTTCATAATTTTTGAAGTAGAAAGTTCACTCCTGCTGCATCTCCTCAACACATTTAGCAACAATTATTTATATATCTTTTCTGGATATGATATGAGAAGTGAAAACGAAACGTAAGAAATAGGCAAATTGTCACTACTCGCACATAATTTTTTCTAGTAATCACGTTTCACGATTTTTAAAAATAGGCATTTTGAAGGCATGTATTCTTCATTTGGTTGGGGTGGGGGGAATAGTGAGGAGGGCTGAAGGTTGGCCACACATGCATATACAGGACAGCAGACAAGTAATGCTCCACTTTAATTATCTTATCTTGTAACAATTCATAGCCACTGCCTTTTTTCTTTCTTTTTTTTTTTTGGAGGGGGGGGGAGGGAAATAGTTCATAGGCATTATTATTATTTTTTTTATAATGTTATCATTGTATTACTATATAAAAAGAAGGAATACAGCAGAAAGTGGGAGGAGAGGACCAAGAATACCCACGAGCCAGGTATCTCACTCAAAAAAATTAGCCAAAAACCCTATACAACTTATATCCTTAGAAGTGGCTGTAACCAAAAGATTAAGGTCTCAAAAAAATTGGGCTTAAAAGCACACTCTGTTACAAAAAACAACAACCAAAAAATCTAGTGTCCTAGAAGACCTCGATGGTCCAATGCAAAAAAGGAGGTAGACTATTCATTGTCTTCCAAGTGTGGTCGTCGTCGCACACCATCTTTAGCGAGGAGGTCGGAGAACTCGTTCGACGTCCGCCAGGTATGTGTCCAACAGATGTTGATATCCCTGCATAAGTGGTAAATTTCATCAAAGATTCTAGAAAGGTACCAAGGAGGGGTAGTGGTGCCTGCTGCCTATGATAGAATGTTTTTTGCGTCTCCTTCCACCACTAATGATTGGCCCCAAGATGGTTTAAAAAATTTCAGGCCCATTAGGAGTGCCAATGCTTCGGCAAATTGTGAATCTCCATTTCCGACATATTCTGAGTATGTCAGGAGAACATTTCGATTGTGGTTGTGGAAAACTCCCCCTACTCCTGAAGGGCCCGGGTTTCCCAAGGAACAGCCATTTTCTGAAGGAGGTAACCATTTGTGAGGTCGTTGTAGCTCGATAGGCTGGAGTTGGATAATATTGTCCCATTGCCTAAGAAAGAGCTCATAGGAATCCCACCAAAGATACTGTGGGTGGAAGCCCAAAAAGTTACGAGTGATGTAACCTTATGAAACAGCCCTAAAACTTCATTGTTGTGTCCTTGAAAGACCCTCTCATTTCTTTCTAGCGATAAAACCCATACGGTAGCAGCGATTGCTGCCCTCCACAAGGTTCTACCTGCTTTGGGCCAAGGACCTTCTGAGTAATGAAGAAATAAATCTTTAACCGAATGTGGGAGGACCCATTTGAGACTAAATAAGTGTAGAATCAGTGTCCAAAGCCTCATAAGCCACACTGCAATGTAGAAAAAGGTGGGGGTTTGACTCCTCCTCTTTCAAACACATTACACACTTGTTAGGAAGTGGCAGGCCTCTATTTTGGAGCTGATCAAGTGTGAGGGCCCGTTGACAGCCTGCTATCCAATTGAAAGACTGAACTTTTGGAGGAGCTATAGTGTTCCACACTTTGGAGAGAGGAGAGATGGGATTTAAAGGGAAAATAGGAGGTTGGATAAGTTTCTTCTAGAAAGATGCCACTAAAACCTTACCAGATGGGGATAGTGTCCATACCAAAGAATCACTCCCTGATGGAGGTAAGAACACCGGGTGAAGAGCAGCCGAAAGAGTGGTGAAAGCTAATATTTCCTCTTCAGAGAGATTCCTTCGAAACATGGGGTTCCAAGTTCTATGCCCCCCTGCCAAGACCATTTCATCTGCAATACAGGACTCTTTGTTGGAAGCAAGTTGAAACAGGCTAGGAAATAACTCCCTAAGGGGAAGGAGCATGTCCAATCCATAGATCAGACCAAAAGCGAACTCTGTTTCCTTATTTTGGATGGAAACGAAGCGCTTTCTTGAATTGAGAAAGAGAAGAGGCGAGAGATTTCCAAACTCTTGAAGCCTTGCTTTGTGATGGCCTCTCAGATACCCAAATGCGGTCCGGAATGTTATATTTATTCCGAATAACTTGTGCCCAAAAAGAGTTTAGTTGGGTGGCCAATCTCCACCACCACTTCCCCAACAGAGCCAGATTATGCTTTCTTAGATCTCTGATTCCTAAACCACCATGGGCTTTGGGCAATCGGACTCTACCCCAAGAGATTAGATGATGTCTCGTTTTTTCGGCTTGGCCGGACCACAGAAAGTTCCTCATCAATTGATCCAATCTATTAGCCACCGACACTGGCATATGGAAGATGGACATTAAGTAAATAGGGGAGTTTGCCAGTGTAGCCTTAACCAAAGTAGAACGACCGGCCAGGGAAAGGAATCTTCCTTTCCAACCACCTAGACGCCTATCAATTCTATCAATCACTTGGGCCCAATGTCTCTTTTTTGGTTTCGCTAAACCTAAAGGGATCCTCAGATAAGTGGTAGGGAGGTCTACTTTACAATCCTAGGATGGAATCAGGGATCTGATTTCTTGAAGTGTGAGGCCCACTCCCATCATCTTTGATATTTCCATATTTACTTTGAAGCCAGTGGGCTTCTCAAAGCATTTGAGGCAGATTCTAAGGTTCTCGATTTGCTGAGGGACCGCATCTAGGAAGACTAGGGTATCATCTGCGTATTGCAAGTGTGATACCAAAAGACCTTGTGAGCTACAGAGGAAAGCCGAACGTAGTCCTTCCAGGTAGAGACGAGAGATAGACCTACTGAAAACCTCGGCAACTATTGTAAAAAGAAAGGGAGATTGAGGGTCCCCTTGCCCCCTCGAAGCAGCAAAGAATCCTTTCGGGCTCCCATTAATAAGGACCGAAAAATGGGGGTAGAAATACAACCTTTTATCCATTTTCTCCATTGAGGACCAAAATTCATTCTAGCCATTGTCTCATCCAGCAATGACCAGTACACATGGTCATATGCTTTCTCCCAATCAATTTTGAAAATCAAGCCTGGTTTCTTGGATAGGTGCCTAGAGTGGATACACTCATGAGCGACCAAAGCACTATCTAGGATCAGCCTTTCTTGGATGAAGGCTGATTGGGACTGCGAGATGATAAAAGGAAGGGCTTGCTTGAGTCTTGCAGCCAATACCTTGGCCAAAATTTTGTATGAAGAGTTGAGTAAGCTAATTGGACAAAAGTCCTTAAGCTCTTCAGCGCCATCTTTCTTGGGGACAGGGGCTATAAAGGTGGCACTGATAGCTTTGTTGAGGATCCCCCTATGATAGAATTCTTCAAAGAAGCTCCTGAGATTAGGTAAGAAAGTACCCAGGAAAGAATTAAAGGGGCCATGGGAAAACCATCTGGCCCCAGAGCTTTGTCTTTAACTAATTGGTCAAGGGCGATTGAGATTTCCTCTACTGTAAAAGGACTTTCCAACTCGTTGGACCAATGATCAGGAACAGTAAGGAAATCCAAAGTGGTCATCCTTGGCCTAAGTCCCACAAGGGCAGTATAAAGGGACGTGAAGAAATTTAGGATGGCATATTCGATATCATCTGGCTAGGTAAGAAAATTGTTATCCACCTTAATTGTGGATATCAGATTCTCTCTCCTTCTACAATTGGCTATACGATGAAAGAAGGCAGTGTTCTAGTCCCTTGATTTTAACCATTTGACCCGGGACCTCTGGTACCAAAAACGCTCTTCTTTCTTGAGTGTAGAAACGTATTCCAGCTTGGATTGTGTTCGGACCTATACTTCAGAGTCTGAGAGAGGTCTAACTTCCTCAATTTTATCAAGGTCTTGGATACAGTTGAGCCAAGAGCATTTTAACTGAGAATAATTCCTTGGCTGAGACTGGCTCCAATTTTTTAAGGACTTTTTAAGCAGCTGGATTTTGGTTTGAAGCTTGAATCCCTCTCTACCCGAGACTTGGGAAGAGACAGAACTCCACCAATTGGGGATGAGAGTCACAAGGGACTGCTCTTCTAACCAAGCCAATTCAAACCGAAAAGGTTTTGGCCCCCTACAAATCACTAGTGTATCAAGAAGAATGGGGCAATGATCCGAGGTAGGTTTAGGCAGGGTAAGAGCATGTGAACCAGGAAAAGCAACTTCCTAACCCAGGGACAAAAGGAAACAATCAAGTTTAGCCAGGGAGGGCTGAGCAGAGTGATTGGATCACGTGAAGGCAATCCCTTGAATTGGAATGTCTATAAGTTCATGTCGAGAGATGAAGTCAGAGAAATCCAACATTCCCTGGGAAATATTGGTGTTGAAGTTTCTCTCATGACACCATCAAGTGATATTGAAATCACCACCCAGACACCATGCAGGATGTGGTAAGGCTGCTACCAGATCCAATTGAGACCAGAGACGAGGGCAAAGGGAAGCTGAGTTTGGACCATAAATGGCGGAGAATTTAAGCAGCGCACTGTCTGTTGTTCTGGAGAGAAGGACAGTGACCGAGAATTCTCTTATGTGAGACGAGCGGAGATTAAACTCAGTTGGGTTCCAAATTACCCAAATCCGCCAGAAGCCCCTATCGCCGGTAATGAAGCCCATTGACACGGCCTTCTGCCCCACACGCTGCGGATGGATTGCAGAGTAGGCTCCTATTGTTTTGTCTCTGTCAAGGCAAGGATCGATGGGGAGAGTTTTAAAGAAAAGTCTCTCACCGAATCCCTTTTGGACTTTTGTCCCAACCCTCTAATATTCCAAGAGAGTATCTTTATAAGTTATGGGGAGAAGCAGGGGTGGGGGCAGTCTTGGGCAACCGCCTTGGAGTGGGGGAGGTTTGGGCAGTGGTGGGAGGAGGCTTGACATCAGTAGCAATTATGTCATAATTACTAAAAGAAAAGAGGTTACACAGTTCTTGATGTCCTTTGAGATTCATCTTGAGCCTACTTTGGGCATCTGCCTGCAAGAACCGATGTGCCGGGCCCTCGGGTCCATGGTGTTCAAATCCCATTACCCTGTAGATCTCCTTCATCATGTCAGCTTCGCAAGTGTTATCTTTCCCACCGGCTCTCTCTAGATCGCCTTCTGTCGAAAAAGAAGAAGAAGGTGCTTGGGATAGTGGATCACGAACAATCCCAAAAATTTCAGTGGAGTAGGAGGACTGGCAAGGGGGATGCAAGACAGACGGCAAGGACACTGGTTCACTACGGCTAAGATCAAGCGACAGTGCAGTGGGGAACTTAGCAATTGGGTTAACCTGGGAAGGAGCAGAAGTAGGTGGTGAGCCAAGAGGGTGCCCGGTAGAGGCTTCGGACTAGGTAGGGGTCCAGAAGGTGACAGGGGGAAGAGCCTAGTTGGAAATGGCATAAGGGCAAGGGTTGACAGGCAGAGATGGAGGAGGGGTGTAGAATGGTAAATAGTGATAAGGAAAAGGTTGGAGACCAAGGTTGAAAGTCGAAGCAGGGAAGAACTTAAAAGGGAAGAATACCGTCATTATCCTGCCGAGAGGGATAAGGAGAGAGGGTTGAGGAAGAAAGGGGCCAAGAAGCTCAAAGAGGTGAGAAGGGTCAAGGGGAGATGGAAGAAGGGACTGTACCGTGATGATGCCGAAAGGAAGACGTCAAGGGTCCACTTCCATTGGCAGAAAAGAAGCAAACAGAGGGGGCTCTCTATGGGAAAAGAAGTGAAAGGGTAGGAAAGTCAGTGATAAAATAGAGGGGGACCCAAGGTGACAAGGGTAAGCTCTCTCGCCTTTGTTGTAGGCATCCTCTGGAAGGCACAAAGAGGACCTGCACGGAGAACTGGATAGGATGGAAGCTTGCAGCTCCTGGCCCGTGGAGATCGGTGAGCTCTAAGCGGGGGTAGGTTCACTGGAAGGCCTAGGTGGAACATCATGGGAGGAAAAGGTAGAGGGAGGGACGGCGTTAGGTGGACCATCATGGCGTGGTTGCGGCGAGAGGCCATGTGGCAGAGGCGGAGGCGAGATAATTTCTTGGGCAGAGTGCACAACATCATACGAGGACAAAGGCTGCTTCTGAAGCTATGGAAGGCGGCGAAAAGGTAGCATTTGTCTCCTCATGAAAGCCTGGGACACATGGGGAAGGATGCACCTGCCGCGTGGCCACAGAGATAGGCTTTAGGGCAGCATGTGTACCTTCGTCCAGTGGGGACCTCACCACGTGAAACGGATCAGCTACCGAGGCCCAAACCACAGCCCCGACTGAGGAAGACGGCTCCTTTACAGAACCCGACAGCCCAGGAGAAGTTTGGAGAACAAAGTCCTCTACTACCTCCTTACCAGGTCGATGGATCGAGGAAGCCAGGGAACTCGATGGTAACAGACAGTTGTGGCCAAGCCCACTGCCTTCTGAGAATGGTTCAGAGAAGGTGAACCCCACGCATGCGATCGTCGCCGACTCTCTGACTCCACCATCCCCAGATTGCGCTGGGAGGGTGCCCCGTGGTGTCCACTGGGAAGACTGGTGACCGGCCGGAAAGCTTGGCCGATTGTTTCTCTTGCCAGGAAAATGGTCATGGAGATTCCGCCGGTGGCGCCGCTTGGCTTTGCCTGATTTCCTAGCAACGACGAACCAAGAAAGGGGTGAAGCGATCTCTGGCAACGAGTGCGGACAGCTATTTACTAGGTTAACAGAGGGGGGAGAAACCTCTGACCAGGCCAGAGATATCAGATAGAACAGGTTATCCACTTCTATCCACACACAAGGTGGAATACTCTTAGGGTCCAGGACCTCCACCAGGTGCAGGATGGAGACTAGCGGTAGAGTTTTCAGAGATTTCCATCAAATCGAGATCAACTTTCCACAAGTTTCTGCTATTCTCCCAAAAGTTGCAGGAGACCAAGCATGGAGGGGCACATGGTGTAGCGTAAGCCAAACTTTTTGCCTTCTGAAAGATCCTTCCTGGGGGACCAAGCATGAAGACGCAAAGATGCCCCTTTGAAAAACGTAGATTTGGAGTTCTGCAAAACCTGGCAGGCATAAGCTTGTGATGAAAAGGTGAAAAGATAGTCTCCGCTAGAGGAGTCGAGCCGAAATATTGGTATCCTCCCAAATTTTCTGTGCTCATTTCTCAACTCCTCTAAAATCATCTCAAGAAGGGCGAAACGAGCCTACTTAAAAAGACTGGAACTTTGCCTTAAGCGAGGATGACTCTTCAAAAGGGATGGAGATGAAGAAGGGACCGAGCGGGGGCTGGCTGCAGAGAGAAGAGGGAGGCTCCTTAGGGCAAACCGAAGAGCCTGCAAGAGGGAGGGAGGGTGAGGAGCGTGCGACAACAAGCGCGACGGATACAGGAGGCCCAGAAACAGTAGTCGGTAACACTCTTTGTGGTTAGCCAAGAGTTAAAGATTGTCTCACCCTTAGGAGAAGCCTTGTGTGGGACGCAGAGAGGTTTAGGGTAAAGTTTGCATATCCTATTCCAGAAAGAAGGAGCGGTCGGGGACCAAGAAGAGTGAAGCCTAAAGGGAGTTGGTGTAGAAGGTGAAGGATGAGCGAGGGCCGGATGAGAAGGACGTCCAGGAAAAGGAGGTGGAAGAGGAGGAAGACGACGTCTCCTCCTCATGCTACCAAAGATATTGAGGTAGAGGGTTAAGTTTAATGTTTAAAACCAGCATATTTTCAGAAGCTAGTTCATTGGCATTATTACCATCATGTTTCATGTACGTAGTGCCTATGAGCCGTGGGCTTCACAAAAAATTCATGAATTACATCACTGACTTTGTCAATATATCTCACCTCACATCTTGACCCCAAGTTCTCCAAAAAAAAATATAAATAATTTTCCTAGTGATACATTCTTTCAAAAGTATGAATCTCTAAGGACAATCCAGGCCCTGAGAGTATCGGCATAGGTTTTCGATTGACCACAAATGATACAAATCTAAACATAAGTGGTCCAATGGGAATATGCAATGTGAGCGAAGTGAGGCAAGAACACTTCTTACCAATGTGAAATTTTGATAGGTGAATGGAAAACTATAGTGATGGAAGGAGATTATCATAACTTGGGCTAAAATCAGAGCCAACCAATCTTGGTGGTTGATGTTTTCCAGAGTAAGCTTTTGCTTGATGTAAAGATCATGATACAAATTATAGAGTTTGTACATACTCAGGAGGAGAAACTCTCTGATGGTCTTTAGCTAGAGAGGGTTACTCAGCCTCAAAGACTTGAGGATGAAAATTGTGTAAAGTGTATATGTTGTGTCCACAGCAACTTTGTAATCTCATACTTGTAGAAATAAAATTAGTCATTATTAAGAAAATAATAATAGCAATGAAGACGGCACTTCAATTGCTCGTGATCCATGTTGTACACAAATGCTTATGTTCTCATTGCCATTGTATAATCATTAAACATAGCAACTTAAGATGCATTCATT
Organism: Amborella trichopoda; assembly: GCF_054954075.1. Taxonomy (NCBI): domain Eukaryota; kingdom Viridiplantae; phylum Streptophyta; class Magnoliopsida; order Amborellales; family Amborellaceae; genus Amborella; species Amborella trichopoda. Next base: position 38,907,523 of record NC_142344.1, on the reverse strand, counting down.
TATGAATGTAATCACAGTTCAAATCATATTAAGTCACTTACGAAAAAGTAAAACACCAAACCCCATCACGTATGAAGCTAGAAGGACTTGCCAGATAAGGGATTTGTTGTCAAGGTCTTGCTTGGGTACATCAGGGCCACGCATTGTAACCAAGTCGAGAAATATGGCTTTATTCTCACAACAAACAACAAGAAAATGTCTACCCTTTGTTGAAGACACTGGAGAACTGAAGGCAGAGGAGAGCTGATTTGTTGCAGAAGGTGCCTCGGCAGCTGCAGAACGGTTGCGCCAAAGTTGCAAAAAACGAACATCGTTATCATAAAAGCTCACCTGCTTAACACTTCATTGTTTGGAAACCAAATGTAAAAGACCACTTCATAACTTGGTGTGTCTTGGAAAAGACCAAAGCTCAAATGCATTTGAATTAGATAAAAGTCAAAAGAGAGAAAGAAAGTAGCACTTATAGAACCATTACCTCCCTCCCCGCATGGCTTCAATGGGTTTTGCTTTTGAGTCTAGCAATCAAGCAAAAAGGAAGACTACGAGTTAACTGATATTAATGCCATTGATGGTTTGCTCAATAAAAGGTCAACAAAACTTGCACGTAAAGTAATCATGTTGAGATTCAATGTATCATGTAACAAATGCAAGTTTGTATAGATTGATTACAAAAAAAAGTTCAAAGAAATTTCACAGCCTATAATGTGAGGAGATAAGACATGCTACTGAGAATATCAAAATGTAAGGTATAGACATACACATAATGCCTTCTCACAATTAACAGTCTATGGAGCATCTTTTTCCAAAAAAATAATAATAAATAATAATTTACAAGGAATATTCCTCTTAAATTCCAAATTAGTAGTTATGTAATTCAGAACTTCAGTTTCCTCATTCTATTATGCTATTTACACGTTTATTCACAGAAAAATCTCTATACACATGAATTTCACATTGATAGGCTTGCTTTTGGGTTATATTCACATAAATTATCATACTTAACAGCCTTAAAGAACTAAACCAAAATATTGAGAATGAGCCATTCGATCATTTTCATCATATGATCCAAAAAACTAGCCATGATTCACAATATTTGAAGCATTTTGCATGCATAAAACCTCAAAACTAACAAAAATGAAAACCCTGATCCACTGCAAGAAAACAAACAAAGGGAGAAATACTCAAAAACACAAATCAAAAAAGAGAAGAAAAGTTAAAGACAGTTCAAAAGGGCAAGACGCATACCAGTCTCGCCCTCAGCAAGCTTCTCAAGCTTTGCCCCCACCAAACGCCTCTCATCCACACCCCAGCTTTAAGCTCATAAATAATCTGAAAATTCAATAGCAAATGTGAGACACAAAAAACAATGGCAACACAAAGATAAATGAGAAACAACAAAGACTACAATGAGATCAATATATTGCAGAGAAGGGGAAGGGAAGAAATTTTGAAAATTACCTGGCGATGCTTCCAATTCCAGACAACCACATGATCCGATGCATCCGCAGTCACAATCCATGGATATGTAGGGTGCGTCTGAATTCGCATGATCTTGTCATTTGTAGGGCGAGGCGAAAAGCCCTTAACTTCAACATGATTCAGATCTTATGTCCGATATCCTGCCTTCAAATGGAAAAAGCAACATAAGAACCAGGCCTAACTAATCCTAAGGGAAGCACACACATGAAATACTCATTAATTTCACAAAATGAACCCTAGAAGCCATTAACGAAAGCTGAAAAAGGCCTGAGAGCTTATAATCATTGATCAGATAACCTGGATTTAAAGGTCCCCAATGTACATGGTTTAGGTTTAGCAAGAATCATTTTCAGCAAAATGAACAAGAACCACCATTATTACCAAAAAAAAATAAAGAACCACCATTAATGGGAGAGGAAGAAAGCCCAAAACCTCGTTTTAAAGGTAAAGCTGATTTACAGGAGGCTTAACTAGCCCTAAAGGCTAGGTAAGAGCTGCACGGGTACTCGCTCAATAGGTAAAAGCGAAAGAGTTCCACCATTAAGGGAAGTGAAAGAAAGCTCGAGAAACCTCGAGCCATTGGTGAGATGGTCGAGTATGCATTTCTTCATTTTTTTACCACCTGAGTTCCGAAATATATTTGGCTTTTTTTTTGTGCGTTTGATAACCGCGAAAACGTGGGAAAGTCCCCGACTTTGCCCCGGCAGCGTAATTTTGTGAAGTGGCAGCGCTGGGAAAAAATAGAACTCTCAAGGGCAAGCCCTAAAGAGCTAGAGTGAGTTATAATTTTATTTTATTTTTAGGGGCTCAAGTAGGTAAATGTAAATCTTCAACTAGAAATTTTAGAACTGATTGGATTGTTTTTTTCTAATTAAGATCAAACTGGTGAAACCCAAAATCTATAGAGATTTTTTTTGTATGATTTTTGTTTTTGTTTTTTTTTTTTACTGATTATGCTCATTTTCAAATCCCGATATTTATTAAGTTTATTTTGGTGGTCAAGCTAAAATAAAATAAAATAAAATCCCACAAATCATCATCGTCAAAACTTCTTCCCAACTAATTACGGTCGGCTATACAAATCCTGATCTGCTCTATTAAAAGTCATACCATCAATGTGGTCATAGGTCCCATACTTTTCCTCACAACTTCTAATAATGTCTTTTTAGGCATAGCCCTTGCTTTTTTTGAGCCTTTTAGCCCACTTAAGTCTACTCTCTCCCATCTACACTTAAAATTTCCCAAATGTATTCTTTTCGAATTTTATCCTTTCTTAGCTTGTCATTTATCCATCTCAACATCCGCATCTCTGCTATACTCATTCTATGGGTATATTATTTTTGACCGTCCAACATACCACCTCATAGAGCAATGCTAGTCTCATATCTATCTCATACCACTTACCCTCTAACTTCATTGGTATGTGGGGATCACATATAATACCGGCTGTACATCTCCACTTTGCTCACCCAGTTATGATTCTTTGTGCAACATCTTCATCAATCTCTCTATTTTCCTGGATTATCGACCCAAGATATCGAAAATGCGTTTTTTTTTATATTTCTTAGTCGTCAAACTTAACTACTTCTTCCTCTCTACTCTTATTATTACTAAACTTGTATTCCATATACTAGGCATAGGTGATCCCTCCGATTTTAAGCTCGTTCCCTCATCTGAAGGTATCAGCAGTCATATAAAAACAAAAATAATAAAAGTAAAAATTAGTAATCAATCATAAATTATACAACACAATCATAATACAAAAGCTCGTCCCCTCATCTGAAGGCAACAGTTGTCATATAAAAATAAAAATTAGTAATTAATGATAAATTACACAACACAATCATAATAAAATATTTCACACAACATAATCCTCATACGATATTACTAAAATCTCAATTGAAATAACATAAATCTTTAGTCTCCTCTAAATCTTTAGTCTCCTCCAATACCTCAAAATTTTATACTCCAATTACCAAACCTTCTAGTTTACTAATCAAACTTCTTCCTATTTTTTAACTCGTACCATAGAGATTTTGAATTTAGTATCATAAATTTATTGTTTATTTTAAATTATATAGAGAGACATTTGAAAGACTTCTATAAAAAAGAAATAAAAATAATGCTTATCATAATAAAATCATGTTATTCCAATCATATTGTTCCAATGACTTATCATGCTGAAACTAATGTCATGTTAGAAGACATGTGATTCCATGTAACTGCCGAAAGCATGTAAAATAAGTATGAAATAGTGTCATGATGACTGTAAAATGGTACAAGTTATTATTAAAAAATCTTTTTGGAATGGTGATGATGTTATTATTAGAAATCTTTTTGGAATGGTGTGACGATGATTTTAATTCCGTATTTTAGTGAAATTCTATGACAAAAAAGAAAAAAATGATAATTCTGCATTTTAGTGGAATTTTGTGACAAAAAAGAAAGAAATGATAGTTTATAGGCACGTGTTGGTAAAATGTTGGTAATGCATTTCCTATTTTTCTTTCAGACATTGCCACACAATAACAATGTATTTTCCAGGTTGCATCTAAATACTACCCAAACAGTAACAACTAATTTACAGGTAATATATTACCCAGTAATGTATTACGCCAATAATATATTTCACAGATAATACATTTCAAGTTATCCAAACAGCCCCTCAACTTATAGGAGCGTTGCACTACACTTCAGCAACAAAAGGCCACTATAATCAGCAGAAAACTATTGTTGTTTGATGCTAATTTTGGGTTCACAATAGCAGCATAACAAACAACAAAAAACCGGTATTTGAGAAGGGCAGAACAATGTCAATGGTGCATACAGATTTTTTTTCAATTGAAAAATAATGAAGTGATTAATGAGTGCAAAATTACTAAGTACCTTTGCTTCATGTACAAGCTACATGCATAATATGAGTAACGAGTGCAAAATTCAGCAACAAATTATACTGACCTCCCATGAAAGAGCTACCTCGCATGTAGCTCTATTATGTCGATGCTGGCCACACTTGCTACAGTGAAGAGGCCTTATTTCTCAATGCGTTTCTTCCTAGGATGCCCAGGAGGACATTTCGTGTGTGGAGGTAGTATCTTTGGCTCATAAGAAGATGACTCTCCTTGTAAAGATATATCAAAGTATGAGACTGGCCGTAATGGTATGGCATGACTTTCTTTGTACTTTGCAATTGTGAAGTAGTTATCACAATATTCATATAAATCTCTCTTAACCATCTGAAGAGCTTTACATGCTTGCTTACATGGCAGGCCCAATGCCTGCCAAGCCCGACACTCACACTCTCGTGTGCTTATTTCATCTATGTTCACTAGTGTATAAAAAATGAAGAAGTTCAACTATTACTTCAATCTACATATCAAACAAAAAAAAAAAAATCGACTCCAATTTTTTAATACAATATACCATGCAATGCATTATCTGGAACGTCTTGTTCTCGTAACTAAACAAGCCGGTCGTTTGGGTACCTGGATTGATCTCTCCAGGATAAAGCCTATCCAGGTTTTCAATTCGAATTCACTGTTTGGGTAGCGCATATGACGTGGATTGTGTAGTGCGCGCCAAATTGCCCTGAGTCATGTAAGCCCTAAATCACTAGAGAAGCCCTAAATCCAGAACTTTTTTTTTTGTCAAGAAGTTTTGCATGGTAAGCGAGAATCAGAAGGGGAGAGCTCAGAAGAAGGAGACGAAGGTTTTGGGGTTTTAGATCTGTTTAATCAAAGCAAAGATAATAACCAAGAAAAGATTGATGAGGTTGCCACAGGTAAAGATGAAATCAAGCTCTCTCTTGTTCGACAAACTTGCAGAGTAGTAGATGATTGTAGAATTCAGAACCCCGATATTGAAAACGAAGATATGAAGAGGAGTTTAGGAACCCACTAGTGAGAGAAACTTATAGGCTTACATATAGGAGGAGTTCCTGGAACCCCAACCTCGAAGGCCAATGAGGAATCTCTTGAGGAGCCTCAAGCCCAGTCAAATTTGTGCAGTTCTTCGATCTCAGAGAAATGAGAGGTATTCACTGAACTCTCTCCTTTTCACCTGAAATTTACTTGCATTTATTTTTCAAATGAAATGATCAAGCTCACTAATTTTCTGTTTTTAGAATATGTGATTCATGTGTAATTTTGGTGTAATTAGTAGTAGTATCCATTTTTATTTGTTAAATTGCTGTTTCTTTGACGAACTTTTGTTTTCTGATCATTTTCACTGTAAAAACTGTTTTTCTCTGGTAAAATTTTAAGATGAGGTGGTGTGTCAGTTGCAATGAGAATTTCTGTGTAAAGTTTTGGAGAAATGCTTCTCATTTATTGAATTGAGGGTACATGAAAATTCTTTTCCTCAACTACGCCATCATCTTTAATGTCTATGTTTTCCAAGATCAGATTGATAACTAATTTAAAACTATGTTTCTTTAATATTGGATATATTAAGCGATTGTAAGGGTTGATATGTTCAGAAATACTTTCATAGTTTTGAACTTATTACACGGTTTCAGTTTAGTTTATGTTTTGATCTCATTGTTTCTGAATTCTGATAATTGGTGCTACTGCTAATCGACTGAACTCCTCTTTACCTCTTCACTTGGTTTCTATCCTATTTGCATATCTGATGTTTACAAAATTTGACTTTCAGGTTCAAAACCTTTTAGGTGGCCCTTTTCTTCTTGTAGACTGTTATGATGATGCATCAAGCTCTATAAAACATATGCATTTGGGGATTCCTTCAAAACCCAGAAACACTAATCAGAAGAAGCTGCAATTTTTGCTGAAAAGAAGTCCAATTAGGGGTATTGAGCTCTTCAAGTCTTTAAATGGCTATTATCAAGAGCACCAATAGCTCATCAATCCCTTTTTGCAACTATTATAAGACACCTTTTCTTATCAAATCCATTCTTGATGCAAAGAAGACCTTTAAATTAGAGGATCAATGTGTGTTAGGTGAGCAATTAGGTTGGGGCCAATTTGGCCTTATCAAAGCCTTTAAGGATAAGCTAACTAGTGGGACCCTGGCTTGTAAGTCCATAGCCAAAGATAGGTTGGTCAAATTGTCTGGCCACCCAAATGTGGTGGCCCTCAAAGCTGTATATGAAGAAGAGGATTATGTGCATTTGGTGATGAAGCTTTGTACTATGAACCTGAGGCTGCCATTCTATTTAAGCATCTTATGGAAGTTGTGATCTATTGCCATGATATGGGCATTGTTCATACAGACTTGAAGCCCGAGAACATACTCATGGCCAATAGGTCCTTGTCATCACCAATCAAACTGGTTGATTTTGGGGAAAATTGATTAAAACATGTATCCTTTAAAAATTCAATCATGTGTTTTGTGATGGACGTTTTGCAATTAAACAAAAAATTACAAGTAGAAAGTTCAATATTTCATCTAATAGATATTGGAATAAACTTACTTCTTTTTCTTTTTTTTTTCACAAGCTACATTGTTTGCCCTACAAGAATTAGAGATAATTTAATTCTAAGTTTCAAAATAGCAAAGTATATAACTTCATGATTTCCCAAAACATCGATGTTAATTGAATATTTGATATGTAAGATATATATATATATAGGAAAAAGCTTAGGTGAGTCCACTAACTCATAGGAAAAAATGAGCCCAACGGCCTAGATTGAATCTGGGTCGATCTGACGATCACAGATGTTCGGTAATGTTTGAATTTTAATTTTTTTCTACATATTCAAATCACTTGAAATTTTAGACGTGTGTTCTTCTCATCAAGCCGCACCTAATAAAATAAGAATAATATTATTTCTAAAAAACAAATTGATCAAAATACCCACGAAACTTTTCGGGGGTATTTTGGTCAATTTATTTCATGTAAAATATTTTTTTGATATTTTTCGAAGCTTCACTTATTTTTTATGTTCATACGCTTCAAATTTCAAGTGATTTGGATTTGTTGAAAAAAATTAAAATTCAAACACTACCAGACATCCGTGATCGTCAGATTGACTCAGATTCAATCTGGGCCGTTGAGCTCATTTTTTCCTTTGAGCTAGTGGGCTCACCCTAGCATCTTCCTATATATATATATATTATATAGGATACAATGGAAGGAACAATAAAAAAATAAGGATTTCATCATACTTAGAAATAATATTTTCAAGTTTTGAATGAATTTGTGGAGTTAATTATTATAAAATTAATTAAAGAGTAATAATACAACAATTGCAACTAAATTTCCATGGATTCATTTATTCCAGGCAATCCAAACAGTGGACAGGCATATCCATGTTTCTTATCAGGTGCTAGGCATATCCATGTTTCTTATCAAGTGCTATCCAAACAGCAAACAACCTTATCCCAGGACAGACGAATTCGAAGATGAACCAATTCCAGAATAAGCCTATCCCCAGGGCAATCTAATCCAGGTACCCAAACAGACCTAGATGACCCGCCCGCACTAGAGGCAGTTAGGAAAGAGAGAATAGAGTAGGAGTGCGGAGAGTGAAAATCACGGAGCAGCGAGGAGAGAGAAGAGGATGCAAGAGAGAGAAAATGAAGAGCAGCAGAGAAGCTTCATAAAGATCCCATCTTACCAGGAGGTCTTCGAAGCTTCAAAACCTCAACCTCCCCCGTCACTTTTTCGCCCCTCTTCCTCTTCTCCTTCTTTACCTCCTTTCTCTGAGGCCTTTTCTTTCATAAAAAACTCGGAGTTTTATACCCCTCCTCCTGCTCCCACCGTTTCAGAGAACACCCCAAGGTTAGTAGTCCTCTCTCTCTCTCTCTCTCTCTCTCTCTCTCTCTCTATGGGGCCCATCTTATTGGAATTATTCCATTAGTCCATTAGCTTTCTGTTCATAGTTTTTTTTTTTTTTTGGGTGTTTTTATTTTCTTTGTTATTTGATATGTTAACTGTGGGAATGGAAGGTGGGTCATTTGTTATCATTTTTATTTTTATTTTTAGTTTCTTTTGTTCTGATTGTTGCTAACCTTATGTTTTCGAGTTCCTTTTTAAAATTTGTTTTCGGTTGTTTGAAGGCAAATTGCATCAGCTGGGCCTTCTTCTTCTTCATCATCCTCTCCTTCTGTCCAAGGTTGCAATGCAGTTCTCGTTAGTCGTAGACAGGTTAGTTTTTACAGCCTTTAATAAGCATATGTCAATACTTGAAATTTCTGCCTCAATTTGAAGGATAACTACAATTCACAGTTGAGTCAGTTTAGTCCATGAATCTATTTTTATGGGTTTATCCAAACCTTTTGTGGCTACTTCGTATGTCTTTTTTTCTTCAATTTTAAGGTCGTTGCTGGTCATATCAAGCCTTATGATTTGGGACATTGCTCTTCATGAATTCATATTCTGGTATGCATTTGAATCATGCTTAAGTTGCTCTAGTTGTTAATGCTCCTATCTTGCATGATTATTCATTAGCAATTAGGTGTGAAACTAGAAATGAGCTCAAGGTCAGGTGGTTAGGGTGGCGGAGCACCAAAACATGACGTCTTGAGTTCCGTTCTTACCACGGGTAGGGATCCCATCGCTATTGAACTATCCAAAGGTCCGAAAACAATCAAATAGTTGTTTTGTTTTGTAAAGAAGGTCCCAAGTTTATCATTGGTAAATATTGGTATCGATAGTGCATGTTTTAGTTGGGGGAAAAGTATACTTTGGAAGTATGCTTAATTTGCTCTAGTTGTAAAGACAGATAGGAATAAAGTATGCATTGGAGTAGATAAACATATACTGTGTGTAATTCTTGTCATAATTAAGACTCCCGGTGCCCAGAATAAAAATATTCAAGTAGTTGATTGTTTATTAAAGATGACTCCTATCTGATCACTGGTCATTATTGGTATGGTAACACATGTTTTAGCTTAGACCAAAATTGTCTCCTCAGTCTCAGACTGCTCTTACAAATCCACATGATTTGTAGTTCTTTCTTCTACACCCTTGCATTCAGAATTTCAAATTTGTATATCTATATTATACCTCATCGACTTCTAATATGAATTACATTTCTTCTTATATTAACTCATTTGGCAAACTTTGTTTGTTGGTCATGTATTCTGTGCAGCAAGGAAATCCATTGCTTAAACACATTCGAAATGCGAGGTGGATGTTTGCTGATATCGTTCCGGACTATCAGCTGGGGCAAACTTCCTGTGCACTATATTTAAGGTTCTCCCCATTAACCATGTTTCCTTTCATGATATTCTCTTATAAAACATTATTTTGAGTACTTGATAGGCACTAGAGTTCAAAATTTTCTACTGATGATGCTCATACAGATTTTCTTGTTTGGGGGAAATAGATGTAAGATTCCATTTGATGCCACTTCCACTATAAGTTTACACTTACGTAGTTCAGCTTGAATCCTGAAAGAGTTATCTGCTAAGATCAGTGTATATTCTACTCTTCGATGTTTATAGACGATCACTGCAAAATAGACACCTGATGATCATGACCACACTAAGATGCTTGAAAGAGATACCGAGGGGTGTCTATTTTGCAGCCATTGAATTATTGTAGATTGGCATCGAATAACATGGAACTCAATTAGAGGAAATAGGGTGAATTCGCACCTAGTTAGGTTTCTTTTGGGATTGTTCTTTCAATAAAGACTCAATACAGTTGAAGATGCAATGGTGGTTAACTGTCCACTTGCTGCTATCTTTTACAATTAAGGGGATATTGACAACACCACTCATGGTCCATGTTTTATGATATAGAAGAGAAAACCTCAAATGGCCTTTCTTTGCTATTATGCTATTTGCAATGTAGCACTGGGCTGATAGTGTAAGACTGGCAATTTGACACTGTTGATGATGAAGCCTTAACGTTACCAAGAAGTACATATCATAATCTTGAATGAACTTTTGAAATGAATGGTTCGTTTCATTTATAGACGATCAATGGAGCAACGTGTTGCCAGGGTGGATAGTTGCACTGTTGGATCATTCATGTGTCACATATCCTCTATGTAAATTACATTTGCGCCCTACTTGATTTCCAGACCCGTGCAAACTTAAAAATTATTGAACTTGGATTATCACGTACTTTTGATGTTCTTATCACACTTTCCTTCTGTTTTCTTTTTGGATCACAAAAACAATTGAGGATAAATTAGAGCAACATACATTTGTCTTTTCCAGATCCTTTTATATGTGGGCTGATTTGATGATTGGTACACAGCTTGCGGTACCATCTTCTTCACCCTGACTATTTATATTATCGGATCAGAGAGTTACAGAAGAATTTTAGGCTTCGGGTTGTTTTATGCCATGTTGATTTGGTAAGATGACTGGACTGACAATTCATATGCAAAGTCTAAAGTTGTTGAGAGCAAATGTCTAGGGATCTTATTTTTATATTTTGGGGCTGGCATTTTCCTAGCATGTATCAAGACCTCAATGTTATTGATCTGTGATTGTTAGGAAGATGTGGTGAAACCTTTACTTGAAGTTACAAGGACTGCTTTGCTTCATGACTGTACCCTTTTATGCGGCTGGAGGTATGATGCCAACTCTTCCATTTTTTTGAAATTGTCTCCTATATCTTTTGAAGATCAACAAGTTGGACGTCAAGAAAATGGTATAAGAAGACAGGAAACTACCAATTATAGAAGCCCATGTTTTTGGGAATAAAAGCATGCAATAGAATTAACAATAAGAAACCGTGATTTGAAATGGTTTGTAAAATGTATCTCTCAGAAGCCCTTGCTTATGATGCTTTTGTTCGAACAACAGTTTCTGAAATGCATCTTATACTTTTGGTTTATCTGTTTAGGGAAAATGACAATTTCATTTTTGGAAAATCTATCACAAAGCACTCAAGAGATCAGCTATTCATAATCTCACCCATTTCTTTTGATTTAATTTCAAACAACTCATCAAAGGGCATATCACCATTACTTAGAATAATTTATATCTTAGGTGTTGTTGTTTTGATAAATGAGTGAAATGTTGAATAATTGATTTTCTAGGTGTGTTTTTGAAAAATTTCCTTTTTTTTTATTTTTTGTTAGGATTTGTACTGAACTCTCAATGTATTGCTTCAGAACACAAGGAAACCCACCTCTTGCAATTGATTTCAACTCAAATAATTCTATGTAGACATGTCCTGATCCATCAATTAGTTAAATATCCTCCTTATTAGTAACCCCGTTATACTTTGCAAGCAGCTGCCTAATGATCTGGTGTCCACAAATAGAAGCAAAACCTTCTCCATGTGCCTAGAATAATAACTTAGAGCAGTCACCTTCTTGCCATAGCCTTACATCCATCACTGTCCTTGTTCCATGGTTACCTTAGTTTGTCAAAGTAGTGTAGATGGCTTTGTGTGGCTGCAGAATTCATTATTCCATGGTTACCTTAGTTTTGTCAAAGTAGTGTAGATGGCTTTGTGTGGCTGCAGAATTCATTGGATTCTATAGGTTTTATCGTTCTTTGATAAATAGATTCCTAAACTAGGGATTATGTTGCTTCTACTTTGTTCCGGCATCTATAAATATCAAAGTTGGTTTGTTTTGATTCTGGAGATGGATTTTCTCTTTAACAGTCGCAACTCCGCGTTTTCATCTACATTGCCAGTGATATATACATGACTGCATGCATGTTTGTATTTATCAGTGCATAAAAAATTATTTTTGACTCGGGAAAACACAGAGAGTCAAATTCACAGGTCTAATGAAAATTCACAAATAAAAAACTTGGGTTGTGCTGAATTATTTTCCATAAATAATTTTTTTCTTGTTTGGACACAAATTCATTTTCAGATTGAGAAGTGTTGGAGTTTTGTGGCTTTCAAAGGCCTTGATACTTGGATCTTTTTAATAAATGTTCTTTTTGTCTTCCCTAGGTGTTTGTAGTTCAAGATTTTTTTTATTTTTTTACTTTCCTAGCATGAGTGGGTGTGTTAAGACTCACATAGATGAAATAGGTTATGTGAGCCTGCCCTACTTGGATGAGACAGGCCATTAATGTAGATGAACTTTACTTGGATGAAATAGGCCATTAGGGTGATGTGAATAGGCTCTACTTGAATGAAATAGGCCATTAGGGCAGGATTGAGTAGGCTCTACTTCGATGAAATAGGCCATTATAATTGGTTGGAGCTATCTCTGTTTGGGACATAATGGGCTCTTTCACTCTTGCCATGGTGTACAATTAGGCCTTGGTTATAAGAATGGACGCACACCCTGGGCCAGATAGGATTACCCCCTATTAACAGGTACCCTATCGAGGTCGATATCAGCCCAGTAGATATCATTTACCTAGGTGATGAAATAGGCTCCTGTATGTTAGGATGGTGCCTTGTGAGGACGAGTGCCTAAGAGCTTCGACAATGCCTCCAACAAAGCATGAAGGAGGGAACCTGGACACTACAACTCCATACTTGGTCAATGTGACTCAAACTTATCCTTGGGTACACACCTGGAATCTATGCATACATTGTGGCACATTTATGTCTTAGTCAGGTTTGACAACCAATCACGAGCCCCTTGCATTGGAGACTTTGTTACGGTTCTGTTATTTTAGTTTGAGGTGTAGATGAGATCGTAGGTTAGTTACTAAATGCCTAGTGGATTTTCTATTTCCAATGCTAGCATTGGCTGCTAATAATTTTAATAGTGACTTTCCAAAGGATTTTTCAAGAAAATAAAATGGTTTTGTTTTCTCTATATTAAACACAGGATTGCGATATTTTATTTTAGATCATGGATGTTTTATTATTTTTAATTTGTTACAAAAGAGGTCGTTAATTTTTTCTCACCCCAAGTTGAGGTCAATTGTTCATTGTATGTGGCATAATATTGAACCCACATGGTTCGACCAATTGACCCACATGGACCACTTTAGGTTGAGGGGATGTGATGACCTTTAGGCCTAAAGTCAATGGCATAGGCCCACTTTATGTCTAGGGGATTCATGGAGCCCATGGATGATTGCAAATTGGAAATATAAAAATGGTTGTACTTGGATAAAATCTGTTTTTACAAAGTCAAAATTCAACTTGGGTACGAGATTGGATCAATCATAGGAGATCTTATTTAGTTAAGAGTTTTGGAGATTGGAGAATCCTACTAGATCTACTAGTGCTATGAAGAAATCTAATAACATAAAGAGATTGGAAGATGATTGGGATCTAGGAGTCCTAAGGGATAATGGTGTTAAGATCCACTCTTTATCCATGATGGCTAGCCAAGGGATGGATGACTGAGATCTGCCTTTTCACACCATGGATCAGGTTAATTCACCTAAACCTCTATATAAAGGGTAACCCACCACTTTATGCTGAGATCACCATATCTTTCCCTGAGATTTAGAGCATCATGTGGAGTATAGAGAGAGGTCAAAGAGAGAAGTGAATTCCAAGAAAAGTAGGGTTTTAGGGCTTGATGAAAAGGAATTTGTGAGAGAGAAGGAGAGGTGGTGCATGAGGGGTTGGGCAGGGTTTTGGATATCTTGTCTTATGTGAGAGATCTGAGAAAAGAGATAGGAAACCCTACAACCAAAACCACCTATTCTCTGAAAGAGTGAAACCTAACCTATAGAGAAGAAAAGAGGTGAATTAGTCTCCTACAAGGTGTGCCATCGATCGGGGAGATCATATGGGGTGACACAAACCCTAGAAGGTGAGTCTAGGTCAATTTTCTAGTGTGTGAGCTTTGTTGTTTTTTCTTCTTTTGGTGCACCAAGTTAGCAACAGTGACAATAAGTTTTCTTGGGGTAAACTTTGTTTTTCTTCTGTATTTTTCAGTCCAGTGACTCTAGTTTCACTCAATAAAATTTCATTATAGGCTTTTGTAAGACCATGTTATAGGGGCTTTGGTGAAAGGTGCTCAGTTCAGTCTGCAGCAAAATTTTAAAATGTTACACCCTTTAGAACCTAGTCATAGCCTCTCACAGGAAGATTTTTATCTTGACTTATTGACAAGCTGGCTTTTTAATTTTCACAAATTTTGAAAAATTCTTGCTACTAACCGTGTTTGTTTTCTTTTTCTTTTTTTAATTTATTTCTTTGTTGCATAGCTTGGAAGAATGTGGACGGTATTTGGAGACCATAAAAGTATACGAAAATAAGCCTGCTGACATTATTCAGGAGCGAACAGACAGTGACTATTTGTCACGGGTAACTTATTTTGAACATTTTCGAAATTAAATTGACTTTATCGTCCATGATCTTGTGTTAGAAATACTTTTAAACATGTTAAGTTTGTCATGATTTACACTGGATTGATATGATTACCTCTCAATGTCATATAGATTGAAACTATTTAATGTTTTGCAGCTATCACATGCACTTTCAGTTGTGCGGCGTGTGAACAAGAGTGATGTTGTCACATTGGGGTCTGCTTTTGGGGTAAGGCTGTTAGTCTGTAGTTGTATTGGTACTCTCTTGTCCCAAAGTAGGTTGATGCGTGAATATTTTTCCTGGATACTCTATCTTGACATACTTCTATTTTGGTCATATATCTATATATCTTCTGCTTTGTCAAGGTTAATTCCTTCAGTGAGGTCCAGACTTTTTTTTTGCCTCCAAACTCAAGTCTAGAATTACTTTGCAATTGACTTTAATTAGGTCTTTATTGATTTTTATGTAATATTAGTTTTTTCTTAGTTGATATAGAATTGGGCGTTCGAGTGTTTCTGCCTGCTTCTTTTGTCGAAGATTTGGATCTTAGTTTCTTCGGTTTCGTGATTTAGTTTTTTTATTACTAAGTTAAATGAGTTGATCCTAGTCTTTGCAATATTCCATTAATTTCGTTGATTTCGTCTCGGTTATTGCAATTTTCTTGTAGTGTGTATAGTTCACTTATTATCAATCACTTATTTATCGGCTCATTGGATGAGGGAAAATTTCTTATTTTTAATTTTTCTTCAATTTCAAAAGATGTATATTATAGTGTTAGTCTTAGGGTTTATTTCTAGGTTTTTTTGAGGTTTAGGGATTCTATGGTTTTTATATTTTTTATTTACTTTATGAGTACTATTATAAATATTGTTTATTAGTACTGTTCATGAGGCTAAAATTGTCATTTCGAATTTTAAGTTTAAGTTTGGATATGGGTCAATGTATGATTTGTTCGGACACTTTTTGTACTTGGAACGTTAAATAATATTATAAAGAGGTGCATGGGGACCTGGAAGAAGACAGTCACGTGATTTTCCAGAATTGAGGAAAAAGAAAAGCTCAAGCTTTTGTAATCGTACCTTGGGTGTGGAGAAGAAACCTTAGATTTCTGTAAATCATTCTTGTGTTTGGCTTTGTTTCTCGCTGATTTTACTATTTTCTTCAATTTTCCCTTCTTTAATTTGGTATCAAAGCTCCTTCAACAACAAGGCCAATGATCTCCAACCAAATCTAGGGTTGGCTGAATTTGGCCCAAATTTTGCGAAATCAAATGTAGATCTTACTGATTTTAGCAAGTTTTTGTTGATCATTGTTGGGTGTATTTTTAGTCATGATGCAAGACTAAATACACTTGGAAAAATGCATCAATCGGGCTATGGCGTGGCGCATGAAATAAGTATTGAGCGGACGCCAGATCAATATATCTTGGAAGACGGTGGGTCACTATACAAACCCGAAGGATGTGATTCTTGAAGATATTTGCAAGTCATGCCCTTGATATGATAAATGGAGTATGATCTTTCTAGGAACAATGATAGCAAAAGTAAACCATCTCAATTCGAGACCAACTCTGGGACATATACTCCCAAGGAAACAATACGCCTCTCCACATAATATTGGAAGAGTTTCGATACAGTATGATACACTTTCAAATCCGACGTCAGTCAAATATGCGCATCTTGGCTAACAACCGGTCGTAAAGGACCATTAGACCATCTCAGTTTGAGACAAGCTCTGGGATATATATTTCCGAGGCTGTAATACACCTCTCCACACAATATTGGAAGAGTTTGATGCAGTACAATACGTTTTTGACTCCATCGTCTACCAAACGAGTGTTTGACAGATGGAGCATAAGGAAACCGCATCATATGATATCAAAATGAGGTGTGTCTTTACAAATATATTCATTGAGACCTCATATGCCTCTAGTCCAAGAACCATATAAATTGGACATCATTTGGCCCACCGGTCATGATTCATCGGCGGCCAAGATATGCCTTGACCAACGACCCCGAGCTTGATATTTTGGGAATTGATCCGAAGCTCTTGGAAATTATATACCCCTAATCTCAAAGATTTAGGTCATTTGGAGATGGCTTAACCCATCATCCATATTCATTTGCAGCCAGATCCTTATGCATTACGTGCCAGACAGATAGCCAAGATGAACTCCGGTCGCTAAATTTGAGATTTCTCCCAATTTATAAAGAGTTTTCTCATTAAACCTAGACCATTGGATTCCTTACTCAATGCCCTATCAGCCATGTAAGTGCAGCATCCTATGATTCTTTCATGAGAAAGCAACAAGCTCTGGAATAGTAACCATGAAAACTGTGCAAAAGTTTGACTGTCGCTAGATCGTTTTGCCCAAGATATGGAGAGTCTTGAGCCCAAATTTTGTGGAGATGTGTGTCATAGTCCCCTCCACAAAACTATCATATTCCCAAGGTTTATAATCCCCTGTGGTGGAAGCGGTTACCGCAATCCTCAGATCTGCCGTCGCAATCTGTAGCAGAAATCGGTTCACTTCGACGGGCCGTATCTTTCTCGTCTGTGATCCATTTGAGGTGAGGTTTGAAACATTGTGTTCGTCTTTGAGTCCTCTATTATCTCTCAAAATTTCATGGTGAAAGGTTTTGGCATCAGAATGCAGCAGCGGAAATACCAAGACATGTCAATGTTGTTCTGCAGATTAATCGACGACGGATAAGAAATAACCACTTTCCTTGATTTTCTCATAGAATCTCGCAACGAATCTTGGTAGTTGCACAATCAAATTAGAACATTATTGCAAGATCAAGATCAAACAAGGACAAAATTATCATTAAAGCTATCTGGAAGCGCTTTCAAATTCAAACAAGGATACAAGCTTACCTTTTCAAACCAAATCATGAGAGAAAACCGATATGGTCAACGATTTGGATATACTTCATGGATTCTCATCCTTATCACTTCAGGAAGTCTACTTAAATCCACTTTTCAGTGAGAAGGGGGAGGAAAAAATTGATACGCACCCATTTCCATTTTGTGCGTGATAGAGAGACAAGGGGAGTGACAATACCGATTGCACGGGCATTCAAGAGATAGGTCCTGATGTCACCATCTTCTGATCTGTGGTGTAGAAATCATTAAGATAGAGAAAGAAATTGTTGATCCTAATTCACTTGAAGCCTCAGCTCGAGAAGTAGCAGATTCGTGGATAGTACCCCAACACATAGTCAGGTATACGGGCCCATATTGATGTTTTTTTACTTGTCTGTATATTTGTCTTCTTAGAACTATGAGTGTATAAGCTTCAAGGCCAGAATCAAGGGTGTTCGACCTCATATAGAGGGTTGATGTAAAACTGTAATAGGGATTGTAAGTTCCTGGAATTCCTCAGATAGATACTCTGATGAACAATAAGATCATTTAGGGGATTTGAAATATGATAAGGATCAAGATGATAATGAAAGGATTTTGGAAGAGGGTAAAGAGTATGGAGAGAAGACAATAGGACTCATCTGAATCATGGCATTTGAAGATCTCATTAATATCAAAGAGGTAGAGCATTCAAGAATTTTAGGGCATTGGAATCAGAGTAGCACAGATGAAACGTGGTCAACTCACAAACCACAAATTGTGACCCTGATTTCAGAAAGTAATGAAAATAGATGTTAAGAAAACCTCTAAAAACTATAAAATTGGGTTTGAAGTTTTGTACATGATTTTCAATAGGAGTTCAAGGATAGTTGTATTTGATAGATTTGCATTGATTCCTCAATATACATATCGAGATCTATTTCATTAGGAATTATTTTTACCACGAATAATATTTGAACCAACAAAGAAAAAGAAGGTTGAAGAAGATGATTTTGATGTTGAATTCATTTTAGCACACTTCAAAACTTGAGGATGAGTTTTTTCCAACCAGGGGAAAATGATGGAGAGTAAAATTATTCTTATTTTTAATTTTTTTCACTTTTAAATGATGTATATTACAGTTTTAGTTTTGGATTTTATTTCTAACGTTTTTTTTTTTTAAGGATTCTAAGGTTTTTTATATTTTTATTTACTATATGAATACTATGGATGGGTACTGTTTACAGGGGTACCACTATTGTTACGAATTTTAAGTTCAAGTTTGGATATATGAGAGTATGTATTGTTTATTTGGACACTTTTTGTACTTGGAACATTAAATTATATTATAAAGAAGTGCTTGGGGGCCTAGGAGAAGGCAGTCACGTGATTTTCCAGGATTGAGAAAAAAGAAAAGCTCAGGCTTTTGCAACCCTAGTTTGGGTGTGGAGAAGAAAACCTAGGTTTCTTTGAATTATGTTTGTGTTTGGCTTTGTTTCTTTTTGTTTTACTGTTTTCTCAAATTTTCCTGCATCACTGATGAAGATTGTTAATTCTGAATGTTCTCTATGTAAATGCCATTGCAGTCACTCTCTCGTGTTATGGATGCCTCCATGGAAGACTTAGCTCGCTGCCCAGGTATTGGTGAACACAAGGTAAATGCCTGATTTTTTTTTGTTTTCTTGAAATATAGGAAAATGCCTGATATTCTTTCCTTTTATCCATAAATTTCACGGCATGGTCGTTCATTTAGTATTTTGATACAAGGTTTCATCTAGACAACATTGTATTTTGCTGCTACAGAAAGTTTTGTACCTATTGTGATCGTTTTTTTTTTCTATTCCGCAGTTGTGGAATGTATGAAGTCAAAAGCAGTAGGATGTATTCTCAATGTTTGTGATTTTTTGTTCATAGAACTGGATTGCTACTTTATCGCACAGTACACAAATTCATACTGGATTGCATTTCCAGCTCATGAAGCATGTTAATCTTTTGACTTAAAAGAAAAGAGATTTCTATCAATGAGTGCTATAAAGAAACAAGGAATTTCCAGTACATAGTTATATGTGCATTGTCACACTAGTCTGGTTGGGATCTTAGTTATTCTCCTGATACTCGTCCTATTCAGTATGTTGAAATTTCTTATTATGTTTGATTTGTTTTCATAGAAAGAAATCATTGTATGTATACTGTGGAGTGTGTTAATATAGGTATATGACGATGCTTTATTAGGCTTAATTTGTATTGTTTGGAGTATCTCTGCATTCTAGGAATCATGGTTTCTGAGCAAAACCATGTGCGAAGCAGCTAACCTCTTCATGTATTTTCTAGCCTGGAAGTTGCAGAACACTTACATGTGCAGCTTTTTAATTCTTGTGGGGTGATCTCATGTAAACTTCCTGTCACTTTTCTTGTCGTCTTTCTGTCTATTTTTTATTGTGGTGTACTCCTGGGGGGCAAATTGTTGGTGTACACCCGGGTAACAAATTCATATGGTGCGTATGGTGTACTATTGGGGGAGCAAATTGTTCACTTTTCCCAGGGACAAAATATCCACTTAGGAAGGATTTATTTAAATCTTTGGGAATCACCTTATAATCGTCAGGGGAATGTTTTCAATAAACAACCAAAAAAAAGATTTTGAGTCCGTAAACATCTAGATCTGAGTAGTCTATTTTCAATCTTCGAGAGTGATTTTTTCATGCAGTTCTAGGGTGCACACTCTTCCTTTTTTAATGAAGAGATTAAATGCCCAATATTTGTGGTCCAAAAATTTCCCATAGGTAGGTTTTTGCTCAGATACATGTAGATTTTACTCCCCCACGAGCATGTGACCTTATTGCTTTTCTTATTGAAATATATGCTTACTATCCTCTCGTCTAATTGTCTTGAGTGACAAACGC
This sequence comes from Amborella trichopoda, assembly GCF_054954075.1. Taxonomy (NCBI): domain Eukaryota; kingdom Viridiplantae; phylum Streptophyta; class Magnoliopsida; order Amborellales; family Amborellaceae; genus Amborella; species Amborella trichopoda. Next base: position 38,887,183 of record NC_142344.1, on the reverse strand, counting down.
CGTGTTGTGCTCAAGGCACCATGGCCATTCATCTTATCTTCTCTCTCATAAATCATGGTCTATACATACTAAATTCTAAAGAATCGCTTGAGATTCCTAAGTACGAGATCTTCTCAATTTCCTTAAGACGTAATCTCCTAATATTTCTCTCAGTACACCACGATATCTTCTACTTGTGTTTCATGTGGATGAGCATTCCTAAGACAACAAGATCGTTTATTACTCTCCTACCATGATCTCTCTCTCTCTCACACACACACATTTGGATGAGCATTTTGAAGAGTCTAAGACAATGGTATGTTCAATTATTTTCCTAGACTTCTGTCATGATCTCTCTCTCTCTCTCTCTCTCTCTGATTCATATGCTACGCCACAGGCTGTCTATACTAGTCTATCGGTTCTTGTTCTGAACCATGCCTCCTAACGAGATAATGGAAACTTGGGCCTGTTTTTAATGGTCCAGGTCTTTATTTTTCCCATTTTTAAGAAATTATGTTGTGAATGCTGTTTATTCAACTCTTTCTGGTGTTTACTCTGTTTTGCTACTTCATCATCTTGTGAAAACAAGAAAATACACCTCTTGAATCTGATCTTAATCTCTCTCTCCAGGTTAAGCGCTTGTATGACACATTTCATGAACCATTCAAACGCAATGTGCCAAGCCATCCTTTTACTGGATCAGGAATTCCAGCCCCAGAGGATCCAAAACTTGACGAGGCAGGTAAAAGTAAAGAAACATGTGGAGAGAGAAAAGAAGAAGAGAAGAAAGGTCATGAGACCAAGGAGCACGAGGAACCCGGCTTGACTGTTGGATCAGCTCTAGCTGCTGCTCTTGCAAAATATCCAGATAAAGTTTGTAAGGAGAAAGGGAAGGGCGTTGAGGGTGTGAGCTCTATGGCGATGTCCAATAAAACAAAAGAGGGATCATCCAATGAGAAGGTTGTTGAGTGAGCTTTTAGTTCATGAGAAAAGAGGGATCATCTAATGAGAAGGTTGTTGAGTGAGCTTATAGTTCAGGATTTATGAAAAGATGTGGCAAAGTTTTACACTAGCTTCCCTACCTAACACAATCCTTCCGGACTAGGGACCAGCATGACCGGGTTGGGACCGGCCATGGCAGAGTTTGGGTGAGCTTCTTGTGCTGTGTGTTATTAGGGAAGGTTGTATCTTGATATGCAGGTGGCAGTTTCGCTAAGCGTTGTAGCTTTTACCTTACATCTAGTTGGTTGTGAGATGAATTTTAGCTATGCTTTTAAGAACTTACCCATGCGTTCAAATACATTGGATGATGTGTCGATTATTTAGGCCCATCAATGAGCCAAGCTTGAATAATGACACCAGCAATAGTTCAAAGACAGATTCATACTTCTAATTGTGGTTTAAACTCTTGTGCTCTATCAAAAATGCAGAAAATTCAACAAACATTTTTGACATAAAATTCTATATACTTATAAATATTTAATAGTGCAAATGTAAACTTCTTAATGTCAATTAATAAGTTAAGGAAAGTGGGATTCTATCTCTTAAAAAATCCTCTCTCTCTCTCTCTCTTCTATCTTCAAGAATGAAGTCCTAATGAATCGACCCATTTTATCTCTTTTATTATTTGTTTCTCCCTCTCTCTCTCCAATTGTCTACAGTAGCTTAACTTTTAATCGTAAGTGGAGTTTCATAAATAAGATTTTAGCACATTTCAGATAATTTATATGGAAAATCCTACTTTAGAGAAATCAAGCACTTGAAAACATTATTTCTTTGAAAGCAAGTTAAGAGAGTATAATAATCATTTTCTTTGATAACTCGTAAGATTCCATGAAAGAAAGAGTATTTAGAGGTAAAATTTAAGCTCAACTTGCTGTTTGTAAAGAAAAACAAAACGAGGCATGCTATATATGACTAATGATCTTATGTCATACACGCCGGTTGCATAGAACCCCTTCTGTCACCGTCAAATCTCTGACCATATTTCGATGATGTTTCGGGGTGTCAAAGTCACCCGGTAAAGAAGTAAGAAATCCTTGGCGAGATGATGTTGCAGGCAGGCACAATTCTTAATCTCCTTCGTGACCACTACTCCCAACCTCCTTGACCACATCAAACACATGCATCAATGAGCTCTGCCCCCTCATCCTTGACCACATCAAACACATGCATCAATGAGCTCTGCCCCCTCATCCTTGACCACATCAAACACATGCATCAATGAGCTCTGCCCCCTCTCCGTAATGCCCTATGGCCTAGTTGTTCCCAGCACCATTTTGCCCAAAAGCAAAAGTTATCAGGCATGAAAATTCAAACGAAAAGAACCTTTCCATGGTTCAAGCCTTCAAGGTCCATCAACACAGCTCTTGGAACGTAGTGGCCTTTGCTCACTTCATTGTAATAAACCGTCACTCTCTCTAACTGCAATAGAGAGTCTCCTTTGTATGCACCAGTGGTATTGATGCCATGTTCATTGCAGACAACCTCCCAAAAGTTGCCGCCAATTTGGTTTCTACATTGTCCGGATATAGTGGATTTCTCTAATTTGGGAATCTGAGGTGAGAGAAAAACGCATCAAAGATTTGGCTTTTAGAGAGATCTCTCTCTCTAGAAAGAACACAAGAAACCCACAAAGATTAGGGTTTTAGTGAGAGAGAACTCTCTTCCTCTAAAAAAACAAGGAAGATTGAAAGAAGCTCTCTTCTCTCTCTCTCTTACATTCTACAGATTGGGCTTTTGGGAGAATGCCTATCTTAAGCGCGGAATTGGGTTTTTGTAGACATTTGTTGTTGCTTTCTTATCTGAAATTAGAAAAAACACGAAGAGAGTACATTTTTGAAGAGGGCTCGCTTCTTTCTCTATCTAAGAACATTAAGAGAAATGGGTTGAAGGGGATCGAGAGGATTTCATTAATTTTCGGGATATGGGGTAAGAGAGAAATCCGATATCGGTTTTAGAGATAGAGAGAGCTCTCTAAATATGTTAATTTCTTTACCGAGTGACTTGCACGCCCATATGGACACAATTTGACGGTGATGAAAATTTGACGGGGATGACAAAATTACCTTTTTGTCTTGTAGTAATATTTACAAAATTACCCCATAAAAGTAATTTTTTTAAAAAAATAAAGTACAAAATTAATAAATCCATCATTCACAACTCTCTCTATCTTGAACCTTTGTAATTCGTCTTTGACTGAATTCGTCTATATCATCTTCTTCTTCAAGGTCTGTTTCGTCCAAGGAAAAATATCTATTGTTGTGAGCTGGTGATGACTATACGGTCTTATCTGATGAGATCGGCTTTCTTCCTGCTTCTGCAAAGATTTTGTTCATTTGTTGTCCAAGGTTTCTTTGGAAGCATTAGGGTTTGTTTGTAGCATATTTCTCAAATATGTGGGGAAGTCAAAGGAAGTATTGGTTGTATTATGTCCACGTGGACTGGGGTTATATATAGGTTTTTGTGGTGGTATGCGTTTAGGGACGATAGTTGTGAGATCCATATTGAAGATGTCCCACCATTTTACTGAGATGGTTTTTCCCAGGCGTAGGATATAAGTATGGTCGGCTGTATTATTAACAGAGATGGAGTATTCCCATTTCATAATCCATGGGAGTTGGTATAGTGCAACAAAGTATAAGTGATTATCTGTATTATCATCACTATTATTGAATATAACGAATTGCTCCTGCACTTTTTGGAAAGCAGGAGGTAAAATTGCAGTGGTTGATCCCCAAACTAAAAACAAATTTTTAAACCAATTGGGGAACCTTTCGAAAATGGGTAAACGAAATTGAATATACCAACTATGAGTATTGTTTGGATTTTGGTAGTAAAACATTTTATGCCATGCTTCTATGTATTCGGCATACTTGTAATATTCGTATGAAAAATCAGGATTATGTAATTTTTTGCCTTGAGCAGGATTGCAACCCCATTCATCATAAGAAAGCAATTTCTTGATCTGTATTTTTGAATGGTAGTAATGGACAACAGAGATGGATCCTGTTTCCATAAGAATGACTTCATAATACTCACGAGTTTTGACTCCATTGCTTGGATTCAAATGGTTGATAAGATATAATGAAGCAAGTTTGATAGGGTCCATATTAGTATGGTGGTCATCTATTGTAATATATATAAGATATGCTCGTTCAATATATGCAGAGCGAGGAACATTAGGCCTTTGGTTTGGTTTTGATTGAGCTGGAGTATAGGCGGGAGTGGATGTATTAGCGTCTGGATAAGTGATTTGGTGAACAGGAGAAATGGAAGGTGAAAGGGTTGCCAAAGGCGGGTTCTCATCTTCAAAGGGTATTATTGTCAAAGGGCGTTTCTCACTGCGAGAGGAATTGCTACGAGAGCTCATGAGGGTAGGTGGATTGGACAGAGTATTATTATTATTAGCTGCAAAGAGCTGTAGTGCAAGTGATAATGGTGAATCGTCGTTGGCGTCAGTGTTGCCCCCCTGCAAAAATTCACGGGTTAAAAAATCAGGAAGTGAATTAGAAGACCGGGGAAGGTGTTCAATAGTAAAATCAAAGGCAGAAAGTATAGCTTGCCAGCGAGCAAATATTTGTTTGGCAACAAGGTTTTGAACATCTTTTTGCAGAATATCTTTAGCGGCTTTGCAATCAGTTCGAATAAGAAACTGTTGATTGAGAATATCACTTTGAAATTTGGTAACGCAATGGACTATTGCAAGTAATTCTTTTTTGACCATAGAATAATTTTGTTGCGTTGGATTCCTAGCTTTAGAGGTATACCTGAGTAGTTGTTCATGACCATCGATGCGTTGTTTGAGAATACCCCCTAATCCCAATTCTGAGGCTTCACATTCAATTATTTTGAAAGCAGTAGGATGAAGATGAGAATGGCAAACAAGGGTTTTGACTTTTTGTTTGATGAGTTGGACTGCTATGGTATGAATATCCGTCTAAGTTGGAGGATTCTTTTTTAATCTATTATGTAAAGGCTTAGCATCTATAGCAAGATTGGGATAAAAATCACTAACATAATTTAAACATCCTAGAACTTTTGAAGTTCTTTTTTATCTAATATTTGATCAGGAAATTTGTTAGCAAATTGTATGGATCGATTTATAGGAATAATAGTGCCATGATGGATATTGTGGCCTAGAAGCCTAATATTTGTTTTGAATAAAGTAATCTTTCTTGCAAATACAACTAAACCAGCATTCTGGACTGCATGAATAAAAGTATTAATATGTTCATCTATGGATTCAGAAAAGATCAAGACGTCATCGATATAAACTATCATGAATTGATAGTAAGCATTGAATACATCATTCATTATTTTCTGAAATTCTGACGGAGCATTTTTGAGACCAAATGGCATTACATTCCATTCGTATTGTCCAAAAAGTACATTAAATATTGTTTTATAGTTATCTTTTTCTTGAATTTGTATTTACCAATATCCTGATTTCATGTCAAATTTGGAAAATATACAAGCATTTGCTACTCTATCTAGTAAATCCTTTTTATTGGGAATAGGATATCTAATCCATTGTAACACTTTATTTAAAGGTTTATAATTAATGACTAATCTTGGAACTCCTCGTTCTTTTTCAGCATTTTTATTGATATAGAAAGCTGTACAACTCCATGGTGATGCGCTTGGTCTTATTAACTTTTTTGTTTGGAGATCAGTAATTTCTTTTCTACACATGTCTAATAAAGTAGTATTCATTTGTATTGGTCTAGCTTTAGTAGGGATTTGTTTTTCATCAAATCCAGGTTCGTATGGTAGACTAATACTATGTTTTTTCCTTTCCCAAAAAGCATTGGGATGCTCACTACAGATAGAGGTTCTATTTGTTGTTGAATGGATTGAATCTTTTGTTGGATCAAAGGATTCTGTATTTGTTCTTCCACATATTTATATTTAATTTCTTGTTTTAAAGTACAAAGAAATTTTTTTGTACTTTGTAATTGACTTTTGACATTATTGATTTCTTTTAATTTTGGTTTATGAATAGAATCAAAGTGTATTGGTACATTTTGATAATTAGAAGATATTCCCGTTTGATCTATTGATAAGGGATATAGTAATGTAAGAAATGGGACTCCATGAATAACAGCTTGGCTTAGTCCTTTGACCATAATAAATGGTGTGTTGATACATTGTTGATTATAACTAACAGAAGCATTGGATAATTTATAATTAATAAAGAGTCTACTGCCATCTGCAGTATTTAGGATTTGAGTTGTTTTGTCAAAATATTTTGTTGGTACTAATTCTTCATTGATACAATTAAGGTCAGCACCTGAGTTTATTAAGACTGATGTTTGAAAGTGATAATCTTCTGCTACTATAATAGTGACTTGAACAAACCATTTTTGAATCATAATTTTATCTATCTGATTTACAGAAGAAGTTGTGATCAGAAGTGGTTTAGCTTCTGATGTTTCTGGTATATCTTCCGGCGGATCTGGACTAAATGTTGTGACAAGATGATTGAATTCTATTTCATCTGTATCTGAATTTTGATGAGATACATTTTGTAATTCTAGGATTTTATTATCTTCTATAGTAAGCATATGAAAATTATGAGTGGGTATAGGACAAGTGCAATTGGATTCTTCCATTTGATGAGATGATTCTGTATCAGTAGAAGAATCTGAAGAATCAGATGACTCTATCCATAATAGGTCATCATCTTGGATATTTGCTATATGTAATTCAGTAGAATCTGAGGACGTGGTATCATAATTGATTATATTATATAATTTTGATTTGATTGTTTCATCTAGGTGTAATGCTTCTATTTTCTTTTTTAACTTGCATTAGTGTTTGTAATGGCCAACTTTTCCACATTTACAACATACTGGTAGTTTCCTTTTAGTATTTGGAGAAAACTTCTTTATAAATTTTTGTTTAGACTTTTTATATTTTTTTATGGACTTTATTGGACCTATATTTGTCTTTTTTGCATTTTTTCTTTTTCTTATATAGCTTTTCAGGTTTATTTTTTCTATCTAAATGACAACCAAATTGCTCACAAAAATTACCAAGTTCTTTACGCTTGGTAATTTGCTGTTTATCAAGTTGTCTTTTGAGTTAAGATCAATACATGAAGCTAATCCTTCAGCACATATTTCTGTTGATAGCTCTCCAAGTATATATGCAGAGTATACTATAACTCCATTATGTTTCTTTCTTAGTCTCTCTTTGACTTTTTTTGTAAATAAGTATGGTAGACCAGCAATAAATTTTTCTTTCCAATGGTCTAACTGACAATCTTCTCGTATCAGTAATCTTGAGAAAAAGACGTCCTTGTACCATTTATAATGGGATAATGTAGGACAGCGAAGGTTGGACAGGAGATCTTCAGATCTTGCTGCTAATAGGGCTGTACTTCCTACAAAATGTAATGTGATCGTATATATTAAGGTGTTTACTGCATCACTTTCAGTATAAATTATTTCTTGATTTTGTTCATTTCTGGCGGTCCATTGTCTTGTATTGGTGAGGATTCTGTTTTTGGTTTCATCATCTATATAGAAATCCCATCAGCCTCTTAACCAGCAAGTAAATCCATTTACTATTGCTTTGGCAACCTCTTGGTCTGGATTGCCTGCCATTTTATTTGTTGACGCAAACATTGTCATATGTCTCATGACATCTAATATCTTGAGTTCAGATAAACCATCTATTGTCCAGTTGACTATTGATCTTCTTGAATAGGAAACATCTTGTTATATGACATCTTCTTTAAGTTGTACATCAATAGGTGTAGGTCTCTTATAGTATGGTAAAGCTATGATTGGTTTCCATGTTTTACCATATGCTATTCTATTTAAATCAATAGGTGAAGTATCCATAAAAGCAGATTCTTGGTTTTGGATAGTATCTTCTATAATTGGATCCTCTTCTTGGAGCATCATAGTCTCATGCTCTGATATTTTTGTTTTTCCCCTATCTGAAGATTCTGGGATGGTTGGTACATGTATACTGGGTATTGGTATAGGAATACTGAGTTTAGGAGAAGGGATTTCTTTGATATCTAGTTGGGCTAATTTAGATATTAACTGGTCTAGTAGTGTTTTATTATTTTATCCTATATGGAATTTATTTTTATTGAGTTCTGGAGGAAGTTTGAACAATACTGCTTTAGGAATAGAAGGAGTTATTCCCTTAGTTTGAGGAGTAACTAATCTTTCTATACGTTCTGCTTATTTTCCTAAAGATTGCATATATAAATTGGTACAATTGTTTTGTTCTACTATATGCGGTATTAGTTCTTGTTTTTTACCTATTTCTTTTGGTAGAACTTTATATGGTGTTGCATTAATATCATATAGGGATTGTGGTGGTTCTCCATTGCTTAAAGGGGTTATTACTCCTTTTAGTATTATACTTTTTTCAAGAGGGTGTGTACTAGCAGTAGTAGTACCATCCGTGCTGATGTATGTTTTTTCTTCTATTGTTTGAAGAGTATTAAATTGAGGAATGTTTATGTTATATTGAGTACATATTACATATAACCATATAAAAAATCATTTTGTTTCTCTTTCTTTTTTCAAGAATTTATTATATTTTTTTTGGAATATTTCTACTAACCTGGGTTGAAAGGTTTTAAGATACCATTCCCTAATACTCTGATTTTCTGAAGCAAGATAATCTTGTTTGATATAATTAATATTTATTTTTCTCTTTTTTCTTTCTAATTTAGCAGCTAAATATTCTTCTAGATATGCATCATCATTATCTATATCATATTCTACTTGTAAAATAAGTATTTGAAATTCAGCTATGTCAGGTTCAGATGTATACATGGGAATAACTACATGATCAGCTGTTCTTTTGACTCCTTGTAATTGGAAGTCTGAAGATGTTGTAGGTATTGATGGAGAAGGAAGTATTATGACATCGAGAGTAGTATGACAAGATTTTCTAGCAGGTATTAATGGTTTTTTATTTCTTTTCCTATTAATATCTATATCATCCTGTACTATAGGTTGTTGAAATTTTATTTCAATATTTCCATCTTGATACGCGATTATTTGATTTGGAATATTATTCACAGGAACTTCCCTGGGCTGGTTTGCATTTTTCAATGCCCATGATTGAGGGAGAATAATATCGGACCAAGTAATAGTTTTTGGTATAATAGTATTTGATTTTTCTATATTAGTTTGAAATAATATAGTTTGATCCTTCTTATCAGTTTGCATAATATTAGGACAGAGAGTATTCATTACTTTATAATAAATTCTGTATACTAATGTCAAATTCTGAGAACCATGTGTCATATTAAATCCATGAGTTTTCAAATTGATAGTTAATATATCTAATATATTTGGATATGTTAATGAAACAGAAAAATTTGGAAAACAATTAAAATATATGGGTCCACTACATAGGCTGGATTCTACCATGCCTAGGAGTGAATATGAGAACTTTTTGTGTCTTGTATCTCTTAGGCATACAAGCACTAAAGTGTTTAACCCTAGACGGGTTAAAGGTTTAATGGCTATTTATATTAATCCAATGTGTAAATATTTATAATTATTTTCTTTATGTTTTTCGATAGTTTTTCTTGATAATAGTTGAAAGTCTTCCTGGTTTTGGGTTACTGATAGACTTTCATCTACTGTTTTTATAACATAACCTAATTTGAATTTGAAAGATCCTTTCTGATAAATATATTTTATTGGTACTTTAGGAATATTCCAATTTTGGATATGATGTTCAATAACATTGATGATGATTTCTTCTTTATTTTTAACTCTTAAGGTTTGAGATTGAGTTGCAGTATTACCTTTAAGATTTCTAATTAAATTTGCCATCTGTAGGTTGCGGATAATGACAATTTGGACGATCAAGGGTCCAGCGTGTTCCCCTAAGCGGCTCTTCCTGGCCTTGGCGGGTACTTTGCTTAGACTTTTCCTGTCGTCTCTTGCCTTAACTCTCGGACCAACTTTTTTAGATGTAAATTTAAATAGGTTTTTACAGTAATATTGTAACTTTTAACTCTTAACAGTTCACTGTTTTACTGTTTGGCTCTGATACCAAAACGTATACCACCACAAAAACCTATATATAACCCAAGTCCAAGTGGACATAATACAGCCAAGTACCAATAAAAGATATTTATCCAAACGCGCCGGGATCTACAGTAAAAACATGTTCATATTGTTTATACTGAGTATGTGAATATTAAGCTGTTATATTTTAATATTTCTTGTAAAATTCTGTAATAGTTTAGACAGAATAGAATTATGAAAATAAAAGGTATGATTGATATATCTATGACTAACCACTGTGTGTGGTTGAGATTACCTATTTTGATACTAAACACTATTTTGAATTGCATAACATCACATCACATTCTTATAAAACTTTGTACAGATACATCAAAAAGGAATAAGAGAACTTATACAAACTGTAGGTAACAAACTGTAAAACAAACTATCTGTATGCAAACTAACAAACTGTATACAAATTAACAAACTGTAAACTGTAAAAACACACTTACTGTTTACATATGCAATAGCTGGAAAAGAGTTTCCAGTGTTGAGGGCAATAGGAAGGGAGAGAGCGAAGATTACAATCACACATGCTAGGAAATATGGAAAAGGAGGAAAAGATAGAACCTGGAAATTAAGGTGAATTATGTGATCTGGTATTCATGAGCTATGAGGTCAAGATAGCTGTTGCAGTGGATGGAGCAGGTAAAAGACAGAAAAGTATCTTCTGAGAGAGATGAGAGAAGAGAGGAGAGAATTGCAGAGAAGACTGCAAAGAGAATTGCAGAGAAGACTGCAGAGAGGGGAGGAGAGTGTTCGAGGAAGAGCTCCTGAGTGACCTGCCTCTTTTGAGGAAGACAAGCCCTTATATAGAGGGGAAAAGGAGTGCCTTCGTCGCGAAGGAAGGATGACAAGGCGTAAAGCAAAAGAAAAAGGCATGTGACATAAAGAAGATGCTGTCGGCGGAAGAAAACAAAATGGAAAAGAAAAATGAAAAAGCCTTTTGTCTTTGTCGGCACTTGTGGACAAAAAGGCACTAGTGAATAGTATGCGACTTTGTCTTTTATGTCGGTGCTACAGTGATGGTATCTTGGAATAGTCTTCATTTGTCTTTTTATGTCGGTGAAGAGCATCTTGACACAGTCTTGGTTTGTCGTATAATGGTGGAGAGCATCTTGACACAGTCTTGGTTTGTCGTATATTGGTGGAGAGCATCTTGACACAGTGATATGAGTGAATGGCAGCAATGAGTCGTGGTCTTTGACTGAATTCGTCTGGATCATCTTCTTCTTCAGGGTCTGTTTCGTCCAAGGGAAAATATCTATTGTTGTGAGCTGGTGATGACTGTACGGTCTCATCTGATGAGACCGACTTTCTTCCTGCTTCTGCAAAGATTTCCTTCATGTGTTGTTCCAAGGTTTCTTTGGAAGCATTAGGGTTTGTTTGTAGCATATTTCTCAAATACGTGGGAAAGTCAAAGAAAGTATTGGCTATATTATGTCCACTTGGACTGGGATTATATATAGGTTTTTGTGGTGGTATGTGTTTGGGGACGATAGTTGTGGGATCCATGATGAAGATGTTCCACCATTTTACTGAGATGGTTTTTCCCAGGCGTGAGATATAAGTATGGTCGGTTGTATTATTAACAGAGATGGAGTATTCCCATTTCATAATCCATGGGAGTTGGTATAGTGCAACAAACTATAGGTGATTGTCTGTATTATCATCACTATTATTGAATATAACGAATTGTTCCTGCACTTTTTGGAAAGCAGGAGGTAAAATTGCAGTGGTTGATCCCCAAACTAAAAACAATTTTTTAAACCATTTGGGGAACCTTTCGAAAATGAGTAAACGAAACTGAATATACCAACTATGAGTATTGTTTGGATTTTGGTAATAAAACATTTTATGCCATGCTTCTATGTATTCGACATACTTGTAATATTTGTATGAAAAATCAGGATTATGTAATTTTTTGCCTTGAGCAGGATTGCAACCCCACTCATCATAAGAAAGCAATTTCTTGATCTGTATTTTTGAATAGGCAATTACTCTGGTATTTTGCTGGTAGTAATGGACAACAGAGATGGATCCTGTTTCCATAAGAATGGCTTCATAATACTCACGAGTTTTGACTCCATTGCTTGGATTCAAATGGTTGATAAAATATAATGAAGCAAGTTTGATAGGGTCCATATTAGTATAGTGGTCATCTATTGTAATATCTATAAGATATGCTCGTTCAATATATGCAGAGCGAGGAACATTAAGCCTTTGGTTTGGTTTTGATTGAGCTGGAGTATAGGCGGGAGTGGATGTATTAGTGTCTAGATAAGTGATTTGGTGAACAGGAGAAATGGAAGATGAAAGGGTTACCAAAGGCGGGTTCTCACTTTCAAAGGGTATTATTGTCAAAGGGCGTTTCTCACTGCGAGAGGAATTGCTACGAGAGCCCATGAGGGTAGGTGGATTGGACAGAGTATTATTATTATTAGCTGCAAAGAGCTGTGGTGCAAGTGATAATGGTGAATCGTCGTTAGCGTCAGTGTTGCCCCCCCTGCAAAAATTCACGGGTTAAAAAATCAGGAAGTGAATTAGAAGACCGGGGAAGGTGTTCAATAGTAAAATCAAAGGCAGAAAGTATAGCTTGCCAGCGAGCAAATATTTGTTTGGCAACAAGGTTTTGAACATCTTTTTGCAGAATATCTTTAGCGGCTTTGCAATCAGTTCGAATAAGAAACTGTTGATTGAGAATATCACTTTGAAATTTGGTAACGCAATGGACTATTGCAAGTAATTCTTTTTTGACCATAGAATAATTTTGTTGGGTTGGATTCCTAGCTTTAGAGGTATACCTAAGTAGTTGTTCATGACCATCGATGCGTTGTTTGAGGATACCCCCTAATCCCAATTCTGAGGCTTCACATTTAATTATTTTGAAAGCAGTAGGATGAAGATGAGAAAGGCAAACAAGGGTTGGCTACTCTATCTAGTAAATCTTTTTTATTGGGAATAAGATATCTAATCTATTGTAACACTTTATTTAAAGGTTTATAATTAATGACTAATCTTGGAACTCCTCCTTCTTTTTCAGCATTTTTATTGACATAGAATGCTGTACAACTCCATGGTGATGCGCTTGGTCTTATTAACTTTTTTGTTTGGAGATCAGTAATTTCTTTTCTACACATGTCTGATAAAGTTGTATTCATTTGTATTAGTCTAGCTTTAGTAGGAATTTTTTTTTCATCAAATCCAGGTTCGTATGGTAGACTAATACTATGTTTTTTCTTTCCCAAAAAGCATTGGGATGCTCACTACAGATAGAGGTTTCTATTTGTTGTTGAATGGATTGAATCTTTTGTTGGATCAAAGGATTCTGTATTTGTTCTTCCACATATTTATATTTAATTTCTTGTTTTGAAGTACAAAGCAATTTTTCTTTATTTTGTAATAGACTTTTGACATTATTGATTTCTTTTAATTTTGGTTTATGAATAAAATCAAAGTGTATTGGTACATTTTGATAATTAGAAGACATTCCTGTTTGATCTATTGATAAGGGATATAGTAATGTAAGAAATGGGACTCCCTGAATAACAGCTTGGCTTAGTTTTTTGACCATAATAAATGGTGTATTGATACATTGTTGATTATTACAAACAGAAGCATTGGATAATTTATAATTAATAAAGAGTCTATTGCCATCTGCAGTATTTAGGATTTGAGTTGTTTTGTCAAAATATTTTGTTGGTACTAATCCTTCATTGATGCAATTATGGTCAGCACCTGAGGCTATTAAGGCTGATGTTTGAAAGCGATAATCTTCTGCTACTATAATAGTGACTTGAACAAACCATTTTTGAATCATAATTTTATCTATCAGATTTACAGAAGAAGTTGTGATCATAAGTGGTTTAGCTTCTGATGTTTCTGGTATATCTTCCGGTGGATCCGGACTATATGTTGTGACAAGATGATTGAATTCTATTTCATCTGTATCTGAATTTTGATTAGATACATTTTGTAATTTTAGGATTTTAATTCTATTTTTTAATTGATGAACCTTGTTTTTAACTTCTTTAATTTCATGTTTAAGTTCTGAAATAGAAGGTTCTTTTTGTTGAGTAATATGTTGTTCACTAACTCTTTTCATAATAGAGGCAAAATTATATTCATCAGGTGTTTTACTTATAGGAGGTGTTTTTGCTTTTGTTTTAGCTAAAGTAATAAATTTGGTGATCACAGATCTTTTTTCTTGATCTGTAATTTTTTCGATGAGATCTAAGATTAAATTATCTTCTTGGGTAAGCATATGAAGATTATGAGTGGGTATAGGACAAGTGCAATTGGATTCTTCCATTTGATGAGATGATTCTGTATCAGTAGAAGACTCTGAAGAATCAGATGACTCTGTCCATAATAGGTTGTCATCTTGGATATTTCCTATATGTGATTCAGTAGAATCTGAGGACGTGGTATCATAATTGATTATATTATATAATTTTGATTTGACTGTTTCATCTAGGTGTAATGCTTCTATTTTCTTTTTTAACTTGCATTGGTGTTTGTAATGGCCAACTTTTCCACATTTACAACATACTGGTAGTTTCTTTTTAGTATTTGGAGAAAACTTCTTTATAAATTTTTGTTTAGACTTTTTATATTTTTTATGGACTTTATCAGATCTATATTTGTCTTTTTTGTATTTTTTTCTTTTTCCTATATAGCTTTTCAGGTTTATTTTTTCTATCTAAATGGTAACCAAATTGCTCAAAAAAATCACCAAGTTCTTTACGCTTGGTAATTTGCTGTTTATCAAGTTGTCTTTTGAGTTTAAGATCAGTACATAAAGCTAATCCTTCAGCACATATTTTTGTTGATAGTTCTCCAAGTGTATATGCAGAGTATACTATAACTCCATTATGTTTCTTTTTTAGTATCTCTTTGACTTTTTCTGTAAATGAGTATGGTAGACCAGCAATAAATTTTTCTTGCCAATGGTCTAACTGACAATCTTCTCGTATCAATAATCTTGAGAAAAAGATATCCTTGTACCATTTATAATAGGATAATGTAGGACAGCGAAGGTTGGACAGCAGATCTTCAGATCTTGCTGCTAATAGGGTTGTACTTCTTACAAAATGTAATGTGATCGTATATATTAAGGTGTTTACTGCATCACTTTCAGTATAAATTATTTCTTGATTTTGTTCATTTCTGGCGGTCAATTATCTTGTATTGGTGAGGATTCTGTTTTTGGTTTCATCATCTACATAGAAATCCCACCAACCTCTTAACCAGCCAGTAAATCTATTTACTATTGCTTTGGCAACCTCTTGGTTTGGATTGCCTGCCATTTTATTTGCTGACTCAAACATTGTCATATGTCTCATGACATCTAATATTTTGAGTTCAGATAAACCATCTATTGTCCAGTTGACTATTGATCTTCTTGAATAGGAAACAGCTTGTTGTATGGCATCTTCTTCAAGTTGTACATCAACAGGTGTATGTCTCTTATAGTAGGTAAAGTTGTGATTGGTTTCCATGTTTTACCATATGCTATTCTATTTAAATCAATAGGTGAAGTATCCATAAAAGCAAATTCTTGGTTTTGGATAGTATCTTCTATAATTGGATCCTCTTCTTGGAGCATCATAGTCTCATGCTCAGGTATTTTTGTTTTTCCCCTATCTGAAGATTCTGGGATGGTTGGTACAGGTATACTGGGTATTAGTTCTTATTTTTTACCTATTTCTTTTGGTAGAACTTTATATGGTGTTGCAATAATATCATATAGAGATTGTGGTGGTTCTCCTTTGCTTAAAGGGGTTATTACTCTTTTTAGTATTATTCTTTTTTCAGGAGGGTGTGTACTAGCAGTAGTAGTACCATCCGTGCTGATGTATGTTGTTTCTTCTATTGTTTGAAGAGTATTAAATTGAGGAATGTTTATTTTATATTGAGTACATATTTCTTGTTACCATATAAAAAATCATTTTGTTTCTCTTTCTTTTTTCAAGAATTTATTATATTTTTTGTGGAATAATTCTACTAACCTGTGTTGGAAAGTTTTAAGATACCATTCCCTAATACTCTGATTTTCTGGAGCAAGATAATCTTGTTTGATATAATTAATATCTATTTTTCTCTTTTTTCTTTCTAATTTAGCAGCTAAATATTCTTCTAGATATGCATCATCATTATCTATATCATCTTCTACTTGTAATGTAAGTATTTGAAATTCAACTATGTAAGGTTCAGATGTATACGTGGGAATGATTACATGATCAGCTGTTCTTTTGACTCCTTGTAATTGGAAGTCTGAAGATGTTGTAGGTATTGATGGAGAAGGAAGTATTATGACATCGGGAGTAGTATAACAAGATTTTCTAGCAGGTATAAATGGTTTTTTATTTCTTTTCTTATTAATATCTATATCATCTTGTACTATAGGCTGTTGAAATTTTATTGCAATATTTTCATCTTGATACTCGATTATTTATTTAGGAATATTATTCACAAGTACTTCCCTGGGCTGGTTTGCATTTTGTAATGCCCATGATTGAGGGAGAATAATATCGGACCAAGTAATAGTTTTTGGTATAATAGTATTTGATTTTTCTATATTAGTTTGAAATAATATAGTTTGATCCTTCTCATCAGTTTGCATAATATTAGGACTGAGAGTAGTCATTACTTTATAATAAATTCTGTATACTATTGCCAAATTCTGAGAACCATGTGTCATATTAAATCCATAAGTTTTCAAATTGATAGTTAATATATCTAATATATTTGGATCTGTTAATGAAACAGAAAAATTTTGAAAACAATTAAAATATATGGGTCCACTACATAGGCTTGATTCTACCATGCCTAGGAGTGAATCTGAGAACTTTTGTGTCTTGTATATCTTAGGCATACAAGCACTGAAGTGTTTAACCCTAGACGGGTTAAAGGTTTAATGGCTATTTGTATTAATCCAATGTGTAAATATTTATAATTATTTTCTTTATGTTTTTCGATAATTTTTCTTGATAATAGTTGAAAGTCTTCCTGGTTTTGGTATCAGAGCCAAACAGTAAAACAGTGAACTATTAAGAGTTAAAAGTTACAATATTACTGTAGAAACCTATTTAAGTTTACATCTAAGAAAGTTGGTCCGAGAGTTAAGGCAAGAGACGAAAGGAAAAGTCTAGGCAAAGTACTCGCCAAGGCCAGGATGAGCCGCTTAGGAGAACACGCTGGACCCTTGATCGTCCAGATTGTCATTATCCGCAACCTACAGATAGCAAATGTAATTAGGAATCTTAAAGGTAATACTGCAACTCAATCTCAAACCTTAAGAGTTAAAAATAAATAGTGATTTCGTCTACCATCATTATCATCTAAACTTTATCACACAGTCACAGTTGTCCGGTAGTGTTTCAATTTTCATTTTTTTTTATACAAATCCAAATTATTTGAAATTTGGATCGTGTGTACATCTTAGTGAGACGCGCCTAATAAAAATATGAAAAAAAATAATTCGTAACATATAAATTGACCAAAATACCCCAAAAATTTTATGGGGGATTTTGGTCAATTTATTATTTATAAATAATTTTTTTTCAAAGTTTTAATAGGTAAATCTCACTCAGATGTACACATGCTCCAAATTTCAGATCATTTCAATTAGTAAAACAAAAATAAAAAATAAAACACAACCAGACAACTGTGACCGTGCGATGAAATTTGGATGGTGATGAGTGTAGGGGAAATTACTGTTCATTTTCACCTATTGACATTTTGTAGTACCTTCATATATATATATATGATTTTCTAAGGTTAACAACCCCTAAATTACACAGGTTCAAGTTAGAGACCCTTGTGAACCGTAATTTTACTTTTACTGCCCCTATATTACTTGAAGACCAAAAGATATAGCATGGTATTTTGGACTTTTACTTCCAAACTTGAAACAATTTGAATTTTGAAAGTTAAAGTTGTTCTCTCTCATACGCGTTCCTATTCTTCTCTCTTGATGTTCCTCATCCCCTATCTCTCTCTCCTTACCCTCTCCCATCCTCGCTCTCTCTTGACCAGAAATCTCTCATATGGGATCAATCACGCAAGGCATGGATAATCTCCCCTAGGTGCTCTCTCTATCTCCATTTGTTTTCCCATCCTCCCTCTCTCTTGACATGAAATCTCTCATATGGGATCAATCACGCAAGGCATGGATAATCTCCCCTAAGTGCCTCTCTATCTCCATTTGTTTTTTTTGGTATTTCCAACAAGGGTGCAGTTGGCATGTATCCGTAGCTGTAGAGGTAAGGTGCACCTTTAAATTTTATCATGATATATAATTTTAATGAAAAACGTTTTTAGAATTATCTCAAAATCTATTTTTATATCTATTTATAAAATTTTAAATTTCAAAAATGGTTAAAATCAAGTAGATCTATAAATATATGAAAATTTTGAAAATAAACGATGTGGATATTATGTTGTAAAATGTATTATTTTTTAGACTTAAATTTTTTTTATTTTTCATAGTCATTCATCTTAATGTCCAGATTCTCAATAAGAGGGTTTTTCAACATTAAAACTACCTGTTCCTTTGAGGTGCATCCGTAGTTCTACATTATAAGGTTGCATCCTTGTTCCTTTGAGGTGCATCCGTAGTTCTACATTATAAGGTTGCATCCTTGTATAAACTTTTTCCTTCGAATAAACCAGTTTCTCCCTCTCTCTCTTTCACGAATTTTTTATTTGGCCATCTTCTTTCTTCAATTTTTCCATCTCTGTATTAGGGTTTTTTACTACTCTCTGTCTCTATCTCATGTTTTAGGGCTTTTTTACTGCTCTCTCTATGTCCATTTTTTGTGGTATTTCGAGCAAACTAGTTTATTCCTCTCTTTCTATCACGAATTTTTTCTTTGGGCATCTTCTTTCTCACTTTCTCCATCTCTCTCTGGGTTTTTTTTAGGGGTTTTTACTGCTCTCTCTATTTCCATTTTTCTTATGCTATTTCCAGCAAACCAGTTTCTCCCTCTCTCTCAATCACAACTTTTTCTTTGGGCATCTTCTTTTTCACTTTCTCAATATCTCTCTGTGGATCATATTTAGGGATTTTTTACTGGTCTCTCTCTCTCTCTATCTCCATTTCTTTGGGGTATTTCCAGCGAACTAGTTTCTCCCTCTCTCTATCATGAATTTCTTATTTGACCATCTTCTTTCTCACTTTCTCAATCACTCTGTGGGTTTTTGTCTAGGGATTTTTTTACTGCCGACTCTTTTTTTTTTTTTTTGCAAGTATTTCCAACAAACCAGTTTCTCCCTCTCTTATCACTATTTTTTCCTTGGACCTATGCAAAAAACTTTATTACCCTCTACACCAACTGCACTCCTTTATTTTCAGTATCACTTTTTCACTTTTGTAGAATTTATGTTTCCAACACTCTTTTAGTTTTCTGGGATATTTCATTATAACAAAATGGTTGGTCTTTTGCTTCAACTTTCTTGTAAAATGGTCATGAATGCTGCTGCACGAGGGCAGTGGGAGGAGAATTTTTATTACTATTATATACGGACCTAGCTCTTGCTGCAATAAAGTTCGAATCAGCGGATCCAGAACAGTCTGTATATTTGAGAACAAAAGAAAGTGCAAGCTTGTAGATTTAGAAGACTTTTGTATTTTTAGAGCAATAGATAGAAAGTTCAAATTTGTTGATAATATATGTTTTTGTATGTTTGGGAACAAAAGAAAGTTCAAATTTGTAAATGTGGAACATGTGTATATTTGTTTACAAAAGAAATAAAGTTTAATTTGGTGTATTTTACCAAAGAAATAAGTTAATTTATAGACATGAAACATTTATGTACTGAGTGCGCATGCATACACCACCCAAAGTATGAAGCATAGGTCATGGCACTATGAAACGTATCAACCATTGAACCCACATTCTGGATAATCCTGGAAATACTCCCTATTGAAATCTGCATCATCCATTGAATTGAATCAAACTATGAATGCTTCCTGTATATCAAGCCCTAAACTTGAGATGGGTCAACAATCTATCACTTCCCAACACTTGGAGATGAAGATAAGCCATAATTTTTTAAACCACTTTTTCTCATACAATAAGAACGAGTATTTTTATCAAGCAATGAAAATGAGTCTTGGAGCTTTAGACGTTATGGCTAGTCCATGCTTCACATATATATATTATTGAAAATTATAAGCCCTCTTTGATGATGAGTAAGCTCATGCTCCATCCCTTTTAAAAGTCATTTTCAATAAAAAGCAGAGGATGAAGCACCCGGATTCCAACATTCATTTTTCAAAGATTCATGTCCAAATTTTATTTGGTTTTGAAATGGATGTTCTAATTTTATTTTATTTTTTTCACTATAACAATTATAGATGCAGAACCAGCAATGGCATGACACTGAAGCATACCATAAACCTCAAGCAATAGCCTGACATTGACGCATACCATAAACCTCAAGTGATACACAGTTGACTCTCGCATGTGACTTCTGCTGGGTTTGAAGGCTCATAGACTAAAAAAAGTCATACAAGTGAAACACACCAAGGAACAACCATTCATTATTTTAATCAAAGTCTCAACCCTGAAGGATCCTCAAATGACATTTTCTAATGTTGAATTCAAAGGGCCCCTTATCCCAACTTTAGGATGTTAATGATCAGAGAAAGTAAGAGCATATGTACTTCAGTACCAAACATCAAACGATGAAGGAAATATGATGAATATTAATAGGAAGTTGTATTGAAGGGATCACATGATCGCTTTTGAGTTTGCTCCACCTTGGCTCTTATCATATGTTCCAACACATATTTTCAAGAGTTTCAGTAAGACTTTGGTTGTCACTGCCGTCGATCGCATCTCAAGTGCTGCATGGGACCATGCAGAATCTTATTCACAATGCCCCTTCTTAGATCATCAATTGCCTTCCTCTCTTTCTTAATTAGGTCAGCCCCACATGCATTTCTACAATGCTACTCCTTTTTTTTTTGTATCCTGTTTTGGCAAGGAGTTGAACACAATCGAAATCAAATTTTTCAATCCTTTCAGTAGCAAGTAAATATCGATTCAAAAGAAATCAAGCCATGAAAGAACTTTGTGACAGAAACCTAATTCAATATGAGATATAAACTGAAAAAAGAAAATGAAATTCGTTGGAGCAATAAGTTACCTACATAGCCTTTGGTGGCAACAAAAAAATCTCAGGCCTTTATAAAGGGAACATCACCGATTTGTAAGTGACCAACACAAGACCATACTCAGAAACGATTGTTTCTATTTTGGGAGAAGGTGATTACTTATTTGTTACTTCTTTTCTATGTTCACTAGAGAAGAAGGATATCTTCAGGCTACTCAAACATTTTTAGAAAATTTACGCAAAAATAAAGCTATGATTGTCATGATTTTTCTGATCTGTTATTTAATTGGCAATAAATCCAGGGCTTCATTATTTTGAAAAATTACTCGGCATGCTATTTCTGCAACCAAATTCCTATACATTGCTATTTATAGACACTATATTGGAAACACTCAATATACTTCTTTCTAAGTTATCTCGATTTACTATTCTCTCTATAACTTCCCCCTTCACTTTCAGTGAAAAAATGGAGATACAGGCAGAGAGAGCAGTAAAAAATCCCTAAAAACACCCACAGAGAAAGATGGAGAAATTGAGAAAGAAGATGCCCTATGAAAAACTTCGTGATAGAGAGAGACAAATCGGTTTAATGGAAATACCTTGCAAAAAAAAATCAACAGAGAGGAACCAATAAAAAAAACCCTAAAAAAATTGTTACGTGTCTTTTCTATTGTTATGTGTGATGAATAAGGCTCGCATGGATGAGTATAAAGTCATGTTAGGAGTCTTTTGTGGGTTGTTAGTTTGTTAGTAGGAGCTGATTTAGTAGGTTGTTTTAGTGGGTTGTTAGTTTATTAGTGGGAGCTGATTTTTGGCTTATATCTTGTACATGGGTTATATTATCGTGTGGGTTGTTAGTTTGTAAGTGGGAGCTGATTTTTTGGCTCATATCTTGTACATGGGTTATGCTATTTAATTAATAGAAATCCAGCTAGGAGGGGCGCTTTTTGAACCAGCAACACCTGTGTATTAACGAGGCAATGTTTCCTCAATTAAACCTACTCTTTTGTTTTCTTCTCTATACAACTTCTTCTATGATCAGCACCATAGGTACATCCAAGAACAAGAAGGTTTCACCTCAGTACGTACCATTGTGGTATCAGAGCAAAGGCATGGATCAGCGAGTGGAGAAGTTGGAAGGTGAGGTGAGCTTGTTAGTGAAAATTGATGGAGCGCGTATGAGACTAAACCCGAGATCAGAGAAGGAGTGCCGTAAGACTGGTGATATCAGAGCCCGGATTTTTGGATTAGAAACCCTTGTTGCTTGCCTTTTAGAGAGAGAGAAAGAAAAACTGCTTACAGAGGAAGCTCTGTATCCCTCTACAATTTTTTTGTTGTTGTTTACTTCCTCTCTCTGGCTTCCCATTTTATAAGGAGAAGAATGGCTAACCGTTATATTTCTGCAATGAGTCTCAGAAAAAAAGGGTTTCCCAGATCTCAGGGATATTCATCCAACGTTCATATGGACGTTGGACCATATAAATGTTGGATATAAATTTTTTGGATAATTATAATGAATATTGGATTCCTACAATTGTAAGCTAAGACACATAAGGCATCATAGTCACAGATGTCAACATCTCCCTCTTGGCTATGATGACCGGCGATAGTAAGCATGTGGCGATGGTAAGCACGTGACGGAAGTAAGCGCGACGATACAAAGCGCGCGACGATGGTAAGCGCGTGGCGGAAGTAAGCACGCGACGATGGTAATCGCGCGGCGAAAGCAAGTGCACGACGATACTAAGCGCACGACGAAAGTAAGCGTGCAGAAGTGGGCACGCTACAGTGAGAACGCAATGCCGAAAGTGAACAAGGAGCATCGCCATGTGCGTAACGCCGGCTGCGGTACTATCATACATGGTTAATGTTCGCCACTTGTCCAACTGCATGGGAGTTGGTTGCCACCCGTCAGTTTGTGCTGCCACCTGCCTCTTGGGGGATACTTAAGCCCTTCCCTCTCCCCCATGTCCTTCACTTTTTCTCTCTAAAGACAAGTTTAGGGGAAATTCACTCCCTCACTTTGGGGCAGCCATTGTTGGAGTTGAAAGACTGTAAAGGGAAGGTTGGAGGGCACCATTGTTGGTTGTATAAGTGGATTACTACCCCCTTGCATCAAGTTGTAAGAGCATGAATTTCCATGAACAAAGCACGATGTTAAGCATGTATGTTGTGTTCTGTTTTCCAGCAATGAGGTCTTTTTTGCATGATAAGTTGAGCACTGTTATCACTCTTGTAGATCCTAAAATTTTGTGAAATGACGCTTGTGTGAGTTTAACCTAAGATAGACAAGGTTTCGTGTTGTTACCTTGTACGGGTTAGAAGTTATGGAGTGGTCTTTAGAATATGCAATGAGTGTACTGTGATTTCCCAGGGAACCTACATGCTTTTGAAATAAGATTTTAACTAAGAAAATGATATCTAATTGGCCTTAAATCACCACCATTTGAAAGGTATATGAGTCTACTTTGAGTTTAATGTTTATGTCTAGTTGAAATTCTTGATAGTTTGGAAGATGTGTTTCATTTTATGCTCATATGCCACTGTTAGCAGAATGATAATTTTCAGAAGTATTGCTTCTACTGTATTAAAACTTTGCCTAACTTATTGAGTTCCAAATGACCCAAAAATATAGCCATTTGATAAATGCATAAGTCTTCTATGATTTTCATGTTTTAATCTTGCCCAAATTCTGTGTAAATGAGGAGCTACGCTAAAAACGTCTCCAATATGTCACTATTGACAGATCTCACAGAATCTCAGAATTTTTGTCTCTATTGCCATGAATTTTGGCTGATCAAATGGAGCCCAATTACCCCGAAACCATATCCATTTGAAAGCTCTGAATGTCTATTAAAAGTTACATGTTAAAATTATTTCAAAATTCCTGCTAGGTTGCAAGCTATGATTCGAATTATGAACATATGTCACTATTGGTAAAATTCAGCAAGATTCGGAGCGATAGGTTGAACCCTTAATTAATTAAGCGATGCTCAGTTAGCAACTTGGAAATGGAATTTAGTCAAATTCCCCTCAAAATTTGGGTGCTATGCCTCATTCTTTTTAAACCCATGATTGATAAGAACAACAATGAATTTAAGTTGTATATGAGTTATGCACATGTCATGCATCAATGTTTCTTGTGAACATAGCTTAAACCCTTTTACAAGGTCATAAGACACCGAAATGTCATGCTTATGATCCTACGAATGTTAAATGTTCCTGATCTCTTGAAAAGAGTAGAGTATGATTGAATAAATATTATGCATGCTTATACATGGTGCAATTGATATATGTGATTTTTTACTGCTACGCAATGGGCCCTCCATTAGTAGTAGACTCTCTATTTTTGATATATGTAATTTCTGACTGCTACGCAATGGGTCATCCATTGGTAGTAGACTCTCTGTTTCTGATATATGTGAATTGTGACTCCTATGCAATGGATCCTGTATTGGTAGTAGACTCTCTGTTTTTGATATATGTGATTTTTGACTGCTACGCAATGGGTCCTCCATTGGTAGTAGACTATCTGTTTCTGATATATGTGATTTCTGACTGCTACGCAATGGGTCTTCCATTGGTAGTAGACTCTCTGTTTCTAATGTATGTGATTTCTGACTACCACACAATGGGTCCTCCATTGGTAGTAGACTCTGTTTCTGATATATGTGATTTCTGGCTGCTACGCAATGGGTCCTCCATTGGTAGTGGGGTGTATTGTGCCTCAACCCATTGGATAGGAGTGGAGTCGAGAGGTGACTGTAAATAATACGGAGGGTCGCGTCTCTTAAATTTTCATGGGCATTGCGCATTGGGTCCTTCAATGGTAGTGTAACGCCTACTTGCTTGAGGGCACAAGAGAGGGTCGTGTCTTGCAAGGCCTCAGCCTATTGAAAACCCCAAAGCGCGTTGGGGATGTGTGCGTGAGTAAGGATATTACGAAGTGGGACCTCCACTTGTCATTATCTTCCCTCCGGAATGAGGGCAGAAGTCCCAAGTTTCAGGATTGGCTTAGCCTGATTGATGTGGCTTCTACTTCGGGAGTGATTTAGTCTTTTATGCTTATCTGAATTCTGTATTATGTATGAACACCTGACTATAACTGTGATATGCATAACGGTTGATGCCATATTGAGAACAAGTAATGCTCTGTTAACTGAGTCTTACCCCTTTTTATACCGCAATTATATGTACTTTGATGAATGATCATACTCTGTGTGGCAAACGCGATTTTTGTGCGGCTATGGGCATGTTATTATGTATATACTGTTAGTCGAAAATGCAAGGGAAATGATCTACTTATTGGGCTTATTGCTCACTCTGCTTATTTCATCTGTATAGAGTGTTAGTACCTGACCGCGTGTGGCAAGCAGCTGACTGGTGATAGCAGGCATTCGGAGCTCAAACAGGTTCAGGATTTCTTTTTGGCTTTGTAGGTATTTGGTGGCCTTGCCACGTGTTGTTGTGTTTGACGTAATATTTTGAGATGAATGTTAGGCTTGTAAGCCTTAAACTTATTTGTTAAGACTTTTGAAGATGAATAAAGTAATGGTTTTAATTTATTAAGTTTTCAGTGCTTATTGGATGATTTTTTTTATTTATTTCTCCTGGTTTGCTTTGATTCCACCCTCTTCACACGTGTTGATGCCACTTCCACTTGAGTGACATATGCGACCTTCGGTCGCGATCCCGTACTTTGTTGCCCTCTGTTTGGGGACGGTAGGGGTTAGGGGGCAGGGTCGTGACAGTTATGGTATCAGAGCAGCCAGGTTTGAGTTCTTGGCCTAGGGAGTTTGAAAGTGTCTTTAGAATAGTTTTGGTAGATTAGTAACTGAGTGCTTGTGTCTAGGTTGAAGATGTCGAGGAGGCGGGCCAACAACGCCAGTTCTAGTAATGAGAACACCGAGGTGAGTTTGTCAGGACCCTAGGAGCCATGACACAGATGATGAAGGTGGCATTGCCGGCCCCATCTACCCCCACCCCTGACCTGAATGACAACAACTTGATAGAGCAGTTTAGGAGGCTGGCTCCTCCGACTTTCTTGGGGCTTGGGGGAGAAGAGAAAGTTGATAATTGGAGAAGGCAAATGGAGAAGATTTTTGAGGTATTGCAATGTACAAAAGAACATAATGTCAGATTGGGGACCTCTATGTGAGAGGGAAATATTGAGCACTGGTGGGGCTCAGTGAAGCAGTCCTGGGAGGAATCAGGGACAGAAGCAAATTGGAGAAACTTTCTTAGAACCTTCAAAAAGAAGTACTTTCTTGATTCTGTGCGAGAAAGAAAAGAAGTAGAATTCATCGAGCTGCAACAGGGAAATCTAAATGTGGAACAATATGCAGCCAAGTTTGCTAAGCTGTCGAGGTATGCGCCACATTTCATCAATACCGAGGCGCAGAAAGCAAGTAAGTTTGAGAGGGGTCTTAGGTCAGACATATGGGGGAGGGTGATATCAGCAAATCTTAAAACTTTCTCCCCATTGGTGGACTTGACCATGAAGATTGAGAGGGACTGTGAAGAGTCCTCAGTTGGAGGAAACTGGAGGATGGGCCCAACCCTGTTTGGAAGTTTGGGAAGAAAAGCTCGACCGCCCCCAAGGAGGAACTTCAGGGGAAGAGATAATCCAAGGGGTAAGAACATTAAGAGGACCTTGCCGGGCGACATAAGGGAGAACCGGTGCCTAACATGCCCACATTGCAGAAAAGATAATCACTCGGCGGCTCATTAATGAAGGAAGACTGGGGTGTGCTTTAGCCGTGGTAAGCCAGGCCACCAGATTAGAGATTGCCCCGCCAGGGGACCAGAGAACCGACCAAAGACTCAAGGTCGGGTGTTTGCTCTTACCGAGCAGGAAGCTAAGGCATCAACTTCAGTTATCTGAGGTACGCTCTCCGTTTGTGGCATTGAAGCAAAAATCCTGGTTGATCTTGGATCTACACACTCTTTTGTTGCACCTCACTTTACATGCTACATAAATGCTAGACCTTCCTTGCTTGACTGGACTTTGGTAGTATGCACACCTATGGGGGAATCTATAGAAATGGATATTGTTTATAAACATTACGGGTTTTTACTTGAAGGGTGTGTGCTACCTATAGATCTAATATTGTTAGATATCCAAGACTTTGATGTTATTTTGGACATGGATTGGCTATCCACACACCATGCTACTGTAGATTGTCGTAATAGGACTGTAACCCTTAGACGTCCAAACCAGCCAGAGTTGAACTTTTTTAGCATCAAGGATGTTTGCCCTCTGCAGTTTATTTCGACTATTCGGGCTTCCCGTTTATTTGCTAAAAGATGTATTGGGTATCTAGCTTATGTAGTGGAAAATTGGGATGACCGGTTGTAACAACCCTGAATTTCTGGAACTGCAAAATAATAATAATAATAATAATAATAATAATAATAATAATAATAATAATAATAATAATAATAATAATAATAATATAAAAACATAAATAAATACTTACATAAAGAAAATGATTTTGAGTGATGGTTAATTATGTTGTTAATACACCATAGGGACTATTCGTCTCGTCTTTCCTGATATATTGGGAAAGATGTCTTTGGAAATTGCTAAGGGACAATTAGCCTTTTTGCTAAATAAAGGTTCAAAACAATTTCTTTTTTTTATTTATTTTGTAATATGGTATAAGACTATATTTATAGTGTAGACCTTATAATCTGCATTGCATTTGTACTATTTTTTACCTTGCAAGTGGTTAGCATTTCCAACACCCTTATGTAGGACCCATTTTGCTAGTGTGGACGTTTGGTCCACCAACTTTTACAAAAGCGTTGTTTTAAGGAGATGCTTCACCACCTTACATGGTAACCCAACAACCTTCATTATATGATATTAAGACACCTTTAATGAAAGATGTTAAAATTTTATAATGCTCTCTCTCTCTCTTGTGTTTTATAAGGCTGTTCTCTCTCTCTCTAACAAAAAACAATGAATCTCTCTCTCTCAAAGAAAATAGTCGTCGTCCACCTGGTAGTGACCTTAGGGAGCTACCTTGGACACATGGTATTTTTAGAATTTGGTTGGGATGCTATGTCCTAGTCATGTTTATTTCATTGGCTCAATCATGCTTCACAATGGGCTGAACAGGTTCAACGAGTGTTTTTTTTTTTTAGTGTAAAGGGTGAATACTATTGTTACTCGAGAGGTAGACAATGCATGGATTGTGTAGAGATTTCCCACTGTTTGGTGGATTTTTGTTGGAAAAGGCTTTGAGTGGAGGATTTAGGAAACTTTTTAGTCAACTCTCTCTCAGTTCATAGGCTCTCTCATCTCTAGTGACACATATGTAAGTGACCTCATTATTTTGAAAAATAATCTTTTTAATACAATTGTGTTATTTTCGTCTATCATCTTTATTTTATAAGTTTTTATGTGTAAGTGATTACAATTTTCTGTAAAATAGTTATTTAAAAACTGTTGTTTCTGTATTTCTGTCTATCAATATGAATTTTGATACTGTAAGTATTATGGGCAAGTGGCCTTACTTTTCCTGAAAAACAATTGATTAAAAACTTGAAATTATGTGCTATAAGTTTTACGTGTTTCTGTAACATGATTTGTGATATGTTTGTTTATTGTTAAGGATGTTAGACAGTTAAGAATTCTGTATTTACATATAAATTTTCATGAGAGTTCTTCTATTAATAATAGATTGTTTATCATGTTACATTTCAAGAATGTCTCTAAGAACTGCTACCTTTCATAAATTAATGTCCAAAATGTTTGACTGGCTACTTATAGAGTTTCAGAGATATTTAAGTATATAAGTGATGTTTAAAGAGTTTCAGAGATACTTTAAGTTTACAAGTGGACCTATCCGGGACGTCGGTAAGGATTAAGTGGACTCATCTAGTTCGCCGTTGAGGTATAAGTGGAGCTATCCGGTATGTCGATATTGATTAAATGGACTCATCTAGTACGCCGGTGAGGTATGAGTGGACCTGCAGGGATTAAGTAGACCTATCCGAGACCCCTGTAGGGATTAGGTGGACCTATCCAGGACGTTGATGCAGTATATAGGTGACCTATTTGGGACGCCAGTAGGGTATTTTGTGAAATCCTTTAAGTTATGCATTTCTGTTAAAATGTTTATATGCATTTCAATCATTTGGATTATGTTTAATTGTGCATTTCTGAAAGTGAAATTTTTCTCCACAAATACTTTTGCTCGCATTGTTTTTTTAATAGACCTCTCTTTTGAAAGTGTTTATACCTTTCAACCATGATTATTTTTTAAGACCATGATGATCACTTACTGAGTAGCCAAACTCACCAAATTATGGTAAATTTTTTATTGCAGTTTCATAGTTCGAATGCAGCAGGACCATACTTAAAGAAATTGTAGTCATGATTAAATTCCCTTTGTAACTTTTGGCTCAAATTCGCCATTGTAATTTTTGTTATTTGTTGTGAGTAGACTTTGCACATATTAAAAGTAATGGAAAAATATGTTTTGATGCAATATACAAGTAGGAATTTGAATTTGTACTACATATATATAGTATAAGAATAGTCTGTCGCACCTCAAGAATGTTAATGAACTTGGGGTGGGACACCGGTCTAAGTTAGAAGAAATTCTGGTGGTGAGAGAATATCTAGAAGTCTTTCTCGAAGTGTTAACCTCTCTACACCCAATCAAAGAAATAGAATTTGAGATAGATGTACTCCCTGACAGTGCCCCCTTCTCTAAAGCCCCTTATAGAATGGCCCCAGCGGAACTAAAGGAATTAAAAGAACAATTGCAAGAGTTATTGAAGAAGGGTTTCATTCCGCCTAGTGTGTCGCCTTGGGGCAGTTGAACCAAGTCATTGTGAAAAATAAGTACCCCTTGCCTAGATTTGATGATCTCTTAGACCAACTCCAAGGGGCCTAAGTATTTTCCAATATTGACCTTTGGTTAGGTTATCATCAGCTGCGAGTCAATGAAGAAAATATCCCTAAGACCGCATTTAAGACTCGTTATGGTCATTACGAGTTTTTAGTGATGTCACTTGGACTAACTAATGCCCCAGTCGTCTTTATGGATCTAATGAACAAGGTTTTTAAATCCTTCCTGGATGACTTTGTAGTAGTCTATATAGATGACATCCTGGTGTATTCAAGGAATCGAGAAGAGCATGAACGGCATTTGAGAATGGTTCTCCAGACCTTGAAGTTAGAAAAGTTATATACCAAGTTGAGGAAAAGTGAGTTTTGGCTTCCAAGCGTGGCCTTCCATGGGCACGTTGTTTCGAATGATGGGGTCGCGGCTGACCTTTGTAAGATTGAAGCTGTACTAAAATGGGAAAGGCCAACGAATGTGATGGAAGTCCATAGTTTTATGGGTCTGGTGGAATATTATAGGCAGTTTGTAGAAGGCTTATAAAAAATAGTGCTTCCCCTGACTCGCCTAATCTAGAAGAAGTGAAATTTATATGGTTAGATGATTGTGAGAAGAATTTTCAAGAATTAAAGAAGAGATTGACTACGGCCCCAATACTAACCTTGCCCGAAGGAAACAAAGGCTTTATGGTCTACACTGATGCTTCCCATACGGGACTGAGGTGTGTATTAATGTAGCACAGGAAAGTTATAGCCTATGCCTCTAAACAATTGAAGCCGCATGAGCAAAATTATCCAACTCATGACTTAGAGCTCGCGACCGTAGTCTTTGCCTTGAAGGTTAGGAGACACTATCTCTATGGGGCCTAGTTTAAGATATTTACAGCCATAAGAGCCTCAAGTATTTATTTTCTCTAGAGGAGTTGAATATGAGGCAAAGAGATGGATCGACCTACTGCATGATTATGACTGTACCATCAATTACCAACAGGGCAAGACAAATGCAGTAGCACATTTGATGGCCCGAGAGATGAAACTGCTAGAAGATGCAGTGGAGTGGCACCTGACACTACCCTCTAGTTCTGGATTAGGAATAACTGCCGGTATAAGATTGGAACCTCGGCTCTTTCAACATATCAGGGTAGCGCAAAAGACAGACCCCCAGCTTATGAAACTTCTAGAAGGCTTGAAGCAAGAAAGGAAGGATAATATCTCTATCAGCAGTGATGATCTATTAAGATTTAAAGAGCAAGTATGCGATCCAAATGATGAAAATATAAAGAGAGTCATTTTAGAAGAGGCACACCACTCACGTTACACTGTACACCCAGGAAGCACAAAAATGTATATGGATTTAAGGAAAATTTTCTGGTGGAACAACATGAAGAGGGAAGTGAAAAAAATTGTTTCTAAATGTCTGACCTATCAGCAAATAAAGGCTGAGCACCAAAAACCTGTCGAGCTGTTGCAACCCTTGCTTGTGCCTGAATGGAAGTGGGAGTACATTACTATGGACTTTATGTCCTGTTTGCCAAGATCAGGCACTAGACACGACAATGTTTGGGTTATCGTGAACCGATTAATTAAGGTTGCACATTTCTTACCGGTCCGCACTACCTATACTTTAGATAAACTGGCTCAATTGTATGTCAAGGAAGTAGTAAGGCTGCATGGAGTACCTGTTACTATTGCGTCCGATAGGGACTCTAGATTTACTTCAAGGTTTGGAGCAGTCTGTAATAAGCTTTGGGGACAATACTCACTTTTAGTACTGTTTTCCACCCTTAGACTGATGGACATTCAGATATGACCATTCAAACCTTAGAAGACATATTGAGGGTTCGTGTTACAGACTTTAAAGGAAACTGGGACGATCACTTACCTTTAATAGAATTTACATATAACAATAGTTTCTAGGCTAGTGTTCAAATGGCACCTTTTGAGGCCTTGTATGGGAAAAACTATAGATCGCTAGAGTGTTGGGACGAAGTCGGCGAAAGGAGATTGTTAGGGTCGAAAATTGTTCAAGTAATATTAGAAAAGATCGCCCTAATTCGAGAAAGGCTTAAAGCAGCTCAGATTCGGCAGAAGAGCCGAAGGGACCTTGAATTGGAAGTAGGTGATCGGATCTTTTTGAAAGTGTCACCAATAAAGGGAGTTATGAAGTTTAGCAAGAAAGGGAAGCTAAGTTCACTATTCATCGGACCCTTTGAAATATTAGAGAGAATTGGAGTTACGGCATATCGACTGGCATTACCGCCCGAGTTGGCTCATATTCATGGTGTCTTCCATATTTCATTATTGAGGAAGTATTAGCCCGATCTATCCCATGTCATGAAGTATGAAAAAATGCCGATCAGGGAAGACTTACCTTATTTCCAGCAGCCAATTGAGATTCTGGACAAGGGTGCAAGTTTTGCACAACAAAGAGATTCCCCTAGTCTAAGTTTTATGGCAGTATCATTCGAGGAACGAATCAACATGGGAGCGAGAAGATGAAATCCGGGCTATGTACACCTATTTATTCGATTGACGATTTTGAGAACAAAATATTTTTAAGGGGAGGATGATGTAAGAACCCAGAGTAAGCACGCAACAATGGTAAGCGCGCGGTGGAAGTAAGAGCACAACGATAGTAATCGTGCAGCGATGGTAAGCACGCGGCGGAAGTAAGCGGGTGATGATAGTAAGTGCGCGGTGATGGTAAGTGCGCAGTGGAAGTAAGCACACGACGATACTAAGCGTGCGGTGAAGGTAAGCACCCGACGAAAGTAAGCACACGGTGATAGTAAGCGCGCAGCGATGGTAAGCACGTGTAGCACATAACGAAAGTAAGCGTGCGGCAGCGAGAACGCAATGTCGCGAGTGAACAAGAAGCATCGCCGTGTGTGTAATGCCTGTTGCAGCACTGCCATGCATGGTTAATGTTCGCCACTTGTCCAGCTGCATGGGAGCGGGTTGCCACCCATCTATTTGGGCAGCCAACTGCCACTTGGGGGGATACTTAAGCCCTTCCCTCTCCCCCATGTCCTTCACTTTTTCTCTCTCTAAAGACAATATTTGGAGAAATTCACTCTCTCACTTTGGGGCAGCCATTGTTGGAGTTGAAGAACAGTAGAAGGAAGGTTGGAGGGCACCATTGTTGGTTGTGTTAGTGGATTACTATCCCTTTGCATCAAGTTGTAAGAGCATGAAATTGAAAGTATGAGATTTAAGCATGAATTTTCATGAACAAAGCACGATGTTAAGCATGTATGTTGTGTTCTGTTTTCCAGCAGTGAGGTCCTCTTTGCATGATATGTTGGGCATAGTCATCACTCTTGTGGATCCTAAAATTTTTTAGAATGATGCTTGTTGAGTCTAGCCTACGATAGAAAAGGTTTCATGTTGTTACCTTGTATGGGTTTGAAGTTATGGAGTGGTCTTTGGAATATGCCATGAGTGTATTGTGATTTCCCAAGGAACTTACATGCTTTTGAAATAAGATTTTGACTAAGCAAATAATATCGAATTAGCCTCAAATCATCACCATTTGAAAGTTCTATGAGTCTACTTTGAGTTTAATGTTTATGTCCACTTGAAATTCTTGATAAGTTGGAAGATGTGTTTCATTTTGGGCTCATATGTCACTGTTAGCGGATTGTGATAATTTTCAGAAGTATTGCTTCTACTGTATTAAAACTTTGCCTGACCTATTGAGGTCCAAATTACCCAAAAATACACCATTTGATATATGTATATGTCTTCTATGATTTTCATGTATTAATCTTTCCCAAATTCTATCTAAATAAGGAGTTATGCTAAGAAATGCTCTAGTATGTCACTATTGACAGATCTCACAGAAACTCAAAATGTTTGTCTTTGTTGCCATGAATTTTGGCTGATCAAATGGAGTCCAATTACCCCGAAACCACAGCCATTTGAATGCTCTGAATGTCTATAAAAAGTTGCATGTTAAAATTGTTTCGAAATTCCTACTAGGTTGGAAGCTATGATTCAAATTGTGAACATATGTCATTATTGGCAAAATTCAACAAGATTCGGAGCAATAGGCTAAACCCTTAATTAATTTAGTGATGCTCAGTTAGAGAATTGGAATTGAAATTAAGTTAATTCCCCTCATAATTTGGGTGTTGTGTTTCATTCTATATATACCCATGAATTTAAGTTGTATATGAGTTATGCATATGTCATGCATCAATGTTTCTTTTGAACATAACCCTTTTACAAGGTGATAAGACACCGAAATGGCATGCTTATGATCCTACAAATGTTAAATGTAGGAGACCTCTTGGAAAGAGTAAAGTGTGAATGAATAAATGTTATGCATGCTTATACACGATGCAACTGATATATGTGATTTTTGACTACTACGCAATGGGTCCTCCATTGGTAGTAGACTCTCTGATTTTGATATATGTGATTTTTGACTACTACGCAATGGGTTCTCCATTGGTAGTAGACTCTCTATTTCAGATATATGTGATTTCTGACTACTATGCAATGGGTCCTCCATTGGTAGTAGGCTCTCTGGTTCTAATATATGTGATTTCTGACTGCTACGCAAAGGGTCCGCCATTGGTAGTAGACTCTCTGTTTCAGATATATGTGATTTCTGACTTCTACCCAATGGGTCTTCCATTGGTAGTAGACTCTCTATTTCTGATATATGTGATTTCTGACTGCTACGCAATGGGTCCTCCATTGGTAGTAGACTCTCTATTTCGGATATATGTGATTTTTGACTTCTACACAATGGTTCCTCCATTAGTAGTGTGCCAGACTGTACTTTGACCCATAGGATAGGAGTGGAGTCGAGAGGTGACTGTAAATAATAGGGAGGGGCACTCCCCAAATTTTCATGGGCACTATGCATTGGGTCCTCCAATGGTAGTATAACTCCTTCTTGCTTGAGGGCACAAGAGAGAGTTGCGTCTTGCAAGGCTTCAGCCTATCGAAAACCCCAAAGCTCGTTGGGAATGTATGCATGAGTGCGAATATTACGAAGTGGGAACTCCACTTGTCATTATCCTCCCTCTTGAATGAGGGGAGAAGTCCCAAGTTTCAAGATTGGCTTAGCCTGATCGATGTGGCTTTTACTTTTAGGTGTGATTTAATATGTTATGCTTATCTTAATTCTGTATTCAGTATGAACACTTGACTATAACTTTGATATGCATAACGATTGATGTCATATTGATTACAAGTAATGCTCTGTTAACTGAGTCTTACCCCTTTTTATACAACAATTATATGTACTCTGATGTATGACCATACTCTGTGCGCAAATGCAATTTTTGTAAGGCTATGGGCATGTTATTATGTATATACTGTTAGTCGAGAATGCAAGGGCAATGATTTAGTTACTGGGCTTATTGGTCACTCCACTTATTTCATATGTGTAGCGTGTTAGTACCTGATCGCGGGTGGCAAGCAGCTGACCGGTGATAGCAGGCATTCGAAGCTCAAAGCGGTTCAGGATTTCTATTTGGCTTTGTAGGTGTCTGTTGGCGTTGCCACGTGTTGTTCTATTTGATGTAATATTTTGAGATGAATGTTAGGCTTGTAAGCCTTAAATTTTGTTGTAAAGACTTTTAAAGATGAATGAAGTTAATGGTTTTAATTTATTCAGTTTTCAGTGCTTGTTGGATGAGGTTTTTCATTTATTTCGCGTAGTTTGCTTTGATTTTGCCCTCTTAACACGTATTGATGCCACTCCCACTTAAGTGCTGTATGCGACTTTCGATCACGATCCCGCACTTTGTTGCCCTCCGTTTGAGGACTGTAGGGGTCAAGGGGCTGGGTCGTGACATATGCCTCTCATAACAAATGTCTATCACAAGGATTTTCACGCTAATGTAGATTTGACACTCATGAAAACTGATTGACTTAAACATTTTTGTCCCATTAAGCTAGTGTGCTTAGACAATAGTTCAACACTTATACCCTTTGCTAATGGATAAACAATCAGATCTGATGACGGCAAGTAACTAATAGTTACTTCACATTTCTCAACTACATCCTGAATGTTGTGATATTGGACATCTATATGTCGTCCTTTGGAGCTATTTGCTCCATTTTGAATTGATTTAAATGCAGTTTAATTATCACAAAATATTTGGATCAGTTCATCAATTATTTGCTGCTTCAAGTCATCTATGAAGCGCTTTATCTAGACGCCAAAAGTATAAGCAGTGCTACATATAATATATTTTGCTTTATGTGTGTACCAAGCTACATACCCTTGTTTCTTGCTAAACCAAGAAACAATTGCCCCTCCAAAGAGGAAAATATGTCTTGAGGTGGACTGACTATCATCCTTATCCTCAGCAAAATATGCATCTGAATATCCTATAACTTCAAGCTCATCTAATGGAAAACATAATTTTAGATGCTTTGTTCCCTTAATGTACCTTAGAATTCTTTTTACTGCTTGTTTACGATGAAAATCGGACAGATCTTCCGATGAATATCTTTCAAATTTTAACACCTTAAACTAATTAAAAAGGTATAAATAAAGTGGTAAAGAAAGTGAGATAGATCGAATTCATATCTGAGGCCAGATTTGCCCGAAAAGGAGCATATCTACTCTCAGATTTGTGGCAAAGCCAACATGATCCAGAGGATTAAAATACGATTTTTAAGACTAGTTAACAGATCAAAAATATATAAAAGAAGCAAAATAGTAAAAAGAATAAGAAAGAGAGAGGAAGAAGTAATACCAAACCGAGCCAGATGGCCGAGATTCCCGTGCCTTCGAGGGCTCACCTGTATTAGAAGCGGTCCTCTTTGCCTCTCTGATTCGAATGTTGACCAGCATATCTTTGATGTACAGGGTAAGATCTAGGGTTGTTGTGCCATAATTCTAGTCTTGATCAAGGGATTTTATTCCCTAGGTCTAGGTTTTCTCAATCTTGGGGGTTAGGACTTTAGGAGGCTAGGGTTTCTATCTTCTCTAGGGTTTTCAATCTAAGGATTTTTCTAAAGCTATCGGTCTTTCTCAGGGTCTGAAGGAGAATTTCCTTAGTTTTTTATGGGTTTTGTAATCTCCACAGGTTGAATATGAATTCTGATATTTTTTTGTAATTTTTTGGGATTTTTCTTAAATTTTTAGGAATTTTTTAATGATTTTTCCTATTTTTGATATTTTTGGATAATAATTTCAAGAATTTCTAAGTTTTTTTTTTTGTCTTACTCCTTTTGGGTTAGGGAGATGGGGTATTTATAAGATTTAATTGGTGATTTTTCCTAAATTGTTTGGAGTTTGTTTGGCATTTTATTTATTTATCTTGAAGTTTTAACCTTATCTACTTAAAGAAAACGCATTTATTGCATCATCAGATGCGTTGAATGCATCATCAGCCCGCGTCTGGGCCTGTCGGGCCCATTACAGCCCGGCCAGTGGCTCGACAGTTGGGTATCACAGGGACGAAATTGTCATTTATTATATCGTTTTAGCTGTAGGTCTGATTCAGGCAATTCTTCAAATTGGGATAGGATTTTGGTAGTTTTGGGGTAATTAAATATGGTCTAATAAGATAATGTGATCCTAAGGGTTTAAAAAACCATAGAATTTGTCAAATTTAAAATGGGGTATCTACAGTTGTCCCTTTTTGGTATTCTCTGTCTTTCAAAAGACAGGTGAGTGGCAAAGAAATAGACAATTTGGCGTTCCTTGTCCTTCGAGGGACAGGTGAACATCAAAGATAAAGCAAACATTTTAAATTTCTTCTTGAGGTCACGTGGTCAGGAGGCACACCAACTATCTTCTCAAGTCATTACGCTCATCGAGCTCACCCACCTAGGGCATTTATCCTAGGGATTTTTGAGTGAGATGTCGGTGAGTTACATAAGCTTGAAACTCGAGTGGGATTTTTTAGCCATGCCACTTAATTTCAGGGATTTTTATAGTTTGAATTTTTAACCCTGGCATTGTCTTTGATCTCCTTAGGGTTTCCTAAGGTTGTCTATAGGAAAAGGCTTTCTATAAGAAGATACTTATCTGGCAGAATCTGAAGTGAGATACGAGGCAGCAACAAAGTAATCGTGGCAACGTGGTAATCATCATATACGGGTGTCAAAGCTCCTTCATTTTTTTTAAGCCTTTTTTAGAACTTTTTTTTAAAGTAGGGGGAGATTTGAAATAGAACCCGTAGCAAAGATAGGTTAACATTTTAACAAAGAAATTAAAGTTTTTAAAAAACACAAGACATATAGTGAAAATTTTGAAAAGAGAAATATATTTCGAAAAACAAGGTTGGTTAGCAGTTTTAACTCTTGCGCCGTAGAGCCCTCTAAGCAGTTTAGCGTCATGCAGCGATGGACCATACACCCGACCCTTTTACGTCAATACTGGGATAGATGGAATCTATCGAACAGGGTGGTTGTGCACTGGATACTCCCAACCTTTTTGTGTCATACGTGGCTAGATGGTACCTACCTCGACTCTTTTACGTCGCACGAGTTTGACATTTTTCTATCAAATAGGATGATTGTACCCTGGATACACTCGACCTTTCATGTCATACAGGGATATACGGTACCTGCCTCGACTCTTTTACGTCGCACGAGTTTGACATTTTTTCATCGAATAGAGTGGTTGTGCCTTGGATGCACCTAACCTTTCACGTCATATGGGGATAGATAGTACCTGCCTTGGCTCTCTTACACCGCACGAGTTTGATGTTTTTCCATTGAAACAGGGTGGTTGTGCCTTGGATACACCTGACTTTTCACGTCATACGAGAATAGACAATACCTGTCTCGGCTCTTTTACGTCGCACGAGTTTGATGTCTTTCCATTAAACAGGGTGGTAGTGCCTTGAATACATACGATATTTTACGTCATATGGGGAGCAACGGTACCTGCCTCAACTCTTTTATGTCACACGAGTTTGACTTCTTTCCATTAAACAGGGTGCTTGTGCCCTGAATACACCCAACCTTTTACGTCATACGGGGATAGACGGTACCTGCCTCGGCTCTTTTACATCGCACGAGTTTGAAGTCTTTCCTCTCTCAACTCTTTAACGTCGCACGAGTTTGATGTTTTTCCTGTTTTGGATCTTTAAGGTCTCACAAGTTTGACATTTTTCATGTCTCGACTCTTTAACATCCCACGAGTTTGACGTTTATCATGTCTCTACTTTTTTATGTCACACGAGTTTGACGTTTATCCTGAATTGAACTTTGGGACATCATACGCACACACATGGATGAGCTTGCCTCATTTCGCCTTAGGGGATCCAGTCGAGAAAAAAACACTCCCAGACTAGCCAATATCGTCATTGGCGAGGTTCACCCATCTCCAATATGTGGTAGTAGGTAGTTATACTCAAACAACCATGGAGTGCCTGACTAGTTTCAAACCTTCATAACAGGCATAGGAAGTTAGCTTCGAGAACGAGACCAGATCGACTAACAGGGTTTTGAAAATGGAGGGTTTTAACAATCAGATTGAAAAAGTGCTTTTGAAAGGGACGGGCCTTACAGTTTTGCTACTTGTGGCCCCTTTGGTAGTCATTTTTTTTATTATATTTTACCCAAAGATGATGAAAGGATTACCTTGTGGGATCGTGAGAACTCAAAAGTCTCAAAGTTGTCTTTTTACCTTTAGAGCTTTCATTATGTGCTTCGCAGGTCCAGAAGAGTTCTTTAGATTCTTGCTAAGATTCCATTATGGAGAGGTCTCGATGTTCTTATAGGATTAGTCGAAGTCACTTCAGTTTTCCATTCATATCATTCTCCTACATCTTTCTGAGTTGATTCTATTGGGAACCTACAGAGTTTAGGAGGAGTCTTCGTCCTCAGGGTCTGCTTGCGCTGTATTGTTAGAACTTGTAAGTACTTGTTTGTACTTGAGTGTTTTTTAATCAGAAGTTCCTTCTTGGAGATTTTTTTTTTTTTTGTTTAACCTGTGATGCCCTTTCAAGTTTTCACCACGTCCATTTTTTTTTTCTTTGTGATGCCTTTTTAGGTTTTCACCACTCTTTTGGGCCCATTACGGGTAGTATTTTCTGAGATATATCGCATTGATGGGGTCGTTGAGCTCTCACCCCTCCTTATTCTTGATCTTGTAAGAATTGCATGCGTGCACTCGGGTGAACACGAATGGCCCATCCCAATTAGATTTCAACTTGTCTAAAAGGTGTGGGTTTGCAAGAGTGTGGAAGATTTTTTTGAGTACCATATCCCCTTCCCTGAACTATCAACGAACAACTTTGCTTTGGTAAGCCCTCTCAATTCTACACTGGTAACCAACAATATTTTGTGTTACTCGTAGTCGTCTTTCATCCAAATTAACGAGGGCAGTGATTCGTGCTTCAATCTTTTCTTCCTCATCTGAATCTTTATGAATAAGCACTCGGAGAGACGGTATCTCAACTTCAATGAGTAACACTACTTCCATACCATACACCAATGAGTATGGGGTTATGCCAATAGGAGTCTTCTCAGTTGTCCAGTGGGCCCATAGTATGTCATTTAGCTTTTCGTGCCAATCTTTGCCACCTTCTATTATTCTGTTTATAATTCTGAGAAGTCCTTTGTTTGTTGCCTCTACTTGTCCATTTCCTTAAGGGTAGTAAGGTGTGGAGAATTTCTGCGTTATCCCAAACTTTTTGCAAACCTTAGAGACCTTTTCATTTTTGAGATTGGATCCATTGTCAGTAATAATTAACTCAGGAACACCGAACATGAATACAATATTGTTCTTTATTAAATGGGCAACATGTTGTCCCTCAATTTGTACAAATGATATATCCTCTACCCATTTGGTGAAGTACTATGTAGCCGTTAATATAAAATAGTGGTCGTTTGAGGATTGCGGTGAGATCATTCCGATGATATCAAGACCCCACATGACAAAGGGTCATACAGGCAGTGTTGAGTTGAGTGGTACAGACGGTGCATGGATGAGATCTCCACAAAGCTGACATTTGAGACACCTATTTACGAACTTCCAACAATCTTCAGCCATGGTGGTCCAGTAATAGCCTTGGCGCCTAATTTTCTGAGCTAAGGCGGTAGCGCTAGAATGACCTCCTTCATTGTGTAACTCTGTTAGTACTTGGTCAATTTCTGGCTGATCAAGACATCATAGAATGATGTCATCAAAGGACTTTTTGAACAAGAGATCTCCTCTTACTAAGAATCCTATAGAAAACCTTCGAAGGGCTTCTTTATCAATTTTGATGGCTCCTTCAGGATAGAACCCATCTTTCAGGAATGACAAAACATCGTGGAACCATGGTTTTGCCTTAACTAGCGTATCTGAGGCCACAAGAGATACTTCCCCATCGTTCTCATTTTCTTACTCTATTTCTTCTTCGATCCTTGGTGGGGAAAGATCATGTTTGTTCCTTATATAGAATGACAGTGTGGTGATTTCTGGAGGAATATCAACCATTGAAGCAAGGGTCGCAAGGGCATCGGCGAACCGATTATTTTCCCTAGTTACATGCTGAAAGGTGATTTTCTTGAAATATGGGATCATCTTTTCCACCTTTTCTTCATAGGGCTTGAGTTTTTTTTCTTTTACCTTCCAAATGAGCTTGGTTTATGACGAGTAAGGAGTCACCAATCACTAGTATTTGTTGGAATTTTATTCCCATGGCGTTCTCAAGCCCGGCTATCAAGGCTTTTTCAGCAACATTATTGGCACATGGGAAATTCAATCTAATGGCTGTTAGCATTAAAATCTTCTTCGGTGAGCATAATATGACTCTTATACCTGACTCGTATTCATTCCTTGCACCATCGAAGTATAGCTCCCAAATTGATTCATCAAGTATGAAGAGGTTCTCATCAGGGAGATCTGTGTTGACGGAAGTGTTATCTAGCAGTGCGTGTCCAGCTAAGTGGTCA
Source organism: Amborella trichopoda (assembly GCF_054954075.1). Classification (NCBI taxonomy): domain Eukaryota; kingdom Viridiplantae; phylum Streptophyta; class Magnoliopsida; order Amborellales; family Amborellaceae; genus Amborella; species Amborella trichopoda. The sequence goes on along the minus strand of NC_142344.1, from coordinate 38,845,303 downwards.
GCAATGGCTTGTCCTTTGATCTATTTTTTAGTAACTTATTCGATCTCAAACTCGCTCAATAGCATTCTCTACTTCGCCAAATGTCCGTTCAGGACTAGTCTCTCCAATAGGTACTTGAGTGAGTCTATTTTTTAGATGAGCTTGACTGACTAAGATAAGACATAATGTCTTAACTTCTGCATGGCCCACACAAGCATCAAACAATGCTTCTCCACATCCGTGTATCTTGTCTCACAGTCCACCATTGTCTTGCTAATGTAGTAAATCGTTTTTTCTTTCCATGGTCATCGTATTGTTCTAACATTGCCCCCATGGTCTTGTCTCTCACTGATATTTATAGGAACAGGAGTTTGTTTGGATTAGGAGGACTAAGGATGGGAGATTTTGTGAGGTACTCCTTGATTTGATCAAACACTACTTGACACTCATTATCTTATATGAATGGGGTATCTTTCTTGGGTAGCCTATTAAACGGCGCGCACATGTCTGCCAGTTGGGAGAAGAAACGCCTTATGGCTTGTATGCGACCTTGCAACCCACAAATTTCTCTGATGTTCCAGGGAGAGGGCATTTCAGTGATGGCTCGTATTTTGGATGAGTCCACCTCAATGCCTCTTTGGCTTACTATAAAGCCTAGTAATTTGCCGGATTCAACCCCAAAGGCACATTTTTGCAGATTGAGTTTGAGTTGATGTTTCCAGAGCCTTTCGAAAATGGTTCTCAGGTTAGTGAGATGATCAGGCGTAGTCGTTGACTTGACCAGAAAGCCGTCGACGTAGTCTTCCATGATGGTATGCATTAAGTTATGGAAGATGCTAGTCATTTCCCACTGATAAGTTGCCCCTGCAATTTTGAGGGGCATGACTTTGTAGCAGTAAGTTACCCATTGCATTATGAACGAAGTCTTGGTCTGGTCTTCTTCTACCATGAAGAGCTGGTTGCAACTTGAGAAGTCGTCCATGAATGACAACATCTCGTGCCCCGCAGTGTTGTCAACCAAGGCATCTATGTCTGATAACGGAAAATTGTCCTTCGAGCATGCCTTGTTGAGGTCTCTGTAGTCAACACACACTCGAATCCTCCCGTCTTTCTTAGGTACGACCACTATGTTGGCCAACCATTCTGAGTAATCGACGGGGGTAATGAACTTCGCCTTGGATCTTCTAACGTCAGAGTTTCTGCCTTACAGGCTTTGCCCCTTCGTTGAATATGAGGTGATGTTACACCAATTTGGGATCTAGCCCTGGCATATCATCGTATGACCACGCAAAGACATCACGATATTTCGTGAGAAAGGAAATCATATTTTCCCGCTCCTCAAGAGATAGGGAGGTTCCAATCTTGGTTAACCTTGGGTCCTTCTTAGTTCCTAGGTTTATGTCGATCGTCTCTTCTATGATAGCCGTTGGGTCACCATCGAACCTCTTCTTGAATTGCTCAACATGGGAAGTGAGTTCCTCAGGTTGAGAGATTTCGTCCGACTCTTGGCTCTCTTGATCTTTGTCTTGGTCATCCAATTCGTCCTCTTGGTTATTGTGCACCGTTATCGAGTTATCTTGAGTGTTCGTCGTTTTTTAAAATTATTTTTCATTAGTATCAGTTTTATTATGTTTTGATTTTTCAACAGTTTTTGAAATAACACAAGAGGTGTACCTTATAGGACTCGCGAGAGAAATGTTGTGGACTGGATGTGCAGGGTGGTTAAATGGCCACCCTGTGCCTATCTGTTTTTTGGCACCGAGACTTGAAGGTGCCACAGGTATGCCTCCAGCGATTCTAGAGATAGGGGAGTGATCGACCAATTTCGTTCCTGGGTTTGAATTGATGAATGAGCATGCTTGGTTGTGTTATAGCCGATTGTGCATGCCTTCAAATCCAGGTCAGTAAAAAGGTCTTCAATTCCCAATTCTTGTGTGTGGTGAGATGTGGAAGAAGAGTTATTCCCCGTTGGGGATTCAAGGATCACCTTAGGCCTTTTTGAAGGACTGGCATCAAGAGGATCGAGGTTTTGAATGCCTCCTGATACAAAGCCTGGATAGCTTGAAGGCTTCATCCGGCTTTGCAATGAGGTGAGAGAACGCTCAAGACCTCTTTGATCTCCATTTTCAGTTTTGGTTTCGAATGATTCAAAAATTGCCTCCGTTACGCCTTGCCCTTGACTACCCAAGCCTTGGCCTAGTTGGAAGCCTTGGGAGAAGAGCATGTGCAAAAACCGTATCGATGTTGACATTGGATAATGTCATCCATCGATCCATAAGTTTGCAAACTTTGAGAAACAGGGTCGCCGACCTCTAAGCATAAGGTGACACAATGGGCTTCGTCGAAGGAAGTAAGCGGGATTTCTCCGAGCTCGACTCCTACAACTAGCTTCTTGTTATGTATACTAGGATGCAGAAAAGCAAGGGGTTCAGCACATACCTTTACGACACCATTTTTAGTTGGAAATTTGAGGCATTGATGGTGCGTAGAGATGACCACAAGATTTTCATGCAGCCACGGTCTTCTTAACAGCATGTTGAAAGAAGGTTTTATGTTCAAGACATAAAACTTTATCACTTGGACAATAGGGCCGATCTTGAGTGTGAGAGGCAGTATGCCTTCAGCTTATCTTTTGGTCCCGTCGTATGCAGCGATAGTTAGTTGACAAGGCTCGAAGTCATCTGGGCTTTTGCCTATCTGCTTCACTATTTTCATAGGGCATATGTTTAAGGATGCCCCATTATCAGCAAGCTCTCTTCGTATCTCATATCCTTGCACGAAGACGGTGATCTGCAGAGGTTGGACATTGGTTGAAGCTGGCTGGGATATCATTGTCTGTGAACACGATTGGTGTTAGTGCCATCAGCTGGTTGATCATTCCACACAACTCATCCGGCTGTGTGTTGGTCGGGATGTCTGTCTTGGCAAGGACCTTCTCGGTCTGGGCTCTATGTGCTGGTGAATTGGCGAGTAGCTCCAATATGGATATTTGAGCCTGGATCTTCCCGAGATGAGCGGGCAAATCGTAGGTGGTTGCAGTTCCTTGAATTTCCTTGTTCGGCTTGTGATCTACAACCCCTGCTAATTGTTGGGTTTTTGAGGTATTTCTCATTCTTTCATCGAGAGTATCGACCATCAATTGAATGCGTTTGAACACTCGGTCTCTTCAAGTTAAGGAGTCGACCTCGCCAGCCTAAAGCTCGATAGGGTCAGCCCTAGCAAGAGTAATTGGAGACTTCGGGTGTTGGCCCCTTGTTTGGAAGATGATGCCTTTTTATTAGTCCTGGCCATATCAATCTCTAGTGTGTTATCTCCATCATATCGATCGCATATTTGAAGGTTATCGAGGTTTGGAGACGAAGGGCTTCCTCTTAAGAGGCTCAAAAGATCTTATTCGGGTTCTTAAAAGTGATGATCACAAGCCAATATGAACTGACTGGGATCCTCTTCTTCGTCTCCACACTCAATCATGTGAATGACAACGTTCTCTTTCTAGTCGTCTTGAGCTCCCAGCTTTTCGGTCATTGTGACTATATTTTTAGGGGGAGGATTTGTGAAGATACCCATCTTTTGATTAGGTTCTTCGACAGGTTGATTTCTAAGCGCGACAGTGATGTCCCCCCTATTAATTAACCCTTGATTCACCCGTTTCAAATATATGCAGCTTTGAGTATCATGAGCATGGTTTTGATGCCATTTTCACCACCTGCTCTTACCCGTGACTTGAAATGGTGGTTCAGATGGTGGCGGGAGATAAACCATATTTTCAGCTAAGAGTAATTCCAACACTTTTTCTAATGGGCCTTTGAGAGGGGTAAAATTATTCTCTCGATTTTGGTTATTATTTTGAGCGTTGGCTCTACGCTGACCCCTTCGAATTTTGATTCGAATTATTGTGTTGAGCAGCTGAACCTTGAGCCGATCCGTTAACGACGATGTCATTAACCTGACCAGAAGCATTTTCCTTGTTTTTGTTCTTATTTTGGGGAGCTGTTATCGGCTTGTTGTCGAGCTTGGTACTTTGGGGTGTCCCTCTGGCCCTTTTATGTTGTGCCACCCGCTCAATCATGGAGTCGAAAGAGTGGGGGATAAGACCTTAGCTGAAGAAGGTCCTATACTCAAGAGCAACATTCTCTAAGACTATGGAGATCTTAGCTTGGTTTGTAAGTGGACATTCTATGACCTGCATTGCCACCTTGTGAAATCGACCGATGAAATCCTCGAAGGATTCTCTTGGGTTTTGTTTTGTTGCACTGAGTTCACTCAAGGAGAGAAGTCTTGGTGTCGACCAGTGGTAGTGAGAGACAAATAGGTTGAACATTTCGTCTGGATTGATGTGTGGTCGAGTGAACATTGTTCTCCGATGCATGTTCAAGGCCTCACCGGTCAATGTTTGTGACAAGATGACCTTCAGTTGGTTAGGCCTGTCTCGCAAAGCTCGAACGGAGATGAGGTACGCGTTGACGTGAGTATCTGGATCGCTCTTCCCATTGAACTTGTTTCTAAATTCTTGGACGACAAATCCCAGGGGAAGGTCTTCCATGCCTCCAAGGGTCTCATGAACGTAAACCTTTGGGGATAGAATTTCATGCATGCTCATTCTTACAAGCATATCCTGCATTGCTTTTAAGGTGCCTTCTTGTTGAGTATTTGGCATGGCAGTAGGCCCACTGGTTGGTGGGTTCTCAAGCGTAGACTGATAAGTTGAAACTTGGGATATATGTTGGCCTACATGAGCCTGAGCTTGATGAGCTGCAGACACCGGGGCGGTTTGATGCATTGATGCCTGAGGGGCGTACTAACCCATAGGTGTCGCCATCGGTTGCGAAAATTGCGCAGTTTGTTAGACCGAATGAACCAGAGGGACCGATTGAATAATCGGCTGACTCGGTTATACTAAGAGTTAACCTATACCACTTATTTGGTTTGGGATCGACTTGTAAGCTGGGGCATGCACAGTGTAACCTAGGTCAACTAGACTTTTGAGGGCCGCTTGGACGCCTATCTCGCCTAAAGGTCAGTTTGAGTCGACACATCTGCTTCGTACAGTATGCATGACATCATGAGTTGTACTATGGTGGCTCGAGGTTGGGTTAGATCCTCTAGACCTATGTGGGTCTTGGTTTTGAGATCATTGCACTATAGAGTTATCTTGGTTCGAGTTATAGGAATTGGCTTTAGATGTTGCATGAATTTCTTCCCTCACTCGACTTCTACTTTTATTGCCTAAAATCCCTCGTAGGACAATGCCTGGTCGGACTCCCTGATTATTCAAGGTTTTTCGGGCGGAGCCAGCTTTCGAGCCACACAAATCTCAAGATTAAGAGTGGATGCTTGGGACTCTGCCTCTAATTGAAGACTTGGGCATTGGATAATGGATTGTCCTGAGGTCTGTCGATAATCCCAAGGGATTGCAGCATACTGGTTCCTAGGTTTGGGCAGGTTAGGCTTAGAGTCGGTCGTGGAGCAGCCGTCATGGTCGCCTTGAATGACTGACATGGTGATTACTTTTGGCTGGGTTCTAAAATCTACACTTAGGTAAGATCTAAACTCGACGACTTAAGGCAAACCTAGCCTGACACTACGGGCAAAAACCTCAGCTAAGACCTAGGCTAAGACTACACTGGAACCTAGACTTACTAGACTCAATGGATTTTGGTTAAGACCTTGAACTAGGGTAAGCCTAGTCTAGCTCTAGAAGCAACTCTTAAGCTTAGACCTATGCTAGAACCTAGACTAAGATCTAGACTAGATAGTGCACGAGTCTCGACTCGGACCAAGAGTGGGTCTAGATTTTGAGGGGTAAGCAACCCTAATGTATTTTTCGTTTATATCTTTTTAATTTTGATGAAACACATTTAAACTAAGCATGGTAAATCATGGAAAATATGATTTCAGTCAAAATTAACAAACTAATATAAATCAAAAGGGTAGAAACATAACATATCTAATTGAAGCAATTTTTTTATATTTTAAAGTTTTTTATTTTAGGTAAAAAATTGGTCAACAGGGAGCCAAAAGTCCCTAGAATGGTCCTGTGGGGTCCCAAAATTTTTCTGGGACACTTGCAGTTGGGTGATCGGGTGGTGTCGCCTAGGCGGCACTACTGGTGTCACCCTTGTAGGGTGTGTGACACGGCTGGTGTCGCCCAAAAAAGGATTTTTTTTATTGTTTTTATATTTTTATCCTATTAATATTGATGAAATAAGATTACTTTCACCTTGGAAAAAGCAGGAAATAAAAATATTTATGACGAAATAAATTAAAATAAGGTAAAACAAAAAAGCCTAGATTGAAATGAAAAATATTTTTTTTGTATTTTTAAAAACTTTATTTTGATTTTAATTTTTTTTGAAGTCACAAAAGAGTCCCTAGAACAGATCCACAAAGTTACAGAGGTTTTTGAGACCTTTGAATTTGGGTGACACTGGGACTGTCGCCCAGAAAAAGCAGGGTTTCGAAGCACCGAAACCCTAGATTTTGGTCACAACCGACTTTTGGAACCTTTTGTGATTGGAAACAGTGAAAAAAAGTAAATAAAAAATGTGTTTTGAAGCTTGAATAAAAAATGTGCTTTGAAGCTTGGATCAAGCTCGAAATTGCCCCATGGTGGGCGCCAAACTGTTTATGATGAAAATTTGACAGATGTTCCGATGAAGATCTCTCGAATTTTAACACCTTAAACTAATTATAAATATTTAACTAAATTGGTAGAGAAAGTGGGACAAATCGAATTCAGATTCGAGGCCAGATTTACCCGAAAATGAGCAGATCTACTCTTAGATTTGTGGTAGATCTGAGGCCAGATTTGCCGGGATGTGATTTTTAAGACAAGTTAACACATCAAAAAATAAATAAAAGAAGAAAAACATTAAAAAGAAGAAGAAAGAAAGAGGAATAAATAATACCAAGCCGGGTCGGATGGCCTTAGATTCCTGAGCCTTTAAGGGCTCGCCCGTATCAGAACCGGTCCTCTTTGCTTCTCTGACGTTGACCAGCAGATCTCTAGTGTACAGGGTAAGATCTAGGGTTGTTGTGCCTTGATCTAGGGTTTTTGTGCCCTTAGTCTAGGTTTTCTCAGTCTTGGGGGTTAGGACTTCAGGAGGCTAGAGTTTCTATCTTCTCTAAGTTTTTCAATCAAGAGATTTTTCTAAAGCTGCCAGTCTTTCTCGGGGTCTGGAGGAGAATTTCTTTAGTTTTCTAAGGGTTTTGTGATCTCCAAATGTTGAATATGAATTTTAAGATTTTCTCTAATTTTTGGGGATTTTTTTTAAAATTTTAGGAATTTTCTAAGGGTTTTTCCTATTTTTGATATTTTTGGATAAGTTTTGTAATTTCGGGAATTTCTAAGTTTTTTTTTGTCTCTCTCCTCTTGGGTTAGGAGAGGGGGTATTTATAAGATTCAATTGGTGATTTTTTCGAAATTTTTTGGAGTTTTTCAGAAATATTTTGATTTATCTTAAAGTTTTAGCCTTATCTAATTAAAGAAAACACGTTTACTACATCATCAAATGCGTTGACTGCATCATCAGCCTGTGTCTAGCCCTGTCGGGCCCATTACAGCCCAACCCACCGCCCAACAGTTGGGTATCATATGGACTAAATTATCATTTGTTATATCGTTTTATCCGTAGGTCCGATTCAGGCGATTCTTGGACCATTGAAAAGCTCTTGGGATCTACTTTAAATTAAGATAGGATTTGGATAGTTTTGGAGTAATTAAATTGAGTCTACTAGGATAATGTGGTCCTAAGGGTTCAGAAAACCATAGAATTTGTCAGATTTAAAATGGGGTGTCTACACTGCTTTCTAATGAGCTATGTCTAGATTACTTTGATATTTACTAACAAGTTCTGCATCATAACTCAAATCTAGTCTCGTACATCTTACTACATATACCAAGCTACTAATAGCTTGTGCATAGGGAATGTTAGGCTTTTCTTATCATTCTACTGGACAAACATTCCTAGACAACTTTGCTCCCTTTTCAACAGGAGTAGACAATGGTTCACAATTTTTCATTTGAAATATTTTGATAACATAGTCAAGATATCTTTCTTGGCTCAAGCACAACATTTTTAATTTTCTATCTCTAGTTATTTTTATGCCTAGGACATACGATGCTTCTCTCATATCTTTCATCTCAAACCGAGAATAAAGTCACGACTTAATCTTATCAATCATTTTTAAGTTATTTCCAGCTATTAGGATATCATCTACATATAATGAGAGTATTGAGAACTAACTCCCACTCTTTAAGACATACACATAATGGCCCAATCTATTTACTTCATATCTCATCTGTAGGATGGCATCATGAAATGTTAAGTATCATTATATTGAAGATTGGTTTAAACCATATAAAGACTTATTTAATTTGTATACTTTATTTTCTTGACATTTAATTATGAAACCCTCAGATTGCTTCATGTAGATGGTTTCCTTTAGTTCACCATTCAAGAATACAATATTTACATCCATTTGATAAAGTTCGAAGTCATAGTATGCAATGATTGCCAAAATTATTCTAATGGATATAAACGTTGCAACTGGAGAACAAGTGTCGACATAGTCGACTCCCTTTCTTTGAGTAAAACCCTTTGCTACTAACCTAGCTTTAAATTTATCAATTGATCTATCAGATTTTAACTTCCTTTTAAGTACCCATTTAGAACCTATAGGTTTCTTATCTTATGGTAAATCATATAGATCCCAAACTTTATTTTTCTCAATTGAATCTAATTCTTCTCTCTTGACATTAAACCACTCTTGAGATTCTTGTGATTTCATAGCATCATTGAAGTCAAAAGGGTCATGGATTGCAACTAGGTTAATAAAGTTATCTATCTCTTTATTCATATGGACATAGAAATCATCAAGGTATGATGAATGAGCTCTAGACCTCTTTTGACCACTTAACATTGGGTGTGTGGGTACTTCAACATCATCATGTTGATCAAGGCTATCTATATCCATTGTAGCTAGTGGATTGTCATTATCCACTACAGGTAGGTTTTCTTCAATAAAATCTTTTAGGAACTCAGCATCTCTACTTTCAATGAGTCCCATTTCTTTATGATGAAATAGATATCTCTTTGATCCTTCAAGGTATCTTATAAAATTACAAATTAAAGTTTTATTTTCTAACTTATTTCTATGCTGATATGGAATTAGGACAGGGGCAGTTGACCCCCACTTCCTTAAGTTGGATAGCTCAGGTTTTTTACCTATCCACAGTTCATAATGGGTAGAATCTATCGCCTTAGTTAGAGCCATATTAATAATATACATAGATGTGCTTATTGCTTCTCCCCAAAAAATCTTAAGAAGATTAGCATGAGCCATCATGGATCTAGTCATTTCCAAAGAGGTTCCATTACGCCTTTCAGATATTCCATTAGTAGAATGTCTTTTAATACCATATTCTTTGGAATAAGTATTGAAAGCTTCAGATGTATAGTCACCTCCCCTATCAGTTTTAAGAACTTTGATGCTCTTACTCAGTTGGTTTTCTACTTCCTTTTTATATATTTAAAATTTTTCTAAAGCTTCTGATTTATGGTGGATTAGATAAACATATCAAAGTCTAAGAAATCGTCAATAAAAGTGATGAAGTATGACATCCATCTCTGAGTTTTAACATTAAGGGGCCCACAAATATCTGAGTCGACCACATTCAATAACTCATTCGTTCTCTCCCCTTTATTGAATGATTTCATCATTTTCCCTGATAAACAATGCTGACAGGTTGGAAATTCGACATTATTTAGATTTGGAATAAGACATTTCTTTATTAATCTATTTATTTTGTCTTTTCCTTTGTGGCCAAGCCGAAAATGCCAAGTATATGCATCAACAATCATTACAAAATCAACATAACCAGAATAAGTTGAAATTTTATTATCAGCTTTCTCATTTACATGAAGAATGAACAAGTTGTGGTCATCAACCAAATGTTCCCAAGCATAAATTTGTTCACTCTTTCTGATTGATATTTTCAATGATCGGAAGCAGACTTCAAAATCCTTTCAAATGAGCAAAGGGATATATAAAATATTTCGTCTCATACAAGGGACAAAATATACATAAGTTAATACAAGGTTGATTGTCCTTACATACAACCTACAAGTTCCTACACCTAATATATCAAAATAAGTGGTTTCCTATCTAGATGTTTTTCTCCCCAACTTTTATTTCTTTGAAGTTCTCGAAGAAGCCTTTTGAGCTTGTGATACTCCGATTAACGCCTGGGTCTAACCATCATCCTTTGATGTCATCGTCTGTCAGCAAGCACTCATAAGCCACACAACAACTTCACGCCTCTTGCTTCTATTCCCCCTATTATTTAGATTTTGCGGGTTTCTATTCTGTAGACAGCGGTTCTTGAAGTGACATGGCTGACCACAAAAGAAACATTTTGGCGGTCATTGTTTAATTTATTGGTTGTAGGGTTTAGTTCCTCTGTTTTTTAACCTATTGATCATTTTATTAAATTTCCATTTAAATTTTTTATTGTTAGGCTTGGATTGGCTAGATTTGGGAGGTCCTTGAGCAAGCATAAGCTCACACCTTTTATCTTTGTTCATGTGCTCTTGCTCTAAGGCTAGTTGTATACGTAGGTCTCCTAATGTAAGAGATTTTGTATTCAACCTACGTGCAATTATTACCATCCTCTATGAAGGTGGAAAGCTATTTAAGATAGTGGAAACTTTTATGCGCTCAGAGACTTCATTCTCAGCAATGACCAACTCTTTAGCCATAACAAACATCTTGTTTACATGTTCCACTACATTATTACCATCTTTCATTTTAAATGAGTTAAATTGCTCTAATAGCAATTGGAGGTGTGTTTCAGAGGTTGAGTCATATTTAGTTTTATTGCCTCCAGCATTTTCTTTGATGTTTCAGGATGCTCGAAAACCTAAATAAGGTCATCTTGCATAAAAGTTAACATAGAAGTTTTTACAGTGAGGTCATCCTTTAAAAAATTTTCTAACTTTTTCTTTTCTTCTTCAATTGGTTTATCACCAACTACTGGTGGATAATCTCTTAGTACATATATGATTCTATCTTGGATGAGGAGATATTTCATCTTCCTCTTCCACATCCCAAAATTGTTTCCATTCAATTTTTCAACTTTAGAAAGTTATGCCATGGCAATTCTACTAGCCATTTGTGAGCAACCTAATACTTTCTAAGTTCTAAAGAAGCTAAACAAGGTACCAAAAAATTTAATATGTGGTCAATACTTTTACAGAAAGAGCTGCAATTATTTCATAAAACAATATCAGTTATAAAGTGATGTCTTAAAACATAAAATGATATAGGCAATCTCCCTTTCTACAAGTAAGTAGTATAATTATCTAAGATAATATAAAATTTCCCCTTTATGCTATTTATTTAGGGTGTAGGAGCAATATCCCTATCTACAAGTAAGCACTACAATTATCAAAGATAATATAAAATTTCCCCTTTATGTTATTTATTTAGGATGCATGAACAATATCAAGAGTGTGTGAGCCCTTATAATAAAAGACCAAATATCAAGTAAGTGATTCACTTTAGAAGATAAATCAATTTCTATAGTACACCAAGAAAGTAAGTGCATTTAAATATCAACAATACTAAAAATGAGCAGAATAAGTCTCCTTTTTCTTTTCTTTTTTTTTTGCCCCCTTTTTTTTTAATAGAGATATCAGCAATATATATAACAACAAAGTAGTAAAATATGTATTCAGAGATGCGATATATGTTCAGAGTGACTGTATCTCTGTAACAGATAATCTACCATAAAAATATTTAACAGATGTGCGATATTTGTGCGATTTAATGGTGGGGTCGAAATGACTTGCACGCAACTAATACGTGCTGTTGGGGCCCACCAAAAGTTAACTACTTTCTTAGATTAAAAAACACGGCTGCTACCCATCGTTTTATATCTTTATGTAATTATAAGCAATCTCTTAAATTAAGATATATATGCTATTATAGAGTAAAATCATAATATATGGGGCTTCCCTGAAGATAAGCTTGAATATATATGGATCCAATACAAGATAAAGTGTTAACAGTCAGAAGATAGGGGGATCAAAGGGCAAATACGTAATATATAAGATAAGATAAAACGTATGCTTCACGTATGCCTCACTATTAAAGATAAACTTGAATGCATATGGATCCAATACAAGATAATGTGTGAGCAGTGAGAAGATAGAGGGATCAAATGGCGAATGCATGATTTTGAGTCGGAAGTGGATTTTCTCTGCAAAAAAAAAACTTAGAGAGAGAGAAAGTTCCAGATTAACAGAGAAATAAAACTATAGTCAACTTTTATGATAGAGAAGGAAAAGGGGCTCGTTTGCTCATAAAGATTAGGGGTTTTTCCTTTTAATGAAATTACAGCAAGATGAAGGCATGATTTTTGCATTTTATTAGAACCAAAATAGCTGATATATATATATATATATATATATATATATATATATATATATATATATATATATATATATATATATATATATATATATATATATATATATATACTAATGTTAGTGAAATTTGATGGAGTGCGTATGAATTAAAGCCGAGATCAGAGAAGGGGTCGTGAGGCTGGTGATTGCAGAGCCCGGATTTTTGGATTAGAAACTCATGTTGCTTGCCTTTCAGAGAGAGAGCTCTGGTTACAGAGGAAGCTCTGTATCCCTCGACGTTTTTTTTGTTGTTGTTTACTTCCTCTATCTGGCTTTCCATTTTATAGGGAGAAGAAGGGCTAACCGTTATATTTCTCCAACGGGTCTTTGAGAAAAAAAGGGTTTCCCTGATCTCAAGGATATTCATCCATCATTCCTATAGACGTTGGACCATATAAACGTTGGATATAATTTGTTTGGATAATTATAATGAACATTGGAGTCCCATAATTTTAGGTTAAGACACGTAAGGCCTCATAGCCATACGTGTCAACAAAGCTCTCTCAACATTGTCCAACAGCAGATCATAGACAAACTTAACAAGTTGTTTAAAAAGCTTAGTTCATATTCCGATACTACCGAACTTGAGAAATGAGAGAACTTCAAAGTTACGCTCCTAAACCTTGGTGAATGATCTGGGCACACCAATGGAAACCGTCAACACATAACGCAATTGTCCTTCGTTCTAAAGTTTGTTAAGCTCGAATTTCCCCGCTTTAATGGCAACGAGGACACGAGGAGCCGGACTTGCAGGGTGGAGCAGTTTTTCCAGTTCCATCAACCACCGGAAGAAGAGCATGTGGCTCTTGCATCCTTCCATATGAAGGGTGACGCCCAGTTGTGGTACCAAATCTTCAAACAAGAAGTAGGCGAGATGTCTTGACAAAATGTTTGTGATAGGGTGCATACCAGGTAAGGACCCACTCAACTCCAAGACTTCTTTGGAGAGTTGACTAAGTTGCAACAAGCTGGGAAGGTTCGAGACTACCAAACCCAATTTAAGAGGCTTTTAACTAAGGTGGAGTATCTCCCGCCGCTCGCCAAGTTAGTTGCTTCATCACTGAAGCACAACATCAAAGCGAACGTTTTGGCATGGCATCCTACGACCCTCACTGGTGTTATTGGGTTAGCCCGCCTTTATGAAGCCCACAACTTCTCTCAACGGTGAGCTGACGCACTAACTGACGTGAAGAAAACTCCTACAACCAGCAAAGAAACAACTAACAATGGCCCTGTACTTTCGGTTTGGCAATTGTCACTAGCGGAGATGCAAGAGAAGCAAGCTAAGGGTATGTTCTTTAACTGTAATGAGAAGTTTGTACCTGGACATTGTTGTAAGAAGTTGTTCTTGATTGAGGGCTGTTATGAAGAGGAAGATGACAACGATAAACCAGGCCAGGAGGAAGACATTCCAGAAGAGTTTCGTGAGATCTTACGAGCTCCTGAAACCATGCGTGTGAAAGGCAGCTTAGCCCATGTTGCGGTCATGGTTTTGATACATTCGGGAAGCAATCATAATTTTATGAGTGAAACGATTGCAAAAAATGTGGATCTGCAATCAACCAATGGTAGCCATTTTGAGGTGATGGTGGCGTCCGAGGAGAAACTTCTTAGGCTCGGTAAGTACTCAGAAATTAAGTTAATTTTGCAAGGTGTCCCAGTTAACGTAGATTTTTATTTACTTTTTTTGGAAGGCTATGAAGTTGTCTTGGGCGCCCAGTGTTTAAGAACACTTAGCCCCATTATGTGGGATTTTGCAAGGTTATTGATGACCTTCAAGGTGGCTGGAAAAGAAGTAACTCTTAAGGGAGTTGCCTCATTCAATGACAAGGTAATTGGAGATCACGAGTTCATTCGTGAAGCAAGGAGAAATAAGAAGGGATGTTGCTACACCAATATTCGAATGGGACTAAACTTCCTACGACTAATGGCGAAAATCAACCTACCCGGTTGCAACGTATTTTGGAAGAATTCCAGGATGTGTTCGAGGAGCCCAAGGGACTACCACCTCCACGATCACATGATCATAGGATTCCATTGAAGGCGGGAAGCAAGTTGTGTGTACCAAGGCTTACCGCCACCCACATTACCAGAAGGTGGAGATTGAGAAGTTGGTGGCCGAAATGCTTACTTCAGGGGTAATCTGCCCCAGCAACAGCCGTTATTCCTCGCTTGTAATACTAGTTAAGAAGCATAATGGGTCGTGGTGTATGTGTGTAGATTATTGTGCCCTTAAAAAGGTCACTATCAAGGATCGGTTCCCAATTCCAGTAATTGATGAGTTACTAGATGAGCTGAACGGAACACAGGTATTTTCAAAGTTGGATTTGCATTATGAATATCATCAAATTCGAGTGGTGTCGGAAGACATGGACAAAAAGGCATTTCAAACGCATCATGACCACTATGAATTCCTTGTAATGCCTTTCAGACTTAGCAATGCACCATCAACCTTCCAGTCCCTAATGAATCAGGTATTCCAAAACTACTTGAGGAAATTCATCTTAGTATTTTTTTTATCACATCTTAATATATAGTGCATCATGGGAAGAGCATTTCAAGCATTAAGAAATTGCATTGTCTACCTTGTGGTCTAAAAAGTTGTTTGTCAAGAAGGAGAAATGTTAGTTTGGCCAAAGTGAGGTTCACTACCTCGATCATATAATTTCTAATGCAGGAGTGGTGGTTGATCCTGACAAGAGCTCTGCGATGTTGAGTTCACCTAAGCAATAAAAACCCAAAGCTATGAGAGGTTTTATTGGTTTAACGGGCTACTACCAGAAGTTCATTCAAAATTATGGCAAAATAGCTGGGCCACTCACTCACATGCTCAAAAACAATTCGTACAAGTGGACCCTGGCAGCTGAGGAAGCATTTCAAAAATTGAAGGAAGCCATGACTAAGGCCCTTGTTCTAGTTCTACCGGACTTCTCTAAGAAGTTTATTATTGAATGTGATGCTAGTAGATCAGGTGTAGGAGCTGTATTGATGCAGAAATGACCAAACAAGGGAGGAATTTGCTATTGTCTACTTATAAGAAGGGGATGTTGGCATTGGTGTTAGCCGTTCAAAAGTGGCACTCATATTTACTGGAAAGGCATTGTGGTGAGGACAAACCAAAGAAGTTTGCAATATTTGTGGGCTCAAAAAATTACATCTTCAAAACAACAAAGGTGGCTATACGAGTTGATGAGTTATGACTTCATTATGGAGTACAAAAAGGGAAAGGAGAACGTGGTAGCCGACGTGTTGCCCATGAGAGAAGAAAATGAAGAATGTAACGTAGTTGCAGAGGGGAAACTGGCCATTGTTTCTCAACCAGTCGCCAACTGGGTAGCAGCAGTGAAGGAGGAGACTAGTGCAAATCCGATTCTACAGGTATTGATTGAACGTATTAAAGAGGATGAGGCAGTGGGCCTATGACAATATAAGGAATGGCTTATCTTCTTTAAAGATAGAGTTTATCTTACTGTGAACTCCACACTGATCGACGACATCATTGATCAGTTTCACAGTAGCACCCATGAGAGTTATCACAAGACCCTCCAGAGGATAAGAACTAGCTTCTATTGACCCGGTATGAGAGATAAAATCAAAAAATTCATTGCTCAGTGTGACACGTGTTAGTGTCACAAGACAAAGCAAGTCTCTCCTGCTGGGCTACTTCAACCCCTTCCTATTTCACAATGAGTATGGGAAGATATATTGATGGATTTTGTGGAGGGGTTGCCCGTTTCAAAAGGAAGTTAGTTGTACTTGTAGTGGTGGACCAACTATCAAAGTATGTGCACTTCATTCCCCTATCACCCATACACAGCCACCGTAGTTGCCCAAATCTTCTTTGATCAAGTGTTCAAGTTGCATGGTATGCCTAAAACGACCGTATGTGATCGGCATCCTACTTTTACCAGTAACTTTTGGTCAGAGTTGTTTCACCTCAACGGTACAAACTTCAATTATGGTTCTGCTTACCATCCCCAAACTGATGGGCAAAGCTAAGTGGTGAACCGAACAATGGAGATGTATTTGAGGTGCTTCACTAGCTCAAATCCTAAGGAGTGGGGGTAGGTGGATTTCTTGGGCAGAGTATTGCTACAACACCAGTTGGCATTAAGTAATAAAGACAACTCTGTTTGAGGTGTTTTATGGTCGACTGCCACCATCATTGTTGACATATGTTACAAGCACTGTTAAGGTTGAATCAGTTGAAAGACAACTGTTAGACTGAGATCAGAAGATTAAGGAGTTAAGGGCCACACTCAAGGAAACACAGAACCACATGAAGAAGGTGCATGACTGTCATCATCGGGAGAAAGAATTTGAAGAAGGGGACTGGGTCTATCTCAAACTTTAGCCTTACAGGCAAGCAACATTGTCTCTTAGAAAAAAACTCAAGTTATCTCCAAGGAATTGTGGGCCATACCAAATTGTGAAAAGGATAGAAGTCGTTGCATACAAATTAGACTTGCCAAAAGAATCATGCATCCATTAAGTGTTCCATGTGTCCATGTTGAAGAAGAAGGTGAGAGAAGGCACCTTAGTCCAAACTGAGCTACCACCAGTGCGTGAAGACGATGAGACACTCCATCCAAAGCCTCAAGCAGTCATTGACCAAAGAATTTACGAAAGGAAGAAACAAATTCCCATCCATTGGCAATGAATGTTACCTGTAGAAGCCACTTGGGAGGACTTCGAAGCCATGACGAAGCAATTTCCATAATATGGTATTGAGGACAAGACCGAATCTTAAGGGGGGAGGAAATATTACTTGTATTTTCTATTGTTATGTGTGATGAATAAGGCTCGCATGGATGAGTATAGAGTCATGTTAGGTGTGTTTTGTGGGTTGTTAGTTTGTCAATAGGAGCTTATTTAGTGGGTTGTTAGTTTGTTAGTGGGAGCTGATTTTTGGCTTATATCTTGTACGTGGGTTATGCTATCTTGTGGGTTGTTAGTTTGTTAGTGGGAGCTAATTTTTTTGCCCATATCTTGTCTATGGGTTAGGTTATTTACTGAATGGAAATACAGCTAGAAGGGGCACTTTTTGAACCAGCAACACGTATATTAATGAGGTTAGGTTTCTTCAATTGAACATGCTCTTTTGTTTGCTTCTTTGTACAACTTCTTCTACAATCAGCACCATAGGTACATCAAAAAACAAGAAGGTTTCACCTCAGTATGTACGAAAAACCAACATAAAGATATTGAGAAAGTGAGAAAGAAGATGGCCAAATTAAAAATTCGTGAAAGAGAGAGGGGCAGAAACCGGTTTGCTGGAAATACTAAAAAACATATGGAGATAGAGAGAGCAGCAAAGGGAGATTGTCCATGCCTTGTGTGATTGATCCCATGTGAGAGATTTCTGGTCAAGAGAGAGTGAGGATGCGGAAGGGCAAGGGGAGAGATCAAGAGAGAGATGATGGGGGACAACAAGGAGAGATTAAGAATAGGAAGACGTGTGAAAGGGAAGAGCTTTAAATTTCAAAATTCAATTTTTTTCAAGTTTGGTAGTAAAAGTCTAAAATGCCCTTCATATCCTTTGGTCTTCAAGTAATATAGGGGCAGTAAAAGTAAAAATACGGTTCACAAGAGTCTCTAACTTGAATCTATATAATTTGGGGGGTTGTTAACCCTAGAAAATCCTTATATATATATATATATATATATATATATATATATATATATATATATATATATATATATATATATATATATATATATATATATATATAGGAAAATACTACGCAATGCCTATAAACGAAAATGATTAGTGATTTCGCCTACCCCCATCATCGTCCAAAGTTCATCGCGCAGTCACGATTGCCCTGTAGTGTTTCATTTTTTATTTTTTTTCTACGAATCTAAATGATCTGAAATTTGGAACATACATTCATCAAACATATGGGAATCTTCGAAAGTTTATATGAAACAAATTGATCAAAATACCCCCAAAACGTTTTGGGGGTAGTTTGGTCAATTTATTTTTTGCAGATAATTTTTTTTATATTTTTATTAGATGTGCCTCAGTAAGATGTACATATTCACCAAATTTCAAGTCATTCCGATTTGTAGAAACAAATTGAAAAATAAAACACTACCGGATAATTGTGACCATGCGATGAAATTTAGACAGTGATGAGGGTATGCAAAATCACTATTCATTTTCGCTTCAAATTAATGAATGGTGGATTTACTAATTTTGTGGTTTATTTTTTCAAAAAAAATTAATTTTATAATATATTAATCATCAAGTAAGAGTACTTTTGTAAATATCATTACAAGACAAAGGGTATTTTTATCATCTCCATAAGGGGTAAAGTTGAAATTTTTACTAATGAACAATGGTACTTTACTAATAAAGTTTCAGGACACTAACTTCCAAAATGACATTGTACTTTTACAAAAATGTCAAATTTACCTTATTTAATGGTTAAGATAACTATTAAAATAATTTTTTAAATAAAAAATAATTATCTTTTTGATAAATACACCCATCACAACCCCTTCTAAAATTAACCTTTGTATTGAGGGGTTGTTATTTAGACAAATCAATAAATATATATATATATATATATATATATATATATATATATATATATATATATATATATATATATATATATATATATATATATATATATATATATATAAAATAACCTAATATTGAGAGACAATTTAAATTCTAAATGGTTGAGCATAAAACCTTGTTCGCATAAATAGGTTTATAAATATACATATAAGTTGATTAGAGCTGAGATAAAACAATAATTTGTAGCTTTTCCTGTTTGGATCGAACATAATAATTTATCCTGGAATATATTCATTATGCCTTTAGAGCCAAGCAAATTACATGGCTAAAAAACCATGAGAAGGGAATGAGTCGAGGAAGCCCAAACCCAAATCCCCACCTCTTTGTATGTCTTGAATGCCCTTAACTCAAACCCTCTCCCCGCCCGCCCCCCCCCCCCCCCCCCCCCCCCCCCCCCCCCCCCCCCCTTCCTCCCGGGGTTTATAAATATAACATATAAGTTGATTAGAGCTGGGGGATTTATAAATATACATATAAGTTGATTAGAGCTGGGGGGATTTATAAATATACATATAAGGGAATGAGTCGAGGAAGCCCATACCCAAATTCCCACCTCTTTGCATGTCTTGAATGCCCATTAAGTCAAACCCCCCCCCCCCCCATTATTTGAAGTAGAATATGCAGAAAATTAGTGCCGCTAGATATTTTTGAAGAATTGAAGGGATACTATGAAAATGATCCCAAGTTTAGGGGCTAGTACGATATTTTCTCTTTACATTATTTCTTATTTTAACTTTTTTTTTTTTTTGGTATCATTGATTCGAACTCATTAGGATCAGCAATCGATGATTTGGCATGGACACGTGGGTTGAACGATCTACCCCAGCAATCCGGGTTTGAAATACTATTCTTAACGGAAATTTTAGGGTGCGGTTTATATAGATCCTAGGCTCTAAACAAATTAAATCAGAGCCTACCTTCAAATCGTGTCAAGAAATGTGGTTTCGAAATTGGAAATATTTGTGATAGTCTTAAAATATATTATCATATTTATTTATAAAGTTTAAAACTTCAAAAATAGTGTAGATCGACAGATCTATGAACACTTGAAAATCTTAAAAATTGATGGTCTAAAAATGTGTTACAAAATACACTATTTTTAAAACTTAAAATCCATTTTTTTCTCATGTGCATGCAGGTTGATGTCGAGATGATCGATTTGAGGATATTTGGGAATCAAAACAACATCTTCTAGTCAAAGTTTTGTTATAGGCTCCAATTTGTTTGTTTAGAGCCTTGGTTCTATATAAATTTATCCTTTTCAATTTAGGAAATATATACATTGAGACCTTTTACTTTTGATATACAAAGAGGTTACAGTCATTGTTGACCATTAGATTTGAAATCGAGTGAGGATGTGTCATTATTTAGACACAAAGTCTAAAATAAAATTTCTCGAATGTTGTAATCTATTTTCATTTATTGGATTTCACATTCAATGGCTAATATAATTGTAACCACTTTGTACAAAAAATAAATGATTACGTAATATGCAATCCCTAAAAAAATCTCCAATAACTATTTTGTCCAAACGAAACATGCTAGAGGCATTCCAATTGTAATAACCCATCTAATATTCTTTAGAAGATTTTGAGACCCTTATGTATATGACTTTAGTTCTTATTAGAGGGAAAAATTACCGATTTACCCTTCTCTTAAAAGTTCCCTGCATCTCCTATTTACCTGTTGCCATAGTAAAAACAAAAAATTTGATGGGTTGCTTGTCATTCTAAAATTTTCATTTTATGAGTTTGTCTTGTTAATATGAGTTTGTTGCTTGATTTTGAAGTTTTTCCTTTTAATAATTTTATTTTGTAGTTTTTATTTTATTTTGATGCTTTAATTTTGTAATTTTTATTTTTCAATATTATTAGAATTTATCGATTGACATAATTATGTTTATTTCTTATAAGGTGAAAGATTTTATTTGGTTGATATCTTTTCATTTTCTCAAATGATGGCTTTATTTTAAGTTTTTTTTACGCTTTATGTATGGAGATAATTAGGGGGGTTATTATTATTAGTATTTTTCTTATTATTGAATAGTGAAAGACGCATATCGTTTCACACAAAGATTAGAGAAGCAAGGGGGAAAATACGTGAGAGAGAGAAACAGAGAAAATTAGCTCAATTTCTTTTTTTTTATAGGAAAAAGGCCACTTTATCGGTTAGCGTTTGACAATTTGTAGCCTTAATTCTTAAGCTCGATTCCTACCACCAAAGTTAGAGCCCTCTCTCCAAAAAAAAAACAAATGGCAAAAAAAATTTCTCTGAAAAAAAAAAAAAAAAATTTTGGCCTTTTCCAATAAAAAAAGAGGGTAAATAGGTAATTTGTACATCTAAGAAGTCCCACAAAAAAATTGGGAGTGCCAAATTAAAAAGGGTGCAGTTTGTATGGAGCCTAGACTCTAAACAAACAAATTAGAGCTTACCTTTAAATAGTTGTTGAGAAATGTTGTTTTAATACTATATTTTTTGATGTTGAGATGATCAATTTGAAGATATGGGTATCGAAACAATCACTACTAGTAAATTTTTTAGATAGGTTCAAATTTGATTGTTTAGATCCTCAATTCTATACAAACTTTTTCCAATTAAAAAAATATAGATTCAAGAAGCCTAATACCCTAGGGTGGTTTGGGAATCTTGGATACACAAAATCAAGATTTGTACATCCAGATCTCGCAAGATAAGTAGCGTTTGGCTCATTGCAAGCACGATTGGTCACATTGAAGCTACGAAGCCCATTGCTCGTACTTTGGTCAACACTTCGAGCTCTGTTGTCGCTAGTTTTTCTTTAGAGTCGGCAACCTACCTTCCGCCATTAAAATCAGAACTTGAGATATGTTTTCTGGGCATTGTGAAAATCGCTTTCCCCTTGACTTTGTAAAAGTACTCAACTTTTTGAGTTACTTTATTTGTAGATCTACTTATGTTGCTCAGGTTTTGTGGGTTCTTCAATCCCTGAAATTTTAGGAGATTTGAAGCCATTTTTACTGCTTCAATGGATTTTTTTTTGGCAATATTTGTGATTGTGAATATTTTTTGGAACGTTTAGGTGATTTTTGGGCTTTTGGGGATTTCCTATTCTTGGGGATTTCCTGACAAGGGTAAATTTGTTTTTGGGATTTCCTGATATTACAGCTCCCTTTAACTTTGTGACACACTTTATGAGTTACTTTGTTTGTAGATCTATTAATGTTGTCCAGGTTTTGTGGGTTCTTCAATCCCTGAGATTTCTGGAGATTTGGAGCCGTTTTTACTGCTTCAATGGATATTTTTGCCACTGTTTGTGGCTTGCGACTATTTTTTGGAGAGTTTATGATTTGTGGCTTTTGAGGATTTCCTGTTATAGGCGAAATATTTTTGAGGATTTCCTGTAATTACAGCTCCCTCTACCTCCATGACACATGCAGGTTTTAAAGAACTTGGATGGCATACTGGTCTGATGTGCAACTTCTTTTTGCACATCGACAATATTCTTATTTCAGTTTACGAACATCTAAGCTGATTTTGGGTTCATCGGGCACGTGCTTCTTTTAGTCTAATTTATATGTTGTTTTGTGCCTGATTTGAGTTCACGGTTTGCAGGTTATTGTGCTAACAAAATAACTCTCGGTCATCAGAAACAAAGGCCATTGGCTATGGAAAATTAAAGCAAAGGCATTTGGTTATGTGATCATTTGGACACAATGACTTCATTTTTATTTCAATTTGGTTTTTATTGAGGAGGACAAATTAATCTCAATATTGTACTTTCCTTATAGACTTCATATTGTTTCGGCATTACAGTTGCATTTCAATTAATGGCTAAATTGTGAAAGAAATCCTTGATCAATTTGTTTTGCTTTATCCATTGATCCATTCCACTTGACAATGGCAATGTCAAGCACTCTCAGTGGGCAATTTTATTTTTTGAAACAATGCTAGTAAGCACTTTAAATATATGAATGTATGCATTCAGGCCATCACTTGGTTAGCTTCAATTGCATGAATTGACTCACGTGGCTATTCTCTCTCTCTCTCATTGAGAAGGAAAATAATGAGAGAACAATGACTCTGGTAGTAGGTATATTGTGACTCAAGCATCTGTTAATTCAAATATATAAAATGCAAGCAACAATACCATCATGAGAAAACCAAAATGCAAACTACATCTTCTTATCAAATCTCACACTTTGCAAGCAAATATATTGTGTGTGTGATAGAGCGAGTAGAGAGAGAGAGTCTTATCAAATCTCACACTTTGCAAGCAGGTATATTCTCAAGAAACAAGTCTAGGGAGAAAGAGCCTTGTTTTTTCCATTCAATAGCACATTTCCAAGAAACAAGGTGCAAAACTTTATCTTTCCCTTAAAAGTAAGGATAATGCAAGCAGCTACATCATCATTTCTCTTTAGAGAACATAACAGAAAAGAAGAAAAACGAAAACAAAGAACTGTACATCTTTTACATAAAACTAACTCGTAAACTCTGTATAACCTAGGTTCTCTCTATTTAAAACCCCATCTTTCTCTCCCTAAAAAGCCACTTCTAGAAAGAATTCGTCTCACAATTGGAAGTCTTCCTCTAAACCAAAAGTCTAGCTACCTCCCATAAGCTCCATCAAATGCCATGGACAAAATTGATCAGCATCATCTTTCCCCATATGTCCATCAAAAGCCATGTGCACAGGAGGGACCTGTGCAAAACTCATTATTCCTACGAGGACTTTGCAATTTTAACAATATCCGATCACATGTGACAGATTATATAGAGAGATAATTACTTTAAATAAAATATTAACTTCACATGGTTTTCAACAAAATATCAAAGATAAGTGGAGCAAATAACTAGAAAAACATACAATCATTATTAAATAAAAAAATAATTGTTGAAATTGGCACCCAAATTTGATGATTCTTTACCATGGAGAAAGAGGGAGGGCCAAATATGTCCATTGACGATACAATGCTTGTCTTAGACAAAATGATTAAGTCATTCATTGCTTTCCACTCTGGTTAAGTATTTGTAGTAAGGACTTGAAGAATTAGTAGGGCCGATCCAAAGGGTTGATCAAAATGGCCAGGCTGCCGTAAACAAAAAACTTGTGGGATATTGCACCAATTAAGAATGAATCTCAATTTTCACACATACAAGTATTCATCTCAAAGACGTTGGAACTTTGGATTTTATCCAAATGTGCTCCTAGAGGGAGGACACGTTTGAGAACATCCACGTAGCTTTCATGGTGTTAAATAATTTCTTGGCCTTAGAGACCCTACCAGCACGACAAAGCCCTCTAATGAAGGAACCATAAACACAAGTTTCAGGCACATTTTTCTTACTCATCAGTGCTACCAGCCTCTTCTAACAGACCGACATTGCAGAGGGACTTGCCATAGGCCTCATAAGCCATAATCTCAAGGATGGCACTGCTAACATTTAATTAGAAAATGGTTCTTCGACCAGGGCTCACGTTAGGCCTCACGTGGGATATTGCACCAATTACCACTTTCTTTAAGCTTTCCTGATTTGCATAGCCCATGAATGAAGCTCCCATTTACACATATATCAAGAATGTAATATTTCATAATCATACTTCTAAGAATTATATTGGCCTCATACACGAGACCCATTCTACAAAAACACTAGAACAACAATAGATATGTGATATAATCTGGTTGGAAGCCATTTTGCCTCGAAGGACCACTCCAGCTAAAAAGGCCTCATTTTTCTGACAAAGACCTCCAAGTAAAGCCAAATAACTTTGATATTCCAAAATTGCATTCTCCATTAAAACTCGCTTATGGACATTTTCGGCCTCCATGGCTTCTCCCAATTTACAGAGATAGTTGATAAATGTTGAAACCAGTGATTCAAAAGTCGGCGAGTCGAACCGGACTCTTCCGATTCGACTCGAGAACCGGCAAACCTGATCCGGTTCCAGTAAAATATCGAAAATCACCCGGTTCTAAAGAAGAACCGGTGATTCCATGGCGATTTCCGATTCTTTGATTCATGACGTCATGGCCAACCGATTCTTCAATGGGCATTTTTGTAAAAAAATTTCAATGGGTATTTTTGTAAATTTTAAAAAGTACATGTACTTTAAGGTCCACACCCCTCGTCACGTGACTCACTTCACTTCGCACGCGTTATCATCGTTAATTACAAAGAAGTGTTTATTCACAACAACTTCCTTCTACCTCTTCGATGTGGGATAATATTAAGGTATTAACTTCAAACATTAATATATTATATATTTTATTTGCGCTTTTAATTCTACTAAGTAGAATGTGGCTTACTTTTTGCATGTGGAGGGCGTGGGTTCCATTCTCTTTGGGACGAAAGGGGGTTCTTCTATCAACTATTTTTCTTGTCAATTTTATATTTTTGAGGTCAAATTTTTTTCTTATAAATATTCTTCTGGTCAATTTTATTTTTTTGAGGTCAAATTTTTTTCTTATAAAAAAAATGAAAGGTTTTCTTATCAATTTCGCTTTTTGTCAAATTTTTTTATTATCAAAAAAATGAAAGGCTTTTTTATCAATTTCGAATTTTGTCAAATTTTTTTCTTATCAATAAAATAAAAATGTTCTTATAAAAAAAAAATGAAAGGTTCTTATCAATTATTTTTTCTTGTCAAATTTCTTTTTTTGTCAAAAAAATAAAAAAAAATGTCAAAAAAAAAAAAGTAATAAAAAGTTTGTCAAAAAAAAAAAAGTTCTTATAAAAAAAATAATAATACAACAAGTATTTTTGTCATAAGGAAAAAATGAAAGGTTTTTTTATCAATTTCGCTTTTTGTCATATTTTTTTCTTATCAAAAAAATGAAAGGTTTTTTTATCAATTTTGCTTTTTGTCAAATTTTTTTCTTATCAATAAAAAAAAAAGTTTCTTATAAAAAAAAATGAAAGGTTCTTATAAATTATTTTTCTTGTCAAATTTCTTTTTTTTGTCAAAAAATAAAAAGTAATAAAAAGTTTTTGTCTAAAAAAAAAGTTCTTATAAAAAAAATTTAATACAACAAGTATTTTTTGTCAAAAAAAAGGTTCTTGCTAAAAACAAAAAAAAATACGACAAATATTTCTTGTAAAAAAATAAAAGGTTTTTGTCAAAAAAACTAAAATGCTCTTATAAAAAAATCATTCTTTATTGTAGTACATTCTTTATTGTAGTACATGTATGATTATATACTTCAGTCATGATAATTCTATGATTTTTATTTTGTATGATGTAATTTAATGGTTAAAATAAGTTCATACAGAGAAAAAATATTTCAATATTCACATATTGATGAAAAAAATGAAAATTAATAATATAGTACCACGATTTCTTATTGGATTCCTAAAAAACAACATTTATAATTAATTTTAATAATTTTTTTATATTTTTTTACAGCTTAATCCGACCGATTCCCGATACGGATCGTCGATCCACCTATCCGGATGGGTTTTTGGGGTGCCCGATCCGGGCCACCGATCCATTTTTTAAACCATTGGTTGAAACATTTATATTTCCAAAGACCCATTTCCTATAATCTCCTCAAAAGTACATTCAATGTCTTTAATTCTACCATCCCTTACAATACAGTGAATTACAATACTGTACAAGAACAAAACCCAAAAATGTTTGGGTTTTTTTTCAATTGGCTCAAGACTTTCTTTGTGCTCACTAATTGATTAATCTGACAAAGTAGATGGACTACTAGAACTAAAGTTTCATAATCAAATAAATGGGTGTTTTTTAGCAATGAATCTAACGATCTCAAATCCTATAAATTTTTGTTTTCTTTTTTGAGAACTATGAATAGGAAGTTGAAGAGCTTTATGTATGTTAAAGTTTAAGTAACTTGTTGGGTAAAAAAGAAGTTTCTTGAACAAATGAGTTCATGGGTTGCATCCACAATGGCCAGGGACTCTGTGAGGTTTTTAGTTGCAGGAAGGAGGAGGGAAGAGAGAGACGAGGTAGAGAAAGATACAGAGCTCTGTGGGGTATTTAGATCGGTAGGTTAGGGATGCAACAGGACAATAGGGGCTTCAAATCTGTGGGTTTTTCAGAGAGAGAGAGGATGGAGAGAGGGAATTTCTGCAACACTGTTTAGTAGAGAAAGAAAGAAAATTTTGCGAGAGAGAGATGGTGATGAGAGAGAGAGGGTGGTTTGAAATAGTCACGTTAACAGAGAAGAATGATAGGTTGTCATTTTTTCAATTCTTTAGGTCAAAGATTTGTGGTCAAAGGGATCCACGGGGTTGTAAGATAGAAAAGATGGACACATTTTGCCGAAATTAATACTTTCAATTCTTGAGTATCATGAGATATAGAAGTTAAAAATAGGGAGTAAAGGGATATTTTTTTTAAAAAAAAAACATATCAAGTCTGGAAAATAGTACATCTTGAAATGCATTATCTAGGCAATCAATTTTTGATATTTTCAAGTGTTTATAGATGTGCTTGATCAACACTATTTATGAAGCTTTAAATTTTATAATTAGAGATGAAAATAAATTTTCAAACCATCATAAAGATTTTTACTACTGAAAATCAATTTCGGTACTATTTTGAGATACACCTTATATTGATTGTTTAGGGCATCAACCTTATACAAACCACACCCCAAAGAGGTGAAAAAAGTTTACATAAAGTTGCAACCTTAATAGTAGAAAAAAGGCCCATCTAAAAAGTCGATCAGTTCTTTTGAAGGTGAAAGCCCTGTAATTGATCATCTCGACCTTGATATATACACTTGTGAAGAAAACAAGATTCTAAAGTATAAAAAATGGTATATCTTGTGGTACATTATCTACACCGTCCATTCTCGAGATTTTCATGTGTTTATAGATCTACTTGATTTGTATTATTTCTTGAGTTTTAAATTTCATAATTAGCTGTGAAGTAGTTTTTTAGGTCATCATGAAAAAAATTTACATCTTTTGATGAGCTTTGGAGGTGCACATTTATTGAATTTACATCTTTTGATGAGCTTTGGAGGTGCACATTAATTGAATTGTTTAAGGTGGACGCCTTATACAAGCCACACCCTATAAAGAGAGAAACATTTACAGTTGTACCTATTTGACAACCCTATGTTTTGCGTCCGATGATTTACTTCTTGACTCATCAAACAGAGTATTAACAAGATGAGGAATAGGACAACTTACAAAAGATTAGCCCTCTATATCCGATTGCGATAGGTAAATTTCCAGACACGGCTTGCACATAGTGAGCAATACATGTAATAAATGTTTTTAAGACTCAGATAGGGAGATATGATCAATTAACTGTTGGACCATATGGGAATCGATCAAAAAAAAAAAATTAAAAAATAATAATAATAATAATAATAATGATAATGATAATAAATATTTTAAATTTTAAAAAAATAGTATTAAAATTTAGAAAATAAGAATGGGTGGGAATTTGGTGATTCATCTGTTCTAGATCACTTCCCTAACACATTCGCTCAACTTTTCGACAAAACCAGGTGGCTCTAATCAAAATCATATCGATTCCCACTTCTGACTTCAAACCGGGTGTGTCCCCATTGTTTTCCAATCTGGATTAGTGATTCTAGGGGAAAGGTTTCTATACTTCCCCTGCATCATAGAAAATATATGCTTCCCCTACCATCCAGTCGTCCAATTTTGATCAAGAGAGTTACTCACCGTTTGATCTTAGATTCGACGTCTCAAAGTATTTTATTTTTAACTTTTTTTTATACAAATTGTATGAATATGAAATTTGGTATGTGCCATGTTCTTATCGGGATGCACCTATAAAAAATATTCAAAATAAATTTTCGATAAAATAAAATGATCAAAATACCCCTTGAAACTTTCAAATGTATTTTGGTTATTTTATTTTATTGAAAATATTTTTTTATATATTTTTCGCTAAAGCGAGTATAATAGAGGATTGGACAACTAAAATTTGGTGTCAAAATAGTTTATAGAAAAAAAAATTAAAAATAAAATAGTGTAGATACGTAACATTGTGATTGGGCCAATCTTAGCCCTCCATTCAATATGGACTGTTGGATAAGGGGAAGTATATAAGTTTTATGCTGTAGGGGAAACATAGAAAGCTTGCATGTGATTTTAGATCTAAATCAACATTTTTTAAATAAATACATGTAATGAGTCACTATCAATCAAGTTGCGATAAAAGAATAAAGAAAGGAAAAAGGAGTGAATACCAAAAAATCCTGGTTAAAAAAAATATATTTTGTTTAACTAAGAAATCCATAAGAAATCAAATATCGAAATAAACCACTATCACTTTGACAATAGTAACAAAGAAGAATAAACTTGAGATAAATTTTAAAAGCATATTTAAATTGTTATGAAACTAATAAAATGTGATGATATTTCACTTTTAAATATTCGATTTTTCTTGAAGTTATTATGAAAATCATGCATTTGAAAATGTTTTTGAGCTTGTAATGTTTGCTGGTCTTCCCTATGAAAGGGTTACACATTGATGAGCTTGTAATTTTTACACATTTTTCCAAATAAAATGGCCAGGGGACTCTAAACCCCACTAATTCACCCAAAAAAAAGACGTTTTTGAGAATTAGATTATTTACGAGAAAAAATAACTTGAAGGAAAAAATGTGTATAAGGATGCAACCTTAATTGTAGAAATAAGGTTGCATTAATCTACGCCATCTATTTTGTTTGAACGATGTAGATTTGATGTTGTCTCCAAAGACGTGTCACTTTTTGGCACTACTTAAAAATATGTATTAAATCTACACCGTCCAACTAAAATGAATGGTACACACTCCCTCGAAATTATGGTTAAAGGAACTCTTAAAAACCTCGATTCTGAACAAAAAACCACCATACAAATCTTAATAAACCTTAGGTAACCTAGACCCAATATAATTACTTCAAAATTGCCCAGATCCTATCCCAACTAGAAATAGAGCCCGATATCTTTCCAACTGTCCAAAGATGAACTTACGGATAAAATAATATAACAAATGACAATTTAGTCCTTGTGAGACCCAAGTATCGAGCCACGAGCGGAGCTGTAATGTGGCCCAGAAGGCTCATACGAGGCTTGATGACACAGACGCAGTCTGATGACGTAGTCAACGCATTTTATGATGCAGTACATGCGTTTTTTTTAATTAGATAAAGCTAAAACTTTAAGATAAATCCAAAAAATTCCGAAAAATTTTCAAAAAAATCGAAAAAAATCATCAATTGAATCTTATAAATACCCCTTCCCCGTAACCCAAAAAGATGACGAAAATGAGACCAAAAAAAAGAAAGAAATCCCTTAGAAATTCTCGAAATTAGAAAAATTGTCCAAAAATACCCAAAAGTAGAAAAAACCTTTAGAAAATTCCTAAAAAATAAAAAAAAATCCCAAAAAATCAGAGAAAATCTCAGAATTCAGATATCCCTAAATCCTTAGAAAACTACGATAAATTCTTCTCCAATCCTAAAAAAAGCTTAGGTAGACCCTACCTAAAATTCTCAGTTTTTATCTCGGCCTTAGAAACCTTAGATCTAGGTTAAAATAACCTTAAATCTACCAATTCCAGCAAGCAAATGCATAAAAAAAATTAGATGGTTGCACAAATCGGAAGAGTAGCCCAATCCAAGCCCGAAACTCCGGGTTTCGGGTCCCTAGAGGTAAGTATCACTTTAGTTTGTATTTCTTCATTTAATTTTCTGCTTTATTTTATTTTTCTGAAAATTAATTCATCATTATATTTAATTAAATTTAGAAGTGGTTTTTTAGTCAAAATACGGATTTGGAACTAACGCTGTCAGTGGACTCAAAAAAAGACCAGATCTGTATAGATTTGGGATTTTTCAGAACTGGAAATTCAAGCGACCCCACTCTTTCCAGTTTTTCAAAAGTAACTAAATTTTTGTTAAGATTTGAGCGGATCTCATCTTGGAGATCAGAGCATAAATAGTTTAGCGCCCACAGTGGGATCTCATCTTGGAGATCAGAGCATAAATAGTTTAGCGCCCACAGTGGGGCACCTTGAGCTTCAAATCCGCAAAACCAACATTGCATCACAAATACCACAACCATCACCATAACACACTCAACAATTTACAATGGATGGGGTTTTTATGAGTCGGCCGACTCAAATGTACATATGCGGCCCCTCTCTAAAATCCATTTTAAAGATGGATTTTTATCAAAATTTTTCATAGATTCATCATCTAGGGCCAAGATGATCATGACTATGAAAAGAATACTAACTTTTAAAATTAAAAACATAACTCTTTGTTTTTTCTTGGACACTGTCCGTATGATATTTATGGGGAAAAAGTTTATACAAGTGTGAGAGTCTAAACAATGAAATTAGCACCAAAAGAAGTTATCAATTTTCAAGATTTTCAAATTTTCATAGATTTGCTTAATCTATATTATTTTTTAAGC
The DNA here is from genome assembly GCF_054954075.1 of Amborella trichopoda. NCBI lineage: Eukaryota > Viridiplantae > Streptophyta > Magnoliopsida > Amborellales > Amborellaceae > Amborella > Amborella trichopoda. Next base: position 38,813,871 of record NC_142344.1, on the reverse strand, counting down.
TTTAAATTTTATAATTAAAAATGAAAATATATTTTAAAGTTATCACAAAGAATTTCAATATTGAAATCACACTTCTTGATACTATTTGAAGGTGCCACTTTATTTTGATGGTTTAGAGCATCGGGCTTATATATACGGCACCCTATTTATGGACTACATAGGATGTACTTTTGTAACCAGCTGGCGCAGAACACTTTATCATTTATAATTCAAATTGTAATTAGTAAAGGCCTATGGAGAGAAAACAGGTGATTGACAAAATTGGGTCAAACAGAGGAAAGCACCATTTTGAGAAAAGTTTACGATCAAAAAGTTTGGTCCCTGGGCCTTAATCATTTTTCTCTTTTGTTTTCTTCAGACTTTACCACAAATTTGACGATATGAGTACAAAGTTATGGTGAAAAATAAGTACTGATTCCCAAAGGAGTACAAAATTATGGTGAAAAATAAATATTGATTCACAAAATCAGAGGAAAAAAAACACAAGAAAGATATAAGCTAGATTTTCTCTCTCTATGTACATTGAGATAGACTAACGAGTCTAACCTCTCCCAGACTCTCTCACTCGTTTTTTTTTTTTTGCTGTTTAGACTGGAGAGAGACTAGACGAGTCTAAACAAACGTTTTTTTTTTTATTGTTTAGACTGGAGAGAGACTACACGAATCTAAACAATCGCTTGTAAGAAGCGGAAGAAACCAAGAAGCCAACCCCCAAGCACATGGCCGCCCCCACAACGAACGCAATATCTACCCACTTCCCCACCCGCTCACTCTCCCCATAAATCTCCGCACGTGCCAATTCGACCCACTCCCCAATCAAACCGGATGCACGTGTGGACTCGCCGCAGTCCTCCTTACCGGTAATGTTCCCATACTCCCCAGTGCGCACCGAATCCCAAAACGAGTTCGAATCCACATGGGCCAAACCCAGATAGTTGTTGGCATGTGCGAATCCAACCTCCGAGTCCTCAGGTATATCGTCGAGCCACACGGCATGCCGCCTCCTCATGCCCTTTTTCCTCCTCGAACCCACCTCTTGGCTATACAACCCAAGCCCACTCAAATCCGGTTCTTGGTTCGGTGCATCACAAGCACAGGACTCCATTTCTTCTAAGCTCAAAGCATCGCACCCACACGAACCCAATGAACCTAGCGAGCCGACCTTCAGGCTCATGAGACTGAGCGCATTTGGGCCCAACATCCACACTTCCATGCTCGATAGCCCGAGCCCACCTGATTCAAAGGTTTCGCACTCGACCCACCACCTCATCCCAGCTCTCAGGACCCACGCGCGTGCGAGTCTCGCTCCTCCCACACGCACCTCGAAACACATGCCACTTCCTATACGCATTTCATCCCTACTTGTGAAAACAGCTTCATCGAGCGATTTCCCGGGGGATTTCACACGTGCAAGGGATACGGAGGCATAGTCTTTTGGCCGGATCGGCGATTTATTGACCTCAAGCCTGGTGTCTGGATTTCTCGGCGGGTAGAGTAGTGTTAGGGTGTCGGGGATGGGGAGATGGACGGCGGGGATGCTGAGGCGGATCTTGAATGTTTTGATCGCCAAAATATCGGCGATTTCAGGATCTCGAAGCCGCGTTTCAAAGGAGCGACACATATTTTGGTTCTATTTTTTGTGGTAGCGGGTCTCTTAATAAGTTGGATAGAGGACTCAGATAGACGGTGGAGATCTTGGGTTGTGGTGGTGATGAGCAGCCCGCAGGAAAGGAGGAGGAAAAACCATGGGCATGGGAGGGTGGTGGCATTGACGGGAGGGCACGCAGTTTCCCAGCTGATGACTACTGACACGTGGGGATTTATTATAGGGAGCAAACTGCTTTTGAATTATTGAGGTTTTAACCAGCTATAATATCAATACTATACACAACATTGCAAATAATTCGAATTCAGTGCAGAACTAGGACATAATCAAACTCAAAGAACGAATTGTTGAATTGAATCGTACCAATGGGGTTATTACTCATTTTTGTACTTTGTTTTTTCATTTTCCAATTATTTATTCAATCATGTATCCTTCAACTCATTTATTCCTGTTTTTTTTTTCTTTATTTATAAACACGGCACCCTTAGGGGTGGCAAATGGTAGGGTTGGTACGGGTTGACCTCTCTCGGACCCGACTCGACAAAGTTTCACACCTGGGTCAGGTCCAAGTTATTTGGACCTGAGGTTGAGTAAGAAATTAAAAAAATAATATATATATATATATACCATGTCAAATAGGGATGGGTCAACCCCGACCTGATAGAGTCCAAGCTGGACACACACCAGACATGTCCCGGGTGAAAGAGAGTCTAATGTGATCTTGCCAGGAAATTTTTTTTTTTTTTTTTTTCTTTTCATCACTTTTTTTTATTATTTTCTTTTGGCAAATATCACTTACGAGTAGTCTTATTACAATAACTCTTGCTTCAAAGAAAATAAAACTAACAAATCCAAGATCTTAAAAACCTGAATGCAACTAAACCAATTTTCTTTAAACAAAGAAAACATCCACAAGTTTTATATTTGGGAATATAAAAACAATATAATTAAATATGGCAAGAAACAAAAAGAGAGTGCCGAAGATTACTTCAACAAAAAAAATATCCACAAGTTTTATGTTTGGGAATATAAAGACAATATAATTAAATATAGCAAGAAACAAATAGAGAGTGCCAAAAGTTACCTCGACTGGAGGTATTACACCCTACACCGAGTCACCACCATCTGATAGCGAGGGATCAACGAGTAACCTTCAATCTCAACCAGGAAAGCAAGTTTAGGTCAAACCCTCTAATGGAACAATAAACTCCTTTATTACAATCTCAAACCCTTAGATAAATCTCCTTAGCAACTTAGTTTGAGAGATATGCTTCTCTTTTCTACCACAACCCTATAGTCTAAAACCCCAATGAGAGATCATGAGAGAATTGAGAGAACCCCATTAGAGAGATATCAAAGATGAGATAGTGAGCGTGCCCGTTTGGGTCTCTTGAGAGAGAAACTTTCTTACGAGAGAGTGATATTCTAAGTGGGGTATGCCCCTTTTGTGGGATGTGAGATATAGAGATGGGAATTAGGTGTAGAGATTTGGGTAGGAATCAATCCCCTTTGTATAGTGCTTAAGGTTTTTCAGGGTTTTCTTTGGCTTGTCTTTTCTTGTGAGATTGAATATGAACCATTGATCTTAAGTGACTTGTGGGGGTGAGAGATTTGAGTCATCAATTCCATAGATGGCCATCAACATTATAGAAGGTGTACAACCTTTCTCCCTTCTTTTCTTTGATCATTATCCCAATATAAATCAAATAAAATAATACTAATTATATACTTTATCCAAAAATATGCACAAATCACCTTTTTAAATCTCATAATAACTTGTCCAAGCGAAAGTTATTACTCTTATTAACTTCAACCCCTATAAATTAGGAAAGACTCCTAAAAGCGGGGCGCACTATATGGAGAGTAAAAATATACTGCCGGTCATTGGCAAAGAGCACCCATCGAAGCTGTTATGGAAACGCTTGCAACGGCTAGTCATCAGTAATTTACAAGATTGAACATCTTTTTGGCAGGCTCAGGGTATTCAAGAAACACTATCTACACTCTGCCTGACTTGGCTATCAGCTAAAACCAAAAACCAAACAAATTATGAAAAGACGCCACCGATGGAGTTAAGATAACAATTTTGATGCAGTGGGTTTGTTTAATTTTATTATTTTTAGATTTAGGTTGGGTTTTTAGTTTTTATGAAGGTATTCTTTGTCTTTTTTAGTTGTAGAGATTTAGGTGGTAAAATTGGAAGCTTAGTTTTTTTTAAAAAAAAACATGATGGATATGGATGGGGATGAGCTTGATTGGGTTGATCAGAATATGTTAGACTTGTTTTTAAGAAATATGGGAGAGATATAGTTTAGTTTGCTATTTTTATTTTATTTTATTCATTATTCCTTATAAGTTCGTATTTAAGGAGAATGAACCTATTTAAGAGGAAGAGGTTCCTTCTTTGTAGAGAGAGTGACAAAGAATAAAAATGAATTTCACCTCCTGAAAAGTTCTTGGGTCGGACTCCTTTGCAGACATAAAGAAGGTATAATATCTCAAACCTTTATTTTCATTTTTATTTTTCTAGTTTATTATTTTCCCTGCATCAGTTGGTATTAGAGCCTTGAGATCCTTACAGATCACACACAACTTTTGATCTAGATATGAAGCACGTAGAATATAACAAAGTCTACAAAATCTATTTAATAGATTGCAGCAAGAGGAAGAAGGATATGAAGATATAGATCTCGATGCAAAAGACCATATTGATAGTCTGAACATGCAAGAAATTTCGAAAATCAACTGTGGAAAAAAAGATACATGTGTTGCGACTTGTGAAATACTACCATGTGAGCCCGAAGGAGAAATGAACATTCAGTCTGGTATTCCAGAGTTCGGTGTCTCAGACTTCCACGAAAAATTGTGTTGGATAAATTCTTTATTTGAAGAAGAAAAAGTACTTGCAAGAATGTTGGGACTGCAACACCAGCTTTTGAGAAAGCTTCTAAAATATTTGAGTTCAAAAAGCTCAAGGTCGAGCTTCTTCCATCCCTGGAAGAATGATGCAGTGGGTATTTTAATTTGAATATTTTTAGATTTTTAAATTTAGGTTAGCTTTTAGTTTTCTTTAGGGTTATTCTTGTCCTTATTAGCTTATAGAGAGTTAAGAGGTAATACTGAAAGCTTAATTTTTTTTAAAAAAAAAATATAGATATGGATAGGAATTACCATGGTTGAGTTTATGTTAGACTTGTTTTTAAGAGATAAGGGCGAGATAGAGTTTAATTTGTTATTTTTATTTCATTTTATTTATTATTCCTTATATTGAAAGGGAAGAGGTCCCTTCTTTGTAAAGAGAGTGATTGGAGAATAAAAAAACAGTTTGGTTTTGTGAAAAGATCTTGGGGTAGGCTCCCTGTCAGACTCAGAGAGGGTATAATCTCTCACACCTTTACGTTTTTGTTTCAAGTATATTATTTTCCCTACATCAACTATGGTCATGAAATTGGTGAAAGAAACATCTGAACATTATAAGTTCTAATATTCAAGTGAAAATCTGAACAGGCTTGGTTGCAAATGAAATATCAATGGGCAAAAGCTCCACATGATGAATGACATCAAAAACGCATGAGAGACCTCCTAAACAAGGAACGTACAAGATGTAGATTCCAAAAGACAATGCCGCCTACGTAAGAGCTCTCATGAAACAACGGCTTCAAAAATAAAAGTTCAAAGAGCATTCTACAGTTAAAGACAGTGTGTGTACATGCGTGCATGTGTGTGTGTGAGAGAGAGAGAGAGAGAGAGCTTATCTTCTCTGGAGGAAAAGCTCATAACCAGATTAAACAGTTGGTTAAGTTTACCTCATCACTCCATAGAATGTGGACCTGTTGAATTTAGCTCAAGAAACAGCATCATCTTAACCACCTCCATCAGATTATCAGCATCAAGTTTCAGCCCACCATCTCTTTCTCCTTTTGAGCTATCAGAAAAATGGGGATAGGAATTTAGGGGGTGGAATCAGGACCAGGTTTCCTAGATTGTAAAGACAAGCATGAATCCTAGAATTCTTCAGTAAGAACTGATAATTACTAAGCAATAATGGTGACCCCTGACACATGTCCTCACAAGATCCACATTACTTTTTCCAGATAGCTTAAAGGAGAAGCAGAGGGTGGAATGTAAGTCCCAGCAGGCCCACCCATGAAAGATGCCTCTCATAGAATTCCCCAGACACAACCTGCCATGCAGTAAAATGGGTGCTCATTCAATCTCAAATTATTAGTACGACTAGCTTTAACTCTACCTCCCACTCCTTGCCCCCTTTCCAAAGTAGGAAAGTACATTATGACTCACTTACCCATGAAAAGCAGTATCTTAGCATGAATTTTGTCATAACTTATAATATTGTCAACGAATGCGTAAGATCTTACTCCCCAGGAGAACACTGTTTTCTGTAACAAAATGGTTGTGGATTTACCATGAGCCAATTTTAGGGCTGGCAATGGACCGGGAGGCCAGGCCCTGAAACTAGGGCCTGGGACAAAAAATGTGCCCCGATGGCAGGGCCACCGTGGCTCAAGGGGGCCACAATAGCGCCGGCCCTGGCTAGGCTTTCTTTATTCCTTTTTTTTTTTCTTTTTCTATCAGGTCCAGCCTGGCCCAGACAGCGCCAGGCCGGGGCCTGACCCCGCTCATGCTGGCCCAATAGGGATCAGGGCTGGGCTGGGCTAGGGCCAGGGCTGACCCCACCCAAACCTGGTCCATTGCCAGCCCTAAAGCCACAAAACCATTAAAATGTTCCTTCTATAAATACAAAAGATAAAAAGAAAATTCCATGGAGATATAGAACAATTATTGGGAAATTTTAAAGCATAAAAATTATCAAGAAAACAAAAATATCAAAGAAACAAGACAGAGAGAAGTAACGGGCATGTGAACATGACTATCCATTATTTCATGGTAAACAAAGCACATGTAAAGTAAAAATGTTCTCTATAACACATATGAAATCATGATGTCTGACAGTTATGTGGTTGCGTCACATTCATATGAATAAAACCTTACTACTATCGATCCATTTAGATGCTTTATACACACCAGTTCGCTAGATCTGATATATAAGTCCTGGTGCTCTTGCACGACCATGCAACACATTGGCCAAAACACCATGTTAAGGGTTTTCTGACTGAAAGCTCTCAAATCTTCTTTACACATCTCTAATATCAACCTAAAAAATATAATTTGCAGCTCCCAAAACTTTCCTCTTCAATGTACTTCTTGATTCTGGACCATCCATTTGCTGATAAGTAGACTTCAGGTTTCAAGATTTCAAAATCTGTTCGTTCTTTAACCAAATTATGAGGTGAAACATGAAGATTTGAAAGTTTTTAGGTCACAAAATCTATTACCAAGGTGTTTTGCATGTGGAATGCAGTGGGACCACCATATACATCCTAACTTAAAGATTTGATGTTGATGTCGCTCAAATCTAACAAGGTCTATTTAGCAAAGGGCCCTTAAGGGCTGATTATTTCAACACTTCACCCTTATGGGTCATGGATATTAAGAGTACTCTTCCATATTTGTGTAAAAACTGGGAGAGGAGAAGGGCCACTTTAGAGTTTTACCCCCCCACCATAAAACCAGCATTTAACTCTTTGGTGTAGGAATTTGATTGATTTCAAATAATATATAAATCAAGATGTACAAAATGCGACAAATGTATACAATAAGAAAAACATAGTCAGATAGATGCAAAAAGACAAAAGCCAGTAATTGGGTGAAAATTCTAACAGTTATTGGCAAAGTGGACTTACAGTTTTAACATATGCATGTTAGCATGGCAGCAGGGGCTTCTCAGTAATTTATGCAGTTTTTGTTCTTTGACATTTTGGATGATGCAAGCCCAGGAAATTTAAGGATTCAGGATGGTGTAACACTTGCCTTCTGCAAGCTATTTCATTCTTTTTGCAAAGAAAGTCTTCATGGAAATACTTGGGGTCTTCAGAGTTCATATAGAGCCCAAGCATTTCAGGAGGGCATTTTACTTGTATATTTGTTGTCATGTTTGTTCTTTGCATGTGTGATTCATTAAACTATTTTTGGTGAGCATTTTACTTGTATATTTGTTGTCCTGTTTGTTCTTTGTATGTGTGATTCATTAAACTATTTTTGGTGATAAAGTCTTTCTTGAAACCATGAAGCTTGTTCTTTTGAGGAAGCTGCGGCCATAAAGCTTTTGACGGGAATTACGTAGATGCGGATGACATGGCATGTCAATATGGCTTCCTAAGAATAAAAGATAAATTGGATTGAACTAGCCTAGGTGTTCATATCAGGTCCTAGCTTTTGATTTACATAAATTTAAAAGATAATTATATGTTCATTATTTCTGGTGCAGCTGCCTCCGGTAAAAGATGAAAGCTTTGGTGATACATTTCTAGCTCTTGAGGCAAATGGAGGGGTATTGGTGACGTTCTACTTTTAAACATTCATGAGCACATGAATGTTTACATTCTACTCTTCTTCTTTTTTTCTCAAAAAAACATTCATGAGTACATGCACAGACACCACGTCATTGTGCTGACAATCATGGGTCACTTCTAAGCATGAACACGTATCTGAACATTGTGTACACATGTCAAAGATGGTACTAGGTTCCAGGGGATAATGCTAAACATATAATTATGTTGGACAGATGGTGCAGTAAGGACATATTGGAAACCTGTTTTCGAAGAGTGTGTGCTTGTTTGGAACAAGCACATTAATGTGGTAACAATTTTTCTATTTGAGTGAGTTTTATGAACCTGATTCCCCCTTTGCATAACCTATCCAATAGGAAAGGAGTTAACTACTGAAGCTCCTTAGAGCAGTTTCTGCAGACTATAGGGACCTGAGTCGTCTGGAAACATGAAGCTTTAATCCCAGCTCTGAGCATAGTTTCACAATATCTACAATAGAATGCTGGTTTGTATATAACCATCATTACCATTTCGTATTACATGGAAAAAGAAGGTCCCCTAAAGAACTACTATGTTTTCACTTTCTGATCTTAATGGAACTCTTACAAACAATCACCTAAAGGTTAGAGAGTAGAGACTCTCAGTTTCCTATATTTACTGTTCTTTGCAGCAATGATGAAGCGATGGTAGACCATTATGCCCTCCAGAGCAATTTTGCATTGAACATTGGTCATGACGGCATTTTTTGAGATTTTTCCGCTTTTTGACATATTCCTAATCTTTGTAGAAGCATGGAAAATAATTATCTTACTAGTTACATCATAAAATAAACATTCTATAGTGAGCTTGTTATAGGTTTGTTATACTAAATAACCTAATTTTCAGTATAAGCAAGCAATGCAAGGAGGATAAAGAGAGGATCAAGGGAAAGAACATTGGATAGGTTATCAATTTCAAGTGATGGAAGATGTTAGACTCTCAGGTAGACTCGATCCATGGATGGTCGTGACAAGATGATTAGGAATGACAGTATGAGTGATAGATTGTTGATCAAGCCAATTCTCATCATTTTGTTTTTTGGATGGGTAAGCCGACCCTCTTCATTGTGAAGCAGAAAACTTCATTCTGATGAATTCTCAAAGGGAAACCCAGGTGCAGAAGGGGTTATTAGAAAGAAAAAATGACTAGGGAAATACCAGATGCTTTTAAATCCACCTAGGTAAAAATGACTCAATCTGAGTTGAAGCCTAGATATTTTTACAGCGGTTCAAGAATCCCATGAAATTTCATGGTTGTCCCAAGGGGATTATGTGAATATCATAAAAGGACTTAAAAAATAACCAAATTTTAGAAAAAATTTCATCCGTACCAAAACAAATTTAAATGACAAATAGCCAACTTGAAAATGAAGAAGTGGGCATGGTATCAAATAGTTAAGACCTAAGAAAGCAAATCTACAAGGAAGATATTGTAAGGTGAGCTTTCAAGCCACATTTGTTCTTGGATCACCTCTCATGCTGCAATTTGCTCTTGTTCTTCATTAAATGAGAAAATAAAAATCGATCTTTTCGGACCAACACATCAGGAACCCTTGTCAACAGATGTTTTTCTATTGCCTTCTACTCTATATCATCTGTAGCTTCTCACATTCCCAGTAAATCAGTACATCCTAGGGACTCTAGTCACTCTCCAAATGGTATTTATCTATTTCCCTAGAAAGAAAAACCCTATTTGTGACAAAACTTAAGGAAGCTCTACTCCAGTTTCAGATATTTATGAAAAATTGAAAGAGGAATCTTGGCATAAAGCATGAAGCACAACACTCAGGTTGGGATTTGTATAGATTAACAAAACAGCTCATAAACAAACAAAATTAACAGGTTCATCTAGCACCACTTATTAAGTATGCAAATAAATAAATGAAAACCACCAGTTTTAAAATAAATAAGAACAACCGTGATTACCAATGAAAAGAAACAGAAAATGCCGGTCATTATATGAGTTCAAAGTGTATAGAAGTAACTACAAAGCATTTGCGAAATATGGACAAAGTGGACTAAACCCACAAAAAAAAAAAAAGGAACTCCATACAAACAATGCATCTTAATTATTTATTTTCTTTAACTATAGAAAGCCAAAATTAAATAAAAAAATAAGTCCCTATATCCTGAACTGCTCCTTCTCCACAATGAATAAACAAAACAAGCAGAAAAATCCCTGGCACTGCCATTTAATCACCAAAAAATTGTTGGTTTCTCAGAAAATCAAATATAATTCAGGCATATTTCAGAGAAACTAGATAAATTTAAAATCCCAGCCCCAAAAGGCTTCAAAACCCAAATAATCCACTGTAGCACAAAGTAATGCTAGAGGACTAAACTTAGCTGAAAATAAACAATGGGGTCCTAATCTTTGGAGCTTTAAAACAAAATAAACCCATAAAACATAAGTATTAACTAACATGCATTAACTATTCGTTAAAAAATTTAAGAAAAAGGACAGAACAGGAGCAATCTTCCAATAAAATCAAGACATGAACCACAGTTAAAGAAGATAAATTTGCAATAAATCCCAAGAAAAATTACTTTTTGCATTCTCATTTAACCATAACAAATAAATATTGAGAAAATTAGGATTAGAATGAAATTACCGGTGAAAAAGGCAAAGCCGCGCTTGGCCATTGCCATGGATGAAGGCCTGAAAAAGGCAAAGCCGCGCTTGGCCGTTGCCAGGGATGAAGGCCCCGAATGGTTGGTGCTGGTGTTCCAAAGTACTTCATACATATACATATACTTATACCAAATGATTTACTGCTCCGACGGGAGTATACTATTCATCTTCTTCATCGGATATAACATAGGCTTCGAACACCTTTTAGATCGGGGGTGCGGTTTGTTTGAGCCTAAGCTCTAAACAATCGAACTAAAGCGCACCTTCAAATAATATCGAGAAATGTGGTTTCAATATTAAAAATTTTTGTGATACTTTTAAAATATATATTTTTTTTAATTATAAAAGTTAACTTTCTAAAATAGTGTGGAATGAGTATATCTACGGAAACTTGAAAATTGACCATCCAAAAATACACAAAATGCATTATTTTCAAAACTTGAAATTCCTTTTTTTTCTCATGTCTGTGCATCTTAATGTCAAGATGATCAATTTGAGTATATTTGAGTATTAAAACAACTACTTCTAGTGAAATGTTTTGGGTGCGCTTTAATTTGATTGTTTAGAGCCTCGGCTCTATATAAACCTTCTTCTTTAGATTAGGATGTAATCCTCTGATCCCATTAAAAAAATGAATTGTATTCAATGGGATATTTTTTACCAGTAGTATGCACCTGCCGTGCAGGTGTATTAAAATGTTATGTATGTAATAATCTTTTTAGGGTGCGGTTTGTATAGGGCTTAGGCTCTAAACAATCAAATTATAGCCTATTTTCAAATAGTATTGAGAAATGTGGTTTCAATATTGGAGATCTTTGTGATAGTCTTAAAATACATTTTCATATTTATTTATAAAATTTAAAGATTCAAAAATATTGCAGATCGACATATCTATGAAAACTTGAAAGTCTTAAAAATTGATGGTCCAAAAATGCGTCACAAAATACACTATTTCCAAAACTTGAGATCCATTTTTTTCTCATGCCCATGCATCTTGATGTCGAGATGATCAATTTGAAGATATTTCGGCACCAAAACAATATATTCTAGTGCAATTTTTTAAGGTAGGCTCAAATTTGATTGTTTAGAGCCTCGGCTCTATATAAATTTTTCCCATCTTTTTAATGTAATTTTATAAGTAAAATAAATTTACAAAATCTAAAATAAAAACATAAAATGAAATAAAATTTAAGATAAATTCTATAATAAAATAAAAATAATAGTTTCTCATACATATATGGAGAAAGCAAAAGAGAAATGAAATACTTTTCATAGCAAAAGAGAGATGAAATATTTTTATGAACAAACAACAATGATTGAAATACTATTTGATTGAATTGACATAAATTTAGTGAAATGAAAAAATTATTTACGCGTTATACTAAATAAGACATAAAATTTTAATACATCAAATTAAGTAATATAGAAAGGATATTATTATAATTATTAATAAATAATCATAGTAATATTTATTACCTATAAAATAAATTTATATTATAGAACTATTCATATGGTATTAAAATAAATTGATATGAGAAACTTAGAACAATAAATTAATATTATTCAATTAAAATTCTAATAGTATAATATAATTGTTGAATCTATAACTAATCAAACTATATTTAATATCGTTATACCAAATGAATTATATTATTCATGTACATATACTAACGACATTTATAATGTCAACCAAAAATATCTCCAAAATAATATTATTATTAATATATAGTTCCATAATTACATTTATAATAATACAATCTATAACTGTAATTCTTTGTGTAATAAATATAATATTCAATAAAATATGACAATTATACTTTTTTTATTTTTAATACTAATTATATTTATTTTGTTTTGAATATTATAATAATTATGAATTATAATTAATTTAATCAAAATAATTAATTATAACCATGTTAATTATTATTGAGAAATATTATTAATGAATATAAAATACATAAAATTTGTAAATTTTTATTTATTATCAATAAATTTATGCAATTATAATTTATTGATAATACAACTTAATTATCATGATCTCCACTAATAAAATTATAATTTTTAAATAGATAGAAAAAATTATAAAGTTTCAATAATTATGTAAGTGTCACTATACTATTGTAATTAATTATTATTATCAAATTAATATTGTGCTAATTGTGTACAACACTATAGTTATGAAAATAAACACAACAATTAGTAAACACTATTATCATTATTCAAATTACTCAACCACAATTGCTCAAGCCTAATGATATTCTTCTTTATTCATGAATCACACAATAAATTAAATTTACAAATTTAATAAATTAGGTTAAATAGCAAATGACACAAATAAATATAATACTAAAGTACAATCAATAAAATAAATTCATTTTGTTACCAAACATTTTAAAAGGGTGTTCAAAATTTGACAGCATCCAAAGATCTATGATTAACTATCATAAAACCCCAACAATTAGAGAATACTATTATCATTGTTCAAATTACTCATCCACAATTACTCGAGCCAAATAATAATTTTCTTTATTTATGATTTACACAATAAATTAAATTTATATATTTAATTAATAAAATATAATTAGGTTAAATGGCCAACGGCACAAATAAATATAGTACCAAACTAGAATCAATAAAAGAAACTCATTTTAACCACAAATTCCAATATAATTAGGTTAAATGGCAAATTGATTGTTAGATTTGAAATCATGTGGCTGAGAATGTGTCGTTGTTTAACCACAAATTCTAAAGTAAAATTTCTTGAATGTTGTGATACACTTTCATTCATGAGATTTTACGTCCAATGGTCAAAAGTGATTGTGACCTTCTTGTACCAAAAATAAATGGCTTTGTAGTATACAATCCCATAAAAAAAATTTTAAAATAAACTCTCTATGTACTAGAAGAAAAATAATGCCTTGTGACTGAATAGAGACCATCCAATTTTTGAAGAAGTAGATATAAGTATTACAAAACTTATAATTCTTTTTTTGTTTTCTTTTAAAAATAATCATCTAGTAGTTTTCCTAAATTTTAGACTTAAACAATCTCTCTAAACAATTTGTGCAAGGGAGTGACATAATATGCTCATGGCGGAACATAGTACACGTGCTCACCTATTATTGTCCCATAAAAAATTATGGAAGTCCCAAAGACATACGTCCCTAAAATTCTTAAAGGGAAATTTACATCCGTACCAATTTTTAAAACCGTTGTAATGAAAAGGGTTTAAAATAGGCTCTTATTATTCAAAAGGACGACCCCTCATGAAATATTTTATTTTTTTGACAAATTTACCCCTAGTATGATTTTTTAGTCATCAGACCAATTGGTAATATCAATTGCCCATTTAGAGGTTTAAGGTGGTCCAATATTTTTAGACCTCATTTTTTGAAGGTTTAAGACCATATTTACACCTCATTTTTTAAATGTTTAAAGCAGTTTGATGTTGGACATCAGTTTTTGAAGGTTTAATGTAGTTATAAAATTAAAAAAATAAATTTAATATAGGGCTGATGTTTAAAATATCGAATAGGGGCAAACATGAAAAGATAAAAAATTGGAGGACCATTACGTACTACCGGTCAAATAAAATGATACGAACATAATTTTCCCAATTCCAAAATGACCGCTGAGCCTTGTGGTAACTCCATTGGATAAAGGATGTGGTTTGTAACAAGGCTTAGAGCTTGCGGAAAAAGTAACGCTGCACATCAAAAACCTAAGAGAAAAAATGTATTTTAGGCATTAGAAACAAATGTGATAGCCTAAAATCTATTTTTTCCCTTGAGTAAGAAATTTGGAAGCTCCACGTAGATCTAGCATATTTATTACTACTTAGAATAAACAGTATAAGATATATTACTTAGGGTTTAAAATCCTTTTTTATAAATTTATAATTTTTAAATTTGATGATCAATTTAAAAGTTTTCCAATATTGAAATTCCAATTTTAAGGGAGATTTGATATATGGATTTAATCTTTTTATAAAGTCAAAACGTTATACTAACTTTCTTTTTTAATCATTATTATAAAGCGAAACAACTAGCTCCAAAATATAGGACTTCATGATATATAATTAAAATTGAATAAAAAATTCTGGTATTACCCATGCTTCCCATTTCTTTTCAAAAAGAGAAAAAACTTTTAAGTTAATGAATATGTAAAGAACGTGGTTAAAAATAAAGCCTAGACTTCAGGAAAATAGTAAAGCCTCACCCCATAATCCCACCATAAAATAAAAAAAGTTACGACATTAGAATATCAATAAAATGGTCAAACCACCTTCACGAAATCTTTGATGTGGCTAAATCTACTAATTTATCATTTCCATTACGTTACCTTTGACTATTTTAGTAAAATAATACCCAAAAACTGCTTTTATTATAAAATTGAAAAGTTAAATAGATCGTCGTATTTTGGTAATTTAGCCTCACTTAAGTACCAATGTTGCAAATACTCCAACTTGTTTCATGTTCCAAACTAGAACCCAAAACACATTTTTCAATGAAATTTCTTCTTCTAGGTTCGAACAAGCAATGTTATTTACGTCATTATTCTTGAGCCAAATGCGAAATTCTTCCCACTATTCACATTTCCGAATCAAAAATGTTTGTGTTTTAAAATCCAAAATAATTAAAGGCATTTTGGTAATTTAACATCGCTTATATTATACTTTAAACATTCAAGGTAATACTTTAAACATTCAAAATACTCCTATTTATTCAGGATTCTACTGGTGATCTACAAATTTGTGGGCATTTTAAATCGATAAGTTGCTTCAGTGAAATGATCTTATCAAATGTCATAATTTCCATTCATATTCAAAGTTCCAAACTGGAACCCAAAATATATTTTTTTCATTAATATCTCTCGCTAACTGTTTGGAATGCAGAATAAACGTGGGATTTTTATATTGTTTGGCTTAAGTGGGACTAATCCAAAATTGCCCTTACTAATTTTGTATTCTATTTTCGCATAAAATCTCTTATTTGAGTTAGAATCAAGAATAAGTCAACGCATTTTACTGATTTAGCGCTCGCATATTGGGCTGGCAATGGGCCACGCTCCTGATCCCTATAGTCCAACCCGAACCTAGACTGAAGAAGACATGGCTCAGGCCATGCCATCAGGCCATATTTTGTAGCTTAGACCCTAGTTTTTTAGGGCCTTTGGGTTCATTACATGCCCTCCTGCCATATATCTTTTTAATGTTAATGTTTATCTTAGAACTAGTAAAGGGTGCGGTTTGTAAAGAGCCAGGGTTCTAAACAATAATAAAAAAAAACGTGCACCTTCAAATAGTGTCGAGAAATGTGGATTCAATACTGAAAATCTTTGTGATAGCTTTAAAACATATTTTCATCTCTAATTATCAAATTTAAATATTCAAAACCAGTGTAGATCAACCAGATCTATGAAAACTTGAAAATCTTGAAAATTCACGGTTAAAAAATGCATTATAAGATTCATTATTTTCAAAACTTGAAATCTATTTTTTTTTCTCATGTCCATACATCTTGAGGTCGAAATGATATTTGGGCAGCAAAACAACATCTTCTAGTGAAATTTTTGAGATGCACCCCAATTTGATTGTTTAGAACCTAGCATTTATATAAACTTTTCCCGAAATTTTTGATAGATGACTGGGATTATGTCATTGACCTTCGAATCAAAACCTCTAAAAGTAAGGATGGGGTGTGTATAAAATTGCAAACTTAAACAATTAAAGTAAAGTGAACTACCAAATTTTATGATAGGATATAATTTTGGTGTCGAAAATTTTTAGAATTGCTCGATAATCCATTTTCATGTTTAATTATGAAATTTTGAACCTTAAAAATAGTTCAAATCAAGTATATCTATAAACACATAAAAATTTTGAAAATGAATGGTCCAAATAATATGTTGCAAGATTCACTATTTTTAGACTCAAAATCTTTTTTTTTTTTTTATATTCATGCATCTCGATGTTGAGATGACCAATTAGAAGGTGTTCCAACTTCAAAACAACATTTTACGATGGACTTCTTAGGTGCACCTTATTTCAACATTTTAAAATCTACATTTTAAAGTCGCAACCTTATATAAACTTTCTCTTTCTATTCATACAAACCTCTTAGGTTGGCTCTATTTTGTTGCAAAGCTTTTCACTGTGTGAAAAGTTATTTCTTTTGAAAAGTATGCAAAGCTCTCCATCCAACCAAATTGGCTTTCACAATAAATTCCAGTGATTTTATGCGAAAATGACCTTATCATTTTAAGCTCTTTTATATTCATAGATGTTTCCTTCCATTCGCTCTAATTTTGGTGATAAGGTCGATCTAGCTCTTTGGCATTTTTTTTTTTGTGGGGAAAGTCAAGGTTCTAAAAAAGGATCGTTGACCTGGATCCCGCATCTTTAATTTTTTATCCATTCGGAGGATCGGCGGTCCGCTTTACCAAACCGATCATTAACAAATAAATAAAATTTTGAAATGAAATAAATATATAAAGTTGGACCTAACTGGTAGAACTGGTCAGAATTGGCCGTCGCATGGGCCGGCTGGTCCCTGACAGTTTCTGATCCTGATCGCTAGTCCCAATCTGAATCGGTATTTTTTTAGACTTGGATTAACCCATAACTGGTTGAAATGTTGAAATTGAGAGTACATTTCTATGTTCAACACTTTAAAAGATAAAAAGAACTCATTCAATCATCTCAAGAAATTCCATTGCTTGAATAAGAGATTATTTAGATGGAAAATTTCCAAAGTTCCCTAACATGCTAATAAAACATGGAAAAAGTATACAAAGAAGCTATTTACTCATACAAGGAGGTCACACTAACTCTTCTCTATCATATTTCAAATTAGGTGGTTATCTTCTCTATCATATTTCAAATTAGGTGGTTATCTTCTCTATCATATTTCAAATTAGGTGGTTATGAGTGTGTTATCGTCTAAACTCAAACTTCTAAAAAAAAAAAAAATTCAAACTTTGTGTCACATCCCCAAACCATCTAATTATCCAATCCCATAAAAACATATAGAATGTTGCCCATTATATTATGTCAAATTCACTTCTTGGATTTGGAGTCCAACAGGATTGCAAGGGATCTGATTCCGATGCAGCTGGTCCGGATAAGGCATCTCTTAAATTGGACTGAGTGATGAGAACGAAAAACACCTGCCGGAACAATTTGCTTTGAATATTCACAAGAATTTGTTTTTTCTTCTTTGGGAGGGGTAGGTACCTCAACATAAACTACTTGTCGCTTTCTCAATATTTTGAAAATTCTCATATATTTTAGGGTCCGAAATTGGGTGATAGATTGGACTCTATTAAGATTTAATTTCGAAAATTCTTCTAACGGGCATATGATCATGACTTACAATAGTTGATAATTGAGGTGCATTTTGATTAGCAAAAAATGTTCAGGATGCTCAAATGGTGTATAAAAAATGCTGTAGGTGTGTGCTCCACTAAGTACAACTAAAAATAATTTTAAAAATAAATTGACCAAACAACTAATAAATATTTCAAAAGTATTTTGGTTAATTTTTTTTTTACAAATTATATTTGGACATAGTTTCTATGAGTTCCAGGACTCATATGTGCATATGTATCCTAGACTAAAAGTCCATCCTAAAGGTAGACTTTGGGCACAAATTTTTAGAGATATATGACCTGGTTATGTTGATCTAAAGAAATTTTGTTTTTGAAATTTTGTTTATTTATTTATTTAATTTTTTTGGCACTATTTATTCTGGGCGTCCTTTTCTTAACATCTACATTAAAAATATACATGTGTCCCTGACTCGCATGTATATTTTTAGCATTTGTTTTTAGGTACAACTTATTGAGAGGTGTTGATACTAAGTTTGCATAAAAGTTTTAAGATTAAAAAGTTATATGTAATTGTGGTCATTCAGTTTCTCCCCTCGTAATCTAAACTATTGTGAGGGTGCCATCCACATTACAATATACTTTTCCTAAAAAAAATGTACATAACCCATCGATCTTGTAAAACCAAATTAAGATACACATAAAAAATCTAAAAAGGTTATTTTGATGTTGGAAAATCCTTCAATTGATCATTTTGATCTAGAGACTTGTAGAGATTAAAATAATTTATAGTCCTAAACAAAGCGGATCTTTTAATACATTATCTAGACCATTTATTTTCAAAAAATTTCTAAACATTTATACATCTGCTCAATCTACACCGTTTTTAGTGCTTTAAATTTATTGTGAGAAAAAGTAATGTTTCGAGCTATCACTGGGATTTTTAACGTTGGAACTACAACATCGAGTAGTATTTGGTAATCGGCCTTGATTTTTAAGCATTGTATAAAATCACACCTTTCATAAAATTCCCACGTTGATAAATTTCCTGGATGTTCTTCCAAACGTCTTAACCAAGGTCTAGGGAAATATTGATTTGGATCGGGAATTATCAGGAGCAACCTGATTTCTACGAAACATTGAGAACCGGTTGGTTCCCCCCATGACACGGCCAGCTCTAGCCGGTTCTTTGAAAGAACCGTGACAGAACAAGTTATATCGGAGAACCAGTCAGAACCAGCCCCACTTTTTTTTTATTTTTTAATTTGTATAATTTTCTAATGATTGGTTCAGTAGACCGGATCCCTAATCCACTACATTGGACTCAAAATCCGACTACGCAACCCTATTCATGCATGATCTTAACAAGTGATTTAAAAACAAGTGGGTCTCTTGGTCCGACACGAGAAACCGGTCACCCCATGCCGATTCTATCAACAAAATATAAATTGTCCGGGTCTGAAAGAGAGCGGGTGATTTGCTTAAGTGAAACAACAGTTTGCCATAGTAAAAACACCAATGCACCGATCCCTACCTATTTTTTGACAGTTCTCTATTTTTTCTGCACAGTAAATCAGTCATTCGGACCCATCGATTCGTCGATCCATGCCTGTTTTTATGTTGCCTAATTTGAGTCATGGATCAGTCTTTCTAATCACTGGTCTTAACAAATGCGGGGTAATTTCAAGGTGCTTATTTCTATTTTCGCTAAAGTCGAGGGCCTTATTTCCGTTCTTAAAGGCACATGCATTATTATTAGGGTATGGTTTCTATAAGGTTGCAACTTTAAACAATCCAATTACGGCGCACCTACAAAGTTCATCATAACATGCAATTTTGGTGTAAAAAATTCTTAGGATTATCTTAAAATCTAATTATAAAATTGGGAAAATTAGATACATATCCGTTATATTTTACGTTATTACGGATGTACCAAATAGTTTCTGTTATTACATGTATGTCTATTTTTTACTTTTTATAACGTAATTTTTTAAAAAAGACAACTTTAGCTCTTTTCGGATGTTGAACATTCAAAAATTACATACATACCCTTTTTGGACATCCAAAAATTACATACATACCTTTTTTTTTTTTTACTTTTTCGGATGTTGAACATCCGAAAATATGACATTTTCGAATGAATGGTTTTGGATGTTGGACATCAGAAAATATCACATTTCGAATGTTCAACATTCGAAAATGTGACTGCGAAATGTAAAAAATGGGAATGTGAACGTTTAACTTTCGGGCTATTTTTGGATGTTGAACATTCGAAAAACCCTTCAATTCGGATGTTCAGCACCCGAAAATGGGAATGTGAACGTTACACTTTTGGCTTATTTTCAGATGTTCAACATCGGAAAAAAGGTAAAGTCATCTTTTTAAAAAAACTATGTTATAAATAGTAAAAAACGGACATACATGTAATAACGGAAACTATTTGGTACATCTGTAATAATGCAAAGTATAATGGATATATATAATTTTCCCTATAAAATTTTAAACAAAAAATAGTTAAAATCAAGTAGATCTATAAACATATAAAAATCTTGAAAATGAACTGTCTAAATAATGTGTTGTACGATACACTATTTTTAAGACTCAAAATAAAATTTTATTTTCATATTCTTATATGTCGATTTGATGCTTTTCATTATTAAAACAACCGGATTTTTACAGTGCATCTTTAATTCTAATGTTGTAACCCTACCTTATCCAAACTTTTTCCTTATTAATAAGAAAACATGAGTGCAGGTGTACATGGTGTCGCTTCGATTCACGTGCCATTTTTTATTTGACTTGAGACCCCCAATGCCGTCTTATTGATGGCCCTCCTTTTAGCTAAGCAACAATTGGTCAATTTGTGGCACAATTCCATAGAAACAAGGTAGCCTGCAAACAACTCATGGGGAGCCAATAAATTATGGGGAAAAGTTTATACAGAGTAAAGGCCCTAAACAATTAAATTAGAGGTTACTTCCAAAATTTTACTGGAAGAGGTTGTTTTGACGTTTAAATATTATCAAATTGATCATCATGACATTAAGATCTTGACATCAAGATGCATGAACATGAAAAAAATATAGATTTCAAATTTTAAAAATAATGCATCTTGTAATATATTTTTTGACAGTCAATTTTTAAGATTTTTAAATTTTCATATATCTGCTTGATCTACACTATTTTAAAAACTTTAAATTTTAAAATTTAATATAAAAATATTTTTTTAAGTCTATTACAAATGTTTTTCGTATTAAAACCATATTTCTTGACACTAGTTGAAGGTGAGTTCAAATTTGATTGTTTAGAGCCTCGGCTCTATATAAACCGCACCCATAAATTATTGACTCAAATAGTGACATAATCAATCCAATAATACCAATTTGATGAGGGAAAAGTGTCCAATGAATGGCCAACTCAAGCTATTCTCCTGCACTCTCCTTAGTCCCTACATGTCTCAAAGATAATTTTTCAATTAAAAAATTTAGACTTTGATAATCTGAACTACAACAATAATGTAAGTTTGAAGATTGTCTTTTATAGAAAATATGAATATTTTTTTATGAATTCCTTTTCTCCACCGTCTAGTGGATGTAACACTTTTTGACATCGATCTTAAAGATGGACGTCGGCTGACTCACCAAAACCCTGTCCTTTAATGAAAGCGTAGTTCCTAACGATTTGAAAAAGGATGTGGTTTTGTATAAGGTGGAGGCCCTAAAGTATCAAAGTAAGACGTACCTTCAAATTCTATCGAAAGATGTTGTTTTATTACTAAAAATATTTTTGATGGACTGAAAATATATTTTCATTTCTAATTATAGAAATTTAAAACTCCAAAAATAGGGTAGATCAAATAGATCTATGAACGCTTGAAAATATTGAAAAATAACAGTCCAGAAAATTCATTACAAGTGGCACTAGTTCTAAGAATTGAAATCTATTTTTTTTTCTCATGTCTATATATGGTTGAGATGATTGATATGAGAAGTTTTTACCATCGAAATAACCTCTTCTAGTGAATTTTTGATGTGCGCCTTCATTTGATTGTTTAGAGCCTCACTCTTATGTAAACTTTTTCCTTTGGAAAAATCGTTGTGAATTTGTGAATTTGATCGATTCTCAAGGCTATAAAAATACAAAAAGAAATTACGAATTAAAAAAGGAAACAATAATAAAATGTTGTGCTATGTTGAAATTGGACCGGATCACCAGGTCCCTAATAGATTTGTCCAATTTTCTAATGGATGTAAGTCCATGAGAGCTAGGTAGATTCCTGATTCTGGCAAGAAACCAAGCTGGTCTAGATCATAGTTAGCAAGTCGCCAATTTAATCACGACTTCTTCAAAAAAGCCGTATTTTTTTGAAAAACGATTTAATCTGCGCCTTTTTCAATGGATCGGTAAAAATACAAGATCTTTTCAAGAAGAAGTTTAAAGCATGACTTTTTCAAATTTGAAAAAATCGTTTAAAAAATCTTTCCTATTAATACACTCTGATTTATTTATTTATTTTTTGGAAAGTTCAATATATTTTTCCCATTTTATGAAATTTCTATTTCTATTTTTATTTCTATTCTCTGAAACTTTCTCTCATTATCTGCTATGGATATGGTGCGTGTTTTGTCGGGTGGTAATGGGTAGACAATAGTTAGCAAGTATTGGGTAGACAATTTCTTTCTAGAAAGATGAAAATTTAATTCACATACCCTATACTTATGATTTAGAGATATATCACATTGAATATTTGAAATTTATATTTATAAGGAGGTCATTTTTATACTGAGTGATATATATACAGTGAAAGCATTACTCCTCACTACTATTAAATTTTTCTATACTGAGTGATATATATGTCTAGAGTTTTAAATTTTCTACTATTTTAAATATATCTGATTTTTTGACTTCGATTTTTTGAGCCTAGGCCGATATATCACGATCTCTTTATATTAAGTGTTTTTGCCGATCCATATTTTTTACCCGATGTTTTTATCTGACTTTTTAAAATAAAAACGATTAGTTTTCGATTTCATGGTGAGCCGATTTATTGATAATCCTTGATTTGCTAACTATGGTCTAGATCAATTCCCAATCCATATAGATGATTCGCAATCCAAACCGCCATTTTTTCGACCATTGGTTCTAACTCAAGAAATCTCCATAATCTTTGTAGAAATAACCCTCAAATGGCTTCCTAGATAATAATAACACTACTTTAGAGCCATTTAAGGAAAATAGAACACAAAAGAGAAAGGAATGCTGAACATAATGTGTAACCGTTCATTTCATTCTTAAAATTGAACTGGAATAGTTAACCGAACATAAGGCTAAAAGCGGTTTAATCGGCCTAACTAGTAAACGAGCCGATTCAACCGTTCTAACTGGGCAAGTTCCGGATGGCCAAAAAATTATTGAAAAAAATAAAAAAGATGAAAAAAATATATATACTAAAATAAGAAAAGCATACAAATAATGATTAAAACAAAACACATTCAAATGAAGTTGAAAATTAATGGAAAAAATAGATTTTAAAAGAGAGTATTAATGGCTAAAAATAATTTTTAATATAATATTTACCATAATATAAAAAATCTTAAACAATTGTATCATATGTCAAATTTTTTATTTTTGAGATTTTATATACATTTCTTTTTAATTTTTATTTTTAAAATACTAACCGGTCACCAAAATCGTCTGAAACCAGAATCAGCAAGGGGTCGGTTCCGATCTAACCGGGCGGTTACCGGTTAGATTGGCCTCACTATCTCATGTATTAAACCTAGGTGGGGTATAGTACTCAAATTAAGAGAATCGGTTTCTATATGGAAAAAAAGGTAGGCGTTTCAATAAATATGAGGTAGACGTTTCAAGAAATATGGCACGGTGTTTCATTTTCACAAAAAGCTTGATTCCCTCTTTAGTCCTTCATTCATTGATTTCCATTTATGAGAATGGCTTTTGTGGAGTGTTAGGAAGTTCGAAAAATTTTATTTTGAACTTTAAATCTAATTAATCACGTACTTACAGCCACCCGATTTAATATCTGATGGACAAGCGTGACTGTGATATCTTTATACTAAAAATAAATGATCTCTTTGCATATATATATTTTTATATTTAATAGAGTATAAGATCCATAATGGTTATTTACTTTGTTTCCAAATCCACATTAGTGGGGCTGATCGTTCACTTATATATCTATGTTAGATCAATGATCTAGATTATATATATATTGGTCTAAATTGGTTATCTAGAAAAAATTAAAAATAAAATTAAGACAAAGGTTCATGTAGTGGCAATTTAGAGTGGATATAAAAAATATATGATAATTTTAATATATATATATATATATATATATATATATATATATATATATATATATATATATATATATATATATATATATATATATATATATATATATATAGACAGAAAAAAGCATAGTATAAGCTTACCATATGAACCAAACTTCAATGAAAACCAAGTCCCTACAAAAGCTAGGCCAATACAAATGAATATTGTTCTATTAGAACTATGTCGAAAAGAAATAGCAGAACTCCTACAAAGAAAGCTCATAAGACCAAGTTCTTCACCTTGGAGCTGTGCAGCTTTTTATGTCAATAAAAATGCTGAAAAAGAAAGAGGAGTTCCTAGACTGGTTATAAATTATAAGCCATTAAACAAAGTTTTAAAATGGATAAGGTATCCAATTCCAAATAAAAAAGATTTATTAGACAGAGTTGCTCAAGCTTGTATATTTTCAAAATTTGATATGAAATCAAGATACTGGCAAATCCAGATTCAAGAACAAGAAAAATACAAGACTGCATTCAATGTATCCTTTGGACAATACGAATGGAATGTAATGCCTTTCGGTTTAAAAAATGCACCATCAGAATTCCAAAAAATCATGAACGATGTATTCAACTCTTATTACCATTTCATGATAGTCTATATTGATGATGTCTTAATATTCTCTGAATCTATCGATCAACACATTAAACATATAAATACATGTATCCATGCTGTAAGCCAAGCAGGCTTAGTTGTTTCTGCCAAAAAGATTACACTTTTCAAAACCAATATCAGGTTTTTAGGACATATGATACACCATGGTACTATTATCCCAATAGATAGATCCATAGCTTTTGCTGATAAATTTCCTGATAAGATTCTTGATAAAACTGAACTACAAAGGTTTTTAGGATGCCTCAATTATGTAAGTGATTTCTATCCTAACCTTGCTTTGGATTCTAAACCATTATATGATAGACTCAAGAAGAATCCTCCTCCTTGGTCTGACACCCATACTCAAGCAATAAAGGTAATAAAGAGTAAGGTCAAAACCCTTGAATGCCTTTCTCTTCCTCATCCCACTGCTTTCAAAATCATTGAATGTGATGCATCGGATAAAGGACTTGGTGGAATATTAAAACAACAAATTGATTCAAAAGAACAATTATTACGTTACACATCCAAGGCTTGGAATTCCACGCAATTAAATTACTCTATGGTTAAAAAAGAATTACTAGCCATAGTCCATTGTGTTACAAAATTTCAAAGTGATGTTTTAAATCAACATTTTCTTATCCGTACGGATTGCAAAGCCGCTAAAGATATTCTGCAAAAAGATGTCTAAAATTTGGTTTCTAAACAAATATTTGCCCGCTGGCAGGCTATTCTCTCTGCCTTCGACTTTTCTCTTGAACATCTTCCCGGGTCTTCTAATTCTTTACCCGATTTTCTGACCCGTGAATTTTTGCAAGGGGGGCAACACTGACGCCAACGATGAATCACCACTTTCACTTGCACTCCAATTATTCCAAGATAACCTATCTTATAAAGATCTTTCATCCTTAAATATGGGCTCCCGAGGCAATACTCGCCGGGGAAAACAACCCATGCACTCTTTAGTTCCATATGAAGGGGAACCTTCACCCCTGAATATTCGCTCACCATCTCAATCCCCAGTTCATCAAATTACATACCCA
Organism: Amborella trichopoda; assembly: GCF_054954075.1. Taxonomy (NCBI): domain Eukaryota; kingdom Viridiplantae; phylum Streptophyta; class Magnoliopsida; order Amborellales; family Amborellaceae; genus Amborella; species Amborella trichopoda. The sequence goes on along the minus strand of NC_142344.1, from coordinate 38,787,871 downwards.
GAAGCCCGAACTTCAATTCCTACATTTTCACCAGCCCAATCCAAATCCACTCTTCCTACCAATACTCCAAGATCCGAATACATTGAAAGGGCCTTTTTAATGGACATTACCATTGATGAACATCAGGTTCACATGGACCCAAGCAAGCTTGCACCATTATACCTATTAAATCATCTTAATCATATCAATGGGGTTAAGACCAGAGAGTATTATGAAGCCATTCTAATGGAAACAGGGTCCATCTCTGTTGTCCACTACTTTCAACAAAATACCCGAATCATAGCCTATTCAAAAGTACAGATAAAGAAATTGCTTCCTTATACTGAGTGGGGTTCTAATCCCGCACAAGGCAAAAAATTACAAAATCCTGAATTTTTTTATAAGTATTTCAAATATGCTGAGTACATAGAAGCTTGGCATAAATTTTTCTATTATCAAAACCCTAACAATACTCATAGCTGGTATTTATAATTCCGGCTACCAATTTTTGAAAGGTTCCCCACTTGGTTTCAAAACTGGTATTTCGTGTGGGGATCAACTGCTATGATTTTACCTTCTGCTTTTAAGGAGTTGCAGGAGCAATTTATACAATACAATAATATCAATAATTCAGTTGACACTCACCTTTACTTTATGGCCTTATACCAAATCCCTTGGATTATGAAATGGGATTATACCATATCACCCAATACTTCCAATGATTATACATACATCCCACGCTTGGGAAAAACCATTTCTGTAAAATGGTGGGATATCTTTCAAATGGATCTCACCAAAGCCACTCCAAAAAGAATACCACCCAAAGCACCTATATACCAGGAAAACCCAAATACTCCAAACACTTCTTTTGATTTTCCTACCTACCTGCGAAATATGCTTCAAACCAACCCACATGCTTCCAAGGAAGAACTGGAAAAACAAATGAAAGAGATCTTTGCTGAAGCAGGAAGAAAACCCACATCTTCCGAAGAAACAGTTCAGTCCTCTCCACTACACACCAATAGGTACCTCCAACTCAGTCAGAAGGATTCAGAAGAAACAGATCCAGACGAAACGGATCCAGAAGAAGATGATCCAGACGAATTCAGCCAGAGACCATGAATTGATCATCCATGACATCACCATCCAGAAGTAATAACGACAATAGCACGACATCATATGGGACAAACAAGGGTCCCACCACAGACAGCAAACACTGTACTCAAATTGTAATAAGGCCAAAAGAGCCACTGTGCATAGATGCTTTACTTTTTTATTTTTTTGTACAAAGAGCATCCCCCTATGCTCGTAAGCTTTGTCCACTAGCACCTCTCTCTCTTTTGTCGTATTCTACCGACACTCTCCTTTGTCGCATCTGCCGACAGCCTGACCCCTCTCCTTTGTCAGGATGTGCCGACGCTCTCTCTTTCTTGTCCCCATCTGTCAACTAAGGCATCTCTCTCTTCTGTTCTCTTCTGCTAATGCTTGCCAGCTGGCCCATATTAAGATTCCTTTCAAAAGCCTCAATCCTTATAAAAGGAAGGCTCCTCCCTCGTCTGAAGCAGGGCCTAACTTCTCTCCTCTTCTCCTATCCTAAAGCCTTGAAGCCTCTGAGTCTCCCTGAAACCTCTGAGTCTCCCTGAAACCTCTGAGTCTCCTTGAAACCGCTGAGTCTCCCTGAAATCGTTGAGTCTCCCTGAAACCGCTGAGTCTCCCTGAAACCGCTGAGTCTCCTTGAAACCTCAAAAACCCAGTCAGATCTCTGCAGTCTACCTCTACAACTTACCTCTGAACCTTGAACCTCAGAAACCCTGTTACCTGAACCTTGCAAACCTCAGAAACCCAGTCAGATCTCTGCAGTCTACCTCTGCAACTTACCGAAACCCTGTTATCTGAACCTTGCAAACCTCAAGAAACTCTGAACCTTTCTCACAGCCAAAATACACCTGTGCAAACCTCTGCAACAGTTCATACACAATTCCTATCAGAAGCTATCTTCGCCCTCATAGCTGAACCAGGTTCTTTCTTACCTCACTCTATACGTATGTGTGATTGTAATCTCACAGATTTGCCTTCATATTGCCCTCAGCACTGGAAACTATTTTCCAGTTACTGTTTGTGTGCTCAGTAAGTTCTTTATCTCTCTGTTTATACCTCTCTAAAATCTCTGTTTTATTTACTGTCTTCATGTAATATCTTTCTTTCTTTCCTCTGTAATATCTCCCCGTTTTCATCTTGTAAGCACATGTGAATATTAATAAAATGCTAGTGTGATTTTCTGTAAGAATTCTATGCCTGCCTGTTATGCAGTTTAAAATTTTGTTCAATATTAAGATAGGTAACACTAGTTACGCCCAGTGGATAGTACTTGATATCTCAATAGTTCCATTCATAGGAATCATATTATTCTGTTTAAATTATTATAGAATTCTTCAATCATTAATAACTTACAACAGCTTGCTGTTCACATACCTGTTATAATTCCTGAAAATAGCTTTCAAATAAACGTGAACACCTGAAACATAAAACCCAATAAATAAAACTTCATCAAAACAAAACAAATGACAGTGCTGTAGATCCTGGCGCAAAGTGGTATCAGAGCCATACAGTGAAACACTGTCAAACAAAATACAACAGTAGAACTATTCCACAGAGGAACTGTGCAAACAGTTACAGCTGTAGAATTTGTAAAACTGTTCTTTCTACTTCATAAGTTAAGATAAAGATACATTCTACCATAAGAAATTAAGTGAGATTGACCTCCAAGAAAGTTGGTCTGAGAGTTAAGACAAGAGACAAGTGAACGCCGACGCGAAAAGTACCGCCAAGGCCAGGAGAGCCGCTTAGGGAAAAAAGCTAAGGCCACTGAATGTCCAGATTGTCATTATCCGCAACCTACGGATGACAAATCTCATAAAAAATCTTACTGGTAAAACTGTACCTTCATCTTCAAAACTTAGAATTAAGAATAAAGAACAAATTATTATAAATGACATTGAGGAAAATATCCAAAATTGGAATATTCCTAAGGTACCAATTCATGATGTTTATAATAAAGGAGCGTTTAAACTAAAGATGGGTTATGCCATCAAAACTGTAGAGGAAAGTCTCTCAGTAACGCAAAACTAAAAAGACTTTCACCTACTCTCGAAAAAAGTAATAGAAAAATATAAAGAAAATAATTATAAATATTTACACATTGGCCTCATTCAAATAGCCGTAAAACCTTTGACCCGATTAGGGTTAAACACTTCTGTGCTTGTATGCCTAAGAGATACAAGACACAATATATTCACCGACTCTCTACTAGGCATGGTTGAATCCAGCCTCTGTAGCGGACCAATTTATTTTAACTGTTTTCCTAATTTTTCTGTTTCTTTAACCGACCCAAATATCCTAGACATATTAACAATAAATCTTAAAACACATGGATTTAACATGGTCCATGGTTCACAAAATCTTGCTATAGTCTATAGAATATACTATAAGGTCATGAATACATTAAGTCCCAATACCTTAAAACTTGATCAAAAAGATAAAACAATTTTGTTCCAAACAAATATAGAAAAATCTAATATGATAGTTCCAAAAACCATAAAATGGTCAGATATAATTCTACCCTAATCATGGGCATTACAGAATGCCAATCAACCACAAGAAATTCCTCAACATCATATTCCTAACCATATAATAGAACATACAGATGGAAATATAGAAATACAATTTCAAAATTTTCAAAATACAAATTTACATATACAAGATGATATTGACATTAATAGGAAGAGAAATAGTAAACAGAATATAAGGAAATCAATTTCTCACAACCCAAATGTTATCATATTACCTCCTCCTAGTCATCCTTTTCCATCCAATAATCAAATATCTTCATCCAATTCAAACATACAATTTCAAGGAACACATAGAACTAGAGATCATATTATAATTCCAACATATACATCAACACCTCATCCGACAACGTCTAATACTGAACCCAGTATAGACGAATTACAAGACTTCCAAGTTTGTACATTACAACTTGAGGAAAATAATGATGATATTCAATATTCAGAAGAATATATAGCAGCCTATCTAGCCGCCAAGCTAGAAAGGAAACAAAGAAAAATAAATAAAGCTTTTATTAAAAAAGATTATTTATCAGAAGAAAATAAAAATATCCGAGAATGGTATTTAAAAAGATTCCAACCACCTAGACTATTAGACTTACTACATAAAAAATATAATAAATTTCTTCACAAAGAAAGATTAAATATAGGATTTTTTCAGTGGCTAAGGGATATGTGTTTAGAGAAAAACATTACTATTCCCCCATTCAATAAAATTCAAACAATAGAAGAAAAGACATATATAAGTACTGATGGTACTACAACAGCTAGTACACATCCACCTGAAAAAAGTATTATACTTAAAGCAGGTATCCCAAAAAAGAATGAGCCTATACACTCCTCATCCTTCTATGATATAGTGGCTACACCATACAAAGCCATACCCAAAGAAATAAATAAAAAACAAGAATATATACCTCATATTGTAGAACAGAATAATTATACAAACCTATATTTACAATCTCTTGGAAAGCAAACTGAAAGGATAGAGAGGATAGTATCCAAAGAAATACCTACGATATCTCCCATTCCTAAATCAGTATTATTCAAACCACCTCCTGAGTTAAATAAAAATAAATTCCACATTGGAGAAAATAATAAATCCCTTATGGATCAATTAATATCAAAACTATCTCAACTAGATTTAAAAGGAGTACCTTCATCTCAAATCAATATTCCTGCACCAACCATTACTTCCCAAATACCTGAGTCATCTGACAAAGGCAAAGCCATCCTACCTGAACATGAAACAATGATGCTTACAGAAGAAGAACCCATAATAGAGGATACAATCCAAAATCAAGAAAAAGCATTTATGGATACTACACCTCTAATGGATAGCATCAATAAAATAGCTTATGGAAAATATTGGAAACCCATAACAGCCTTACCATATCATAAGAGACCTACTCCTGTTGATATTCAAATGGAAGAAGATTCAATATAACAGGCAGTATCTTATTCTGGAAGATCAATAGTCAATTGGCAAATAGATGGTCTATCAGAATTAAAAATATTAGATGTCATGAGACATATGACCATGTATGCCTCTGCAAATAAAATGGCAGGAAACCATGATCAAGAAGTTGCCAAAGCAATAGTAAATGGATTTACAGGATGGTTAAGGGGATGGTGGGATTTTTATGTGGATGATGATACCAAACAAAGAATTTTAAACAATACTAGACAATGGACTGGAAGAAATGAACAGAATCAAGAGGTTATATATACAGAAAGTGATGCTGTCAATACCCTGATATATACAATCACTTTACATTTTGTAGGCAGTACCTCATTACTAGCAGCAAGATCAGAGGATCTGCTTTCTAATTTACGCTGTCCTACTTTGTCCCATTATAAATGGTATAAAGATGTATTTTTCTCAAGGCTTCTAATACGAGAAGATTGCCAGCTAGACCATTGGAAGGAAAAATTCATAGCTGGTCTTCCTTATCTATTTGCAGAAAAAGTCAAAGAAAGACTTCGCAAGAAACATAATGGAATAATAGTATATTCATCATATATACTCGGAGAACTCTCCGCAGAAATATGTGCAGAAGGCTTAGCCCTATGCACTGATATGAAATTAAAAAGACAAATAGATAAACAAAAGCTCACAAAGAAAAAAGAACTTGAAGATTTCTGTGAGCAATTTGGCTATTACTTAGATAGAAAAAATATGCCTGATTATATAAAAAAGAAAAAGAAAAAATACAAAAAAGAAAAATATAAAACCAAGAAGAAAAATAAGGACAAAGAATATTATAAAAAGTCAAAAAGAAAATTAATAAATAAATTTTCCCCAAATACAAAGAAAATGCACAAATTACCGGTATGTTATAAGTGTGGTAAAATAGGACATTATAAACACCAATGTAAATTAAAGAAAAAAATAGAGTCATTAAATTTAGATGAGATAACCAAATCAAAATTAAAAACTATAATATCTTATGATTCTTCCTCCTCTACTTCTAGTGAATCTTATATAGAAGATCTAGACAGTAATAATCTTGATTTTATAGAAACAGATAGTTCTTCCACTGAAACCAATACAGAATCATCAGAGGACTGTAGTTGTCCGTTACCTCAACATAATGTTCATACACTCACTCAGGAAGATAATTTTATTCTGGACATTATAGATAAAATAACTGATCCTAATGAAAAAAGAGCTATCATTACTCAATTTATTAATATTACCAAAAATAAATCCAAATCACCTATTATCAAAAATCCAGATGAATATAATTTCTCTGCTATTATCAAAAGAGTAAGTGATCAACACACTTCTCAAAAAGAACCTACAATCTCTGATCTCAAAAAATAGATTAAAGAAATAAAAACTGAAATAGTACAATTAAAAGGAAGAATTCAAATATTAGAATTACAACAAATGTCTCAACAGGATTCTGAGACAGACGAAATAGAATTTAACGATTTGATTACTGATAACCCAATAGACCCAATAGAAACTATTGAATCCTCAAAAGAAGAAATAATACCAAATTCTTCAGTTAATTTGATAAATAAAATAGTTATACAAAAATGGTTTGTCCAAGTCAAAATCATTGTTGCAAAAAACTATAGTTTTGAAACATCAGCCCTTATAGATTCAGGAGCTGATCTCAATTGTATAAATGAAGGACTTGTACCTTCAAAATACTTTGATAAAACTACTCCGATATTAAATACAGCAGATGGCAGTAGATTATTTATCAAATATAAATTATCTAATGCTTCTGTATGTAATAATCACCAATGTATTGATACACCATTTATCATGGTTAAGGGATTAAGCCAATCCGTAATCTTAGGAGTTCCATTCCTAACATTACTTTATCCTATAACCATTGATGAAAAAGGAATTTCATCAACAATTCAAAATATTCCAATACATTTCAACTTCATACAAAAACCTAAATTGAAAGAATTAAATAATGTCAAAAGCCAATTACAAGATAAAGAAAAATTTCTTTGCACACTTAAACAGGAAGTCAAATACAAAGTAATTGAAGAGCAAATACAAACACCTTTAATACAACAAAAAATTCAATCAATACAAAACCAAATAGAAACATCAATCTGTAGTGACCATCCTAATGCTTTATATATATATATATATATATGAGAAAAGTTTATATAGAGCCGGGACTCTAAAAAAGTTTATATAGAGCCGAGACTCTAAACAATCAAATTTGACCTTACCTCAAAACTTTCACTAGAAGAGGTTGTTTGTCCAAATATCTTCAAATTGATCATCTTGCATGGATATGAGAAAAAAATGGATTTCAAGTTTTGGGAATAGTGTATTTTGTAACGCACTTTTGGAACGTCAATTTTCAATATTTTCAAGTGTTCATAGATCTGTCAATCTACACTATTTTTGAAGCTTTAAACTTTATAAATAAATATAAAAATATATTTTAAGTCTATCACAAATATATCCAGTATTTGAAACCACATTTCTCGACACTATTTGAAGGTAGGTTCTAATTTGATTGTTTAGAGCCTAGGTTCTACACAAACCGCACCCTCTCTCTCTTTTCTATATATATATATATATATATATATATATATATATATATATATATATATATATATATATATATATATATATATATATAGGTTTTAGAGGGAACAAACCATGCCATCTCATAATCGTTTCGATCGATGATTTAAAAACTATTGGGTTGATACGGAATCGCCCGCTCTGACTTGAGAATCGGTCACCTCGTGCCGATTTTGTCAATATATAGGAAATTGTCCAGGTCTAGAAGAGAACTGGCGTTTTGCTGCGGTAAAATGGTATTTTGCTACAGTAAAAATAGTTTTTTGCTATGATAAAAACATCGATTAACCGATCCAGGCTGGGTTTTGGCCGATTTACTATTTTTGCACGTGTTTTTTCGTTAGTTCACTATTTTTTCTGCACAATAAAATGACAATCCAGACCACTGATTCACTGATCTAGCCAGTTTTTGCGATGCTTGATCTAGGTCATCAATCCGTTTTTTAAATCACCGATTTCAATCCAACATATTCCCATTCCAAACCGCGATTCGAATCGGACATCCGTAGTCTTAAAACACATTATTTATTAAAAAGAGATGGCATAACTTTTCAAGTGACACCAATTCCTCCTTTATTCTGGATGACCCACCTAACAAACATCCATCTCACATATTGGAACCCTAAAAACCTAACAAACATCCATCTCGCATATTGGAACCCTAAAAAAGACATGGAAGTAGAAGTCAGTGGAAGCTAATCAAAGGCGAGTGAGAGAACATGTGCGGTAGAAAAAGTTTGGTCCACCTGCATTATCCTATGGGTGCGGTTTGTATAGAGCCGAGGATCTAAACAATCTACTAGTAGAGTGCACTTTCAAATAGTGTCCAAAAATATGTTTTAAATATGAAAAATCTTTGTGATAGTTTTAAAATATATTTTCATCTTTAATTATAAAATTTAAAATTTAAAATTTAAAATTTAAAACATAGTATAGATCGAGCAAATCTATAAAAAGTTAAAAATCTCGACAATTGACAGTCTAAAAATACGCTATTTTCAAAGTTTAAAATCTATTTTTTCTCATGTCCATACATAAAGCCGATCAGATTTTTAAGCATCAAAACAACTAAAATTTTTGAGGTCGGCTCTAATTTGATTGTTTAGAGCCTCGGATCCATATAATCTTTTTCCTTATTCTAGCTTACTTCAGAGCGAGGGGGAGGACTTTGCACAAATCTAGAGAGAGGAGTGCTTTCCGACCTGAGAAAGTCGCAAACTTTTAGTGAGAGAAAGAGAGTTAGAGAGAGAAAGGGGGTGCTTTGCCCATACATAGAGAGAGAAGTCTTTTTTATTGCTTCTAGAACGGAACACCTGTAAAGGCCTTCAAAATGGCGACTTTTATGCCATGGCAAAGTTTTAAGAGTGAGAAAGAGTGGATGCCATTAAAATGAAGAACAGCTCCTATTTTAAGCGCACCCACTTGTACTACACGGCCTGTACTACCGTCAAAACCAGTAAATTATCAGTAGTACAAAGCACACGACAAATGTAAACACAGTCCTTACTACTAATAAAAACCCATGAATTATTCACCTCTGTGGTGAATGAAGAATCCATTCAGGGTTAGAGCAAGAATGGGATCAACAGACCTTGCTGCCATGGACGTTGAGGAAGAGTTGCAGGTGCAGGAGCAAGAGTGTAGAAAGATACCACCATGGACTAAGCAGATCACTGCGAGGGGACTGGTCGCGAGCATCATCATTGGAGTTATGTACAGCATGATTGTTATGAAGCTCAACCTCACCACTGGTCTTGTCCCCTCGCTCAACATCTCGGCGGCTTTGCTTGCTTTCGTGTTCTTGAAAAGTTGGACAAAGCTCCTTCACAAAGCAGGGGTGGTCTCTGCTCCCTTCACAAGACAGGAGAACTGTGTTGTTCAGACTTGTGCTGTTGCTTGTTACAGTATTGCTGTTGGAGGTGCCTCTCTCTCTCTCTCTCTCTCTCTCTCTAATCTTTGATTGCATTTCTCTGTTATGGGGGTAAGTAAGTGATTCTAGGTCTTTCTTCATTAATCTTCTTGGACGTTGAATTCAAGTTTTTGCATGTCTTTTCTATTTGGACTCTTGGAATTACATTATTTGTTCTTTCTTTTTGCAAAGTTTATAGGTGTGGGATTGATTTTGGGTCGGCTTGTTTCCATTTTAAACCATTCCTTTTTGGTTGGATCTTTTTTGAGGATTGATCCTAATTTTGGGTTTGTTTTGGGGCATGCTATGAAGATAAATATTAAGTGATTGAACTTCAATTCATATAGAAATTGGGTTAAAATTTCTGTTTGTAATTAGAAAGGGATTTCAATTTTATCAAGATATATATTCAGTGATTGAACTTCAATGTATATGGAAATTGGGTTAGAATTTCTATTTGTAATTGCGGTCTTTGAGATTAGAAAGGGATTTCAGTTTTATCATCTGCAACTATTTATCAGTTGATGTTGTCCTGTATCACTTAATTTTTGGTATAAACAGGGGGATTTGGATCCTACCTTTTGGGATTAAATAAGAAGACGTATGAACGCGCTGGAGTCGATACCGAAGGGAACACCCCTGGAAGCTACAAAGAGCCGGGGATCGCTTGGATGACTGGTTTTCTTTTCATTGTTTGTTTTGTTGGGCTCTTGGCTCTGGTTCCTCTCAGAAAGGTACTGTTTCCAAATCTCCATTTTCTCAATTTATGGGGATCTCTCTCTCTCTTGTTTCCTTTTAGGAGGCTTCCTTTGTTTCTTATTACAGTGTCCTTTATTGTTATGTAGATTATGATTATAGATTACAAATTGACATATCCATCTGGCACTGCAACTGCTGTTCTCATCAATGGTTTCCACACACCTCAGGGAGATAAAATGGCTAAGTATGGTTCAATAATCTTTGTAAAACTTCCCTTTCTTTCTTTCCATGTATAGACTCAAGAATTAACTCTAGATATTGAATTTTTTTCCATCAGCCTTAAGCTCTTATTCATTTTACTTTTATTTTTGATGATGATTTGTGTTTGGATTTGCAGAAAGCAGGTCCAAGGATTTGCAAAATTCTTCACAGTCAGTTTCTTGTGGGGCTTTTTTCAGTGGTTTTACTCTGGAGGGGATGGATGTGGGTTTTCTCAGTTTCCCACGTTTGGTTTGAAGGCTTGGAAGCAAACGTAAGCTTCTGTTTGTAGTTTCGAAACTCGGCTCGGGCAGATTGGACTCACATGAGTACTGTGCAGGGTCAAAAGCCCTTGAAATTTTTTTTTAAAAAACAATATATAAAATGTTAAAAATAAAGTAAGAGTACTAAAGGTTAAATAAAACCAAAACAACCTAAAAAATACAAATCAGCATTAAAAAATATGGAAAAGGATTTAAAGAAATAGTCCAGGACATTTTAAAAGAATCCAAAAACAAGGAAAGAAAAAAACAGGGAATATAGAAAAAAGAAAAAAAACTTACCACTCTTTGCCAATAAAGATCTAAATTATATATAAACATTTTATATAACAATCCTATAGTATTCTATATTTTTTTGGACTTATTTAATTTTTCTTTTTTTTTTTTGGTAGCTCAATTTGTACATAAAAATCGGTTTACTGTTTAGCTTCTTACATCTTTGATAGCTATTCATGGCTTTTTGGGAAATTTGGATTGCAGGTTTTACTTCGATTTCAGCATGACATATATAGGGGCTGGGATGATATGTTCCCATTTGGTGAATCTCTCTCTACTTCTTGGCTCAGTGATATCTTGGGGTATAGTGTGGCCTCTCATCAGAGAACAGAAGGGGGTTTGGTACTCTGAAAAGTTACCAGAGAGCAGCATGAAAAGCCTTCAAGGTTACAAGGTCCATGCACCAATTCTCTCTCTCTGTCTCTCTCAAAGTAAGAGTAACTTACAGTTAATCCCTGTAAAATGAATAAAATTAGATTCCATCATCTAATGAAACTTCTACTCTCTCTCAAAGTAAGAGTAACTTATGTTAACCCTGTAAAATGCAGGGAATTTGATTCCATCATCTAATGAAACTTTCTAAGTTTTAAGAACTGATTCCACATTTTTCAAATTTGTAGGTATTTGTCACCATTGCTCTGATCCTAGGAGATGGGCTGTACAATTTTGCGAAGGTCATGGCTTTCACTATTAGAAACTTCCAAGCTCAAATGAAACACAAAAACATCAATACAGGTCGGAGGGAAAATGATGAAGCCCTTATCTTGATTTCTGCTTTTCTTCAAGTTTTTGTATGGAAAATTTTGGCATTAGGCTGGTACTGAATCTGCATATTGGCAATTTGCATGAAAGGAAATCGACATACTGGCTCTCTTAAACTGGTCGTCGATAAAAAAAATTATTTGATGTAGATATTTATTTTCTCAGTTATTGGATTTTTAAATATCACATTTTCTTGAAAGGATGACCGATCGGATTTTTAAATGTCACATTATCTTGAAAGGGTGATCGAAATCCAAATGCCATACTGGCTCTTTTATACTGGACGTCGATAAAAAAAATTCTTGATGTTGGATATTTATTTTCTCAGTTATTGGATTTATAAATGTCAAATTTTCTTGAAAGGGTGATCGATTGGATTTATAAATGTCACATTTTCTTGAAAGGGTAATCGAAATACGAATTCATAAATTTCTTCTAATAGCTTATAATTCTTTTGCAATTATTTTATTTGGTAATTATTGAATTCTTTCCATTATAAGAGCTGATTTTATGGCACCAGAATTTGGAGTGGTCTAAAACTTCTCTTTGGTCCTTATAATCATCCTGCTCTCAAATATTTTTTGAGTTCTGAATTTTGGGCTTCTCGGATGTAGTACTCTGTTGTTCAATTAAAGGCACACTCTTCCAGCCTTTGATTTGTTCTTGTAAAACTCTCAATCAGGTAATTTCTTGAGAGATTTTATTTTCGTTCCAGGAAATACTCCAAAAAATCTTGAGAAAACATGAAAAAAATCTTGAGAAAATGCAAAAGGAAATATAAAGAATAAAGGAAAAAAGAAAATCATAATCCATATATTTGTCAAATTTTACTTACAAAAAACTTCTCTTTTCTATAGCTGAGTTTTTTCCTATAGTCATTTGTTACATTTTTTGTATAAGTTTTAAATCTAAAGAAAACACCCATATCCTCTTTCAAATGCAGAAGCAAACCTGTCCATCTCTTCCCAAGGAAGGGCCCCAGTGACAGACGGACATCTCCTAGCCTGTGACAAGCTCCACCATGATGAGGCATTCGTTCGTGATCGCATCCCCATGTGGGTAGCTTGCTCTGGCTACACCCTCTTCTCCCTCGTATCGATCCTGTCAATCCCACGCATGTTCCCCGAAATGCGATGGTACTATGTCCTCACTGCCTATATATTTGCCCCGGCCTTGGGCTTTTGCAATGCATATGGAGCGGGGCTCACCGATATGAACATGGCCTACAACTATGGCAAAGTGGCCCTCTTTGTTTTGGCAGCTTGGTCTGGTAGTTCAGGTGGTGGGGTGGTGGCTGGTCTTGTTGGGTGTGGGCTCGTAAAATCGATTGTGTCCATCTCAGCTGACCTTATGCAAGACTTTAAGTCAGCACATTTAACCCTGACTTCACCTAGGTCTATGGTCATGAGCCAAGCAATTGGAACCGCAATTGGATGTGTAACGGCTCCCTTGAGCTTTTGGTTGTTCTACAAGGCGTTTGATATTGGGAACCCTGATGGGGAGTTTAAGGCACCTTATGCGCTTATATATCGCAATATGGCCATATTAGGTGTAGAGGGCTTCTCGGCTTTGCCTTTGCACTGCTTGCAACTATGTTACGGGTTTTTTGCATTCGCAATGTTGGTGAATTTGGTCAAGGATTTGGTGCCTGAGAGGTTCGGGAGTTGGGTACCACTACCTATGGCTATGGCCGTGCCTTTCTTGGTGGGGGCTTATTTTACAATCGATATGTGTGTTGGGACTTTGATTGTTTTTGTTTGGAGGAAAATTGATGAGAAAAGGGCTGAGCTGATGGTACCTGCTGTCGCCTCGGGTTTGATATGCGGAGAGGGGCTCTGGATATTGCCTTCATCCATATTGGCCTTGGCCAAGGTACAGCCCCCAATGTGTATGAGATTTTTGCCTACCATTAAGTTTATGTGATTCACAACATTAAGTTTTGGATTTGAATCATAAATTCAGCTGAAATAAAATGTTGGGCCATACTTTAAAGACCAAAGATTCTAGAGGATGCATAAATGTAGGCATTCATGGATGTATTATTTATTAGATGGATGGGGGAAGGATACCGTGGTTCAGTTACAAGAGGCGAGACCTAGGTAGCTGAGGATACAGGCTTCTAATGGCAATCATGCCATCATCAGGTTAAGAATTTTGGGTATAGTAAAAAGAATGACTGGTGTACATGGTATCAACAAAGTGGCCTACGGAAGCTTAGGCCTTTCAGCCATGAAGTAATGCTAGGATTGTCTGAGTCCATGGATCAAGAGTTTTGCATTTTGTATTTTTGGGAATGCTTGTGGAACAAATACAATATTTTGTCAATCTCAACACATTGTAAGGTGAGGCACAACAAGTGGCCTGCCTCATTACCATAAGGTCTAGGGTTTGTTTACAACAAGTGGCCTGCCTCATTACCATAAGGTCTAGGGTTTGTTTAGAACTTTATTTGCTTCAAATGCAATTATACTGGCTCTTTTTATGGTCCAATCTCTCTCTCTCTCTCTGAAGAGAGCAGAACTTGGCTAATTTTACATAAAACGGTACACAGCGTTTTGAGTTTTCTTTTTATTTTATTTTATTTGTCTAGTGAGGCCTTCATTTCATAGATTTATAGAAAAATAAAAAATATTATAGGCAATGATTTTATGCAATCGTTGTATAGTAATATGATACAACAACCTTAAAAAACCATCTTATGGCTATTTGTTTGATCCAAATTTTGAAATATATACTTTTTTCAATATAATGAACAATCATACAATAATAACAATTGAAAACACAATCTAGAAAGTATGTTTTTTAGCTCAATTAACATAAGTTGTTCATTTCGGTGAACTGTTTAGATCTAAGTTTTAGGAGGATTTTTTCATTTCCGATTTTTTTGGATGGTTTTATTATCATTTGAACAATGTTAAAAAAAAAAAAAATGATTTTGAGTTTATAAAGGCTAAAATCTTGAAATTCACAAAATAAATGGTCTAGATTCGTTTTTGGAAGTGACTCATTTTGACCAAGGGTTCAAATTGAAATTTGTTTTTAGGGGATTGATTATTGAGATGGAGAGAGTGTGTGTGCAAAATTTGGGGTCATACAAATATTACAGACATGATTTTTTAGAAGTATCATTGCATTATACTATGATACAACCGTTGCATTGGATCATTGTTCAAAAATTATAGAACTGCCAATTTATACTTTCTTGGCATGTCCCCATGCCCCACTATTAAACCCAAGGCAAACTTTATATGCTGCCCCTATATAAAACATATGTACTTCTCCTCATCCAACCATCAAATTTTGAATGGATGTCTGAGATGGCCTCTACACTATTTTATTTACAAAATATTTTGACATCAAATTTTTGGGTGTTTACTTCTCTCTTAAACTCGCAGCGGTAAAAACCTATGTAGAGCAGGTATGACGCATTTTTTGTACTGGACCAGTACTACATTCAACTTGTTCTGATACTTTTTTTTATATCGAAGGGGCTTGTCGACACATTTTTACAATGGACAGACACATTTTTATGTTGGACTAACACATGTTGGGTGAGTCATGTTTTGGAATTCATAGGTTCAAATAACGGAGAAAAGTTGGGGTCAACAATATGGTTAGTACCAAAAGTAATTGAAAAAAGGGTGAGGTTTGTACAAAGTTGCCTCTTTATATGCTAGGAATAAGGTGCATCTATAAATTTTATTTAGATATGTCGTTTCGGTTTTAAAATATCTTCTTATCATCAATTATCAAATTTAAAATTTAAAATATGATGTAAGAAACATTTGAAAATAAACCGTCTAGATAACTTGTAATAAGATGTACTATTTTTTTGGACTAGCAATCTATCTATATATATATATAACTTGTATTAAGATGCACTATTTTTTTTGGACTATTTTTTTTGAAATCCATTTTTTTCTCGTGACCCTGTATCTTGATGTCGAGATGATCAATTTGAGGATATTTGAACATCAAAAAATTGTTTTTTGGTGAAATTTTTGAAATGGACTTAAATTTGATTGTTTAGAGCCTCGGTTTCTATAAACATTTCCCTTAATGTTAAGGTGGAAACACTTTTCCAAGAGTATAAGGTTGCAGACTTATATAAAGGTTTTACCATAAGAGAACTTTTAAAAAAACAGATGCCTATAAATTACAAATTGAGGCCCTCTATAATTTTCGTATATACGAGGGGTAGTCTTTGGAATCTGATCTGCCGAAAAGTTAAACAATGAAAAAGTGAGAGCAATACAGTAATATTTCCATGGAATTGGTTGGCCCACGATTGTTTCAAAATTGAAGGCAATCACAGACCAACAAATAAAAGGAAGGGCCCTGGAAGTCTCTTATCCTTCTCTTTCTCTCTCTTCGCGTCTCTTTCTCTTTCTCTCTCTCACTCTCTTCTGCCCGGTCTGAGACATGGCAACCATCACCCCTGTCACAATGAGCCTGCCCTCCAAATTTGGCAAACCCCTTCAAAATCTTCCCCAAATTGTGTCCAAAATCTTCCCCAAATCGAACTTCACAAAACCCACCTCTCTAACAACAAGATCTTTGGCCAAATTTCTTGAACACCCAATTAACCAGAGAGATCTGGCTCAGAGTTTCAACAATACCATTCAGCATTGCAAGAGAACACCTGTTCCTTTGCTCTCTGTCTCTTTGCCTTTCTTCCTAGTTCCTGAGGTCAGTCTCCTTTACTGCTTACTGGTACTAATGCCGCTTTTCTTGCCATTCATTTGTCTTTTCTCATTCCGCGCCCCCAATTGTGAAAATGTCCATCATTCCCTTTCGAATTTCAAACCATCATCTGAGCATTATCTCAACTATTGAGGTCGGCTGTGAAAAAGAAGTGGCAAAGTTCTACACTGGCTTTAATTAACACAGGCCTCCTTTATTTGGGCTTGGAACTAGCATGATTGGTTTGGGACTGGCCATGGCAAGGTTCCCTTAGAATTTCGAATATCTCTTACTTTTTCAATGACTACTTCTTTGTAGGATGCACTTGCAATCAATGGTGAATTCGGGTTACTCGAAGGTCGAACCGTGTCTCTGGTCCACCCAATTGTGATGGGCTCCCTCTTTGTGTATAGCCTATGGGCTGGTTATTTAGGATGGCAGTGGCGGAGAGTGCGCACCACCCAAAACGAGATCAATGAGCTCAAAAAACAAGTGAAGTCCCCACCACAGGACTCTCAAGGAGCGGCTACAGCAACTGCTACTCTTACTGTTTCTCCTGTTGAAACCAAGATACAGGAACTTACTGAGGTAATAAAGACTTAGCACCATTGGTTTCTTTTTCTTGAGCTACTAAGAGTACCATATTGACTAATCAGTTTTTATTAAATTTGTTGATGAGAAGAATTTTGAGGAGATTTTCAAAAATTGGTTCTCGTAGGGGTGATTTTTGGAACAAATTTTATCTATGATTAATTTGATTGAGTGTTGAAGGACATGAACATCTTTAGCACTAAAATTTTAAGGATTCACGATCTAGGTTAAGATGATCATGAACATGAAAATAAAATAAAATTTATGTATTTAAAATTTATTTTTTTTGAGAAAAAAGTTCTACACCGTATAAGCCTTGTAAGTTTTAAGATGGACGTTGGTAAGTCAGTGGGCTCTCGCACTCACTAACTCATGAACGACTTTTCCATAAAATAAAACGCTGAGGTGATAAATAGTTTATCTCTTGGGTGTTTTTTAATAAATTTCCCATTAATTTTATGAAGGATTGGTATATGGTTGAGTTCAGCTTTCTCGTGGTTTTCGCTAAGAAGTTCTCTAGTCTGCTTGTGTAGTAAGCTCTTGAAGAAAATTATATGTAATGTTAGGTCTTAAGAACCCTCTTAGATGCATAAACAAAAAACCTAGAAAATTGGATCCTATCAGGAATGTGTGCTTATCCAACTAGAAATAAAATAGCTGAGAATATGAGCCAAAACACTAGAAATAAAGCATGAAACACTTCATACAAAGATTTATGTGGTTGACTCCAAAAGGCTACATTCAGTCATGATAAACTGAAATCCATTGTACCAATGAAAGTTACATTAAAGATTTTGAGACATAGAGTTGCCTCTTGAACCCTCCATAAAATCTGTGCAAACTCTTTTAGACCTACTCTCCTGACGGCTATGATCTGCCGGTCTACACATGTTCTTTTCTCTTTCATTTTATATATATAATGTTCGGAATCCACATTGAATAGAAAACTTCTTATAGAAGTTACATATATCTCAAAAACGAATAGATATACCCAAGAGTCCTAATTTTTTTGGACTTCTATTTTCTTTAGAAACTTATCGATATCAATCCCAATCCCACATAATATGGGATTTTCTTAATTGGGTGATTTTGGATATCACCATATCCAACATTCTTATAAAAATTAAACAACCCTTTGTGAAACGCTCAAAAGAATGAGGATATGTGGTTTTGATTTCAATTCTAAGGCTTTTCTTCTGTTCATTGCCTAAATATACATTTATTTCATTTTGAATTATCAGGAGAGGAAGCAATTGTTGAAAGGATCTTACAGAGAGAGGCACTACAATGCAGGATCTATCCTTCTCGGATTCGGAGTATTTGAATCAGTAGGGGGGTGCCTCAACACATGGTTTAGGACTGGGAAGCTTTTCCCAGGTCCCCATTTGTTTGCAGGAGCAGGTGTGTGAGCCCTCTCTCTCTCTCTCATTTTGATTGAGCAGACAAGCCTTAGATGTAAAATTAGGGCAACAAATGCTGACAACCTTATGCACTAGGCGCATCCATACAGTTAATTCCTACAGCAAGTGCAAATCAAGTAATCATAGAGAAGTGGGGTTGGTCGAATTACAGATCAAAATTCCCTTGCTTAAAATTTAAGCAAGGTTGTCTACAATCTGACACTCCTAACATTTTTTTATGATAAATGCTTCACAAGTTGTTACAATCTCATCTTTATAACGTGTCCGTTTATACGAAATTTGGCCCCAAAATTGCTGTCCTAAAATCTGTTAAAAACCAATAAATGGTCGAATCGAACTTCCTTAGTCCATGGATACCGATTAGAACTATCAGTATCGACATTGTCATTGTTTTGCAACAGAACAGACCCTTGACATCAAAATCTGTTTCCAAAAGCTTCCAATCTTTGAATTTTTCATTGCAAATTTCTCAGTTGTTTTGTTTGAGACACCAGTAAAAGATAAGAATAAGACACTTTGTGTTTTGGCAGCAATCACGGTGCTATGGGCAATGGCAGCTGCACTTGTACCTCCAATGCAAAAAGGGAGTGAAACAGCAAGGAACTTACACATTACTCTCAATGCCCTAAATCTCATTCTCTTTGCCTCGCAGATACCCACGGGCATAGATATTGGGTTCAAGGTCCTTGAGTTCACAAATTGGCCATGACTTACCCCACATATCTAAACTGAAAGAGAGGAAACTTTTTGGGGTTCTCATTTTTTTTAATTTTTTGGTGCTGTTCTAAAGTGAAAACCCAACTGCTCAGTTTGTGCTCGGTTGATATAAATTGTAGTGTATATTCATTTTTTTGAACACTCCTATTAATGGGACTCAAATGCTGAGAATTCACACTAATATGACCACTTTTCATATAGAAAATGCCGCTCATGACTCTTTTAAGGGATCAATCTCTCTCTCTCTCTCTCTCTAGTCATTTGTCAGGGTGTGTTTTGTTGGGGTGTGTTTGAATGGTGCATAAGATAGTGCAACATTGTGCAACATTATATGCCAGGCCCACATAAAGATTGGTGCATTGCATCATGTTCTCGGCTCATGTCAATGACAAAGATGGGGCACCTAATTTCTCAAATGGAAACAGACCAAAGAACATATGATGAATTATGCTCATCGAGAAGTGAAAATTAGCGACACCGTCGCAACCTGTTTCTTTCAACGGGTTCCACTGAGTAACCATTATCAATCTCCAGTATTCCATCCATGGCAAAGAAAGAGGAGCTCCCAGTGTCAGACAGTCCTTGTAATCAAGTCAAGCCAGAGCAACTTGCTTTTCAGGGATTATTGGTCATACTTATATAATAGTTTAGAATACACAACCCATAGGTGTATTGGCTTTTACAGGCGTCTTGTATGTTTTCCCATGTCGGGCCTGTGGATTATACCATCACATAGGCAGTACAACATCCGAGACTTGAAAGGGAAAGATTTTCAAAATACAAGAGTATGAATGTCAAGTCGACCTTAATTAGTTGAGATAAGGTTTTGATGATGATAAAAGTTTGTCCAATTGACTTTACAACATAAGTCAACTACCACATATGATAGATCGTACCCTAATAAATTTGATTCGATGGATTGCACCCTAATAAATTTGATTCTTACCAAGTGAAAGTTAAGGATCAAGTGTCCTGTATATTCAGATGGATGTTAAAATCAATCGAGACATCCTCTTTACTACATATCCTCATGGTGTATATAAATATGACCAAAATATCCTCTCACAAAATATGAAAGAGAAAATATCACTTAATGGGTCAAAACTCCTTAAAATTTATTAAGAGGGACAAACATCCCAAAATGTAGGTTATATAATTTTCATTTCATATTGGTACCTCCTCAAAATTATTTGAAAAAATACACGAATTATTCACGTTTAGGGTTAGAAATTGTTAAACAAGTATCGGAGTTTCAATAAAATGTGATCCACCCTGAACAAGCAGAGATACTCTTATTACTTGGCTGGGCCCTCTTAGGTGAGTCAAATTACTACCATATCTCTTCTTGTTCAAGTTACGTTGATTACATATAATTTAGGCATTCTTAAAGATAGTTTTGAGAAGATACTTGATTAAAATGAAAATAAAAATGAACTCTCTCATGTTAATAGGGATGTTTTGATCTCCTAAATGATTTTGTAAAGAGGTTTCGACCTTGTAAATGATATTTTCCCATTACACAATGATATACAAATTTCAACACCCCCAGCCATGAAATAGCATGTTTTCCTCGTAGCTGAAAGTAGCAGTGCCCCATTCGATAAATGTGAAAGGGTTAGAAAATTTGTGATTTTCCAGCCCTTTAAAAAAGGGAGAAGTTTATATAGAGCCGAGGATCTGAACAATCATAGAGCCTACCTCAAAAATTTCACTAGATGAGATTGTTTTGATGTTAAAAAATCCTCAATTGATCATCACGGCATCAAGATGCATGGACATGTGAAAAAAATTGATTTCAAGTTTTGGAAATAGTGTATTTTGTATTACATTTTCTGACTGTCAATTTACAAGATTTTCAAGTTTTCACATATATATATATATATATATATATATATATATATAT
The DNA here is from genome assembly GCF_054954075.1 of Amborella trichopoda. NCBI lineage: Eukaryota > Viridiplantae > Streptophyta > Magnoliopsida > Amborellales > Amborellaceae > Amborella > Amborella trichopoda. The sequence goes on along the minus strand of NC_142344.1, from coordinate 38,766,700 downwards.
ATATATATACACTATTTTTGAAGCTTTAAACTTTATAAATAAAGATGAAAATATATTTTAAGGTTGTCACACAGATTTTCAGTATTGAAACCACATTTCTCGACATTATTTAAAAGTAGGCTCTAATTTGATTGTTTAGAGCCTAGGCTCTATATAAACCGTACCCTTTAAAAAATGGGCAGCTTTCAACTTTTTTATTCGGGAGAAAGCTGCCCCAAAAAATTCTTCGTCCTTCTCATCCTCCTGGGGAAGATTAAATAGGCAGTCTTCAACCTTCGCATCGGTGAAGAATGAGGCAAAATTTCCCCTACAACATTAAATAAATGTATGAACTTCTGTTAAAAAGCAAAAAGGTTAAATCATATTTGTAAATTCTGAAGCATACGCATGTTTTCTATGCTTTCGGAACTTTTTATTAAAAATATGAGCCTTCAACCTAGGGCGAGCCTCTCTCTATCTTATAAGCCTTTGTTTTTTTTATTTTTTCCTTTTTTCTCTCAAAGTGTTTACCTCTCTCTCCCTAGACTGTCTCTGTAGGAGCGTTCTCCTCTCTTTCCATTAGATCCTACTCTCTTTTTTCCTCTCCCCTAGAACCTCTTATGATCAATTTGTTGGGTGTGTCGGGCAATTAAGGCCGTCCTTGTAAATGATCTTGCCGTCCTTGTAAATGATCTTATTATGATCAATTTGTTGGGTGTGTGTGGCTATTAAGGCCGTCTTTGTAAATGATCTTATTGATATAGTAGAACATGAACTCAATCAAAACGTAGTTATATGTGGACCATACTAGCAAATATCAATGATGTTTGTTGATATCGGATTAAGCTTTACGAGTTAGACCAGTTTGGTTGGGAAAACCCATGTTACATGGACATAAAGAATAAATTGATAAGAGTTATGGTGGGTCATTCTTGATGTGGTCGGAGTATGCCTGTAATAGTGAGCAGATGGACTGTGTGACCATTATGTGTGATGAAGACCTTAAGAGATGGGGCCAAAGCCTTATCCGCGTATCATCACATGTGTGATGAAGACCTTAAGAGATGGGGCCAAAGCCTTATCCGCATACCATCACACAACATGCACAATGATAACCATTTTCGGAAAAGCGAACCACCTTTCAGAGTGAAGCTTGTGCATGTGCGAGAGATAACCCCTATACATCATAGAGCAATTGATTGCATCTAAGTCTAGATGACATTGATTTCGTCTCTAGGGGGTCGTTTGGATACCTGAAAATATATTGTCTGTGAAATATATTATTGGTGTAATACATTACTGCGTAATACATTACATGCAAATGGATTGTTTCTGTTTGGTTAGTATTTAGATACAACATGGTAAATACATTGCAGTTAGATTATGCGATTTAATATGGAATTGTCTACATTTTACTGGACTTAGCAATTTAATATGGAATTGTCTACAAAGAGACCATTTATCTTTTGTATGTACAATCATTTTTGTTCTTTAAATTTCAAAATGGGTGGTTGTACTAGTGTCATTGAATAAATACAAAATTTCAAAAAAAAAATTTACTTCATCATGACTCACCCCAAGCCATCCAATTTAACATCTAATATTTGAGAATGATTGTGACCTCCATCCACAAAAGATAAATGGTCTATATTCCTATTTAATATTGAAATGCATAGATAGCATGACTATACCATGCTTATCATGCCTCAAAAAATAATAACTTAATTGTGTGAATTAATATTGATCATAAACATAATTAATACTGGTTATAAGCATTGAGTAAACTATTTGAGTCACAACCTTTAAATATTGTTAATTTTAATATTGGTCATAAACATAGTCACAACCTTCAAATATCGTTAGTTTGTAGCTTAAATAGTAAATGGTGATGTATTTTTAAAAAAATTTATTGTGAAATGGTAAAATATTTTAAAAATTAGGTTGGGATATTGGAAGAGGCAAAAAAAAATATAGCTAATATATTGTAATAATTTATCACTTCTTTATTTGTATCTAAACCCTATGCCAAAAAATCCTTTTTTTTTTTTTTCCACTTTCTTACAAAATCTTGTGTAATTTATTTCCATTTTTTTACTAATTTATTTCCATTTTCTTACTGTTGAAGTGTACATGGTAAATATCATATTTCCTTGTAATATGTTTCATTGTAATATGTTTATTTCAAGTATTTTGGGACATCTTGTGTAATTTATTTCTATTTTCTTATTGTTGAAGTGTACATGATAAATCTCATATTTCCTTTTTTACTGTAATAGATTTTCAGGTGCCCAAACTGCCCCTAAGGGAGAACCTGAAATCTAGTACTATAACCCCTTACCTATTGGCTAAACTTTAGTGACCCACTAATGAGCCCTGCATGGACTGTGGATCATGGTCAACACTTGGTTTGAAAAAATAAGTGTGGACCGTGATCCACAGTAGAAGGTAAGATGCCCCAGGGTATATTTATTCCTAGACCATATGGATCATTTTTCAATCAAAGTATTTAATTATGTTTGTTTTAATGTTATATGATTTTTAGAATTGTTATTTGAATTTTTCTTAATATCTGGATATTTTACTTATCAAATTTAGATTTGTAAAAATAGAGATATTGATTTTACATTGATTTAATTATTTAAATATGATTTTATGAATGTCTAAAATCATAATATTAGGGCCAATTAGATATATGGGCCCACCATGTCAATTAGGTGGGGCCTATAGAGTGCCACTTAGGGTACATGCCCCACCTTGTGAAGCCTGCTTTGTAAACTCAAGCTCATGGCTCAAGGGAAAAGATCTCCTATGTTTTGGAAAGTTTGTGCTTTGAGGAAGCTTTGAATCAAATTTTGGTATATGTGAGACGGTTTGTGCATAAAATAAAAAAGCACAATATTATCATATAGTATTTTCTTATTTAAATTAATTAATGGGACAATAGTTTAAGAACATAATGGTTTAAATAGAGAATAATGGTTCTAACACATTCCATATAATCTTGATGGCGTAGTTATAGAATTGATGGCTCATATCTCTTACCCCACAAGTCAACCAAGATCAATGATGCATATTCAATCTCACAAAAAAAAGTAACCCATGAAAAACCCTAAAAAACTCTAAAACCCCTTGAAACACTACAAAAAAGGGATGGACCCCATTCAATATTCTCTATACTATATCTATTCTTTCTCTTATAAAAAACTCTCTCTCTCATAAGCCCACATAGGGGGCACACGCCTCTCATAAAAACTCTCCCTTTGATGAACAAAGGGGCACACCCTACTCTTGATCTCTTGGATCTCTCTCTCCTATCTTGTGATGTGAAACTAAGGGTTTAAGGTGTAGTACAGGAGATGATATTTCTCTCAACTAGATTATTAATGGATTCTACCTAAGTTTGAGATTTGATTGAAAGAGTTCTTATAGAGTTCTTATTCCATTGGAGGGTTTTAGCATAAATTTCTTTCCCATTATTGAGATTGAAGGTTGACCATTGATCCCACGCCATCAGAAAATAGTGACTCGATGTAAGATATAAAAAGCCCGGTTGAGATAATCTCCGACACTTTTTTTTGTTTCTTGCATATTTATTTCTTGTGTCTTTTATTATTCCCAAACATAGTTTGTGTCTTTCTTTTTGTTATTGAAAGAGGTTTTATGTGCCATCAAGTTTTGATATCCTAGATTTATTTATTTTATTTTATTTGAATTTGATTTATTGTAAAAAGACTACTTGTGGGTGATCAAAGCCGTGAAGAAAAAAAAAACAAGAATAGTAATACAAGAATAGTAAAAGAAGAAAAAACAAGAGAATATATATTCCGACTAGAACACAAGTCCTTTCACAATTTACAAACATATTTCAAAATGATATATTGTACCTTGACGAATATTTGTGGAATCAAACAATGTTTATAAGCACTTCAAAGTGAATTATTAATTTTTTCTAACAAGTTTTGGTAAATTAATCAAGCCATGTAGAATTCAGTAATGTTCATGATCAAATTAAATATGAAGCTGTGTGAAGTGATCAATGTAGGTGAAATTGCACGATTTTTAAGATTAATTTACAATAAGTTGATAGTTTTTGAAACAAACAATTTCCCCACAAACAGTTCCCCACAAATGTGTTTTACAGTTATTTTTACAATCAGTTTACAATAATTTTTAACGTAATACTATTGAATTAGATTCAATAGTAATCAAATAATCGTAAATTTATTCATTCCCCTCTAGGAATTATGTTCCTGAGCTTTGTTGAACATACATTTAACTCCAGACCTTCTTCCTGATAATGAAAAGGGCCAAATGCAGCAGTGTTTGCAACGGTACCTACAGAACACTTGAGCAACCCTGAGCTACACACTGCAGTGGGAAAAAAAAAGAAGAAAGAGGAGAGAATTTCAATACCCAGAATGGGTCTTAATTTGAAAAGGAAGTATTGAATAGATGTGGGAGAGACTTGCAAAGGCCAATTATTACCAGATTTGACGAATCCCATAAATTTGGGAAGATGCATAACAGGATAAGCAATTGTATCAGTAAATCCATGGATGACAGTGAGTGTGTTTGTGTGAGATACACATGAATAATGGTCACAATTGTGATACACATGGATGACAGGAGTGAATGCATGAGAGAGGCTGAGAGGACAGAGCAAACCAAAACCCATGCAGGTCACAACAATGAGTCTCATGGCGAGGAGGGTGATGGCAGTGAAGTTCCCAGATGAGGTATGCCAGCGTGATGGATGTTCTATAGAGACCCAGAAGAAGAGCCAAGCGAAGTCATTACAATATGCTAGCAATAGTCACACTACTTGTCACGATAAATTTGTTGGGATTGGCTAATCTTCATTTGCTTATGACAGGTGATCCATGGTGGAGAGGTGGGGACGTCAAACATCATGATGTGACTAGGTTATCGCTAACAGAGGGCGAACCAGGATGGAAGACAGATATGGGGCTATATGATTGAAAACTTTATTCCAAGAAAGAGTTCAAATTTGTGATCAACTGATGTATGTCTCGTATCAAATCCTATCGTAACAGAATAACTATTTGAAGTTAAGGCAGCATAGTATGCATTGGACCATGAGTGAACTTCCAATTTTCAAATTCATGATGCTCTGATTTTGACAGGATAGCAAGTTGAATGGTGCATCATGTATGAATTTTGAAAAAGAAAACTATGATTAATTTGAAAAATTTAATCATTATATTTCTCTTACAAGTTTAGTAATAATAGGAGTAGAAACGAGGAAAGAGTCAAAATGAATGGCTAGAAAATACCAAAAAGAATACAATTTCAATATCTTGAGTCGATAATCCAAGAAAATGGAGAGATTGAGGAAGATGTGACACATAAAATTAGAGCTGGGTGAACGAAGTGGAGATTGGCAACTGGACATTTATGTGATCACCGCATACCAATGAAGCTCAATGGCAAGTTCTATAGAACAACTGTGAGACCAGCTTTGCTCTATAGGGTGGAATGTTGGGCAGTAAAAAATAAATGTAGTGAAGATGAAGATGTTGATATGGATAAGTGGCGGGACAAGAATGGATAGAATTCGAAATTAATATATTCAGAAAAATTTAGGTGTGATACCAATCGGTGAAAAGATGAGAGAGAGAAGACTTAGGTGGACTGGCCATGTGTAGCACAAACCTAGTACACCTACTAGGAGGTACGAGTTAGTTCAAGCGGAAGGTTCAAAAAAAGAAAGGAGCTGGCCCAAAAGGACATGATTGAAAGTAGTGAGAAAAAATATAGGGCTTTATGACCTCCCTTTAGATATGACCCTTAATAGAACGGAATGACAAATCAGAATTAATTGGGAAAAGGCTTCGAAGATGATGTGATTTCTTGTAATAAGAACAATAGATGAATCCTATACCATTCCTAGATGAATCATCCACCATCCCATCCTGAACAACAAATGGTGAAGTTGAATCCTAAATATCCACCAAAGTCCGTCAAAGTATGGTTCATTTCCTTTTATCAAAAAATAAAAATAAAATGTATGGTTCATTTCCTGTGTTTCTTGTTAGAGGCAGGCAGTACATGAGCCACCTGTGGATGGTATGCAGTACATAAGACATTTTATGAAGTCTGTTAGAATTACCTATCCCAATTATGATACAAATACAAACATACTGCAAATTAATGCTGAATTCCACAGACAAAAAATGTTAACATCCAATTACCTGTTAGAATTTACCCAATTCTCCAACCCTGAACATGGCGATATGAAAGGAAAAAAGAAAAAACCAAGGGAATAATCCTTGATATCAAGAACACTTTTCATCACAATATTCTAGAATAAGAGGTGAATACGCAACCCTTCATGAGATTGATTCGATGATCATATTCGCAGGCTACATCCATAAGGACTACTTGATTTGAGACAAACTCCATTGACTTCATGTAGAGTGCTTGTCCTAGATGTCTATGGATACAATGCTTTTCTAGTTTATGTTGATGACGTTGTTATTACTAGATACTTCAACTAGATTTTCCAATGAACATAATCAAATGTCAATAGTTTTAAGATAATGAGTTTGCTTCATCCCCTCCAGAGATGTTCATCCTTACCAACACAATATGATTAAGAGCCCTCTCACAGGTAAATCTGGAAAATAAAAAGACATTGGAATCCAGATGTTGATTGTGATGTCTTCTCCATAATACACCTGTATCATAATTGTTACATATTATTAATAATTTAAGAAATTATATGTTTTGCTATTTTGATCACACTTCAAAAGCCTGTACATGGCAAAAGAATAAAAGAGGATTTGCTTGCAACTATCTAAATAAGAGACATAAGCAACAGAAATGCACTTAAAACATGAATCACAATGTGTAACAGCAGGATGTTTGCATAATCAGGACAAGATAGATGGGCAAATCGACTAGTATATGATAACCTTTAAGAAAGAAATATATGGTATTAGGCTTGCATATTTCACTTAGGAGTCACTACTTCTGACACATTCACTTCATAAAAAAAATTGAATAAATTATCAAGCATACAGCATCTAAAACATCATGTTCGGATACCAACTATGGTCCAGTTAGATTATGGCCAAAGCACCAGACATATGCTTACTACTTCAATAAGTGCATGTAATGCATTCAATTGACGAGGTGGTTTATATTCTGTGGAAAAATAAGATATCAAGAGACATTACATGTACCAGAAGTATGGCAGTCAATGTAAAGAACAAAACAAAAGAGTCCCAAAATATAATTGAAGACACATGAAAAACTGTGGTCAACATGACCTCGTAAGAAAGATTACAGAATTTGACTCTATAGCCAAGCTGATCTACCAGTATTTCCAGCAAATCAGTATCAAAGGTTCACCTTTTTTTATTATTCAAATCCACTAAAAAATTGTACTCCCTCAAATGAGAAAGAGATGCATGCTGCTTGTAGTAAAGTAAGGCAGCTAGCCATGGTAAAAGGGCAATATAACAATCCCCAAACAACTGAAGTTAGAGATATAACCAAAATTGGTCTGATTGCCAAGTAATTTAATTCAATAAATTCGATTCCATCTCCTAACATTATAAAAAATTCCATCTCTTAACATTGTCAAAAATAAAACATAAAAAAATCGACTCCATCTCATCTCTACTTTTCAATAACCAGACTCTGCGCATATAGTTGACAATGGACGGATTATGACTACCATAATATTACACCATTCACACCATGTTCTAAGAGTATCAAAAGAAAACAATAATTCACACGCAGTGAATAGTCTTCATAAGAACACAAACATGAAATCTCAAAAATCACTGAATTCTCTCACAAAAATATTTTATTTACGAGAAAATTTATGCTCAAGACACGGCATACTAACTTTATCAACACAAAATGGACTATGCGTCATATTGACAAAAATTGGTTCTGCTGAAACTGATCAGCAGATAAAACATGTAAAAAAATTGACTCATGATAGAGAACCAGAACTTACTGAACTCATGTCTGGGGCTGCACTTAGTCAAAAAAATCCCACAGCCGAAAGCAAACAAAAGGATTATCAATCAGAATCCCACCGCCGAAAGCAAACAAAAGGATTATCAATCAGAATTACTCGTTCGACTTCGAAAAGCACCAAGAAACCTCAATAATTGGAACACCACGTTTCCATTGAACCCATACAAAAAAATCCCACAGCCGAAAGCAAAAGGATTATCAATCAGAATTAGTCGTGGAACTTCCAAAGCCACCAATAAACCCCACAAAAATAACACCACCAACATAGAAAAAGGAAAAAACTATCCCAAAGAATAGTACAATTACACCATAAGAATAAAATCCCTAAAAAAAAGAAAAGGCCTGAAATGAACAGCAAAAGCACAAAGAAGAACAGAAAGAAGAGGATGACAGAAACGTTTCAGTCTAAGAAACCTGTCTTCTGCCAAACTGCGTTTCTCACCCTTCTAAGATCCCTGCCCTTCAAGGTCCTTCCAACCCCTTCGAACACAGAGAAGTTATCCATGTGTGATCTCGCTACTATCTCATGGGGTGGCATCCTCTCCTCATCGAAATCATCGCTCTCTTCCTCGAAAATCCCATGCCTCGATCTCAATCCCTCTCCTCTCTTACCAGACCAAACAGGTACATTTACAGGCGCTGATTGATGGAATTTACCAGAACCAGCACTTGATAAATCATCAGAACCAGACGAACCTTGTCGAATGGGAACAGGAGGAATTGCTCGAGCCGCGAAGCTAGGGTTTAGACCAGCTTGGCGTTGGACTAGGGTTCTATGATCCTCGGATAAAGCAGCAGAGAGGCCAAATCTAGCTGGTTTGAAGCCATGGCGACGATGATAGTTCGATGGGGGAGTTTCAGGGGAGGGTTTTGAGGTGGGTGGCGAGTTCTCAGGGGATTTTCCAGAGGAGTAATCGGTGGACCATATGACCTCGCTTTCGTCAAGCTCAAGAGGAGGGGAAGAGGAAGGGACGCGCAGGGGACCAAGAAAACGACAAGAAGGGGAGTCGTCTTCTTCTGGTTCATCCATGGTGAGGAGGAAAATCAGGGGTTTGGGGTCTTCAGTAAATTGGGTTTCAGGCCATGGGGAACAGAAACCGGAGTTTTAGCGGTGGGAATAGGGCGTTGAAGGTCGAATTAGGGTTTCGAGAGGAGAGATTGAGAGCCTGGTGTTCTAGCTGGTTTTGCTCTCCGGGTAATCAGATTCTTGAGGGGACGGAATTAGGGTTTGGAGGTTTAATGAGGATTTGCAGAGGGAGGGAGGGGATGAGGTCGAGGGGTCATCGCGCCTAGATCTCCCTTTCTCTCTCCTCTCTCCCTCTCACAGTTACATTTCCCAATTGCTCCCTCTCTGATGCTTCCCAATAATTCTCTCTCCTCCCGAATACCTCGCAATTACTCTTCTCGTCTCTCTTCCGGACGCTTCAATCTTCTCTCTCCTATCATCCTCCTCTCTCTCCTCTTTCTCTCTCTAAGATTTCAGTTACCAGATCAGTGGCTCGCTCACTCGCGCTGTTTTGCCAAATCCCCTTCTCCTGCTGCATGTTTCTCTCTCTAAAATGCGCCCTTGGCGCTCATGTTTATGAAATCAGCGTCTCTTTCTCTCTAAAATTCCCCCAATTCTCTCTCTCCTCCGTCTATTTTCTGCGGATTTTTGGCCGCTCGCTTATCGGAGCGGTTCTGGAGAGACATGCGGCGCCAAATAGCTGCGTCAAATGGACGGTCCTGATGGTTGTTGGTCGCACTATACGCCTATTGCTTTGTTTAAATGGACGGTCGTGGCCGGTCTGGTGGGCCCAACATTGCGATTTTTTTTTTTGTTAATTGAGAAAGATAGACCTCACTCACCCGGATTGGTCTTATTATCCCATGCAGGGTTATTTTTGAGGGGTATCGTCGTGGTGGTAGCACCTTTTCATCTCATTGTATTGTATGTTGCAGTTTTATTCCTACTGACACTTACAAAAATTACTAGCTATTTTGAAAAGAGACGTTACGCTATTTACGACTTTTCAAAATACAAAAGTTAATATTACTTTCTTAGTATTTTATTCATCAAGTTAAACAATTACGATAAGTTGTACCCCAAAATTCCATTATAAGACGTATTTTAGGTGTCGAAACTCTTATGATCACCCTAAAATGTATTTTTTGCTTTTATTATGGAATCAAGTATTGCATATCTAGCAAATCTATAAACACTTAAATATTTTGGTAATGGACGGTCTAGATAATGTGTTACAAGATGTATTATTATTATTATTTTAAATTCAAATTTTCTTTCATATTCATGCATATCGAAGTGAAGATGATCAATTGGAGGGTTTTCTAATGACGAAACAACCTGTTCTAATGAATTTTGAGGTGCACCTTACCGGTACAGTATAAGGTTGACACCTTATATAAACTTTTTCCATGTATAACTATCACTAAAAGACAAAGAATATTTTAGTCACCTCCATGCGGGATAAAGTTGGATATTATATAAAGTTGCAACTTTAAACAATTTAATTCAGAGGTAACCCCAAATTTTATTATAACATATAATCTTGGTCTAAACAATTGTGCTCTTACAAAATTTTCAAATTTATCATGACTTTGTGATCAAATTACCTATTAAAATAATTTTTAAAACAAAAAATAATAGTTTCTTTGATAAATATACCCATCACAATCCTTTCTAACATTAACATTTATATTTTGAGGGATTGTTAAACCTAGACAAATCTTTTTAAAAGGAGAAAAGTCTATAGAGTTGAGACTCTAAAAAATCAAATTAGAGCCCACATCAAAAATTTCATTGGAAGAGGTTATTTTGATGCCCAGATACCTTCAAATTGATTATCTCGACATCAAGATATATGGACATGGGAAAAAAATGGATTTCAAGTTTTGGAGATAGTGCATCTTGTAACGTATTTTTGGATCGTCAATTTTCAAGATTTTCAAGTTTTTATAGATGTGCTTGATCTACACTATTTTTGGAACTTTAAATTTTATAATTAGATATGAAAATATATTTTAAAGTTATCACAAACATTTTCAGTATTGAAACCAAATTTCTAAACACTATTTGATGGTGGGCTTTACTTTGATTGTTTAGAGCATAGGCTCTATACAAACCGCACCCTTTTAAATGACTTTAAAAAACCACTGACAATTGCCATTTCCACTTATGTCGTATAAAACTACTAACCATTTCAAAAACGTATCGGGCCACATATTCCTCATTGAATTACATAAAAAAAAAAACATATTTTAAAAAATAATGGGGAAAAATTAAACTTAAATAATAATTTTAAAAAGGTCCCTGAACTTAAGGCCCATATAAACCAATGTGATTCCTTAAAAAACCTAATAGAATTATTTATTTGGGAAAATTTCATACAAGCCCCTAAAATGGACTTTCTGATCAATTTTCCTCCCACCTAACTTTTTTTAACAACTTCCCTCCTAAAAACCATGTTTCCTAGCAAATATCCTTAATACAAAAAGTTCATTTTTTAAAATGAAAATTTTGGTTATGTGGCCTTTCAAGGCTGACCTTAAAGCTAATAATCTTACGTTCAGTGGGAGTTAGAGAGAGACTGAATCTAGGTGCTTGGTGCATTAGGGTTCAGATTCATATACTTCGAATATTTGAGGCATTGAGAGTATACGTTTTGAGAGTGTGAACTCTCGAGGAGGTGTGAGGGTCACCTTCCAGTCAGGACTATATTGATTAGAATATCTCATAGTTGATGCGATAAGCCAGGGCTTGGAGAATCTAATCGATAATAATAGAACTCGAGTATTTAAAAGAGTATTCGCCTTGTATGGAATGGCCGGCTGATAACACATAAGCTCGTATCCCGACATGAGACCGTTCCATGGCATCTGCACCCACAGTCGTATACGAAAGCTACTCTTCTATAGTATTATCCTACTTAGAAGAGCTAGCACACATGTTCTTTGAGAAAACCCCTGTATTTGAGTAGGAACATGTCCCACAGGGGTGTACCAGTAATCAATTTAACCCCGGTGATAAAAAGCTCTAGCTCAATGACTTTGATATGACCAATTATGTGTCTCTGCCATAGACTGTGGAGCATAGGTCCATTGGGTCGGCTTGAGATACTGGTGGAACATCATTCTGGTTAGTTTAAGGGAAAACGCCGACTAATGTTATAAGTCTAGAGATCTCATTTACCTTTGGCCCAAATTAATCTAAAATTGATGAGAACAGATTTTATATTGATGAGAAATTTTGTAATAATGTTGAAAAATCATTTAGAGAATTTTTTAGATTTTTTAAGAATTTTTTTAGATTTTTTTAAACAATAAAAATATGATTTTCAAATTTGTTTGACATAAATACTAAATAAGGACATTCTATGGGGATGCCACATGGTACCCCCACCTCACCACTCGTGGATGAAATCATGCTGACATCACATCCATGTGGGGACCTATTTGTCATTAATTTTTTTGTTGGTATTATGTTATAACATGTTATCTTGTTATTTAAAGTGTTATATATTGTTATGACTTAAGTTTGATTTAAGTCACATGTTTTTTTTTTTCTCATATGTGCTATTTTTGACATGTATGAAGTTATGAGATTTTCATAATTAATTTAATTCATATTATTATCCACATGATTTTGTAGCATGTGGGTATATTTTATGTGGCACCACCTTATGGGCTAGACCCATATGAAACTTTAGAGTTGTTAAAATCCTATTAGTGATGTCATAAGATATTTTATTCACATGTGTGAATGTCTCATATTACCTTTATATCCATGTTCTTGTCTTTTATTGACTCTCATAAATTATTCAAAAACCATGGGTATAAGTGTAAACATGAATTTGGACTTAATATGAAATAAAACATGAAGCTAAAAGCTTTAAGGTAAAATGACTATGAACCTAGGTTTTAAAGAGTGAAGGGTGTCAAAAGCTCATCCATTGGTGATAAGATATGGATGAGTGGCTTGGATAAAAGCCTCTGATGTGCTATTGATCTAAGGCATCAAGGATCAAGATCAAATCTATCTTTATGATCTAAGTATAAAAGTAACTTATGGGATCAATTATAACTATAACTTGAGTATTCATTTAAAAAGAGAAATAGCCTTTGAAAAAAATGTGGTCACCCTTGAGACTATCTTCTTCCTTGGGCTTTCATTTGAAACCCTTCCATGGAGTAGTCTTTTATTTATGTGATCAAGCCCATACTATTGCTTCATTAAGGTATTGACTTTTCTTCTCATATTTTTAATTCCTACCTCATTTCCATTATCAAAGCTTGCTCTAATTCTTAATTTACAGTAGCTTTCTTCATTTTTGATCATGAAAACTTGATATTTGAAGAGAGTCCTAAAGCAATAGTGTAGTCCATACACATAGTATGTGTAGATTAGCTTGCTTACTCCATGATCTTAAGTAGTTTCAACTTGATTTTTTTGATCTTATTTGTCTGAAATTTTTATTGAGAATCTACAACTGATGAGAGGTTTATTTAATCACATTTGAGCATAAGAAATAGTCCCTTGAGTTCTCTTTTTAATGTTGAAAAGTTTGTGTGGTCCCTTATGGACCAATGGTGTAATTTCACCATAACTTCCTTATTTTGTGTAGTATCTCTTTCAAACTTTGAAGGGCTATTTTGATATATGTCTCTCTCATGATTTGATCCCCATTAAGTGAAATAAATGTGATCATTTGCTTCCCATTGGATTGATCTCCTTGAGTTATTATTATCACCCGTGCCTTAGACAATGGAACAAAAGTAAGTCCTCAAAAGGCCCTTTCATGGCTCGGGCATAAGGGGTTCAACCATGGTTTCTCTATGTATGTTTTCATGTTAATTTGATGTATTTACAGTTATTAAATAGATTCATGATTGGTTAAATTGAGTATGTTATGTGAATATTGAGATTGTTTTTTATTCTTGCGGTATGAGCTTTAATGCTATGCATTATTATTTATGCAAATTAAAATCTTATTGAATTATTATGATTAAGTGTATGATGTGTATAAGATATTATGATGTATGATGAGGATGAATAATGAAAATGAAATTATCATATAATTTTGATAGAATGAAGAATTGCGAGTGCAAGTCATGCAATATGTTGTAGAAATGTAAAATGTGAATATTTGAATATTATATTCAGTTTAATTGTATTTTTGATTAAGGGATTTGTAAGGGACCTGTTAGGGTTGAATTTTATTATTCAAATGTGTATAAACCATGTTTGTAGGCTAGAATATATGTATTATGATTTTGTATTGAGATATTCATGCATTTAAACCCTTGAGTTTTTATATAATGAAATTTTTTTAAAAGATTGCATTGTTAGCCCATTGGTCGTATACCACCAACAGATGGTATCAGAGCAAGGCTCTAATTTAGTCCCTTAGTCCTCCTATATTGTGTATAATTTAATTTTCAAATTGCATAAACACTTGATCATGATTGCCATGATGTATGCGCTTTGAATTTGAGAATTGATAGTGTCATTGGCATGAGAACTGTGAATGAATATTTTTCAGAACTGTTATATATTTTAGAGAGAATAGTAGGGAATTTAATACTTTATATCAGAGAATGATATCTGATTGTATTTTGTATTATTAAGTGTATTTTCATATGAAAAAAATCTCATGACCATATTGTGTATATTTTAGAAGTTATTAATCGTTTATTAAAGTGTGTCAGATCTGAGAAAGACATTTCCAGAAACTTTATACGTTTTTCAATGGGGGTGTTGATCAATCAAAACTTATGGGAATGACTAAGGACTACTTTGTATTTGAGGAATCGAGTCTAGTGTAAATGTACTTTTGGGCTTATAGGAAAATTCCCCACATTTGGAAAGTTATGATCATTTTACTTGAGGGGTGTCATACTGTAATTTCTGCTACACAAAGCAAAAATTGACCTTATAAGAATAATGTTGTTTGACCCACTTCGAGCCATTATTCAATGCTACTTACTAAATGAAAGTTGTTTCATTTTGAGTTTATTTTATCTGAGAATAAGTTTCATGATTAAATAAAGTGTAAATTTAAAGTTACGTCTATTGAATTGGATTGTGTTTATCTTTAAAAATCAGAAAGACATTATTTCATATATCCAATGTGTGAGAAGGGCATGGGTACTTTATATTTTTGTAATATCACTATGAAGTATAAGTTATTGAAAGTTCTTGTGAGTTCTTAAGGTGTTTTAGATCAGTGGGAGAGTTATATAAACGCCACTGAATCGTGAGTGTTAGTTTTAATACCCGATACCCGAGTCTTGGTCTAGATCCGGGCTAGTCCCAGATAGTGTGTGATGAAATTGACAAAAAGACTAAGGCACATGTGGATGGATGAGACAATGATCATAGTTGCAAATGAGATAAATAAAAGGTGAAACCAAATCACAGATCGAAGACAAAGGTATTGAAACATTATGACTTGGTCACTTTAAAACCATGAGGTACGACTTCTTTGTACTTATGAGCATGATTTTAATGTATTGAGAATTCATTTTTTAAGGAACAACCATTTTGGTTTTATGATATCATGTGAGTAATTATTTGTATAATATCTTGGTGTATTATATGAGTTTACTAAGTGGAAGGCTTGGACTTGTCACATAAGTTATAAACTTGAATTAGGCCGATACTTACATATTGAGATTTTGAATGCTTGTATTCACTCTTATATAAGCTTAAAACATATGGAATACGCTTAACTAATTTGATTCTAGATATATGATCTATTATTCGAATTACCGATCTTATGAATATGACTAATTCAGGATATATGACATGTGTAAGAATTATACTTGTGATTGCTTGAGAATTATGAGATATGAGAAATGTTTATTATTTGTGAGTTGCTTTATGATTTGAGAACTCATAAGATGTATCATGAATATGACATTGATTAATCTTTATGGTGCCTCAAGCTACATAAGACAAATGGTAGGAAGAATTTTAGCTCTCTTGATTAGATTATCTATGGTGAGAATCTTATATTGGGCAGCCAATAACACAAATACTTGGACTTTGTGGGGAATCAATATACTTCAAAATTTAAGCAACTTGCAGTCGGTACACTGATTTAACTGTGAATAGCCCATCACTCTCAATCTCATCTTCCATACTTAGTGGGATATATATATATATATATATATATATATATATATATATATATATATATATATATATATATATATATATATATATATATATATATATATATATATATATATATATATATATATATATATATATATATATATATATAATCCTACTCCTCTAATAAGTTGCTCAGTCGAGAGTATAACCCATCGTGCAGCCTATTATAAGGAAACTTCAAATTCTACACTACTTAATTTCCTCTAAACTCAAAGATCTCAATGGTGCAAATAAAATTGCGGTTGTTTTAATTTTTTATTTTATTATTCTTTTGTTTATTTTTCTTAAGAATAGGAAGAGAGATATGATATGTTATAGTAGGAGGAGGGAAATTTTTTTACGTAACTTTGTGTTAAGTGGGAGGAGGTTCGTGAATTGTTAAGAGAATTTTGGGAATTAGATATGAACTAATATTTGAAAGATAATCTTGGAAGGAAATTTAGTTAGGTTTAAATAGATATGGATTTCGATATGAGAAAGAGAATAGATTTAAATATGGGGAAGATCAACTTTGATAAAGATTGAGAAATAAGGATGGTACGTGGGAGAGAGGTGAGAGAAAAATAGGGATGGTATGTAGGAGAGAGGAAAAGTGAGAGAGAAAATCAGGCGGAAAGAGAAAAATAGGAAAAAGTACGTATCAGAGATATAATTATCTTTGTTGGTTTTTTTTCTTCTAAAGTTTATTTAAAGGGAGATGTCTCTTCTTTGTAAAAATCAGTGCATGATTAGAGAATGAAAATTGAGCAAATTGATATTGTTAAGATCTTTTTTGGGGTAGATTCCCTTGCAGACCTCAAGAGAAGGTATATTCTCTCGTTGGGGGTAGATTCCTTTGAAGACTTTGAGAGATGGTATAATCTCTCACTTTTATTTTATTTTTTATTATAATTATTTTTTTCCTCCCTGGATCAGTTGGTATCAGAGCATTGAGATCCCTGATCTAGTTATGGAGCTTTTCGATTAAAGATTTGATAGACTCAAAGAAGACCTAATAGAGCGTATTAAATAAGTAGTAGAGCAATGTTTACGCTATCGGAACAAGAGAAACATGAATATAAAGATACAAAAGAGGACGTCGATAACCCCAATGTACAAGAAATTTAAAAATAAATTATAAAAAGAAGATATGTGTGATGTAGTATTAGAAATCCAACCAAGTTAGTCTAAAGGAGAAATCAAGATTGAGCCCGATATCACTATATTGAATCGACTTAATGAAGAAAAAGTGCCGAGGCGCATGGTGGGACCACATTACTAACTTTCAAGAAGGCCTCTAAAATATTTGAGTTCTATAAGCTCGAGGTCGAACTTCTCCCAACCCGGAGATAATGATGCAAATAAAATTGGGGTTTTTTACATTTTAATTTAATATTATTTTATTTATTTTCTTTAAGAATAAGAAGATAAACAGGATAAGTTAAAGTAAAGGAGAAAAATTTTGGTACGTAACTTTGTGTTAAGTAAGAGGAGGTGTATGAGTTGTTAAGAGAATTTTGAAGATTAAATAGGAACTAATTTTAGAAAGCTAATCTTAGTAGGAGATTTAGTTAGATTGAAATAGAGATAGATTTAGATGGCAGAAAAATAAGAGATTTAGATATGAGGAAGATCAACCATGATAAAGATTGAAAATTAGGGATGGTATGTAGGAGAGATGTAAGGGAGAAATACAGATGGTACTTGGGAGAGAGAAAATAGGTAGGAGAAAGTGAATAGGGAGGAGTGATACAATAGAGAAAAGTATGTAAAAGAGAGGGAATTATCTTTGTGGTTTTTTTCTTCTAAAGTTGATTTAAAGGGAGATGTTCTTTTTTTGTTAAGATCAGAGAATGATCTGGGAATGAAAATTGAGTAAATTGATCTTGTGAAAAGATCGTTTTTGAGCTGGATTCCCTTGCAGGTCCTGAGAAAGGGTATATTCTCTTGTTGAGGGTGGATTCCTTTGCAGACCTTGAGAGATGGTAGAATCTCTCACCCTTTGTTTTATTTTTTATTATACTGATTTTTTTCTCCCTGCATCACTCAACCACCTTATTGTTTGGGTGAGTCACCTTATCAAAGACATCTGAGTAAACAAATTTTAGTGGCCTATCTCCAAGCGACTTATGAAGCCAAAAGGATACTTGGTTACTATTACCTAGACACCACCATAAACACTGCTCAAGCAAAGGCTTGCAAAGGATGATAAACTTCTAAAAAATAAATCTATTTGCATTGTCTCTGTCGCTTACTAAGTACATAGCTGTTTCTAAAGGCAATATTTAGCCGATAAAACTTGATACAATAGTTGGTCTTTAAAATGAAAAGTCCACCACCACCACTTGTAAAGAATGGCCTGATTGACAAGCCTGATATTTTTAATCCTCAGACCTCCCTTCACTCTTGGGAGTACAAACCCAATCCCACCTTAAGATATGGAACTTCCTAGCTCCTCGTAAGAGCCCGACAAAGAGTTTTGCATCATCCTCCTAAATTTTTAGCAATTGAACTTGTCATATGAATTAGAGGCATCTAACATATAAGGAGCTTTGCCAAACACAATCTT
The DNA here is from genome assembly GCF_054954075.1 of Amborella trichopoda. NCBI lineage: Eukaryota > Viridiplantae > Streptophyta > Magnoliopsida > Amborellales > Amborellaceae > Amborella > Amborella trichopoda. The sequence goes on along the minus strand of NC_142344.1, from coordinate 38,747,984 downwards.
AACAAAATAACTCTCACGTCGAAATACAAGTATTTAGACTTCCAAAGATCCAGTTTAAACAATGCTCTTTGCACTAATTTATCCCACACCGCAACAATTAATTTGACATTTGAGACTGACATGCTCAAATAGGTTATAGGAAACATATCAACCTTACACCTCATAAAGTCCACTAAGTCCTTCACAAGAGACTCATTACAGTTGTTACCAATCAATGAAGTTTTTTCAAAATTAATTTTAAGCCCCAAAGCTACGCACAATATCTCACGAACTTAACAATATTACTAACTTGAAACAGATCAGCCTCACAGAAAATAAGTGTGTCATTTACATATTGGAGGTGAGATACACATGGCTCTCCAATGACAACTTTGAAGCTCGAGAAGTTACCCCTACATTCCACATTTCGAACCAAAACACTGAAGCATTTGGCATATAGGGTAAACATAAAAGGCGACAGAGGATCACCTTGACGTAAACCCCTAGAGGCTTTGAAAAAGCCTCTAGGGCTAACATTGATCAGAATACAAAAATGGGGTGAAGAAAGGTTTCCAAAAATCTAATTTCTCCATTTTCTCCAAAACTCATTCTTTACCACATTCCACTATGTCATAAGCCATATCCAATTTAATGACCATCCCTGACTTAGCTTAAAATTATTGAATGGATACATTCTTGAGCCACCAAACCGCTATCGGTAATTAAACGATATTGCATAACACATATTCGGGATTAGATATAAGTATTGACAACACTACCTTTAGCCTTTCGACTAAAATTTCAGCCACAAATTTGTAGAGCCTAGCGAGCAGGCTAATGTGTATGATATTTGATAAACCAACTACAACTAATTTATTGGGAATTAAAGCGATATCCATGGAATTTACTCCCTTCAAGAGTTCCCCTCTTAACAAAAGATAAGAATGATTATGACCTCCATGTACAAAAGATAAATGGTATCTTTGTAGACAATCTCTTTATATATAACCTTGACTTCTTTGTTTCAAGTAGCTAATGTAAGACTTAAATCCTCCACTACTCTATTTAGACCGTAATTAGTAAGTCGCCGTTAAAAAAAACGACTTTTTCTAAAATGCGCCGTTTTGTTGTGACACGTTTTAAATTGCATTATTTTGAAAATATCGAGAAAAACACACATTATATTGGTGAAAATGTTAAAAACATGTTTTAATGATTTTTTCAAAAACAACGGTTAAAAAAAATTCCCATTTATTGCATCCAAATTCAATTTTTTTTGGAAAGTTGTATATACCTTTATTCTTTCTACTCCAAAGAAAACTGTTTTTAAAAAAAGGTTCTATTTTTGTACATCCATTTTTAAAATATTAGAACTTGCCTTCTTTATCCCTTTTATTTTGAATTTCTTTCTATTTTGAATGTTTTTGGATAAAAACATTCTAAGAAAGTTTGAAATCCAATTCAAAATTTTCAACTTTCTCTCTTTATCCTCAATTACAAAATTTTGGAATGTGCCTTCTCTATGCCTTTGATATTTAATTTTTTTTGGGATAAAAACAATCATACCAACTTTCAAATCTAGCTTAATTTCTTTTAACTCTCTATTTCATCACCTCTAAACATTGTACTCACCAAAAAAAATTAAAAAATTCAACACCTATTTTTCAAAAAAAATACTTTCCTTAGCAAAAAATTTGTCTATCTGAAAAATAAAAACAAGATCATCACAAAGCAGATAATGATGGGAAAAAAATTCTACTTTTCTTGTCTTATAAAGTTACCTGATGTAAAGAAAAAACTACTTTTATTGGCTTATACATTACTTGATTTTCTTATGATCATTTTATCCTAAATTTAAAGTTTTTATCTAGTAAGAATTCACCTTTTTATTAATTCTGATGATATACCAAGCCTAACATTTTTTAATGTTGCCTTTTATGTATTTAAATTTGGATCAAGTGACCTTGTTATGCTTTATGATTTCTTTTTGAGCCTTACTGTGTATTTAATATGGGATCATGGGATGAGAATTCTAAATTAATTGACTTTATTATATAACAGTTCTAAATTTTATAATTTTAAATATCCGATTTTCTCAATCTGACTTTTTTTTTTATCCTGATTTGATATATTCATGATGCTTTCATTTACAATACTTTTCCCAATCTGAACTTTTTGTCCCAATTTTTGCATCTGACTTTTTGACCCAAAGTCGATTTAATTCCAATTTTGTTGGGAGCAGATATATTGTTTTTCCGCGACTTGCTAACTATGATATAGACTACGACAAAGCATAATTTTCTTTTAGAATAAGCCGCAGTACAATTTAAAACAAAAATAATCACATTGTTTTATGGAAATGTATAGAATATGGCTATTTATTTTTGGTACAAGAAAATCTTAATCATCACCGATCATTAGATGTGACACCGGGCGGTTCAAGATATGTCATTCACTTTAAGCTATCAAATTTTTTATCCGATGGCTAAAGTGGTTGTGACCTTCGTATATCAAAAGTGAATGGTATTATAGTACACAATCGTTTGTTTTACTATCGATCTATAAGTCTCTCTCCCCTTATATTTGTCTCTAAGTGTTTTTGTCACCCATGTGCAGAGAAAGAGAGATAGAAGCAGGTGAAGGTGGTGAGTTCAAGGAGTATTTTTATCACCCATGTGGAGAGAGAGAGAGAAAGAGAGAGAGAGAGAAGCTGGTGAGTTCAAAGAAATAATCAAGCTGGTGAGTTCAAGGAATAGTCTATAGTTGAATGGTAATAAATGTAGTACCTAGTGGTTCCATCATCAGGGAACTCCAAGGGAAAACGGCATATGGCAGTTATTGGGATGCAGGGTTCAAGTGTTACCAATCAAATATTTGGGTATATGGCTATATCTAATTTCAAATTTTTGAGATCTTTGTAGAACCCAATTATTCAACCCTTTTCCTATAAAGTGAATTTATAGAAGGTGAACTCTCTCTCTTTGGGGGGGACAAATTACTTCGAGTAAATTTACTTTAATGAACTTGTCCTTTAATTTAATATCTTTATTTTTTGCTTAATGAGGGGAAAGCAAATCAGCACGCTTGATGAAACCGTTCATTTGAGGAGGTGATACTAGCAAGAGAAAATACCATCTTGTTAGTTGAGATAAGGTGTGCCTGCCAATCAAAGATGTTGGCTTAGGTGTTAGCAGATTGGCTCTTATGTATAAAACTCTTTTAACTAAATGGTGGTGGCGAAGCACACAAGGCGAGATACATCTATGGAGGAAGTGTTATCTGCTTAGTATGGTTTTGATAGAGATATTTTGCTTATTGGGCATGATAAGCAAGGTAGGGGTGTTTTTTGTATTTGAACAAGAGAAGATTAATGAAGGAATGTCAATCACAAGCTTTAACCCAGAAGACTATCAAAGAAATGTCGATCTCATAAATGAAACTGATGAAAGTATCCACTTATAGTATCTATCCAAAAAATTTACACAGAGAAAGTGATGATTTAAAGCTCGAGAATTTACAGAGATGAATTTGAGAGCGATGACATCTCTTATAGCTAGTAAAGGAAATGAAGCAAGCAAATTAGTTGCTTTGATTAAATTAAACTTCAGAAATCAAAGAGAAATGCAGAAATTCCATCAAAAATCACATGCAATTAGAAAGTGGGTGATCAATTCAATGTATATGTATTCTTCTATTGTAAACAAGCACAATATATGCTCAAGAGAAAAGCATTAGTTATGAAGTTTCCATTGAAATATCTTCAAAGCCAGACTAAAGGAATCTCAAGGACAAAAAAAATGTCAATCATCTACTATAAACCAGAGCTGATGTTATAAAACTCTAATAAGGAGAGCGTGAAACTTCATTACCTCAAGCTAAGGTACAAAATTGAACTTCTCTTGGTTAATGCAATGTCAAAGATTCAATTGAAAGTTGCAACTGCCAAAGCAGCTCTACAAGATCCCAAAATAAAAAAAAAATTGAAAACGTGTAAAATGAAAAGAGATTCATATAGGATAAGTAGAATTAAGCGTGAGAGGAAATCTGAAAAATGTTAAAGTTTCAATAGCAGATGAAGATGAACAATCAACATATGAATGTACTAGAGTAAATCGAAACAATGACAAAGCTATAAAAAATTGAACAAAGTAATGAGAAATGAAGTATAAAAAAACACTTAAAAGCCTATAGTGGACCTTTCAAAGGGAAGCCTAGATGTAGAGAGCTTAGTTCTTGGACTTCATCTTCACACTGAAATTCATACAGAACTCTGCTATCTTTCAGACTCCATCACTATAATCATCATAATTAGAGCCTTATCCCAACTATTTAGGGTTCGCTACATGAATCTTGTTCCACCATTCTGCTCTACCAAGTACCATACCTCAATAAGACTATGAGTCTATATATTTTTCTCACTACTTCCATACATGTCCATTTGGGCAGTTCCCTTGCCTTTTTAGAGACTTCTATTTGAATCAAATCATATACCACAACTTTATAGATCTTTCAAGCGACCATTTAGAGGGAGAAAATCTTGAAGAATTGTCGAGCTTGTTGGGGTTGGTCTCTTTGAATTTGTCGAGAAACCATTTAAGCATAGTCGTTTTGAAGAAGATAGCGAAGTTGTAGCAATTAGAGCCACTAAACCTTTCAAACAATCAACTCCCTTGAGTCAATCCTACAAGCATTTCATCTATGTTTTTTTTAAGTGTTTAAAACTTATCTAACAATAATTTTTCAGGGATAATCCCCATAGGAGGCCAAATTGATGCGTTTGATGCATCAGTATTCTCCGGGAACCCATACTTATGTCTACCTCCTCCTCTCCAAGGCTCCAAGGGTAAAAAACAAACATCTTTCCTTTGTTGATTATATTGAAAGGAGCAGAAACATATTTGAATTCCCATGGTTTCATATGAACAAGAGTAGGATTTGAGGGATACATTGTTATGCTATTCATTTTGAGGCATTGGAGTAATGCATATTTTTGTTATATGGATAAAATAGTGATTGTTTTGTTGCAATTTCACAATTGAAAATAGACAAGGTGTAATCCAAAAAGTACATTAGAAAAATGGAGTGCATGTTATGTTATTGCGAATCATTTGAGCTGAAAGTTTCCTCTTTTTTTTTTTAGCAATGTTACTTAATTTATTAATATGAGACACAAGTAGCAAAGGCAAAGATAAACCACTCTTAGCAAGTGCGTCTGCCAAATAATTAGTCTCCTTATAAACATGATGAGAAGAGATAGTGAGGGACTCTACCATTTTAAGAATATGACGCCACACCGATTTTAGCTACCATGACACCTTTTGTTCCTTATTGCACCATCTAATGACATTCAAGAAGTAACCATCAACAGCACAACAGGTACCCACATGTCTACTTTTGAAAAGCCTAAAACTATAGAAGAGCGCAAGAATTTTGGTATGGTTAGCAGTAGCCACACCAATGGGACAAGAATAGTTAAAGAGTATAACTCCATTTCAATCTCTTACTACCCCTCCAATTCCTGCTGCATCAGGATTCCAAAGATAACTCCCATCAAACTTTAATTCACAACTACCTTGTAAAAGCGGAATCCAAATACTTCTCGGCTAACATTTGACAATGCCCAAATGAAGTAAAATTTGAAGATTAAGCATAACATCCACCTCCGAAATACCTCATCATTATTTTGTTACTGATAACCAATACCACAACGAATGCATGATATTGTTGAGGATTCTATCGAAAGATAAAGTATCCTAATAGAAGGTTCTCCTATTCCGCTCTTTCCAGAATTCCCACATATTCACTCCTGTTGCGACTTTCCAGATCACGCTGCCGATATGAGGTACATGCGAGAAAGCCAAATGCGTAACAATTCCCAAAACACAATGTGGCATGACCACTCTCACCCCTAACTGCAAGAAGAACCAACACCAGATCCTAGAGACAAACAGACAATGCATAAATATCTGAGAACCAAATTCACCATCTTTCTTACACATAAGACAAACGTTAGGAAGAATTTTACAACTCTTGATTAGATTTTATATGGTGAGAATTTTATATTGGGCAACCAACAACACAAATACAGGGACTTTGTGGGGAACTAGCCACTTTCAAATTTGAGCAACATGTGGTAAAGACCAGTGCCATCTATCATGAAATAGCAATCGGTATACTGATTTAACCATGAATATCCCATCACTCTTAATCTCCCTCACGATCTCATCTTCCATACTCAGTGGGATATATATATGATTCAACTACTCTAATAAGTTGCTTAGTTGAGAGTATAACATATCGTGCAGTCTGTTTTAAGGAAACTTCAAATTCCACACTACCTAATTTCCTCCAAAGTTAAAGATCTCAATGATGCAAATAAAATTTGGGATGTTTTAATGTTTTATTTTAATATTCTTTTATTTATTTTCCTTAAGAATAGGAAGACCGATAGGATAAGTTAAAGTGGGAGGAGGGAAATTTTGGTGCGTGACTTTGTGATAAGTGGGAGGAGGTGCATGAGTTGTTAAGAGAATTTTCGGGATTAGATATGAACCAGTATTATAAAAGTAATCTAAGTAGGAGATTTAGTTAGATTTAAATAGATATGAATTTAGATAAGAGAAAGATAATGGATTTAGATATGGGGAAGATCAACTGTGATAAAGATTGAGAATTAGGGATCGTACATGGGAGAGAGGTGAGCGAGAAATAAGGATGGTACGTGGGAGAGAGAAAAAGTGAGAGAGAAAATTGGACGAAGAAATAAAATAGAGAAATATATGTAGAAGAGAGAGAATTATCTTTGTGGGTTTTTTTCTTCTAAATTTTATTTAAAGGAAGATGTCTATTTTTTGTAAAGATCAGATAATGATCAAATAGTGATAATTGAGTAAATTGATCTTGCGAAAATGTCGTTTTTAGGGTGGATTACTTTGCAGACCCAGAGAGAGGGTATAATCTCGAACCCTTTATTTTATTTTTTATTATAATTCTTTTTTTTCTCATTGCATCAGTTGGTGTCAGAGCCTTAAGATCCCTAATCTAGTTATGAAGAGTTTCGATCAATGATTTGACAGACTCAAAGAAGACTTAGTAGAGCATATTAACAAAGTAGTAAAACAATGTTTACTAGATCTATTTCATAAATTGCAATCGGTACAAGAGGAACAAGAATATGAAGATACAAAAGACGACGATGATAACCCCAATGTGCAATAAATTTTGAAAATCAATTATGAAGACGTGTGTGATACAATATTAGTAATCCAACCAAGAGAATCTGAAGGAGAAGTCAATATTGAACCCGATATCACTGTGTTGAATTTGTTAAATGAAGAAATTGAATAAAAAGTGCCAAGGCGCATAGTGAGACTACATCACCAACTTTTGAGAAAGCCTCTTAAATATTTGAGTTCTATAAGCTCGAGGGTGGGCTTATCTCAACCCGGTGAGAATGATGCAAATAAAATTGGGGTTGTTTTAATTATTATTATTATTATTATTATTATTTTAAGAATAGGAAGAGAGATAATAAGTTAAAATAGGAGGAAGAAACTTTTGGTGCATGAGTTGTTCAGAGAATTTTGAGGATTAGATATGAACTAATTTTGAAAAAGTAATCTTGGTAGGGGAATTAATTAGATTTAAATAGAGATGGATTTAGATAGGAGAAAAATAAGGGATTTAGCTATGGACAAGATCAATCATGGTCAAGATTGAGAAATAAAGATGGTATGTGGGAGAGAGGTGATAGAGAAATATGGATGGAACTTTGGAGAGAGAAAATAGGGATGAGAGAGAGAGTGGATAGGGAGGAGTGATAAAATAGGGAAATACGTAGCGTAAAATAGAGCAATAATTATCTTTTTGCGTTTTTTTCTTCTAAAGTTTATTTAAAGGAAAATGTCCATTCTTTGTAAAGATCAAAGGATGATTCGAGAATGGGAATTAAGTAAATTGACATAGTGAAAAGATCATTGTTGGAGTGGATTTCCTTGCAGAACCTGAGAGGGTATATTCTCTCGTTGGGGATGGATTCCCTTGCAGACCCTGAGAGAGGGTATAATCTCTCCCCTTTTGTTTTATTTCTTATTATACTTATTTTTTTTTTCCCTGCATCACTCAGCCACCTTAGTATTTGGAAGAGTCACCTTTAAACAAATTTTAGTGGCATATCCAAGCGAGTTATGATGCCAAAAGGATACTTGGTTGCCACTACCTAGACGCCACTGTAAATACAGCTCAAGCAAAGGCTTGCAAAGGAAGATAGGCTTCCAAAAAATAGATCTATTCGCATTATCTCCGCCACTTACTAAGCACATACATGTTTCTCAAGACCATATTTAGCCGATAAAATTTGAAACCACAGTTGGTCTTTAAAATGAAAAGTCCGCCACCACCACTTGTAAAGAAGGACCTGATTGACAAGCCTGATATTTCTAATCCCCATACATCCCTTCACTCTTCGGAGTACAAACCTTATCCCACCTCAAGATATAGAACTTTCTAGCTTCCTCATAAGAGCCCCACAAGAAGTTCCATATCATCCTCCTAATTTTTTAGCAACTGAACTTGGCATTTGAATTAGAGACATCTAATAGATAGGGAGAATTGCCAAACACGATCTTAACATAGTAACTCTCATGTCGAAAGACAAATATTTAGGCTTCCCAAGATCCAGTTTAAACAATACTCTTGGCATCTCTTTATCCCACACCGCAACGGTTAATCTGATATTTGAGATTGGCATACACCTCATAGAGTCCGCTAAGTCATTCACAAGAGACTCATTTCAGTTGTTACCTATCAGTGAAGTTTTCTCAAAATTAACTTTAAGCCCCAGAGCTACTTTACAATATTTTAGGAACTTAGCAAATATTACAAACATGAAACATATTAGCCTCATAGAAAATAAGTCTGTCATTTTGCGTATTGGAGGTGAGATACACACGGACCTCCAATGCAACTTTGAAGCCCGATAAGTTACCCCCACTTCCACATTTTGATCCAAAAGGCTAAAGTATTCAGCATATAGGGTTAATAGAAAAGGCGACAAAGGATCACCTTGATGTAAACCCCTTGAGGTTTTGAAAAAACATTTAGAACTATCATTGATCATAATGAAAACATGGGTTGAAAAAAGCATCCAAAAATCCAATTTCTTCATTTGTCTCAAAAACTCATTCTTCACCATATTCCACTTTGTCAAAGGCTTTCTCCATATCTAATTTAATGACCACCCTTGACATTTAGCTCAAAATTCTAGAATGGATACATTTCGGAGCCACCAAAACGCTATTTGTAATTAAACGATATTGCATAAACACATATTGAGGATCTGATATAATCATTGGCAGCTCCACCTTTAGCCTTTTAGCTAAAATATTAGCCACAATTTTGTAAAGCCTAGTTAGAAGGCTAATATATCTGATATCTGATATACCAACTATAGCTGATTTCTTGAAAATTAAAGCGATATCCGTGGAATTTACTGCCTGAAAGAGTTCCCTCTTAACAAAAAGCATCTAACCATTTGCAACAATTATGTATTAATCATGCTCCAATATTTCTGGAAAAAGTATAATGGGAAACCATCAGGTCCAGGTGCCTTATGACCCGAAAAGCGAGAAGATGACCTTCTTAAGTTCCTGCAATATGACATCAATTTCCACTTGGTGCACTATTTCAGGCGATAGAGCTTTCAATGGTACGCGATCCATCCTAGAAGCGAACTTAACTTCAGAAGTGAAAGCCTTATTGACATGATTTACAAGAGCATTTTCTATACATCTTCAGCTACACCTGAGATAACAATACCCAGATGTCATTAGTCGTCTATTCAATGACACTCTTTTAACCACCCCATTTTGAATTTTAAGGGACAAAAATGATTGTGATCTCCATGTACAAAAAATAAATTATTTCTTTGTAGACAATCTCTTTATATATAACCTTGACTTCTTTATTCCAAGTAGCTAATGGAAGGCTTACATCCTCCACTACTCTATCTAGACTGTAATTAGCAAGTCATCGTTAAAAAAGTAACTTTTTCTACAAAGTGTCGTTTTGTTGTAATACATTTTAAACTGCATTATTTTGAAAATATAGGGAAAAAAACACATTATTTTGGTGAAAATGTTAAAAGCACGTCTTAATGAATTTTTCAAAAACAACGGTTAAAAAAAACTTCCCATTTATTGCATCCAAATTCAATATTTTTTTGGAAAGTTGTATACATTTATTCTTTTACTCCAAAGAAAACCATTTTTAAAAAGGTTCTATTTTTGTGCATCCAATTTTTAAATTTTAGAACTTGCCATCTTTATCCCTTTTATTTTCAATTTTTTTCTATTTTGAATGTTTTTGGATAAAAACGTTTTAAGAAAGTTTGAAATTCAATTCAAAATTTTCAAATTTCTATATTTATCCTTAATTCCAAAATATTAGAGGGTTTTCCGACATTTTTTTTTGATGGAAATTCATAACTTTATTAATCAACGATTAAAAAAAATTCAAAATCTGAGACGACAGTCTCAATTAAAGAAGTTCATCCTTTGGTAAGGAAGTCTGCTAAAACATTGGCCTCATGGAAGACATGCACGAAGGAGAAAAGGAAACGTCTAGACATATCCCAAATTTGTAACAAGATGGACCGAAGTTCCTAAGGTGGTTTTTCTTCCTTATTACACCACTTTATGACATTCAAAGAATCACGTTCCACCACACAATAAGACCCTAAATTTCTTGCCACAAAGAATTTTAAACCATAGAAGAGAGCCAATGATTCTACACCATTTGCAGTTTCGTCTCCCATTGGGTCTGCATAATAAAAGACAACAGATCCATTCCAATCCCTCACCACTCTTCCAAAGCCAGCAGGACCTAGATTTCCTAAAGAGCTCCCATCAAAATTAAGTTAAAAAACCCCAATTGTAGGGGGTATCCATCTCCCTTAAGGCCTATACTTAAAAGATCTTAAATAGAAAAGATTTGTTAAATTTCTCCTAACATCCACTTTAAGAATATCTTTCCCCTCTTTTGTGATTGAACATGAAAGCCAAATGGAAAAATTTTCTCCAAAATACTTTCTATAGGCAAACATATCCGTTCAAACACTCTTCTATTTCTCTCTTTCCAAACTTCCCAAAGAATCAACCCTCTTGCAATTTGCTAAATTACCACACCAGTTTTCCAACATTAAAACAACCTTTCTGATAGATTTTTTAGGTGCATATATAATTCTACATTATAAGGTCGCAACCTTATATAAATTTTTTCTTTTATTTAATATCTTTATTTCTCGCTTAATGAGGGGAAAGCAACTCAGCACGCTTTATGAAACCGTTCCTTTGGGGAGGTGATGCTAGCAAGAGGAAATACCATATTGTTAGTTGGGATAAGGTGTGCCTGCCAATCAAAGATGTTGATTTGGATGTTAGAAGATTGGCTCTCATGTATAGAATTCTCTTAACTAAATGGTGCTGACGAAACACACAAGGCAAGATACAGCCATGTAAGAAGTGTTATCTGCTAAGTATGGTTTTGATGGAGATATTTTGCTCATTGGGCATGGTACGCAAGGCAGGGTGATAGAGATATTTTGTTCATTGGGCATGGTACGCAAGGTAGGTGTGTTCCTATATTTGAAGAGTGATTGGACAACAATCAAACAAGCGATTTGTGGGGAACACCAGATGGGTGGTGGAAAAGTTGATAAAACGTGGTTTTGGAAACCATAAATGGATGGGTGAAGTAGCATTGAGATTTCATGTTCCTCATCTATATATAATTTCAAAGAATAAGATGGATAAAGTGGAGGATTTGGTTTCGGGGACAGGCATAAAACTAGTTGGAGCATAAAGTGCAATCACAATAGAGTGCTCGATGTAATTATTTATCAATTCACTTTGTTATTAAGTGCACTTAAAGGAGATTTATATTTCCCAAGATGTTGAAATAAGGTTGCATGGGAATTTGAAATTGATGGGTTTCTCTGTTAAATCATTGTACATATTATTATGTTAGGACAGGATGAGGTGGGCAAATTTGAGAAAAAGAAAGGTTTGCAAGTGACCTGATCCTCTAAAAGTAGGGGCATTCTTGTGAGAGTTGAGTTGGAACAGTCTGATTGAATAATACACCATTCAATCTCTACTGCCCAATGCTAATCGTCCGGAGGATGCTCCCTAGGGGCATGGTGAAATATGCCCCAAAGACATGATATATTTTTTTTCTTGATAAGAAATGAAATGACAACATGAAATAGCAAAATGGAATAGAAATGGTCAATTTATTAGACGGGTTCATGTAATAAGGGGCTAGACAGGAAAATGGGTTTCAAAATACGATTCACTCTCTCTCTGTCTCTCTCTCTCTCTGTATCTTTCTCACACATCAACAGGCATAAATACATGGCAAGGATATTATGCTGTTAAAGATGAAAGTATAAGACGCCAAATTTGTTACCTTTCACTGAAAAATAAAAGCAGCCAACTTTCTCCTGGATCACAAACAGTTTGCTTTCAAGCATAAACATCTAAGTTACTTTGTATCCCGTCTTCTTGTTCACTAGTCTGTACAACAAATGTGAATATTGTTGACATTTTCAGCATACATCATCACATTGTCAAGATATTTCAATACTCATGGCTAAATTTATTCTTTGTACAGATCCCTCATATTAGTCTTATGAGGAATCTCTCAAATCTGTAAAAACACAATCATCCAGGCTGCATATTTATATGAAATATTTTTGTAGGCTTTCAACACCTACCAGCAGGTCCATTGAGGCAGATAATACAGTCAATGCCTGTTAGCATGGCTGATTCAGTTTATAGACACTTCTGGTCAGTGAGAAAGCATATATAGAAAATCATAGGCATTGGTATCGGGCCAACAAAATAATTCAGCCTTCATCTAGCAGATATGCAAGGATCAATTACTATTAGGCCTTGCATTCCGAAAGCATGATGGGATGTGCAGAGTTGGACCTTTAACCTTAAGTTAGAGATAAAAATAAAAATTTGGCACGGAAATTGGGTTTTTGACAAACATCTGAGTGACGACACTTTCACAATGCTAATACATTAGTCTTAAGTCTTAACTGATATCTAAAACAGAAAAAATAACTCAACCGAAAATTGCCAAGATATATTTTGAAAGGAAAATTTGAGCGATTAGTGAATCAGACAACATCCTTGGATAAACTACAATATTATCAATGAATCAGCCTGTTATAACACCCGCTAGAACATCGCTTTTACCACGTGCACAGATGGTGTACACCAGACGAATTGCATCTAGCCACCCATCCATGGATTCCCACGTATCAGCAACCTGAAACCGCAAATTTGAGAGAATAAATTTCAGAACACAGGAATATGAGAACATAATGAAGAATATTTAATGATGACGAGGGCCAATACTATAGTGATAGTACCTCCCTCAAATCCACCAGATTGGTTGGGTGACCTACAAGGACCCAAAATCAGTCTCCTTCAGAATAACCAAAAACTTTTGATTTAAACCTCAATATGCTCCAAATCAAACTCAAACCCAAGATCCAATTTGGATCATCCATTTGATGAATGGTTCTGGGATATGGAGCTCTTTCAAAGTTCCAAGTCCTAGTTCATTTTAGATATCTCCAATTCTGTTTTTAGTTGAATGAGACTGATTTGAACACTATTTGGAGCCTTTGTGGGTCCATCACAATTGCTACAGTAATGGCCAGAGGTTTATTGGACTAAACACACACACACACACACACAACGAAAGAGAGAGAGAGAGAGAGAGAGAGAGAGAGAGAGAGAGAGAGAGAGAGAGCTAACAGACTAATCGCCATCCCAATTGGACATGATCGTCAGATTGTGTTCGAATTTTTATTTATTTTTTACATATCAGATTGCCATAGAACTTTGGAGATACATGGGCCTCAATTAGATGCACCTAAAGAAAATAATTCAAACAATAAAAATAACCAAAATACCCCATGAATGTTGCCAGGCTTTTTTGACCAACTTATTTTCTGGTAATAACTCTATATTTTTTATTGTGGGTGTACCGAGGTGAGATCTGCATGCGCTCAAAATTCTGAGTCAATTTGATTCGGTAGATCTATGAGATGACTATAGTGGCCGTCTGATGGAATTTAGACAGTGATAAGTCTGAGTAAATGCGATAGAAATTCACTCATGGGCAACTTTTAAGTTTTGCTCTCTCTCTCCCTCTCTCTCTCTCTCTCTCTCTCTCTCTCGAGATATATATATATATATATATATATATATATATATATATATATCGGGAAAAGATGGGAACAGCCCACCAGCTGATGGCTACATCAATGGCCCAGATTGAATCTGGGCTTATCCAATGGTCACGATTGCATTTCCTGTTCAAATTTTAGTTTTTTCTTAAAAATCCAAATTACTTGAAATTTTGAGCATCTATTCTTTAAAATAGGAGAATCTAATAAAATATTTAAAGAATAATTCGCAAAAAAACTGACCAAAATACCCCTAAAACTTTTAGGGGTATTTTGGTCAATTTATTTTTTTTACGAATTGTTCTTTTAATATTTTTATTAGGTGTGCCTTGATGAGAAGAGTGGACGCCTAAAATTTCATGTGATTTAAATTTGTAGAAAAAAATAAAATTATATTACGAAATACAGTCGTGACCGTCAGATCGGCCCAGATTCAATCTGGGCTGTTGGACTTACACTATAGCTCTCAACTAGAGCACTGTTCCCAGCTTTTCCTATATATATATATTTATCAAGATTTTGTGAGCTGTACTCCAGATGGCTTAGATTTAACCATCGGTCATCAGCATTCACCGATAGGGACGAGGTTTGGTTTCTCTTTTAGAATATTTCTTTTTTATTTTTTCAGGTGCACCTAGGTGAGGCTCACAAGTCCCCAGAATTTCAGGTCAAATCAGATTTACAAAAATAAAATTGAAAATGAAACAGTTCCATGCCAGCTGGTCATCGGATCTGTTAAAGTTTCGCCTGAGCCTCTGGCCTATACTATTCTGCACTCCAGGCAGCTCACTGTCCCTTTTCCCTATAATGATTTCGAAAACTCAGGAAACTAGTGCCACCCTTGCTTCCATTTGTTCACAGTTATCAAGAAGTTTCTAGTACCATGCTAATGGATGTGCAATACATATGAAAACAATGACGCACAACTCAAAGAGTACTACCGAATTATGAAAGCCAAACTCACTCTCCTTTCTCTTTTCTGGAGGAAAAAAGAAAAAGGCGGATGTTCAAGACTGACAGGGGAGTAAAAGAGAATATTTACCATGTATAATGGCCCACCTATTGTATCAATACAAAGGCCCGTTGCTGGAGGTAATGTAAGATCTGCACATGCTGATATTGATGTTATATCCAGAATATCAACTTTGATGAGAGGTTTTTCAATATGTGTGGTGCTTGTTAACATGGCTGAAGGACTCTGTGTGGATTGCTTTGGCTCACCCCTGCTTACCTGTCAATGGTAGTCTTTTTAATTATCCACATGTATTATCAAATAATTAATATATATATAGAGAAGTACATGGCAGTCACTAAAAGACTCCAGGGTCTCCCATTTCTTTTCCCTGACAATCTTAATATATCCTTCCTATCCTGTACATAATCCTCACATTGGATATGTTCCTTAAAGCCATTATTGACTACCAAATGTTTCATATGCAAACCCTCCCTTCTTAAGTTCCATCATCCTGGTTTAGTTTGATACCTGGGTGCAGGAAAAGAGGGGACAGTGGGAAAATACATCCTACATGTAAGAGCTGTTAAATAATTTGCATTAGCTTTGATGGGATTTTGGTATATCTGTAATTGCCATCTAGGTACACATTAATCTTTTGAAATCATTCCACACTCTTAAGTTATATATGCTTCAAAATCAAGTATTTCTTCAGCACATTCACATAATAGGATAGTAGTAGTTCTGGGCAACTTTTAGTAATACATATATTTAAAGGAAAATTGTTTCAAGCGGGAAACTGACAGTCCAAATGTTTTCTTAATAGAATTATTATTTTAAATTTTTAAAATTTATTTATTTTTTCATATTCATGATCTTTCTGTTAGAGATTATATGTCCTTAAAAATTAAGTCTTAAAATCCATCTCAAAAATAGATTTATTAAGAAGCCTGCATTTCTTCATATGCGAGCTTGGCCGCATAGAAACTGGGTCCTATATTTAAATGGCAATTTATTGGAATCTAAAGGACTCAACAATGAAGAAAGGGGACTATGGGGACCTTGTCGTTTAACAATTTTGGCAATGTGAATGAAGTCGAAGTCAATTTGAAGTTTCTGAAGACCTTATCTACCATAGTCTCTTGAAACACATCAGATTCTCATGAATGACATGTCAAAAAGAAGAGTCTGAAAATCACAGAGATCCAGAATGAGATGCAGATTCATCTTTGGTTGTCTTGACATATTCTCATAGTCGTAATATTTGGATCCACCCTCTCTCCCAAGGCAGAGTATTAATATACATTGTCGTTGAGTTGTCAGAACCGGTGGCTTCAACTCAACCTACTCATGACATACGGATTGTTCAATTCCTAGCCTTTTCCTTCAAACCGAGTAGACTTCTAAAGGATACACACCATCCAAATAAAATGACTTTAACATGCCATTGCATGATTCCAAGGTTCAATAATTCCTATACACACTGAAGTATCAGGAATCCAAATTGGGTTCTGTAACATGGAAAGCCCATGTATTACCAGCTAGTGTTTGCATTTGGGACAAGAAACTTAGCTCCCCATTAATGTCTCAAAACAACTTAGCTCTCCATCCATTAAATTTCTGATAGGTTTCCTATATGCAAATGTGGATATGACAACCTCATGCTCACTTCTGCTGATGCCTCCTAGACAGTGCTACTAATCGCATCGAGAATGGAATTTCCACAATTACTGCAAAACCTTCTGATAACATTTGAAAATAAGAATTCCTACTCTGCCGTTACAATCATTAAACAAAATGATGAAATGATTCTGTTGAATCATTCGAATAATTAAATGCTTTGGACCCAAATACATTACCTATGATGGAAATAAACATGTTAGTAACAAAACCTTCCTCAAAAAGGCAAAGCATAAACTACATAAGCAATATATTGATTTTCTTCCCCAGCAACGGGTTCGATGTGGTAACATCGACCTTTATAACGATCAAGGCTGGTACGTCCATCGACCCACACAGTTGTCTATGTACCAGTGGAAGATTCAGCAGCTACTACATCTCTTGCTTCCTCAGGTGGGAACTCCAAGTTGAGGAGTTACTCGGAATGCTGCCAAGATCTCAGTAACTACGGTTTCACAGTCAGGAGTATAATAAGTCAATCTATAATCTTTAACACCAGCTTTGAATCCAACACTTGCTTTAGTTTCTGTTTTTGGAGACATAAGTCCCTCCCTACAACTCATGAAGTAAGAATTCTCACAAGGACATGGTCTACTCGAAAGCAAAAGAAAAAAAGAAAAAGCATAGTAGCATGCAATGCAAATTCGAACACGATCAATTAAGCGGCCCAAGCAATTACAGAATAGAAGTCCAAAAAGGGCATTGAAAATAAAGAGAACAGAAAACACTAGCTCAACATCAGATATTTCTCACCAAATATTAGAAATTGCTGTACATCAAGTACTTGGTGTTCATTTTTAATTGGTGGTGCCATGAAGGGTGAATAAAAACAAAAGCTGAACTGATTTATAGAGAGTCACATGACAGACAATACAATAGTACATATGGAAAATTTGTAGTTACATACATGCTCTCGCTTGACAAGTGAAGCAAAATGACATGCAGGATAAAGGCTCAATCATAAATAGAGACTATGTAGCTTCCATTGAATTAAAAAAGATTGGATGCAAACTTACTGTTCACATGACATGATTGCGTATGGGTATGTAGTATGGACTGCTTAAAAACAACTAAATGGTCAAAATAACATTCCCCCTTCACTCAATGCATATCATCCATCTTACAGGAGTAGGACTACAAGAAGTAATTTAGAGAGAACAGCAATGCGACAGAAAGTTTTACCTGTTGAAGGCATTCATGGTTCAAAACAAATTGGGATCTCTTCCAATCATTATGGGGGGCAAATGGGTTCCCTGTAGGTGGTGAGGTCAAATATCCCACCTTTATGTAAGGCAAAGGAAGCTGCCAAACAGTTAACTGCATTAATGAAGCAACAAAGACAGGCATAACTTGACATAAAACTAAAATAGATTATCCATGCAAATTCGCACATTTTTGTTCTGGAAATAAAAAATATTTCATCCCTTCATCTAGGTGATGCATTTCAACAACAAATCCTATAATCTGCCTCACTGGCTTGATCAGTATGTAGCAATGCAAAAACTCCTGAATATTCTGAACTTAGCTTGAGTAGAAATCAAGAATGCGCGAGGTTCAGAATTAGGTAAAAAAAAAGCTAAGCATGCATTTAATAGGAAGTCCTTGAGAATTTCCAAGAGAGATAACTGATCGGGAAAATAGAATTTCCAAGAGAGAGATTCCTCATATAAAAAGATACAAGC
Source organism: Amborella trichopoda (assembly GCF_054954075.1). Lineage (NCBI taxonomy): Eukaryota > Viridiplantae > Streptophyta > Magnoliopsida > Amborellales > Amborellaceae > Amborella > Amborella trichopoda. Next base: position 38,729,428 of record NC_142344.1, on the reverse strand, counting down.
GAATGGGATACATATATGGGCATCTTTTTGGTGTCCAGATGAACCACATATAGGGTAGCAAGAAACTAACATATAGTGTAGCAAGAAACTAAGGTAACTAAATACTATAAAGATGAAAAGGTCATAAAAAATATTAAACATTACAACATAGATGCAGTATTTAATTCTTTTTGTCAGTATAATTTCAGGAAACTATAATGAGACAAATAAGATACAAGACAAATGATTCTTGTTCTCAATAGTAGAAATTTCAACATTGAGAACAAAGAACCACGTGTATAGCAATCAATATTTCCCATATCTATTTTATGTGTAGTGGAGTATTTCAAGTTTGCAGCCAGTAGTATAACACCTAAAAGTCCAAGGACATTGTAGAACCTGGAATTTCAGGAAATGAAAAACTCTAAAATCTCAAGAATGAAGGTGAATTTTAAGACACACAGATAAAGCTCCTCTTTCAGTCAGTATAAACAAAACTATGACTAAAGTACATGATACTAAAACCTTGTGGCATGTCTATTTGCTAAATGTGGATAACTTCTACGCATGATTATTAAGCATTATTAATAGCATCTGGGGATTACATCTAGAGCTCTTTCCTTTTTTTTGATTGTACATCTACAGCTCTTTCAGTAGCTTGATTCATATGTTGCTATTGATTCCAATATCAATGTATTAAAACAATACAAAATCATGAAAATAAAGATTAATTATGCAGGAAAACCAATGGAAGGTTTTGCATAAGAATAACCATATTTTAAGAATAACCAGCAGTTTGCTCTATATTGAGTCAAGTCACTGACCATCGAACAAACAAGCCTCACGGCACTGCGGTAAACCTACATGACAAAGAGTTCATCTAAAGTTAGCTTGTGCTATCAGAAGAGAGCAAGATATGGTATATTGGTAAGAAGTATGTTTTGAAACTGTTTGATTAAGCTGCAGAATAATATGCATACCAGTGAAAGCTCTTAGGCATTTAAATGTCTTACTTTTGTATTTGCATTTATGTACAATAGAAATCCTTAAAATATTAAGAATGAAAAAACCAGAGGAAAATAAAATCCCAGACGAAATGAATATACTGAAATCCTTCCATTCCATCTACATGAATCACATAATTACATAAAGATCTGCATTAGATAGAAGTGAAGTGGACCAAGGTGTGGCTCATACAGTGAGGGGAATGCTTACACTTAATTAAGTCCAAAAACACAAATAATAAGCTAAGTGAATTCTACACAGAGAGTTCACGTGTGACATACCCTTTCGAATAAATTGATCCACCAAGTTACCATCAACAATAACATACCCTTTCGAATAAATTGATCATTTCCGATCAATTTCTATGACTTCAAACATCTCAGAAGTTGTCAGGTAGCAGGGCATTTGTCCTGAGGCAATTGGAAAACATTCACACAGATCCCCACAAAAATATACAAAACTGCTGATGAAGCTCAGAATTCGACCCATGTGAGATGTGTCACAATTGTGGGAAATATGTGTTACGTGACAACAAATCAAATAATTCTACACAGTGTAAGTGTGAATGCCAAAATCTAGTTAATCATAACCATTAAAGTGAAAATAAGGAAATTTAATTGTTTTATATTGCTAAATAAAATCAAGTAAATTAGATTTCGATTGTAAACATAGGTTCAGGATTCATGATAAGATGTGACAAAGTTTTACGCTGGCTGCCTACCAAACGCAAGCCACCTCCTTACTGGGCCTTTGGACACGTTAAGGGGAAGTTTAAGGTCCTCACCCTTATTAGACCTAGTATGGATCTCCTCGTCTAATCGACGCTCACAGGATAAAGTGAGCACCATCAATCACAAAAGGCATGATAATGGGATCCACAACTGCAATTGAAGAAAGGGTATAAAAAAACACATTTTTTAAGGAAAATTTACTGTATTGTATCTAAAGTACGAGTTTAGCTACAAGCTCTGGCCCTTATACAATTCTTCCTCTCTCTTTTTTTTTTTTTCTTTTTTTTTTGGGGTAAATCAGTGGGGGAGAATGCCCCCTACCCGTTTTTATTATACGATTCTTCCTATTAAGGACAATTAGCACAACCGATCCAACAATTACATGGTACGAATCCCTGGATAGGGTGGGATTGTAACAAAATTTCAGGTCCCTCCTTTGCAATTGCATCTGCTGCTGCTTTGGCCTCCCTCTACATGTGCTTAAAGGTAACATGAAGGTGCTTCCTGATGGCACAAATTTCATCAAAAATCGGTTCCAGCCTCCATAGGGAGGAAGGAGACTTTGAGCCCAAGAGATAACATTCTTGGAATCCCCTACCACAGCAAAAGATAGCTTCAGACGCAATCCAACAGTTCTATACCTTGTAGAAGAACCTGTGCTTTAGCAAACATGCAGCATCACCCTAAAAAGAGATCAACATTTGGGACATGCTGTCTCAGAAGATGGCCCAACCCCTGTTGGGCCAAGGTTGCCAACCTTGACAACACTGAGCTCTGGAGGGACCCCAATGACTGGGTCACATAATTGTCAATGGCTTGTACCCAGGGATTGCGCTCCAGTTTTCATCAGAATCTGCTCAAGCCCAGCAACTAAACTATTTACGATTCTAGGCCAAAAATCACAGTAGAGATGATATGATCCTTAAACCTTTCTATCCGAGACTCATGACCTTCAAAGGCCGTTCCAACCAAATGACCCAAAACATGGCCAAAAGGGTGGCGTTCCATGGGAAAAGACCGGAGGAAGAGAAAAGGGGCCAAAAAATTCCACAAATAGTTGTTGGGCTGTTTGGGGCAGCACCCAAAGTTCATCAAATCATCAGACCGTGGAGGACCAGATGGTGCCCAAGACTAAATAACAAATGAAGAGATGACTGATAGCTTCTTCTTCCCTAGACATTGCACAGTGGTTAGGCATGTGGACACCTCTTGCTGTAGCTGGTCAGTTGTGAGGACTCTCTTTTGTGAGAACCAGCCACTTGAACGCCTGGATTTTTTAGGGGAACTAGGAGAACCAAGCTTTAGAGGCTATTACCAAAGGGTTATTTTCCGAGTTTGCATGTCTGAAAGCTAGGTAGAAAGAGCTTACTGAGAAAGAACCAGGGGTGACAGGAACCCAGAACATCTTATTGCGCTCTCCATTCTTAGTAATCTAGGTGGAAAGAGTTTACTGAGAAAGAACCAGGGGTGACAGGAACCCAGAACATCTTATTGCGCTCTCCATTTTCAGTAAGCTAGGTCGAAAGAGCTTACTGAGAAATTTTTTTTTGAACTTTGAGCTTAGCCAATGAAATAAATGCAGCCACCCAATTTCACATTCAATTGTCTAGATTAACTGTGACCGACCGCCTTGTATCAAAAATAAATTGAAGTAGGTGGCTTAAGTGGAGGGTTGTTGCTCCTCCTTCGACTTTTCTCATCGAAAACATTTACATGGAAGACCAACATATCAAATGATTACTATGTAACCCCTATCCACGCATGGTATTTGTATAGGAAATGTATACAAAGAGATATTTATTTTGGGAATAATGATCCTATGAGACCCCCCCACACCCATGTGTGTAGGACCCCAAAGGATAACCATTAAATTTAGCACAGATCTCTAAAAAAATCAAGTCCCACACCCAAATTCAGGCAAAAAACCGATTGGTTCTGGGGGTTTATTGGCTGGTTCTCGATTTTGAGGGGAACTGGCAGGTCTCCAACAATTCTTAATTTCGATCAGCCCTTTTTTAAACATTGGTGCAAGCAAACCAAGCAATCAATAATGCTGAACCAATTGATAATAAAGAATTAATGAAAAAAGAGGAAAATAAAGAGCAGAGAGAGATAGAGAGAGTTGAAATGCCTCAAAGGAACGAAATTTAAATGATTACTAACCATAGTCACTGATGAAAACTCATAACCTAAGATGTAATTAGGCAAATACTAAAATTAAGCTGCAATTATAAGCATCCACAATGCATACAATATGACGCTTAAACACACTTAAGGGAAGAGGCTTGCAAGCGTAAGCAAAAAATTTGCACATTATAGATGATTAGATTCAGTTTAGAAGATATAAATATAATCTAAGCACAGTCAGCCCAGCCTTAGAAAACTAAAATAAGTTCTGGGGGCCGGGCTACCATGGCCACAATGTTTGGCCTCGGCCTAAGCTGGGATATGGCCAGCCGAAGTGGAATTGACATGATAACCTAAAACAGGGCTAGGCCCCTTTGACATGTCGGCACTATAGGGAGCCAATGCCCCAAGCCAGACTGGCAGCCAGCCCGTTGCTTGTCCTGGCCCTCATTGTTGAGCCCTTTTTATGTTGATTCAAAAGGATGTATAGTCATATGAGCCAAAGGAGCACTCCTACAAAATAGCCACATGAGCCAAAGGAGCACTCCTTACAAAGTATTCAGAAATCAAAGACAATGGTGCTGTTTCTGAACGCTTAAATATTCAATTGAACATGAGTTTCTTGCCAAAGACTTAAAGAAAGGGGAGAAAGAGAGCTGAGATTCAGTATTTAATGTTCAAAAGAGAAAAATGCAAGAGCCTCATGATACAACACCTTATGCGACGTTTCATGCTCAGACTGAAAGATCCTCACGACAGTACCGAACAGTACTTTTGTTCAATGCACAAAATGCAGTACCACACACGAGAAGAAACAATCATCCAGCCAGTCTCCAATGGAACGACCTGATAAAAAGGGAGCAGAGAATTGAATTAACAGCAGCAACTCATAAAGAAAAGATAAAGCGAGGTGACCAGCATGATATAAATGCCCAGTAAAGCGTTCTTGGAAACCTATGTAAATCCACTTACTCAAAATTACCAACTTATTGATGACAATAAAAAAGTTACCATTTTCACCATTGTAGGTGGAGTGATGAACAATATCTTTTTATTGTCCCAGTTTTTTTTTTGATAAAGGTTAACATTGTATTACTGGGAGAGAGTTACAATGGAGAGTATTACAAGTAAGAGAGAGTCCAAGATCACCCTATGAGAGGGTAACTCAGTAAAAAATAGGCTTATTTTTTTTTCTTTTTAAATCCACACGTTTAAAGCCATACTGGCTTAACCATGTTACACTACCATGTCACAGTTGAGACTTAAAAAATGCATTGTTTGGACAGCGCATATCTCATTTGACGGGAGATAGAAATACTTATTGCTTTGCTGAGTAGATATAGGTGACTGACCAACATGGAGAAAAGAAAATTTTCACCTTGTGGTAAATCTCAGTGTGAAAAAGTCAGTTATCCTACTTGTCATATGTGATGGATTCACTTGATTATCAGGACATTTGGTATTATGAATGTGCCCAAATTGCATGCTACAGGATTAACATGTGAAATTGTTTTCTATGTCATTTCCTTTGTTTTAGGTACGTAACATGATCCATTTTCTAAGAAAGGAAAACAAATCAAGTGACACAGCATGCAGACATACAACATTGTTTTTGTTAAGAATGCCCAGAGCACTTAATAGAAAGTTGGAATCGATGATGAAGCACTTCCTTTGGAGTGAGTCATCTAATGGCAGAAAGTTTCATCTTGTCAAATGGGAGAAGTGAATCTTTCCAAACAGGCAGGGAGCCTTTGAGTCAGAAGGCTAATATTAGTAATGACGCATTGTTGACGAAGTGGTGGTGGAGAGTGGTTCAATACACTAAGCAACCTTGGACCAACTTTGTCGAATCGAAGTATGGCGTGGATGAGGAACAGAGATTGGTGAAGAAAATGAACAAGCATGCCCCTGCCTTTCACATTTGGACGGCCATTTTAACCAATCTAGAGATTTATTTGATTGCTATAGCAAAGTCTTGATGGGGGATGGTGCAAGCACAAGTTTTTTGAATTCCAAGTGGCTTGGGAATGGACCACAACATCCTCAGTACCCAGTCATCTAACAGGGAGAAACACTTGAAAATGTGGGACTCCATTTTAGGAGGCCTTTCCAATTGGGTGTGGGAAGTAACTCTATGCTTTAGAAAGGGTGAATGATGCGGTGGCCAACCAGTATATCCATCTATTGGAGGCCCTGAACTCAGATTTTTATTTTCCAAGTGAAGCAGATGAGATCATTTGAGAACTCACCCTCCTGGGAAGCTTCACTGTCAAATCCATGTTAAACTCTGTCAAGATAGATTATTCTCAGTCTACCCCGGTATACAGAGGTTCTGGAAACCGAAGATCCCTCAGAATGCCGCATTCCCATGGTTAGTGTTGAAAAATAGGACTTTTTGGTGCTCAAGCCCTAGCTCAAATATTACATTAACTTACATCTCTTAAGTGAAATAAAACATATTTCAAAGGTAGCATCTACAAGGCATTAATAGACAATAAAATAGGGTCATGTGGGAAGCACAAAGGTTGCAAAGGACCAAACTGCTAAAGCATGTGTGTAGAAAGTCAGTAATCCCATGTTTGGTATTATTGTGCTCAAATTGCATGTTCCAATATCAGCATGCGGAAGTGTACTTTTGTACTTCATTTCCTTTGTTTTTAGTACGTAACATGCTTAATTTCTAAGAGAGGAAAATGCATCAAGTTGCACAACATACAGATAAACAAGTTCTATTGAGTAAAAACATGTTTTCTTCTCCAAGTTCACCCTTATAAAATGCACATATGATTATTCATGTAAAAAAACTTATCAGAAAAATTAGTAAAAATCTCCACAAAACAAATAGAATCCATACCAAACTTTACATGATAGATTGCAGAGGGGTGATAAGTCACAATGATTTAGACAAATAGATAAACAAACAAGATCAATGTAAGCACGAGGAGAAGATTAGACATCTTGTCATCATTATTATCAGTAAAAAGAGTAATCAGGAGAAAAACAATCTTGTGCATAATGATCACATTAAATTGGTATAGAATAAACGGATCAACTTTCATAATTACAAGTCCATAACAAAGAAAAAACCCATTTTAATTATATGGGATTGTTTTATGAAAAGTCAAACATATCCAGGCTCAATTAGAAGTTGCATGCTGTTACAACCATGAGATATACATGTAATACAAAGAATGAATTCTCATGTGATGTTAAAGCCCATGTCACAAGTCCATAGCAATGTAAATTATATGAGTTAGTTTATGAATTCTGTAGATATCCATCAGAAGTCCATAGCAATGTAAATCATATGAGATGGTTTAAGAATTCCATCGATCTGTATCAATGTTAAAAGACTGAGCTCGGGATCAGGACTTGGCCCCTGGCCGAGCCAAATAACTCTAACAAGTTCAAATGGACTCATCAAAATCATGCACAAGCCCATAAACAACTTAAATTACCCAAAAATTCAACAAAAAAGTTTAAAAGAATTAAAAACCAGTAAAAAGCAGAAGTTATAAACATCATTAAAAGCCTCTAAAAGATAAAAAAAACAAAAACGTATACAAAAAGGAGGATTATGAAAAAAAAAAAATTATGGCAAGAAATAATTCAGAAAAATCCAAAAAAACGGGAAACAGAAAATTAGAGCATATAAATGTAAAACCCCTAATTTATTGGTTTTAAGACGACAAATAAGATTAATGGTCTTATAGACCAAATATGAATTATTATAGTTTCCATGTCTTTTGCTGCAAAACCCAAATACATCTACGATGACTTTTTACTCTAGAGAATTATAAGTCCATGACCAAATTACCAATGTGTAACTATATTGGATTATTTGATACCATCAACCAGGTACTATTCTCTTTCATTAGAAAGAATGTATTCTTTGAGTATTGCTTAGTCGAGTAGCAAGTCAAAGCAAACAAACAAAAACTATGCAAAAATGAGAGCATTTTGGAAAATACAGGCTTTCAGAATCATTCACGTTTGTATGCTCATAAAAAAGCAAAAGATACATCCATGGGCTAAGAGTGCAAAAGGAGTAACACTGGGTTGGAGAGATTTTTTCTCATTCATCACCAGGGTTGCTCTTTTCTTTATTTTTTCGTCACATCTAAGTTCAATATTCTAGCAAGGAAAACAAACCAACATGTAAAGGACAAGCAAAAAGCGCAACAAGCAAAAAGGCCAAAGTGTGCCAAGAAATTAAAAGAATTTTTTATAGAGAGAAACCCTTTATTCTTCTGCAGAGGAGAAAACAAACCAAACCAATAAAAAATTTCATAGGGATCTTATAGATCGATTTCTGAAGAATTGATATCAAATGAGGGATGTGCACAACTTTGGGCATTTTATTAATCATGTCACTTTAATCCCATTGCGAAAAAAAAAAAAAAGAAAAAAAAAAAGAGAAAATTACAAAAACCCCCCTCAAGTATACTATCTATGCAACTTACCCCCAACCAACCTTTACTCTCACTTTGTTTTCCATAACCATCTTTTCTCGCAAAACCCCCGATCCAAAACAAAAAAAAAAAAAACTAAACTGCTGCCCCCTCTTTTTCTTCGTGGCTTTTACCCGCTGACTCTTTTCTCGTGGATTTTACCCACGACTCGCGCTTCGGCAGTTCATTTAAACGCTCCGGCAATGAAGACACACACTCCGGCACTACAAGGACTCGCTCCAGCAGTACACCTTCTGGAGCCATAGCGCTCCGGCGGTTGAATAGGTCACTCTGACACATGCTCTGGTAGTATATACGCTACTTGGGACCGTCAATTGACCCTTTTTTTTTATATAGGAAATGATATTTCCGTCCAAAAAATAACAGCTTTTTACCTTTAGGGGGTGGGGGTTTTTGCGAGGGAAAGTGATTGTGGGAAAAAGTGAGAGAAAAGGTTAGTTGGGGGTAAGTTGTCTTGAGGGGTTTTTTGTAATTTTTTCAAAAAAACTAAAAAAAAAAAACCTACAAAGAAAGAAAGGAACTCACAAGAATCGATCAGAACATTTATTTGAAAAAGTAAACCATTTAAAAAAATTGAGGTTAGTAATCCAAGAAAAAGAACTAGATGGATGGATTATCTACAAAATAATGAATAGCCTCTATTTAGAAAGAGAGAGTTTATTGAATGCAGAGGAGTACCATTGATTGATTCTGATAAGGGCGCGACCAGAGGATGCGTTCTACAAATCTCCATAAACCCTTTTCCCTTCTCTACAAATCTTCATCAACAATTTTCCTATCTCTATATAACCGAACTCAAACAGTGGAGATGTGTTGCACTTTGAAACGGTCTTTACTCACCTGAAGCTCTCTTTAATCGGCTAACAAATCAATCTATCTCCCATGTCCGAAAGATACAACTCTTCAAGGGTGAAGAGGTATTGGAAGCCTTGAGGCAACCCCCTAAATATATAATCTTTGGAGGCATAGGCATAGGCATAGGCATGGCTCTGTCCTCCACTTCTTCCCATTCTTCTAAATAGAGTATTTGAAGTTTAGGGAAGGCAGCAGCGTCACATTTACCTCCTATGCGCTTGCCAACATAAGAGTTGTAGGTTAAATGGAGGTACATGAGATTGGGCAGGGTTTGAAGGACAAGGAAGGGGTCATGTGGGCATTGTATAAGACTAGTTTAGAGAGGCATGGGAGAGATTCAACCCCAAACCAATTGGGTAGGTTCTCGATTGGCAGGCAACAATCGAGTTCTAACCTTTCAAGAGCGGTCGGAGGTGATGGGTAGAAAAGCTTCCGATTCCATGGAATCTATGCGCAAGCAAAGCAACGCAGTGATGGATTCCCACAGCTCCACCACCCCATATAAGACTAGTTTAGAGAGGCATGGGAGAGATTCAACCCCAAACCAATTGGGTAGGTTCTCGATTGGCAGGCAACAATCGAGTTCTAACCTTTCAAGAGCGGTCGGAGGTGATGGGTAGAAAAGCTTCCGATTCCATGGAATCTATGCGCAAGCAAAGCAACGCAGTGATGGATTCCCACAGCTCCACCACCCCATCTTGGCTCCTCTCTAAGCAAATATATAATTTTCGCAAATGTTCGAGGCACCCCAATTCTCTAGCAATGCTTGAGTCACCTGCTTGCATATATACTTTAATGTTCGGAGTTCACTGAAATTCCTCATTCCATTTGGAGCCATCACGGCACGGCACGGCACCACCAAATGAATAATTAGAGAAATAAAAATACCTCAAGCTTTTTAGTTTTGAGATTTCCCTTGGGTGTTCTCCTCCGAATCCCCCCAAGTCTAATGTAGACTTGCAAACTTGTCAAGTTCCCCAAAGCGTTTGGGACCTTCTCAAGTCCTGTATCTCTTAGTCCATCATACCTCAAGTGAACTAGGTGTCCTACTTCATTTTGGAAGGCACTCAACCTTAGTACCTTATAGATCCAAAACCCTCAAATATTTAGAGCTAGAAAACAATCGACTCAAATATGAGGGTGATAATGTTTCTGAACCGAATAGTAAAAATGTTCGAAGACAGGACACTTCCTTCATGGTAGGTACACTTGAAGCATCGTTTTGAATAGCGATGTGCCGGGTTTTATCGGCAAATTTCTTATTTTTGTCATCGCAAAATGTTCCAAACATCTAGCTTTTGTACCACATCATGTATGCGGATTGTTTTAACATGCCCAGTTGTACCAAATTTCACGAGCTTCGATCCAACAACTCTTTGAAGTAATCGGCAGCGACTTCCGTCTCTGTTATTCCTCTCTTTCCTTCTATAAATCCCTCCGCAACCCAAAGCCTAATCAATTTGAAACGAGGAATTTCATAGTCCTCTGAGAACAAACAACAATATAAGAAAATCCCTGTAACTCAGCATCAAAATACCCCTCACATCTTTATGCTTGTGCAATTCCCATACAAGACTGCGGCAAACCTTTTCCCAAGCATGTATTGCTTTGGGTGCTCTCGACATCATACTTCCCATGGTGACAATGGCGAGGGGAGTCCATCACATTCCTTAACAATTAGCCTCTCGACATTCTCCAACTCTCAAGGATATAAGTTATCATTTTCCCTCCAAAATGCCTTCTTGCGGAAGAGGGTCAATCTGCTTTCGTTGTATAAATCAGGAAATACACTATGTACCTCCCTCCACACATCATCTAACACCACAAGATACCTCCTATTGTCTAAACATGAATGATTCATCCCTTTCATGCTCTTTATCAAATCTTGCCATTCAAAGTCTCTATTTTGTTAAACGATTGCGAGACTGTGACCCAAGCACGACAAACAAAATGTTTCTTAAAAAAGTCAGCATTGTAAATTCTATTAGCAAGCGCTAGTCTTGCCTAACCCAACCCATGCCCAGGATGGAGATTACCTTGAGTCGCGGATCTCCGTCTGCTAGCCATCCTTTGAGTTCTTCTACTTTCTTTTCGATTCCAACAAAATGCGCTTCCTCTACCAAAGAGGAAATTGTTGATGGAGATTCCCTTGTTGCAGTCAAGTCATGGCATTCAAACTGCTCGCTTCACCATCCTCTCTTTGGAGGTCAAGTCGATTCTTCCTCATGTCCATGGCATTGACACGAGCTTCCACACCTTATTGTGCTACCAAACTGATGATTGATTTTGATTTCCTCAATAAATTGAAGCAGAGTGACCAAGCACTCCATGCATCGCATTGGCTGCTGCAATTCTAAAGTCACCTTCCTCCAAATGAGTTCGCTGAGGGCATCCTCAGCATCATAGAACACAGTTCACACTTGACGAACCCAAACATCCACCCCTTCTTTTCTCTCTTTTTCTTTATCGGCCCTCTTTAGGAACACTCTCGTGCCTTCGATCTCATCTTCGATCCATCCTACTTGATCTTCCACTCCAGAAAAGAGCTTCAATTCGCCACTGAGCAGTCCTCCAATTTTTTTTAAGAGATATATTGTTGCGGTCTCTGCCATTTCTCCTCTCTCACTAAGATATACTGAGGGAAACAACGGCCTCTCTGCCTCTCTCTCTCTCTCTCTCTCTTTCTCAGAGTGAGAAACAGTGAATGAGTCTCATCACTTACACTTTCTTTTGCCCTGTGGTCATTTATCGTTGAGCATCAGAGAGCCGACAATATACTGTGGAGTGTGGAGTGTGGAGTGTGGAAAATTTTGGACCGATTATTCAAAAGTAAGGCTTTTCACTCTGGATATTGGTTGGCTTCACAGGTGTGATTCATTGGATTTTGAAGGCCTTATTCAAACTTATGCCCCACTTTGATTTATCAGCCATGTATGTTGAAGGGGAAAAGTTTATATAGAACCAAGGTTAGAGACTACCACAAAAATTTCATTAGAATAGGTTGTTTCGATGTTTAAATATCCTCAAATTGACAATCACGACTTTGTCATGATGTATGGAGATGAGAAAAAAATGGATTTTAAGTTTCGATAATAATATATTTTGTAACGTATTTTTGGACCATCAATTTTTAATATTTTCAATATATATTGATCTACATTATTTTTTAAGTTAAAAATTTTATAAATAAAAATAAAAATATATTTTAAAACTATCACAAAATTTTTTAATATTAAAATCATATTTCTCGACACCATTTAAAAATAGGCTCTAATTTGATTTGATTGTTTAGAGCCTAGGCTCTATACAAACCGCACGCACCCTGAAGATGTCACCGCACGCACCCTGAAGATGTCAAAGGGACGATTGTTCAACTTTTCTCATCGAATAACGATTACATGGAATCTCTAACTATTTATTACATGCTCCCGTGGTCCTTGGGTAAAACCCCAACCTACAAGTATTTACGACACCCGGAAACCTGAACATCAGAGAACAATTTTTGAGTTAACGCGTTTTATGTGCGCCTTAAAAAAAATTAAAAATAAAAATAAAATAAAGAGATACACTTACTTTGACATCCATTGAAATTAATGCCTTTAAAAAATTCCTTCAAATTTTTTATTTTATGTTCTTACTATTGTTTTTTGAATTTATTTATTAAAATGCCTCGATTTGAGACGATGAAGGTCTAAAGTTTAATTTTCCACTCAGTTCCAACCATCTCCAACGTTCAAGTTGATGTCTTCGGAACAAAAACAAGCAAAATCAGTTTCCAATAAAACGTTTCAAACCTCAATTTAGACGTTGAAAGTAGAAGTTAATGTTTGGAAACTTTAACTTTGGATCTTTGAAAAATAAAATTTCAAAATAGGAAAAAGTATGTATGTAAAATCAAAATTTTGGTAGATTTCAATGCAAAGGACATCAGTGAAAATTTCTCAAGAAATAACATCCTGAGTTTCAGCCGTCTAATTTAGATTTAATTATTTAAAAAATCAAATTTCATTTTTTTTTTAATAATGATCATGTATTAATTCAAATGCGGAATTCATTTCAATTCTAAATACTAAGTATGTCCGTTTATGGTGTGAAAATACTTATCAATCCTGAGTTCTCCACAAAATATCTAAGAACTTCAATATCGATCAGCACCAGCTTACCATGATTTGACCCAAACTCTAGCCCAACTGATACCATTTGTGGCCAAATTAGATGGAATTCTCAGGAAAAAAAGAAAAAAAAATTATATGTTGACGCGATTAAAGGGTAAATTTTACATGAACCATTTATACCCATATTGTCCGATGTCACCAAATCCGGAAACACGATGCTATTTAATCTCAAAGTTTTGAAGCATATTTTTCTTGTTGAGATTGATCTATCGTTACTCTTACTTTTGTTTTGTGCCCTCAAGCCTCTCCTCAAATAATACATTAACTTGCTCCATTTAGTCAATTAAAACATATTTCAAACACTCATGCCCCTATCCTTAAGGCTACAACTTGAATTAGGGCCATTTTCCACTTAGTTTTGTTAAACCGTGAATCTTATAGTTTTGTCGTATTTTGGTATTTAAGACTTAATAATATTCCATTTTTAATAGTATTATATTACAAATATTACTATAAGACAATAATGTAAGTTTAAATCAATGGTTTAAAAAGTGGATCGGTGACCCGGATCGAGCACTTCAAAAACCGATATTCTCTTTTTATTTCACATTGGGGATCCATGGTGTTGAAAAATGTCTTCAAATAGCATGCCCTCTTAATGTTGTGCTTTGAGAGAAGCAAGAAGGACAACATTCAAAAAATTTCCCCTGGCTTTATTTCTTTTTTCTTTCTAGCCACAGGACCACGTGAACGCCGAGGAGATCCACGCAATGTTGTAACTAGGATGCTCAGACATTTGGGTGCAATGTACAGGTCCATCTATGGAGACATTAGGTGGGGAAGAGACTTTGAGGGATCTTGTAGAAGTCCTCACCCTCAAGGGACTATTTGTGATTTTGGCAGCTGAGTATTTTGTGTAGACCTCATTGGTCAGAATCAAGCCTATCTAAGGGCCAAGCGCTATGAGCCTTTGGTCGGTGTTGTTTGCTGCTACACCAGGTTTACTTTTGACAATCAAGGTACCTCGGTGGGCCCGCATCTTATTGGGTGCAGTTGGGGGCTTTTTGTTGGCCTGTCCCGAAAGTCTGGGACTGTCAGCTTTTGGCAAGGTGACCTCATGGAAAGGCATCACCCTAAAGTCTCTGGCAAGTTCCACCATGGCTTTGTCAGTTTCTTTCCTTCGTGAGCGTCTTTAGAATTTTGAAGGGATCTTTCGGTCAAACTCCTAACCCTCAGGGACTCTTTTTTTTATTTTAAGGGGTCTATTGTTCATCGCCCTACCCTCAGGGACTCTTTTTTATTTTGAGGGATCTATTGTTCATCGCCCCTACCCTCATGGACTCTTTCTTATTTTGGAGGGATCTTTCAGTCATCGTCCTCACCCTCAAAGACTCTTTTTTATTTTGAGGGATCTATTGTTCATCACCCCTACCCTCAGGGACTCTTTTTTATTTTGAGGGATCTATTATTCATCGCCCCTACCCCTAGGGACTCTTTTTTGTTTTGGAGGGATCTTTCGATCATAGTCCTCACCCTCAAGGACTCTTTTTTATTTTGAGGGATCTATTGTTCATCGCCCCTACCCTCAGGGACTCTTTTTTATTTTGAGGAATCTATTGTTCATCGCCCTTATCCTCAGGAACTCTTTTTTATTTTGATGTTTGGGAGATCTTGTGAGGCTCTCACTCTGGGGTGAGCCATCTTGTGTTTTTTATTGGGTCCTGACAGATGATGATTTTGTGTGGACCTCATTAGCAAGAATTGTGCCTGTTTGGCAATTAGGTGCCGGCTAAGGCTATGATGCTACGTCAACCTGCTTTATTGGTCCAAGCGCCCTTTGCGAGTTTTCACCTGGACTGGGGAAGTGGCGTCGTAAAGAAGGTTTTCACTAACCTCCTTTATTTTTGGGATTTTTTACCCATGACCTTGCAGCCATGTCCACCCTTTTCTTCCATTTTTGCTCACGGCGCCCTTTCGGGTTTCACCGTGCTGGGGTTTTATTTTCACGGAACTCTTTTACTCATGATTTCCTGAGCATGCCCATCTGTCATTTTTACTCATGGTGTTCCCTTATGCAGGTATACTTCATGCCCATTTTTTTGTGAAGGCATGTTTAGGGTCATGCCTTCGAGACCTGTACGAAGCCTTTTAACGTTATGCGGCCAGGACGTGCACTGCAGTTTAAGGTCATACAGCTGGACCATGGTGGGGTTGGATAATAGTCTATAGAGGCCATAGAGAGAGTGTGGTGGTGGTTTTGACTCATTTTGGGGAGACGGTACGAGGCTACCTATGAAAAGTGGAAGATGTATGAATGGAAGATGAAGAGTGATGACCCACTAGCTTATGACAGTGTGGATGGCGGGATGGTTCGCCATTTTATGAGCATAGGTGAGACTCATTAGGGAATGATGAATAATAATAATGAAGTGAATGGATTCACTGGGGAAATGATGAAGGTGGTGCGCGCATAAGAATAGGTCGGTTAGGGAAAGGCGTGCATGGAGATGCATGTAAAGGGGATGTCCGCATGTGTGGGGACGTCTTTAAGGTCATGCCTCCAGGACCTGAGTAAAGCAGTTTAACGTCATGTAGTCAGGACGTGTACTATGGTTTAAGGTCATATAGCTTGGACCGTGGTTATGTAATTTAAAGTCATGAAACTAAGACCATGCAATTTAAGGTTGTGCAACTTGACCTCCGCTACAGTTTAAGGCCATACAATATGGACCATGGTGCTTAGCCTTTTAACGTCATGTGGTCAGGACATGCACTACAGTTTAAGGTCATACAACTGGACCATGGTTATGTAGTTTAGAGTCATGCAATGAGGATTGTGCAGTTTAAGGTCGTGCAACTAGACCTCCGCTATGGTTTAAGGTCATATAGTTTGGACCATGCAGTTTAGGGTCGTGCACTTAGATCATTTAGGTGAGCTATCGTGTAAGTTAAGCTCCATGAGAAATAAGTTTGTGAGTGGAAATCCGACTCCCTAGGGATAAAATGGTTAAAACCATCAAGAGGTTTAGATGAAGAACTAGACTTCACTAAGGATTAGGGGACAAGTATGATTCCCTAAGGTGAAAGATGGAATTCCATGGCTCATGGGAAAGTAACCTAACTCCTGGGGACAGGATAAATTGGTGCGCGACTGACCCAAGGGGATTGAAGGGGTAAGCATGACTCCACGGGGAGAATGAGCAATGGTATGTATGTAACTCCGTTGAGAATGACAAGTCAGAGCATAGGTGCAACCCCACTGGGGATTGAAGAGATAAGAATGACCCTAACTCCACTGGGGATAATGGGCTGCTATACGGATGTGATTCCTACTGGGGATGAGGGAGGTGCGTCCATTTCATCAATTAAAGTCATTCACATGGACTATTTGTCACGTCGTTTTAACATCTTGTCGCTTGGACCATGGCTAAGCAGTTTAAAGTTCTGCACCTAAGACCATGCAGTTTAAAGTCCTGCACCTAAGACCATGCAGTTTAAGGTCGTGCAACTAGACCTCCACTATAGTTTAAGGTAATATAGTTTGGACCATGGTGCTAAGCCTTTTAATTTCAAGCGGCTAGGACGTGCACTATATTTTAAGGTCATATTGCTGGACCATGTTATGCAGTTTAGAGTCATATAATGAGGATTGTGCATGATTAGGTGCCTCGATCTCGCCTTCCAGATCTAGATGATCTGGTGGCACGTATCTCGAGTTTTTTGCAAACCTGGGATTTGAGATCGCTCTCTTAGAACCTTCCTCAGGAGCAAAGGTAGGTATACCAACTGATGAGAAAGAAATTTAAGGTAGGTTCGGAACTTACTC
Source organism: Amborella trichopoda (assembly GCF_054954075.1). Classification (NCBI taxonomy): domain Eukaryota; kingdom Viridiplantae; phylum Streptophyta; class Magnoliopsida; order Amborellales; family Amborellaceae; genus Amborella; species Amborella trichopoda. Next base: position 38,712,318 of record NC_142344.1, on the reverse strand, counting down.
GGGCTGGCTCATGTGGGCGCCCTCTTAGATCACGAAGAAAGCTCCCCAACTGCATTAGCTGGTTCGGAATCGCTTCCCTGGACCTGCAATCCTCTTGTTTTCTGCATAACACTTCTATAGTTAATTGGCGAGACAAGTGGGTCGAAGATACCCACCCTTGTCTTAGGGCATTGTAGGGTCATATGAGGGAGTGATGAAATGCAAGGCTTTCAATAATGACAGAAAGGAGAAGAAAACTTGACAAAGGAGCGAGCCTAGCATGACGGCCGAAAAGCTACTGATTCAGCGTGGTAGCAAGAGGGTCATGGTTCTCAAGACCAGCACGGCATTAGTACTACTCTAAACAGAGATCGATATGGCAGCGCTAGGCTAGGTTTACCCTCAATCAAGTAAGGGGAGAAAAGAATGAGGAGACGAAAAGAGAGCGAAAGGGAAGAGAGTGAGACTACAGAGGGGATAGGATCCCAATGGCTCTAGATGTTTCCACCTATGATCGTGGAGTAACAGTGTCACGACCCTGGAATGGCGTTAGACCTTACTGCTCATAGCTAGAGAGTAAGTAAAGTACTACAGACAGTTCTAGACATCGCCGTTGGCAATATAAGAAGGTAACACGCGCCTGCGCGGGCGGCCATAGCCTCTCATGGAGTGCACGATGATAGCCATTTGTGAAGCGGGCAGCGGTAGTTCTCATGAGATGCACGTCGACAGGCGTGGGACACAAGGGAGATGGCGATGAGCACTGAATGCATGGAGAAAGCTCGCGGATGGCGATGGGCACCGAGTATGTGAAGGAAGCTCACGGACGGCGATAGTTGCTGTCGAGGCCTCTAACGGGCGGCGATAGGTATCGCCGTCTGTGATAGGTGCGCAACAAGGGAAGACCCCTGCAAGCAGCAACGAGTTTCACCGTCTGGGCTCTTCACTGAGACTCGAAGCCACGCTATGGACGGCGATGAGCAACGCTATCTATAGGCCTCACTAGGAGAGAGACAGATGAACAGAAGGGTAAGAAGATTTGTGCATGGCACTGCCATCACCACCTGTGAGAGCACAAGAGAGGCATGCACGACACTGCCACTGCCGCACATGGCCTCTGCGAGGAACTCGAATAGAGAAGAGGAAGAAGAAAGAGAGGAAGAGAAGGAAGAAGAAGAAAGGGAAGAAAAGAAAAGGAAGAGAGAGAAGATCTACCTCAGGCTAGGGATACCGATCAAAAGTTTCTCTCACCTTGCTCTCTCTCTCCAAACGTGATCCAATAATGATAAGAAAGAGAAACTGTATTAAGTAAAAACTCTCTCTTTTGTGAGGGATTGAGTCCTTTGGTGCGTACAATGATGATACGTATATATAGAATTTACCCCAAACATGGGTGGACGATCAAAAGTAACCCTAATTGCTGAAAATTAAGATTAAATTGAATTAAAATAAATTATAAAATAAGGTGCAAAATGACAGATTGGCCCCTTCCTAACAATTTGTGGAATTTCAAAACAATCCATGTGTTGTCCCAGAACTTGCGTGATCTGGCATGGGTGATCCGGGGTTGTTCTGATGCCCAGTTGATCAACAGATGATTGTTTTCTTATAAGGTTTGGCATGGCGATCGGTTGGATGCCAACATCGAGCCATGGATTGTGTTTTTAGTGCACGATCATGTGACTTAAAATTTGAATGAATCTTGAAACTTCGGATCGATTGTGTGCTCGTTCCTTAATGTATTTCTATGATTTCTTCATTGGAGTACGTTGAGCATGCCATCATGATCACAGGGCAACAAACGCAGCTGGATTCCATGTTTGGACGATGATTTTGCGACCTTGGAATTTTGCCCACAATTTGTAATTTTGGCGACAGAATTTGCTATGGCTTCGTTGGCTTCGTGTGCGGAATCCGATCGTTCATCATGAACAGGGTTCAGGTCAAAGATGGCCCGAGACCTTACGCACGCAATGAAATTGGTCTCACATCGATCGGGCTTACGAGTGATGTGATTTGGCCACTCGAGCGAGGAACGATGCTGCCGAATTTCTTGCACTTTCTTCACAGATCAACAACTTCTCTCTAGGTTTTCTTCACGCTAGGGTATCGTCATTGGGTGCGCGACATATTGAATCGCTCGTTTTGATGCGATGAACATGCTCACCAAATTTGAGCATGATCTAAATTGAGAAGGGTGAGATATGAGCGTCGAAAGCCACTGGTCCTAACTGTCCCTTCAATGGTGTAGAGTAGTAGGGTGGCTGCACGGGAATATCATGCGGCTATCTAATGGTGGTGATCCCACAGCAAATTGAGACACAAAAAATGTAGCTCTTGCTATAAAGTCCGTTTCAGGGTGCTAGAGGCCGATTTTGTCGAAACTGTTTCTTAGTCTATACTACATTAGACATGTCGGAATACGATGAAACTTGGCAGGAAACTTTTGAGAGACATCATGAAGATCTTTTCCAGTTTTGGGGCTATTATAAGATTATCAAAATTGCCAATGTTTGCTAGGCTTTTATTGAGCGGGGGCCCCATGATGATGAAAAATGTCTTCCAACAGCACGCCCCGCCGAATGTTGTACTTCGAGAGAATCAAGAAGTGCAATCATTTGAGAAGTTTGAGGGATCTTGACAAAGTCCTCACCCTCAAGGGACTATTTGTGATTTTCAAACGTGAGGCCTTTGTAGGGACCTCCTCGGTTAGGCTTGAGGGATCTTGTCGAAGTCCTCACCCTCGATGGACTATTTGCAATTCTGAAGAGTGAAGCCTTTGTAGGGACCTCCTTGGATAGAATCAAGCCTGAGGGATCTTGTCAAAGTCCTCACCCTCATGGACTATTTGTGATTCTGAAGTGTGAAGCCTTTGTAGGGACCTCCTCAGACAGAATCAAGCATGAGGGATCTTGTCGAAGTCCTCACCCTCAATGGACTATTTGCGATTTTGAAGCGTAAAGCCTTTGTAGGGACCTCCTTGGACAGAACCAGGCCTGAGGGATATTGTTTAAGTCCTCACCCACGATGGATTATTTACGATTTTGAAGTGTGCGGCCTTTTTAGGGACCTCCTCGGACAGAACCACACCTGAGGGATCTTGTCGAAGTCCTCACCCGCGATGGACTATTTATGATTCTGAAGCGTGAGGCTTTTGTAGGACCTCCTCCGATAGAACTAGGCTTGAGGGATCTTGTCTAAGTCCTCACCCTCGATGGACTATTTGCAAGTCTGAAGCGTGAGGCCCATGTAGGGACCTCCTTGGACAGAACCAGACCTACATGGAGGCCAAGTGTTAAGAACCTTTTGGTCGGCCTTGTTCGCTGCTACACCATGTTTGCTTTCGATGCTCAGGGTATCTCTGTTGGTCCCGTCTAGTGGGTTCTAGTCGAGGGCTTCCGACCTATCCAGAAAGTCTGGTCCCATGTAGGCGAGGGGATTTGGTGAGGAATAACCTGAAGCCTGTGGTAGGTTAGACCCTGGCTTCGTCAGTTTCTTGCCTTCATGATGGTCTTTAGCATTTCGGAAGGATCTTTTGGTCATCGTCCTCACCCTCAAGGACTCTTATTGTTGTTGATGTTGAAATGTGGGTGATCTTATGTGACTCTCACTCCCTGATGAGCCAATTTGTGTTGTTGATTGGATGCTGACATTTGAGGATTCTAGGTAGACGTCATTAGGATAATGATTGTTTAGGAATTGAGTGTCAGCTGAGGTGTTGATCATGCGTCAACCTGTGTCATCGGTCCAAGCTCCCTTTTGCAAGTTTTCACTTGAATAGGGGAAGTGGCACTGTAAGAACAGTTCTTGCCAACTTCTGTTATTTCTGGGCTTTTTTGCCCATGACCTTGCAGTCATGTCCACCCTTTTCATCCATTTTTGCTCACGATGCCCCTTTGGGGTCTTCATTGTGCCTGGGTTTTGTTTTCCACAGAACTCTTTTACTCATGGTTTCGTGACCATGCCCGTCCATCATTTTTACTCATGGCGTTCCCTTGTACAAGTGTACACCATCCCATTTTTTTGTGTGAAGGCGTGTTTAGAGTTGTGCCTGCGAGACCTGTGTGAACTCTTTTAATGTCATGTGGCTAGGACGTGCATTATAGTTTAGGGTCATATAGCTTGACAATAGTGGTGATGAATGGTAATCTGTAGAGGCCATGGAGTGAGTATGGTAGTAGTTTTGACTCATGTTGGAGAAATGGCACAAGGCTACCTATGAAGGGAGAATGGTGGGTGAAGAATGATGACCCACTAGTTGACGGCGAGTATGGGTGGTGAGATGGCTCGCCTTTTTGTGAACATGAATGAGACTCACTGGGGAATGATGAAAGATGGTAATAATGAATGGACTCACTGGAAAGGTAATGAAGGTGGTGTGCGCACAAGAATGGGTCGGTTAGAGAAGACGTGCATGAAGATGCACGTAAAAGTGGTGTGAGCGTATGTGGAGGCATCTTTAAGGTCCTGCATCTTGGACCTGTGCAAAGCAGTTTAATGTCATGCAGCCAGGACGTGCACTATGGTTTGAGGTCATATAGCTTGGACCGTGGTTATGCAGTTTAAAGTCGTGCAACTAGGACCATGTAGTTCAACTGGACCTCTGTTACAATTTAGGTTCATATAGTTTGGATCGTGACTGTGCAGTTTAAGGTCATGCAATGCGGACCATGGCTGTGCAGTTTATGGTCATGCAATGCGGATCATGGCTGTGCTGTTTAAGGTCATGCAATGCGGACCATGGTTGTGCAGTTTAAGGTCATGCAATGCGGACCATAGTTGTGCAGTTTTGAGTCATGGGACGAGGACTAAGCAGTTTAAGGTCGTGCAACTAGACCTTCGCTATAGTTTAGGGTCATATAGTTTGGACCGTGGCTGCACAGTTTAAGGTCATGCAATGCAGACCATGGCTGTGTAGTTTTGAGGTCATGCAATGTGGACCATGGCTGTGTAGTTTTGAGTCATGTGACGTGGACTAAGCAGTTTAAGGTCGTGCAACTAGACCTACGCTACAGTTTATGGTCATAAAGTTTGGACCGTTGCTGCACAGTTTAAGGTCATGCAGCACGGATCGTGGCTGTGCAGTTTAAGGTCATGCAATGCAAACCATGGCTTTACAGTTTTGAGGTCATGCAATGTGGACCCTGGTTGTGCAGTTTTGAGTCGTACGACGAGCACTAAGTAGTTTAAGGTCGTGCAACTAGACCTTTGTTATAGTTTAGGGTCATATAGTTTGGAAAGTTTAAGGTCATACAGCACAGACCGTGGCTATACAGCTCAAGGTCATGCAATGCAGACCATGGTTGTGCAGTTTAAGGTCATGCAGCACGGACCATTAAGTGGTGAAGGCATTCGACTCCATGGGGAACAGGGCCATCACCGGAGACTAGACTCCCTGAGGAGTGAGGTTGTGATGCAGGGAATGAACTTCTTGAAGAGGCAGGACAATGGTCCAGAGGGGAGTGTCGCGGCATGATCGTAGCACTAAGTGTTGGATGTCGCCCGCGGCGTTATGCTTAGATGGTTTGTATTAGGTATTTGTTGAAGAAGCAGCGTTAAATCCTTGACCAATGGTGCGGCGATAGCCTCTGAGAGAAGGCGCTCGACAATAGCCCTTGACGAAGGCACACAACGATGGCCCTTGACGAAGGCATGCAGCGATAGCCTCTTGGCTAGGCACCCAGCAATAGCCCCTTCCAGGCGTCAAGCTTGACCCGCCCCGGCCTAGTCTTATTGTCGTCAGAGGCTGGGGACTGAAGCATCATTTTAGCTTTGTCAAGGAAATTTTGCGGCATTGTTGAATATAAAAGGGGAAAAAAATCCCTTTTACTATTTTACCGAAGGGTAAAATAGTAGATGAGATTTTTAGAGAGAGCTAGAGCTTCTAGAAAGGGATTTCCCGCGAGAGATTCCCCGGCCAAGACATGCAGAGGCAGGTTGTTAGGAACTTTTCTGGCGAGCTTCAAGGGGTTGCAAGTCCTTGCAGCGTGATTACGAACATCGCCGGAGAGTGCCAAGGCTCTCTAAGCAAGGAACAGGGTTTCTTGGGGCCTTAGCAAGATTTCGCAGTGGTGCTTCTGCCGGGGCATGAGTGTTTCTCTAGTGGTTACGCAGGGTTGATAGGAGGTTGCAGAGAGTTCAGAGGGCTTTGTTGGTCCTCTAGCTATTGGAGGAGAAGAAGGAGTAACAACAGTGGGTTTACCGGGCACTCAGTGGAATTCCGGTGATCTTGTCGTGAATTGCTAAAGTGCAAACGCTGGGAAAAGGGAGATCCATAGGGTCTCAGGGAATCTTTCTAGGGATTCTAGTGGTTTTTTTTCCACTCTAGTAGTGAGTAGAAGGCAGGAAAAGGCTTTCCTGTGAATAGGAGTAAGTTTCTGGTGAAAAGGGGAAACAACAGGTGGGAACCTAAAGGGTTTTGGGGCTGTAACGGTCAAGAGACGAAGGGTCATGGGATCGTGAACAGTCACCTTCCGCATGCGCTGTGACAGGCCATGCCGCAAGTGGCAGGCGGCGTGTCCGTATTTTGAGGAACGCACGTGCAGCACATGCTTGACAGTTGAAGCACAAGCATTAACATATCTTGGTCGTGAGACGACAATACCACTTAGTGGGCAGACAGTGATAGTCTTCCCCCTTGGCTGTGGGATGGCGATACCCTGATAGCATTACACCCTAAGTGACCAATTGGAGATACGCCTTTATAAGCGCACTCCCTTCTCGGCCGCCTAGCGTCCTTTGCCAGTGAAGATTTTGGTCTAATGACCGAGTCTTTAGGTGCCATTCCAGATGTGAGGAATCTCCCACAAGAAGGGGAGCTTAGTACTGCTGAATTCACCAGCGAAAGCTTAGTGAGAGGCGAGCGAATCTGGCTCGCCGAGGCCTTATGTGAACTATGGTGGCCCATGAGTGTCACCTTCGTGAGCGCTTCCATCTAGTTGGTGGCGAGGAAGATAATGATGGGAATATGAGTATAGAGGAAGGGGTAGGCCTTCTGCATTGCCTGCACCGAAACATAGCCTCTAATGTGTGCTTCCCAACTCTAGGCAAATGGATGGTGGAAACCCCGAGTATGAATGGTCTTCTGCCAGCTTGCGGGTACAAGGAGAGCACCAGTACCTGAGGGGGTACTCCTCGTGGACCGTAAAGGTGTTGAGGAGTTTCAGAAATACCTTGAGACAAGCTTCTTTGGCGGCTGCCCTCCAATGCTAGGCGAGCTACTACGACCGTTGCTCTAACACGGTCAAAGTGTTGTTGGAAACTTAGAGCCATGCTAGCAACACATGGCTGCTTGGTCATGGGGAGGCAGGGATATCACTGATGGACCTGCACTTCATTGGTAGGCTGCCTCTCCTCAGCATTATGTACGATGAGTTCATTCCCCCAAACTCAGTCATTTAGAGGGGATAAAGTAGGTAAAGAAGCCCCACCGGCTGGGCTTTTAGAATTATTCATGATCTATTAGTAGCTTTATGATGAGCCCAAAGGTGGCGAGTCACCTTTGCCAAATGGGTAACATTCTTCTTCGGCGACTATACAGACGAAGCTGGTCCGTCCCCTAGAAAAGAGGGGAAGGAAACCCTACTAGTTTTCAAGCTACAAAATAAGAATGAGCACATCTACCTGGCGGCTTACTTGGTGCTCTTCTTGTGTAAATTTGCCTTGCCAGGAGGAGCAGACGTCATACGTCCTGACACTTCTTATGTGGCCTGCGACATGGCACAAGGGAAGGAGTACGCACTCGTACAACCTATTCTGTGAAGTATTTATCATGGCTTGGGAGCCACTTCGAGGGGAAGGCAACATCAAGGGGATGAAGGAGGGAATGGCGTCGTACATGGTGAGGCCTTCCCATGAGATTTCAAGGATCCTTTCCCAGTTCATTATGTGTATGGCTGGCTTGGAGCGTACTTCCCAGACACATACCTCAGAACCATAGAGTTAGAGGACACCGTGTGCCCATTTTTGTTGAAGATTGTCGAGCAGAGGGCAATTTTCGATCCCCCAGGCCACGCGCGTAGTTTGTTCTTCAATGATCACCTCCACATGACCTGAGTAGCATTCCCAATTGGAGGTCTCATAGATTGTGCGTATGTGGACGAGCTGGGCCACCACCTAGATGGTGACTTCACTGGCCCAAAAGAATTGATGTTTATGCTGGGTGTGAGACGCGGGGTACTTGCCTATTGCACTGTCCATGGCGTGAAGCTTGAGGGCTACTTTCCTCATCAGTTTGCTCTGCAGCATGTGCTGGATCAGAGCTACCCGTTCTCCATATTCTTTGAGAAGTGACATAACAAGGCAGCCCATTGGAAGAAGGACAAGTTGAGAACCCTCAGGGAGATTTGGCTCCCAAGGCACATTCGCACCGCCTAGGCCACATGCTTGGAGACCACCAAGATCAATAAGTTTGTGTTGCCCCGTTTTGGCAAGACGGTAAGAGCAACCGAGGCCCACGATCGCTAGTGGAGAATAACGAACAAGGGGTATTGGGATGTGGAACACCCTTGGAAAGGGGAGGGTAACCGCTTGAGCCAAGACACATGGCAGCAGAAAATGGCTAGGACCCCTCTCCAAGGCAAAACTTTTACCTTGGGCTTACCTCATGACTAGCGCACGGTCGGGTAGCCTCGCTAGACTGCCGTGGACGAATCTTTGTCGTGATTTCTCAGTATGGAGAAAAATACGGAGAGTGTTTTTGACAGCCTCTCTACCATCTTCAAATGTAAGTAAGGCTGCAAAGTCCCAGTGAATGAAGGGGTCCGGCTCAGGATTTGAATAAGCTGATAAGGAGCAGCACTCATAGCAAGTTAGCTGCTAGTTCTTCCAAGTCTGACACCTCAAGGGCTACTGCGCCCAAGAAGGTGAAAGAAAAGAAGAGGAAGCGGACTGCCCCAGTGACTCCTCATGCTTCGGTCAAGAAGATGATCAAGTCTTCGGGGTGTCAAGGGTGTAACGCTTCAGTGGTTCGTGAGTTATGGCTCCTCACCCTCAACTTCTTCAGAGAGTTGTGTGTCTCATGTCGTTCCTGCGTCGCCCTTTGCTCTTGAGGCTTCGACTTCTCCTTCTCTTGAACTTTCTTCTGGCCGTTCAAAAGCTCAAGCCGACGCCTCAGGGCCTACTTCCTGGATTGAAGTCACTTTGGATCTGGCAACGACATCAGCAGCTGAAGGGGAGGTCTCAATCCCAATGGTGGCAAACGAGGATGATGAGGGTGGCCTTGATGAAGCTGGCGCTAACAGGGCGGCGGAAGCAGAGAGGGCCTCTAGACCTCTGATGGTTGCCGTGCCTATCGAGGGAAGGGAAACCCTGGTAGAGCTTGTGGTAATAGAAGAGGATGAATCCTCAGGGGCTGAAGAGGGGCCATCCAAGCAGCAAGAGATGGCTGCTTCGAGTGATGCTTCTTCGGGGGGTGCAGAAGCATGACGCCCTGAGGGGTCAGGCTTGGAGGGCCCAGAGGAGGCACCCGTGACTGTAGAAGAGGCAAGCGCCTTGGGAGAACCTGTTGATGAAGTGATCACCGTGGGGGACAAGAGCAAAGAAGGAGAGGGAGAGGGTGTCAAACCTCCCGAAGTGGAGATGGTTCGAGAAGAGGGGATATAGGGTGAGATCGCTGCCTCAGGAGAGGAGGTCGCCGTGGTGCAACATGAGACTGAGGTTGCGGCTCCAGGAGAGGAGACCAGTCTTTCCCCGGCTGCAGTTGCTGCGCTTACAGATAGTGAGGCTACGGTACCTAAGCATGAGAGGACCGAGCCTGAAGTGGACATGGCAGGGGCTTTGAGCGAAGGGGTTGTCGTGGCGACAGCTGGGGATCCTCCTGTTGTGGTTGCTCCTACCGCATTGCGCAGGCCTACTTTCAGTGGTATACCGGGCATTTTCTTTGAGATGCTGCTAACGAGCTTCTAGAAGCTATAGGAGCTGCCTCTCGAAGAGCTTGGAGCAACGCTTTTGCAGTTGAGGGGGATCGCCCTAGGACGTGTCCCTGACATGCTCCCTTATTTTGACAGTATCTCCAACGAGCTGGAAGGGTGGAGGATCGAGGCCCTGAAGGCAGAGAAGGCCACAACGTGCCTAGAGGGCTCGCAGCTAGAATCATTGGAGGCTTCCCTAGCAAAGAATCAAGAACTGACATAGATCCAAGTAAGAGAGATAATGGCTATCGTCTCTTAGAAGTCTGCTCTTGTCGAGAAGGCTATAACATGCAATAACGTGGTGCAGACCTTGAAGGCGAATATTGCCAAATGAGCAATGGAGTTTACCAGATTGGAGGAGGAGACTGCAGCTTGGGGGGCCAAAGATAAGGGACTGGGTCAAAAGGTGCTGGACCTCGAGTACTCCTTGGGCGAGCAGCTGGCCCTAGTGGAGCACGAGGCTAGGCTGGTGGCCGAATTGAGAGTAGGCATCAAGCGAGCAAGAACCTCAGTTGATGAGTGCAAGGGACGGGTCAATGCGATTATTGACCATTTTTACAACATCTTTTTTTTCTCTTTATTGTAAAGAAATGACATTTTTGATTAATGAAATAATTCGTTTGCATGTCTCTTATTTTCCTTCCTTTTTTATTTCATTGCTTCCGCCCTTTCATAGCTTAAAAGAATAGCCCACTCCTTGCTTCGTCTTATGGCAGCCTGTTGTGGCTTCAATGACCTCGAATGGGGGAGCAGTTGCTTCCTCACCCTTGAGTGTTTGATTGGACAGGGGCTCATAATTCATGGTTCTCATGATTTGGTGAGCCTATTTGCTGTAAATGCTTCAGTCTGGGGAAGCTTTGGCTTCGATTCGAGGTACAATGGTTTTAAGCTCGTCATAGGTCTTTGTCTCAAGGAAAAACCTCTTTAAGTGCTTTGAAGCGATGCACATGGCCTCCAATTGACTCTGGAGGTTAGGAACTCGCTTCTTAGCTCTGTCATGGGGTCTTGTTCCTGTGAGCCAGAGGGATGACTCTTGTCTGCCTGTACTTCTTCGACAGCCCCAGAGAAGTGTAAGACCTTCTTTTAGCTGCTGATGATCCCCTTGTTCAAGGAGGATGGAACTTAGAGCACCTTCCTTCGTGTTTGGTATGCACATTCTGCTTCTAGAAGAGCGATGGGGATATGCAGGACCTTTTGCTGGTCCAATGTATAGGTGACCCTCAGTGCTGGAAGGTCTACCTCTACGGCTTCCTCAAGCTCAGGAGTTGCTTCCAGCTCATCGTTTTGCTCTGACGAATTGGAAGTAGGGGGGAGGGTTCGTCTTTGGGAGAGGATACCATGACCTTGAAGAGGTGGCAAGGTATACTCGGGTGGATCGGAGTCAAAAGGAGTTCACCATTCACCACTAAGGATAGTTGGGTCAACCTCAATGGTCTCCACTTCAGTCGCGTATTCCTCTAGGTTAGAAAGATCTTTCAGCAGGGCCATACGATAATCTCGAGACAGCAGGAGGGCATCATAGATACTTAAAAGGGCTGAAAGATTTCTCAAATGCCCAATTACGTCGTACTTCACTTCATCCTCATTAACCTTTTGTGTTCCTGATCCAATCACTGGTGTAGGTGGTAGGGTAGTCTTAGGAACAGACTTTGGTTGGGTTTGGTTTTGGCTGACTTTGTTGCTTGGCCAGTGAGGTCCGGGTTGATGGGAAAGTGATAGGGACTTGTATTAGGGATGTAGAGGTTTGGGGTTGAGGTTTAGGGGAAAGAGAAGGATCAAGAAACTTGAGGGCCTTGAGCTTTTGGGTGTGGGCTATAGTTTATTTCCCGATTTTAGACCCATTTGCCCCGTTCTAGTTGGTACTTCCAATATCTGCACCATGTGGGAAGCCTCTTTAGAATGGGAGCCTGAAAATGACTTAGTTTTCGCTCGGGTTGACAGGGCATCAACGGCTGAATCCAGCCGCTTGAGCCAACATCTCTCTGAGGCGTTCTTGCTGTAACTGGGTGAGGCTGGTGCCTCCGAACTCTCTGTTTAGAGTGTCAAAGTCTGGGCACCGTAGAGCTGCACTTGTGGAGAAAATAGAAGAGGAGGGAGGAGAAGAAGAGTTAGAACGTTCTGGGCAGCTTTTTAGGTCGTCGCTAGAATTGGACGTGTGTAGGGGGTATTTTAGATCTTGCCTCGGCCTTGACCGTTGTAGGGTGCTTTTAGTGTCATCACTCATATTGGAGGAATCCCATGCTGCTGGTGGCTCAAGGATGTTGGCCTGATTGGAAGAAAGGACGAGGCGAGCTGTGCTTGGGATGAAGTCCTGCAAGGTCGGAAATGGGGGGAGAGGCCTGAGAAATTCTTCCTCGACTGGAGGTTGAGGAAGACGATTCCTTTGGCGGGCTGATCTAGGCACTTGCCGTCTCCTTTTGGATCTTTGAGGGGGTGTTTGGACCGCCTTCTCTAGCTGATGAGTAGTCTTAGCTTGATGGACTGCTTCATGCTTTAGGGATTTGAGCCTACTTCGCCCATGGTAGACTTCCCAGGGCTGAGAGGTCGAGGGTTCCAAAGGGTCCAATGCATGCTCGTGAAGGGCTTGTAGTGTGGCCTCCTCTGGAATGAGAGTGACGGCTTGAAAGTGTTCCGGGAGGACTGCACAAACGATGTGGCCTTGCTAGACTTTCTCCGCGACTATAGTTTCGAATCCCGAGCACTCATTTAGCTCATGACCCCAAACTTGGTGATAAGGGCACCAGAGTTTTTCCATGCCCTAAGCACGTCGCTTAAGCTGCCTGGCAGGCTTGGGAGTGACGAGGTCCTGTTGAAGCATCGCCTCGAAGATGGCCTGTAGAGGGTCTGGTCCCATGTTTCCTTGGGCTGACACCGAGAGGTCTTCTTGCACATGCAGAAGAGGGACTTGAAGGCGTCCTCCTGGGTTTCCTTGAACTTCTTGACACTGCTGCATCTTCTCTACTTGAAGCTTATGGAAGCCAGTGCACTTGCTGATGTCGTGATCTCATATATGATGATATGTGCACTAAAGGTTCTCGTTTCCTGGAGGCAGGAACTTGGGCTTCCTTGTCAGCTTGGGAGTGACGAGTCCTTCCTCAAGCATTTTAGAGAAAAATGCACCAAGAATAGCAGGTGCCTCGTCACCCTCTTGGATCGTGACTATGTGAGAAGCCTTAGTTGCGCCGAACGCTTTCTTCAACTCTTCGAGCTTTATCTGACCCTTGTTGATAAGGGCTTCGATAGTGTCGTTGAGTTTATAGCAGTCATGAGTAGGGTGGCTTACTCTCCTGTGGTAGGAGTAATACTTCTCATTTGTCTCCTGCCCTGCCAACTCTTCAGTATTGGCCTCCGGCAACTAGATCATGTTTTGTTCTAACAGCAGTCAAAGTAGTGTAGGCGTTCACTCCTTGTTGAAGGGGAAAACTTTGTTCTGGGTCTAGATCCAGAAGTCATTTTGTTTAGAATTTTTAGGAGGCGGGAGCTGATTATAAGACTGCTGCTTGCCCCTGGCCGGAGACGTATGTGCCTTTGAAAGGTCCAGGGTTTGAGGAGCCACGCTCTTAGTGTTGGTCATGGTAACGACCGCGCTGATCACTGCTTTTTGCTTGCCTCGATTGTTGGAGCGAGAGTTTAAACCGGAGGGTTGCTGATGAGGGCCGCCATGGTGCTTGAACAACCCCTCAATATAAACTTCCTTAGAGATGAGCTTTGACATGGAGGTTGGATTGGATGCCTCAACATGCAGAGCGATCTCAGGAAGCATATTCCGTATGCAGGTCTGGACCGCTTCCTTCTCAGTCATGAGAGTGGCATGGAAGGTTGCCAACTCTCTCCATCGGGTGATGAACTTGTCAACCAGCTCACTAGGGTCTTGCATCAGGGTGAGGAGTTCGATGGTCTTCATGTTTCTCTAGACTTCGTAGAAGTGTTGGTAAAACAACTGCTTCATCTCTTGGAATGTGTGTACCGAGTTGAAAGGCATTCGAGCAGACCACTGGAAGGCTGGCCCTTCAAGAGTCTCGACGAACTGGTGGAGGAGGAGTTGTCCGTCAGTTGCCATCCCTCGACCGGCCGCCTGGAAGTGAGCAGTATACTGGTGCTGAGACGTAGTACCCTTGAACAAGGGGAGCTTCCCCTTTGATAGTTCGGAGGGAAGGGTACTTGGTCAATGTACGAAGGGTATGGCTTCTGGTAGAGCGGTGTCTCTTGCATTTCTGGGACCTTGTTCTTGAGGTTATGGGCCACCATAGCATCTATGTCGGTTTGAGAGACCCCACGAGAGGCAGAACTATCTTGGGAGGCCAGTGGAGGAGTTTGCCTTGGAACTGTGTCCTCAGCGATTGGGGAATCGGTCTCATGGTGAGAGAAAGTGAGCCTCGAAGATTCAAGGCATTTCATCTTTTCAAGGATGGCTTGCATCATTACCACGAACTTGGTCACTCTATCTTGCTGGGCTTCGTTCGGGTCTTTGATCACCATGATGCTGACCATCTCTTCTGGGAGGTCAGAGCCAAAAGGAGGAGAGGACTGCCGAGGTCGGTGAGTCATGGGTGGCAAGTTAGTATGTAGGGGCTCAGCTTGCCCTGATTGGATTCGATGCTTGTATGCCGATCTTGTTAGGATTGGTTCTCAACGGTCTTGAGACTATGGCTTCTGGGCGGTGACGATCCAACAATACTTTTGGACTCACTCAGGTTATGGAGTTTGGAGAGGGAAAAATGGGTTACAAGGCAGGAGGTCATTAAGGGTGGTGACCTCAACTTCCTTGGAGGCTCCTTTGGTCAGGATCCGAAGACCTCTCTTCTGCTTAACCTTGAGACGGCTGTGGACCTCATTCCAGAACCGAGCCTGAGACCTGGGCTGCCCCGCCTTCTTTGAACATGTAAGGGATGTGTTTATGAGTTGGAGCAAGGAGTGGGGTCCAAGGACAAAAGGCAACTTGGACGCTGGAGTCCTATGTCTGACATCAAGCTGCTGTCCTGAGTTCCTTTGTGGGGTCCATGTGCACGGCTAACTTGAGGCTGGCTCAAGATGGTACTCTTAAAGAAGACCTTTGAGTACCAGGGCGTGAGATGCTTGGCTGGTGTCGGGCGAGCGACAGAGGAACTACTTGGTTCATGACTCCACTTGAGTCTGGACTTGGGAGGAACCTGCGAAAGCAGTGCGTGTGCACCTTTAGGGTTAGACGTCCGGGTAACTTGGGGGTCAACCCCGACTCGGTCAATTGGTTTGACCTTGGAGGTCGATACCCATGAGCTTATGTTTGTGCGAGACGAGGCAAAATCTCATCTCTCACAGAGTGGGGACGTGTGGGTTTACGATGAAAATCTGACAGAGCTTTTGATGAAGATCTCTCCAATTTTAACACCTTAAACTAATTAAAAAGATGTAAATAAAGTGGTAGAGAAAGAGGAATATATCGAATTCAGATCTGAGGCCAGATTTGCCTGAAAACGAGCAGATCTACTCTTAGATCTGTGGTAGAGCCAGCATGACCCAAAGCATTAAGATAAAATTTTGAAGACAAGTTAACCGATCAAAAATAAATAAAAGAAGCAAAACAGTAAAAAGAAGAAAAAAGAGGGAGAAATAAATAATACCAAACTAGGCCAGATGGTCTGGGATTCCCGAGCCATCAAGGGCTCGCCCGTATCAAAACCGGTCCTCTTTGCCTATCTGATTCAAATGTTGACCAGTAGATCTCTGATGTAAAGGGTTAGATCTAGGGTTGTTGTGCCCTAATTCTAATTTTGATATAGGGTTTTTGTGCCTTAGGTCTAGGTTTTCTCAGTCTTAGGGGTTAGGACTTTAGGAGGCTAGGGTTATTATCTTCTCTAGGGTTTTCAATCTAGAGATTTTTCTATAGCTATCGGCCTTTCTGGGGTCTGAAGAAGAATTTTCTTGATTTTCTAAGGGTTTTGTGATCTCCAATGGTTGAATATGAATTATGAGACTTTCTCTAACTTTAGGGATTTTTTGGGATTTTTCCTAAATTTTTAAGAATTTTCTAAGGGTTTTTCCTATTTTTAGTATTTTGGGTAATTTTCCTAGTTTCGAGAATTTCTATGGTTTTTTTGGTCTCTTTTTCTCTCTTCTTTTGGGTTAGGGAGAGGGAGAATTTATAAGATTCAATTGGTGATTTTTCCTAAATGTTTTGAAGTTTTTTCGAAATTTTTGAATTTATCTTGAAGTTTTAGCCTTATCTAATTAAAAAAACATATTTACTATGTCATCAGATGTGTTGACTGCATCATCAGCCCACGTCTGGGCATGTCGGGCCCGTTACAGCCCGGGCCACGGCCTGACAGTTGGGTCTTATAGGGACTAAATTGTCATTTATTATATCATTTTATTCGTAAGTCCGATTCAGGCGATTCTTGGACCGTTGGAAAGATCTTGGGTTCTACTTCAAATTGAGATAGGATTTGGGTAGTTTTGGGGTAATTAAATTGAGTCTACTACGATAATGTGATCCTAAAGTATAAGAAAACCATAGAATTTGCCAGATTTAAAATGTGGTATCTACAATTGCCCCTCTTTGACACTCCATGTACTTCGAGGAACATGTGAGTGGCAAAGAAGTAGGCACTTTGGTGTTCCCTATCCTTCGAGGGGTAGGTGAATGTCAAAGATAAAGCAGACATATTAAATTTCTTCATGAGGTCACGTGGTCCGAGGGCACACCAACTATCCCTCTAAGTCATTGTACTCACCGAGCTCACCCACCTGGGGTATTTTTCCTCTTAGGGTTTTAGACGTGAGATGTCGGTGAGTTACACAAGCTTGAAAGTCGAGTTGGATTTCTAGCCATGCCATTTAACTTTAGGGCTTTTGTAGTTTTAATTTTGAACTCTAGCATTTTTTTTTATCTCCTTAGGGTTTCCTAAGGCTGTCTATAGGAAAAGGCTTTCTATAGGAAGATACTTGTCTGGCCGAATTCGAAGTAGGAGATAAGGCAGCAACGCGGCAATCGCGACAACGCGGTAATCATCATTTACGGGTGTCCAAGCTCCTTCATTTTTTTAAGAATTTTTTAGAATTTTTGAAAGTAGGGGAAGACTTTCAAATAGAACCTAGAGCAAAGTCAAATTATGATTTTAATAAAGAAATTAAAGTTTTTTAAAGATACAAGACATATAGTGAAAATTTTGGAAAGATAAAGATATTTCGAAAAACCAGGTTGGTTAGCAGTTTTAACTCCTGCAACCATAGAGCCCTCTAAGCATTTTAGCGTCATGCAGTGATGGATCATATACGTCAATACGAGGATAGATGGAATCCATTGAACAGGGTGGTTGTGCTCTGGATACACCTGACCTTTTGCTTCATACAGGGCTAGACGGTACCTACCTCGGCCCTTTTACATCGCATGAGTTTGATGTTTTTCCATCGAACAGGGTAGTTGTGCTCTGGATACAGCCGACCTTTCACATCATACGGCGATAGACAGTAGCTTCCTCAGCTCTTTTACGTCGCACGAGTTTGACGTCTTTCCATTAAAACAGGGTGGTTGTGCCCTAGATATACCCGACCTTTCACGTCATACGGGGAAAGACAGTACCTGTCTCAACTCTTTTACGTCGCACGAGTTTGACGTCTTTCCATTAAACAGGGTGGTTGTGCCCTGAATACACCCGAACTTTCATGTCATATGGGGATAGATGGTACCTGCCTTGGCTCTTTTATATCGCACGAGTTTGATGTCTTTCCATTGAAATAGGGTGATTGTGCCTTGAATACACCCAACCTTTCATGTCATACGGGGGTAGACGATATCTGCCTCGGCTCTTTTACATCGCATGAGTTGGACGTCTTTCCTGTCTTGACTCTTTAACGTTGCACGAGTTTTACGTTTTTTCTATCTCAGCTTTTTACGTAGCACGAGTTTGACGTTTAGCCTGTCTCGGGTCTATAACGTCGCGCGAGTTTGACGTTTATCCAATCTTGGCTCTCTTATATCGCACGAGTTTGACGTTTATCATGCTCGACTCTTTTACGTCGCACGAGTTAGATATTTTTTGAATTGGACATTGGGACATCATACGTACACACGGGGATGAGCTTGCCTCATTTTGCCTCAGGGGATCTAGTCGAGAGAAAAACGCTCCCAGACTAGCCAATATCGTCATTGGCGAGGTTCACCCATCTCTGATATGTGGTAGTTGATAGTTTTACTAATACAACCATGGAGTGCCTGACTAGTTTCAAGCCTTCATAACAGGCGTAGGAAGTTGGCTTAGAGAATGAGGCTAGATCGACTAACAGTTTAACCTCTTGTAGTGATGGAGGAAGTCCTTTCTAAAAGAGTTTTGGAAATTGAGGGTTTTATTAATCAGATTGAAAAAACGCTTTTAAAAGGGACGAGCCTTACAGTTTTTCCACCTGCGGCCCCTTTGGTGGTCATTTTCTTTATTATATTTTACCCAAAGTTGATGAAAGGATTTCCTCATGGGATCGTGAGAACTCATTAGTCTAAAAGTTGTCTTTTTACCTTTGGAGCTTTCATTCATTGCTTCGCAGGTCCATGATGAGTTCTCTGGATTCTTGCTGAACTTCCATCTTATAGAGGTCTTGATGTTCTTCCAGGATTCGTCGAAGTCACTTTGGTTTTCCATTCATATCACACTCCTGCATCTTTCTGAGTTGGTTATGTTTGGAACCTGCAGGGTTTAGGAGGAGTCTTCATCCTTAGATTTTGCCTGTGTCGTATTGTTGAAACTTGCAAGTACTTGTTTGTACTTGAGTGTTTTTTTAATAAGAATCTCATTCTTGGAGATTCTTTTTTTTTTTTTTTTTTACTCGTGATGCCCTTTTAGGTTTTCACCACGTCTATTTTTTTTGTTTTTCTTTTGGTGATGCCTTTTTAGGTTTTCACCACTCTTTTGAGCCCGTTACGAGTAGTATTTTTTGAGATACATCGCATTAATGGGGGGTCATTGGGCTCTCACCCCTCCTGATTCTTGATCTTATAGGAATTTCTTACGTGCACTCGGGTGACGACGAATGGCCCCTCCCAATTAGGTTTGAACTTGCCTAAAGGGTGTCGATTTACATGAGTGTAGAAGATTTTCTTGAGTACCATGTCCCCTTCCCTAAACTGTCGAGGAACAACTTTACTTTGATATGCCCTCTCGACTCTACGCTGGTAAGCAACATATATTTGTTGTTGCTCGTAGTCGTCTGTCATCCAAATTAAGGAGGGCAGCGATTCGCGCTTTGATCTTTTGTTCCTCATCTGAATCTTCATGAATAAGCACTTGGAGAGACAATATCTCAACTTCAATGGACAGTATCTCAACTTCAATGGGTAACACTACCTCCAGACCATACACCAATGTGTACAGGGTCATGCCAGTAGGAGTCTTCTCAGTTGTCCGGTAAGCCCATAGCACGTCATTTAGGTTTTCATACCAATCTTTGCCACCTTCTAGTAGTTTGTTTATAATTCTGAGAAGTCTTTTATTTGTAGCCTCTGCTTGTCCATTTCCTTGAGGGTAGTAAGGTGTGAAGAATTTCTGCATTATCCCAAACTTTTTACACACCTTAGAGACCTTTTCATTTTTGAGATTGGATCCATTGTTAGTAGTGATTGACTCAGGAACACCAAACCTAAATACAATATTGTTCTTATGAAACAGGCAACATGTTGTCCCTCAACTTTGACAAATGATGCGGCCCCTACCCATTTGGTGAAGTACTCTATAGCCGTTAATATAAAACGGTGGCCGTTTGAGGCTTTCGATGAGATCATTTCGATGATATCAAGACCCCACATGGCCAAGGGCCATATAGGCGGTGTTGAGTTGAGTGGTATGGACGGTGCATGGATGAAGTCTTCATAAAGCTGACACTTGGGACACCTCTTTACGAACTTCCGACAATCTTCAGCCATGGTGGTCCAGTAATAGCCTTGGCACCTGATTTTTGAGCTAAGGCGACTGTGCCAAAATGATCTCCTTCATTGTGTAACTCTGTCAATACTTGGTCGATTTCTGGCTGATCAAGACATCGTAGAATGATGCCATCGAAGGACTTTTTTATCAGGAGATCTCCTCTTACTAAGAATCCCTTATAAAACCTTTGAAGGGCTTCTTTATCCCTTTTAGTGGGTCCTTTAGGGTATAATCCATTGTTCAGTAAGGACAGAACATCGTGGAACCATCGTTTTGCCTTAACTAGCACATCTGAAGCCACGAGAGACACTTTTATTGCTCTATTTCTTCTTCGATCCTTGGTGGGAAAGGATCATGTTTGTTCTTGATATAGAATGGCAGCACGATGATTTCTGGAGGAATATCAACCATTGAAGCAAGGGTCGCAAGGGCTTCGGCAAACCGATTATTTTCCCTAGTTACATGCTGAAAGGTGATTTTCTTGAAATATGGGATCATCTTTTCTACCTTTTCTTGATAGGACTTGTGCTTTTCTTCTTTCACCTTCCAAATCCCTTGAACTTGGTTTATGACGAGTAAAGAGTTACCAATCATTTATATTTGTTGGATTTTCATTCCCATGGCGTTCTCGAGCCTGACTATCAAGGCTTCATATTCAGCACATTAAAATCTTCTCGGGTGAGCAAAGTATGACTCTTATATCTAACCCGTATTCATTCCTTACACCATCGAAGTATAGTTCCCAAATTGATTCCTCAACTGTGGAGAGGTTCTCATCAAGGAGATCCATGTTGACAGGAGTGTTATCTAGCAGTGCGTATTCAGCTAAGTGATCAGCAGTGGCTTGTCCTTTGATCGATTTTTGAGTAACATATTCAATCTCAAACTCTCTCAATGGCATTCTCCACTTCGCCAAACGTCTGTTCAGGACTGGTCTCCCAAATAAGTACTGAGTGGGTCTATTTTTTAGATGAGCTTGACTGAATGAGATAAGACATAGTGTCTTAACTTCTGCATGGCCCATACAAGCATCAAGCAATGCTTCTACCCATCCATGTATCTTGTCTCATAGTCCACCATAGTCTTGCTGATGTAGTATATCATTTGTTATTTTTCATGAGCATCAGATTGTCCTAACACTGCCCCCATGGTCTTGTCTCTCACTGACATGTATAGGAACAAGGGTTTATCTGAACTTGGAGGGCTAAGGACATGAGGTTTGATGAGGTACTCCTTGATTTGATCAAACGCTTCTTGGCACTCATTATCCCATATAAATGGGGTATCTTTCTTGAGTAATCTATTAAACGACACGTACTTGTCTGCTAGTTGTGAGATGAAATGCCTTATGGCTTGTTTGCAACCTTGCAGCCCACGAATTTCTTTGATGTTCAGAGGAGAGGGCATTTTAGTGATGGCTCGTATTTTGGATGAGTCCACCTCAATGCCTCTTTGGTTTACTATAAATCCTAGTAATTTTCCAGATTCAACCCCAAAGGCACATTTTTGAGGATTAAGCTTGAGTTGATGTTTTCGGAGTCTTTCGAAAATGGTTCTCAAGTTTTGTGAGATGATCAAGCCTGATCTTCAACTTGACTAGAATGTCGTGGACATAGTCTTCTATGATGGTGTGCATTAAGTCGTGGAAGATGCTCCGACTGATAAGTTGCCCCTGCATTTTTTAGGCTGAAGGGCATGACTATGTAGCAGTAAGTTCCCCATTGCATTATGATCGAAGTCTTAGTCAGATCTTCTTCTGCCATAAAGATCTAGTTGTAGCCTGAGAAGCCGTTAATGAATGACAAAAACTCGTGTCCCACAGTGTTGTCGACCAAGGCATCTATGTTTGGTAATGGAAAATTATCCTTTGGGCATGCCTTGTTGAGGCCTTTGTAGTCAACACACAGTCAGATCCTCCTGCCTTTCTTGGGTATGACCACTATGTTGGCCAACCATTCTGAGTAATCGACAGGGGTAATGAACTTCACTTCGAGCAGCTTGTCGATTTCTTCTTCAATTTTGAGCTCAAGGCGGAGTTTCTGTCTTACAGGTTTGGCCCCTTCATTGAATATTCACCAATGTGGGATCTAACGCTGACATATCATCGTATGACCAGGCGAAGACAATGCGATATTCCCTGAGAAAGGAAATCATTTTTTCCCTCTCCTCAAGAGATAGGGAGGTTCCAATCTTAGTTAACATTGGGTCCTTCTCACTTCCTAGGTTTATGTCAATCGTCTCTTGGATGATAGACGTTGGGTCACCATCGAACCTCTTCTTGAATTACTCAACATGGCAAGTGAGTTCCTCAGGTTGAGAGATTTCTTCAAACCCTTGGCTCTCTTGATCTTCGTCTTGGTCATCTAATTCATCATCTTAGGTATTGTGCAACATTATCGAGCTATCTTGAGTGTTCACCATTTTTTAAAATTCTTTTCCATTATTATCAGTTTTATCATGTTTTGATTTTTCAATGGTTTTTGAAATAACACAAGAGGTGTCCTTTATGAGACTTGTGAGAGAAATGTTTGGGACTGGACGGGTAGGGTGGTTAGATGACCACCTTGCGCCTATCCGTTTTTTGACACCAGGACTTGAAGGTGTCATTGGTATACTTCAAGTGATTCTCGAGATAGGGGAGTGATCGACCAATTTCGTTCTTGGGTTTGAATCGATGAATGAGCACGCTTGACTGTGTTCGAGCCGATTGTGCACGCGTAGGGTGGTTAGATGACCACCTTGCGCCTATCCATTTTTTGACACCAGAACTTGAAGGTGTCATTGGTATACTTCAAGTGATTCTCGAGATAGGGGAGTGATCGACCAATTCCGTTCTTGGGTTTGAATTGATGAATGAGCACGCTTGACTGTGTTCGAGCCGATTGTGCATACCTTGCCCATTTTGAAGGACGGGCATCGAGAGGATCGAGGCTTTGAATGCCTCTAGATACAAAGCCCAGATAGCTTGAAGGCTTCATCTGGCTTTGCAATAAGGTGAGAGAACACTTGATACCTCTTCGATCATCGTTTTCAATTTTGGCTTCGAATGATTAAAAAATTACCTCCGTTACGCCTTGCCCTTGAATACCCTAGCCTTGGCCTGGTTGGAAGCCATGCGAGAAGAGCATGTGATAAGCTTCGAGGGACCTGAAACCGTATCAATGTTGACATTGGATAATGTCATCCATTGATGCAGAAGTTTGCAAAATTTGAGGAACAGGGTCGTCGGCCTCTAGGCATAAGGTGGCACAATCAGCTTGCTCAAAGGAACCGAACGGGATTTCTCCGAGCTCAACTTTTATAACTAGCTTCCTGTTATGTATACTAGCATTGAGAAAAGCAGGGCGTTCAGCACATACCTTTGCGATGCCATTTTTAATTGGAAATTTGAGGCATTGATGGAGTGTAGAGGTGACCACGAGGTTTTTATGCATCCATGGTCTTCCTAACAACATGTTGAAAGAACGTTTTATGTCCAGGACATAAAACTTTATCACTTGGAGGGTAAGGCCGATCTTGAGTGTGAGAGGCAGTATGCCTTCAGCTTGTCTTTTGGTTCCGTTGTATGTAGCGATAGTTAGTTGACACAACTCGAAGTCATCTAGGCATTTGTTTATTTGCTTCACTGTTTTCATTTGTCTAGAATTTTGAGGGCAGCTTGGACGCCTATCTCGCCTAAGGGTCGGTTTGAGTCGACACCTCTACTTTGTACAGTGTTCAGGACATCATGAGTTGTACTGTGGTGGCTTGAGGTTGGGTTAGATTCCCTAAGCCTAGGTGGGTCATGGTTTTGAGATCGCTGCACCTCAGAGTTAACTTGGTTCGAGTGACGGAAATTGGCTTTAGAAGTTGCATGAATTTCTTCCCTCACTCGACTTCTACTTTGGTTGCCTAAAATCCTCTATA
Organism: Amborella trichopoda; assembly: GCF_054954075.1. Lineage (NCBI taxonomy): Eukaryota > Viridiplantae > Streptophyta > Magnoliopsida > Amborellales > Amborellaceae > Amborella > Amborella trichopoda. Next base: position 38,688,629 of record NC_142344.1, on the reverse strand, counting down.
GGATGACGCCAGGTCGGACTCCCTGACTATTCAAGGTTTTTTGGGTAGAGCCGGCTTTTCGGGCCACACAGATCTCAAGACTAAGAGTGGATGCTTGGGACTCTGCCTCTAATTTAAGACTTGGACATTGGATATGGATTGTCTTGAGGTCTGTCGATAACTCCAAGGGATTACAACATACTGGTCCCTAGGTTTGGGCAGGTTAGGCTTAGAGTCAACCGTGGAGCAGTCATCATGGTCGCCTTGAGTGACTGACATGGAGATTGCTTTTGGCTGGGTTCTAAAATCTAGACTTAGGTAAGATCTAAACTCGATGACTTAGGGCAAACCTAGCCTGACACTAGGGGCAAAAACCTTTGCTAAGACCTAGATTAAGACTAGACTAAAACCTAGACTTACTAGACTCAATGGATTTTGGTTAAGACCTTGAACTAGAGTAAGCTAAGTCTAGCTCTAGAGGTAACTCTTAAGCTTAGACCTATGCTAGAACCTAGACTAAGATCTAGACTAGATGGTGCATGAGTCTAGGCTCGGACTAAGAGTGGGTCAAGGTTTGGAGGGTTAAGCAACCCTAATGTATTTATTTATTTTTTATCTTTTTAATTTTGATGAAACACAGTTAAACTAAGCATGGTGAAAGCAGAGAAAATATGATTTTAGTCAAAATTAACAAACTAAAATAAAATCAAAAGGGCAAAAACTGAATAGATCAATCTGAAGCCAAGATATTTTTTTGTATATTTTTTGAAATTTTTTTTTAGGTAAAAAATTGGTCAACAGGGAGCCAAAAGTCCCTAGAATGGTCTTGTGGCGTCCCAAAATATTTCTGGGACACTTGCAATTGGGACACGGGTGGTGTCGCCAAGACGACACTAGTGGTGTCGCCCTTGCAGGGTGGACGACTCGGCTGGTGTCGCCCTTGCAGGGTGGGCGACTCGGCTGGTGTCGCCCAAAAAATGGTTTACATATATATATATATATATATATATATATATATATATATATATATATATATATATATATATATATATATATATATATATATATATATATATATATATATATATATATATATATATATATATATATATATATATATATATATATATTATCGTGTTTATATTGATGAAATAAGACTACTTGAAACATGGAAGAAGCAGGAAACAAAAAAGTTTATGATAAACTAAGTAAAATAGAAAAGCCAGATTGAACTGAAAAATATTTTTTTTGCATTTTTAAAAATTTTATTTTGATCTAAATTTTTTTTTGAGTCACAAAAGAGTGTCTAGAACAGATCCACAAAGTTCCAGAGGTTTTTGAGACCTTTGAATTTGGGCAACACTGGGAGTGTGGCCCAGAAAAAGTAGGGTTTCGGAGCACCGTAATCCTGGATTCTGGTCACAAACAACTTTTGGGATCTTTTGTGACTAAAAAAAGTAAAAAACAGTGAATAAAAATTGTATTTTGAAGCTTGGATCAAGCTTGAAATAACCCCATGGTGGGGGCCAAACTGTTTACGATGAAAATCTGATAGATATTTCGATGAAGATCTCTTGAATTTTACCATCTTAAACTATTTAAAAAGATCTAAATTAAGTAGTAGAGAAAGTGGGGCCGATCAATTTCAGATCTGAGGCCAGATTTGCATGGAAACGAGCAGATATACTCTTAGATCTGTGGCAGAGCCAGCATGATCCAGAGCATTAAAATATGATTTTTAAGACAAGTTAACAAATAAAAAATAAATAAAAGAAGAAAAACAGTAAAAAGAAGATGAAAGAGAGAAAAAAGAGATAAAAAAAACCTTAGATATTCTTGAAATTATGAAAATTACCAAAAAAATCCAAAAATAGGAAAAACCCTTAGAAAATTCCTAAAAATTTGAGATAAATCCCCAAAAACTAAAAAAAATCTCAAAATTCATATTCAACCTCTGGAGATCACAAAACCCTTAGAAAACTAAGGAAATTCTCTTCCAAACCTGAGAGAAACATAGAGAAACAGATAGAGATTGAAATCTTAGAGCTTCAAAAAGACAGAAACCCTAACCTCCTGAGACCCTAACCCCTAAGCTTGAGAAAACCTAGACCTAGGGCACAACCCTAGATCGAACCCTTCTATACCAGAGATCTGCTGGTCAACATCCGAATTAAAGAGGCAAAGAGGATCGGTTTTGATATGGGCGAGCCCTCGAAGGCTCGGGAATCCCGGGCCATCCGACCTGATTTGGTATTATTTCTTTCTCTCTCTTTCTTCTTCTTTTTACTTTTTTGATTCTTTTATTTATTTTTGATCTGTTAACTTGTCTTAAAAATTGTATTTTAATGCTCCGGATCATGCTAGCTCTACCACAGATCTGAGAGTAGATCTGCTCATTTCCAAGCAAATTTGGCCTTAGATCTGAATTCGATCTGTCCCACTTTCTCTACCAATTTATTTACATCTTTTTAATTAGCTTAAGGTGTTAAAATTCGAGAGATCTTCATCGTAGGATCTGTCAGATTTTCATCGTAAACAGTGTGTGCTGAGAGGAAGGACAAAGCGGTCGACCCTTATGTGCTCGAGGTGGCATAGAGGTAGCGTTGCCCCGATCTGTGGAAAGCGAATGCATGACGCACACATGGTTTGGACCAAGAAGCCCTGGCCCTTGATGCGAGCTCAAGGCAACGTGGGGGTTGTCCCTAGCTGTGGCTCGAGTGGATGGACCACGAGCCCATGGGTGTGTGCAAGAGGTGGACGCTACAGGGTCTCTGCCTTGGTGTGCCGAGCCTCTAAGTCTAGAGGTTCAGAGAGGTGAAAGAGTATAAGGGATTGCCTTGCGGTGAACCTTAGGAGCGATGACAACTTGCTTACCTCCCGCGAAAGGGGCTAGGGCAGCCTTCAGGCGTGCCCCAGCAATATGAATGGTAAGAGACTTGCCAGTAGCATGGTGCATGTTGTGTGCGGTGGCAGACATGCCACCGATGTCAGGGGCCTTGGTGGAGGGTCCACTAGGGCAAGGAAGAGGGGAGTCAGGGACTTTTAAGTCTCCTCTCGCGCTAACCCAGGCAAGAACCTGGAAGCCAAACTATGAGTCATGACTCAGACGGAGAGTAGGGAAGGAAGCTTGAGCAGTTCACTTCCCTGGGATAGTCACGAGTGTGGGGATAAGGAAGTCCCCAACTCGAATGAACGGGTTGAACAACCCAGGTGCCATAGAAATTAATGCAGGAAGTAAAAGAGAATATTGGTCAAACAAGAGTGAACTGATGAAGGGGTAGTAAGTCCCGAATGGAGTCGTCAAGCTGGTTAGGTGCCTCGATCTCACCTTTCAGATCTAGATGATCTGACGACACGTATCTCGGATTTTTAGCGAATTTGAGATTTGAGATCGCTCTCTCATAACCTTGCTCAGCAGCAAGGGCATGTATACCAACCGATGAGAGAGGAATTTAATGTGGGTTCGGGACTTACTCGGGCTGACTCGCATGGGCGCCCTCTTAGATCACGAAGAAAGCCCAGTTACTTTAGCTGGTTCGGAATCACCTCCCATGACCTGCAATCCTCTTGTTTTCTGCACAACATTTCTATGGTTAATTGGCAAGACAAGTGGGTCGAAAAGACCCACCCTTATCTTAGGGCATCGCATGCTCATATGAGGGAGTGATGAAATAGAAGGCTTCTAATAAATAGAGAAAGTAGAAGAAAACTTGAGAATGGGGCGAGCCTAGCACCCGAAAAGCTACCAACTTGGAGTTGTAGCAAGACGGGCATTGTTCTCAAGACCAGCACCGTGATAGTACTACTTTAAACTGAGACCGATATGGCAGTGCTAGGTTAAGTCTACCCTCAATCAAGTAAGGGGACAAAAGAATGAGGAGATGAAAAGAGAGTAAAAAGGAAGAGAGTGAGACAACAGAGGGGATAGGTTCCCGATAGTGTTAGGCGTTGCCACCCATGACCGTGGAGTAGTAGTGCCACAGCCCTGGAATGGTGTTAGATACTACCTCTCACAATTAGAGGGTGAGTAGAGGACTACGAACGACGCTAGACATCGACGTTGGCAACATAAGAAGGTAACGCGCCCCTGCATGGGCAGCGATAGCCTCTTATGAAGTGCGTTGTGATAACCATTTGCGAAGCCCATGGCGGTAGTTATCATGAGGCGCACAGTGACAAGAGTGGGACGCAAGGGAGACGACAATGAGCACCGAATGCGTAGAGGAAGCTTGCGGATGGTGATGGGCACCGAGTCCACGATGGAAGCTCGCGGACGGTGATAAGTGTTGCGGAGGCCTCTAGCGTGTGTATTGCCATCTGTGATAGGCGTGCAACAGGAGAAGACCCTTGCGGGCGGCAACGCGTTTTGTCGTCTGAGCTCTTCATTAAGACGTCGAAGCTATGTTTGTGGACGGCGATGAGCAGTGCCCTCTGCAGGCCTCACTGGCAGAGAGAGACAGACAAACGAATAGAAGGGGAAGAAGACTCGCGCATGACATTGCCATCCCCATGCGCGACCTGTGAGACCACGAGAGAGGCATGCACGACACTACAACTGCCGCACATGGCCTCCTCGAGGAACTCAGATGAAGAAGAGGAAGAAGAAAGAGAGGAAGAGAAAGAAGAAGAAGAAGAAAGAGAAGAAAAGGAAAGGAAGAGAGAGAAGATCTACCTCAAGCCTAGAGGTACCGATCAAAAGTTTATCTCACCTTTCTCTCTCTCTCTCTCTCCAAACGTGACCCAATAATGGTAAGAAAGAGAAATTGTATTAAATAAAAACTCTCTCTTAAGTAAAAACTCTCTCTTTGTGAGGGATTGAATCCTTTGATGCGTACAATGATGGTACGTATATGTAGAATTTGCCCCAAACATGCGTGGATGATCAAAAGTAACCCTAACTGTTGAAAATTAACATAAAATTAAAATAAAAGAAATTAGAAAATAAGGTGAAAAATGACAAATTTTCCCCTTCTTAACAATTTGTGGAATCCATAACAGTCCAAGTGTTGCCCGAGAACTTGCCGGATCTTACATGAATGATCCGGGGTTGTTTTGAAGCCCGGTTGATCGAAAGATAATTGTTTTCTTATAGGGCTCGGCTTGTCGATCGATTTGATACCAACTTCGAGCCATAGATCATGTTTTTTGTACACGATCATGTGACTTGAAATTTGAATGAATCTTGAAACTTCAGATCGATTGTGTGCTCGTTCTTTGATGTTTTTCTACGATTTCTTCTTTGGAGTACATTGAACATGCCGCCACGATCACGAGGCAACAAACGCAGTTCAATTCCATTTTTGGACAAGGATTTTGCATCCTTGGAACTTTGGTCGGAATTTGCAGTGGCTTCGTCGGCTTCGTGTACGGAATCTGACTGTTCATCATGTACGGGGTTCAAGTCAAAGATGACCCGAGACCTTACGCACGCAATAGAATTGGTCTCACGTCAATCGGGCTTCCGAGCAGTGTGAATTGGCTACTCGAGTGAGGCACAACGCTGCTGAATTTTCTGCACTTTCTTCACGGATCAACAACTTCCCTCTAGCTTTTCTTCACGCTCGGGTATCGTCGGGATGCATGCCATATATCGAATCTCTTGTCCTGATGCGACGAACATGCTCACCAAATTTATAGGCGATCCGACTTGAGATGGGTGAGATATGAGTGTCGAAAGTCACTGGTAGTGACTGTCCCTTCAATGGTGTAGAGTTGCAGGGTGGCCGCATGGGAATAGTATGTGGCTCCTCCTGTTTCACTAGTTTGCCTATAACCTCTTCTTGGAGTGTCTGTTCATGCTAAAATTTGACCCTTGGGGGTTTTAAACCATGCCAAATCCAATAATGGTAGTCCCACAGCAAATTGAGACACAAAAAATGTAGCTCTAGTTATAAGGTCTGTTTCAAGGTGCTAGAGGCCGATTTTGCCAAAACTGTTTCTTAGTTTGCACTACCTTAAACATGTCAGAATGAGACGAAACTTGACAAGAGACTTTTGAGAGACCTTATGAAGATATTGGCCAGTTCTGGGGCTATTATGAGAATGTTGGAATTTCCACTGTTTGGTAGGCTTTCATTGAGCAGGGGCCCCATGATGATGAAAAATATCTTCCAATAGTGCAGTTTAACCTCTTTTATAGTTTAAGGTCATAGAGTTTTGATCATGTTTTGGGTCGTGCACCTAGACCATTTAGGTGGGTAGGGAATGTGACTCCATGGGGAACAAGTTATAACTGGAGACTTCACTCCAAGGGGATGCAAAGTGGTGGGCTGCTTGTGGGGATGATAGGTCACAATCTGGGGAACTAGGGAAAAATCTACAGCCAATAGTGCTTTAGCATGAGCACGGCGCTACCATAGGAAATGTGAATGGTATGGCGCACGACGTTTAAGCCTTTGTCGAGGTGCACGACGGTAACACTTTGTGAAGTGCGCAGTGATAACTCTTTGTGAAGCGCATGACGATAGCTGGTGAGGCACGCTGCGATAGCCTTTAGTGAAGCGCGCGACGATAACCCCTTGTAAAATATGTGGCGATAGCCTCTGGTGAAGGGCGCGGCGATAGCCCTTTGTGAAGCACGTGGTGATAGTATCCGAAGGATGCACGGTGATAAGTCATAGCGATAGCAACAGATGGCAGTAGGTTCATGGGGCACAGGCGGCAACGATTCGTATTCGAGCCTCGGGCTTGACCCGCCCTGGCCTGAACCTATCGCCGTCTAAAGACAAGGACTTGAAGCTTCATTTCAAATTTGTGAGGGGCACTTTGCGGCACTATAGATTATAAAAGGGGGTAAAACCCCATTTTACTACTTTACTGAAAGGTAAAATAGTGAAGTGAGTTTTAAAGAGAGCTGAAGCTTCCATCGAAAGACTTCTGACAAGAGCTTTTGGCCAAAACTTGCAGCGTGCATGCGTTCAAGAGCTCTTCAGCGAACTTGAGCAAGTCTTAAGCCTTGCGGAGTGCTTGCGAAAGTTTTCAGAAAGTGTCACTCGAGCAGAGATTAGGGAGCTTCGTGGAGATTCACCGAGACATTTTCGAGGAGGAACAACAGCTATCGTGAGATAAATAGTGGTGCCATCAGGTTGCGACACCATTTTCAGTGTGCTTAAGGACTTCTTAGTGGACTTCTGGAGAAACTGCGAGGGTCACAATGGTACTCTGTCGGAGTTCCATTGATCGTCCGATCATTTTGTGGTTGCCGAAAGGTTGCAGAGAGGCCAGGGGATTCTGATGGTCTTCTGGTTATTGGAAGAGAAGAAGGAGAAGCAGTAGTGAGCTCACTGGAAACACAGTGAAATTCTGACGAGTTGAGGAGTGTGACGAAGAGAGAAGGGAAACCCATAGGTTCACAAGGGAGCTTTTATAGGAATTCTGATGGTTTTTTGTTAGCTTCGATCACCAGTGGAACAGAAAGAATAGACGGGGAAGGGTTTCTCGGTGAGTAGGAGCGAATTTCTGACTAGGAGAAGAAACACTTGTAGGGGAAAGAACAGGGTCAGAAGTAGTTTCTCGGTGGATAGAGAAGTGTTTCCAGCTAGGGGAGGAAATGCCGATAGGGGAAAGAATAGGGTCAAATGGGGGTTTCCGACGGGTAAGAGCGAATTCCAAGCGAGGAGAGGAAACACCGATGAGAACTCGAGGTGTCACAAGCTTGTAACGATCAGGGAGGTGAAGGGTCATGGGACGGCGAGCGGTCACCCTTCGCACGCACGGTGACAAGCATCATCGCGAGTGTCAGGCGATGTGCCAAGATTTCAAGGGACGTGGTGTGTCGCACGTGTAACGTGTGTGAACAGCTTGCAGCTAGTCTTAGACATAGACGAAATTAACGGTGCTTCTGCTTTACCTCGATAGAAGGCGATAACCCTTTAGTCGTGAGACAACGATAGCCCTGCCTTTCATGCACAACGATAGCCTTTTTGGTTGTGAGATGGCGATAGCCCTACCTTCTGTGCATGACGATACTACCTCAGTGGGCAGATGGCAATAGCCCTTATAAGAGCAGCTGACGTTATGCCTTAAGTGACCAGCCGATGATACGCCCTTGCGAACACTGTCAGCTCTAAGCCTTAGAATTTTTTGGGAGTTTTACGTAGCGGCGATAGCTTTGCCTTCTGCACACGACGATAAGACTTCCTCTTAGTGACTTGCACATGGCAGTGAAGCCTTTGTTCTAGCTTCATGGCCCAGCCTTTAGGTGTCATTCCAGATGTGAAGAACCTCCCACGAGTAGGGGAGCTTGGCACTAACGAATTCACCAGCGAAAACTTGGTGAGGGGTGAGCCAATCTGGCTCAGTGAGGCTTTGTGTAAACCGAGGTGGCCTTTGAGTGTCACCTTTGCTAGTGACCCTGTTCGCTTCGAGGTTAGAGAAGATGGCGACGGGATAGTAAGAATAGAAGAAGGGTTAGGCCTCCTCCACTGTTTTCTTCAGAATATAGCCTGGCGAGGACTTACCGACCCTAGGTATGAGAATGGTGAAGACCTCAAGCTTGAAGTGGTCTTCTACTGGTCTCCGAGTGCAAGAGAAGCACCAATATTTGAAAGGGTATTCAACCTGGACTGTAAGGGTTCTGAGTTGGTATAGGTATACTCTGAAGCGCGCTTCCCTGCTGGCTGCCATTCAGTGCTCAGCGAGATACTATGATCGTTGTTTGAACGCAGTCAATGTGTTATTGGCAACTTGGAGCCATGCCAGTAATACATGGCTGCTTGGTCATGGGGAAGCAAGGATGTCTTTGCTAGACCTGTACTTCATCGTTGGGCTCCCACTCATCGGTGCTATGTATGACGAGTTTGTGCCCCAAACTCGGTCATTTTTTGAGGAAAATGGGTCGGGAAAGAAGACCCGCTAGCTGGACTACAAGAGTTTTTGGGGTTTACTAACTACTCGGCTCTGAGTCTAAGAAAGGACACGTCTCCTTCACCCAGTGGGTGGCGGTCTTCTATGGGGACTTTGATGATGAGGTTGGCTTAAGCCAACAAGGAAAGGGGAAGGAATCCATGAAGGGGCCCCTCCAGTATTTGAGCTTCACCATGGGAATAACTTGGCAGCGTACCTGGTACTCTTTCTGTGTAAGTTTGCTCTTCCCAGAGGAGTAGACATGATACATCCAAGCACATTCTATGTAGCCTGTAACATGGCGAGGGGGCGAGAGTACGATAGCCAGTCTTGTGCAACATCTATTATGTCTTGGGAGCCATGTCTAGGGGAAAAATGTATTAAGGAGACAAAGGAGGGAACGACATAGTGGATGGCAAAGCCTTCACAGGGGACTTCAAGATGCCTTTCTCCATCCACTATGTGTATGGATGGTGTTTGAATGCATTTTTTAGAACATTGGTCCCTGATGCAGAATAAAGAAGAAAGCAGGTCAATAAAGCTTACAAAATAAGTGGAAATTTTGACAATTTCATAATTTCTCCAAAATCGATCAAGATCTTCATCATCACTTCAGAAGGCCACCTGCCAAGTTTCATCGCCATCATGCATGTCTAATGCAGTTAACTCAAAGAAACAATTTCAAAAAAATTGGCTTCTAGCACTCTGAAATGGGCCTCGTAACTAAAACTATATTTTTGGTATGTCAAACAGCTGTGAGACCACCGCCATTGGATCTGACATGATCGAAAACCCCTATGGGTCAAGTTTTAGCTTAATTGGGCACTCCAGGACAAATTTATTGGTAAAATACCAAAAGAGGGTGGGCCGCACACTATTCCCGTGTGGCCACCCTGCACCAAAACACCATTAAAGGTGGTTATTTTTACAGTCACGGGTAGTGACTTTCAGAGCCTATATCTCACTCGTTCTAAGGCAGATCGCTGTCAAATTTTGTGAGCATGTTCGTCTCATCAAGACGAGCGTTTCGATATGTGTGACGATACTCGAGCAGGGAGAAAAACTAGAAAGAAGTTTCTGATCCGTGACGAAACATGCAGAAAATTCAGCAGCAGCATGCCCCACTCCAGCGGCCAAATCACAACGCTCATATACCCGATCGGTACGAAACTAATTGCATTATATGTGTAAGGTCCGTGGCCATCTCTGGTTTGAACTTCATGTATGATGAACGATTGGATTTCACACACAGAGGCATCAAAGCTATTGTCAATTTCGGCCGCCAGATTCAAGATTCCGACCAAAAACTGAAGACAACCAAATCTTCATCCGGACTCGAAATCGAGCTACGTTTATTGCAACGTGATCATGACGGTATGTTAGTGTAATTCAGTAAAAAAATCACAAAGAAACATCAAGGATCGAGTACACAATCGATCCAAAGTCTTCAAGATTCATCCAAAATCCAAGTTCCTCATCATGGCTTAAAACCACGATTCATAGCTCGAAGTGTGTATCAAATCGATCGCCATGCCGAGCCCCACAAGAAAATAATCATCTTTCGATCAAACAGACATCATAAAAGCCCAGATCAGTCATGAAAGATCACATAAGTTCTCAAGTAACAGCAAGGACTGTTCTAAAATTTCATATATTGTTAGGCAGGGGTAAAACAGGCCTTTTGAACCCATTTTTAGAATAGAGAGAGAAGAGAGAGAAGAAAAGGGTTGGTATCTTTCAATAAGGTAACTTTCTCTCTCCTCCCCTCTCTCCTACTCTCTTTCTCTTCTCCCCTCTCTCCTACTCTCTTTCTCTCCTCCCCTCTTTCTCTCTCCTCTCTTTCTCTCCTCATCTCTATCTCTCCTCATCTCTATCTCTCCTTCTCTCTTCATCTCATCCATATCCCTCTCTCTTGTTCTCATCTCTATCTCTCTTTCTCTCTCTTCTTCTCATCTTTATCCCTCTTCCTCTCTCTTCTTCTCATCCCTATCTCTCTTCTTCTCTCTTCTTCACATCTTTATCTCTCTCTTCTCATCTCTATCTCTCTTTCTGCTCTTCGTCTAACACATTCGGCTAAGCCTAGTGTCGACTGCATCTTCTCTCTATTCTCTGTCCAACATAATCAGCGAAGCCTAACGCTGACTACATCCTCTCTCTTCTTTGTCCATCACAGTCGATGAAGCCCAACGCTGACTGCATCTTCTCTCTCTTCTCCATCTAACCCAGTCGACGAAGCCTAATGCTGACTGCATCTTCTCTCCTTTCTTTGTCCAACACAGTTGACGAAGCCTAGCACCGACTGCATCCTCTCTCTCTTCTCTATCCAACACAGACGATGAAGCCTAGCACCGATTGCATCCTCTCTCTCTTCTCTGTCCAACACAGACGATGAAGCTTAGCACAGACTGCATCTTCTCTCTCTTCTCTGTCCAGCACAGTTGGTCAAGCTTAGCGTTGACTGCATCCTCTCTCTCTTCTCTGCCCAACATAGTCAGTAAAGCCTAGCGTCGGCTGCATCTTCTCTCTCTTCTCTAACTAACACAGTAAGCGAAGCCTAACGTCAACTGCATCCTCTCTCTTCTTATCTAACACAGTCGGTGTAGCCTAGCGTTGACTGCATCTTCTCTCTTCTCTGTCTAGCACAGTTGGCGACACTCAGCGCCGACTGTATTACCTACACTTCTTTGTTTAACCCAACAGGTGATGCTTAGTGTTGACTGAGTCCTCTTCCTCGTCTTTGCCTAATACAGCCAGCGACACCTAGCACCATCTGTGTTTTTCTCTCTTCCCTCATATTCTTCTTTTTCTTTCTTTCTCTTCCCTCATATTCTTCTTTTTCTTTCTTTTCTCCTCTTCTCTTATCTTACTCTTATAATGTTTTTTTTTATGATATTTGTTATTTCTGTTATTCTTTCATTTGATTAAAGAGAGGTTGAGATTAGCCTATCATGGTAGTCCTGTCGTCTAGCCGTAATGTCATTGTGTCAGAATTACTGTGCCCGCTTTATTGTCACGTCAGATTAACCATCGTATCTAGCTAGTCAGTATTGGCATTGACGTCTAGTAGTAATCTGATTAAGCTGGTCTGAGTTACCAAGCTTGTTTTATTACCATGTCAGGCCAATTACTTATCAGCTTAGTCACTGTGTTGTTCTCCCCGCCTAGTCAAATTCTTCTCTTCGCCATCTTTCTTCTCTCATTCTTCTCTTCTTCTTTTGAATGTGCATGCTTGTGTACGCTCACCAAAGAGGCAAGGTGAGGTCTTTGCCTTATAATATTTGTCATATGTATATGATTCCATGAAACAGAAGAATACAAGCTAAGGGAGGAGATTCCAAACTAGTTTTATTACTAGGGGGCTTTCTTCGTGATCTAAGAGGGCTCCCATGCGAGCCAGCCCGAGTAAGTCCTGAACCCACCATAAATTCTTCTCTCATTTGTTGGTAATACCTGCCCTTGTTTTCGAACGACGTTCCCGAGAGAGCGATCTCAAAAGTCCCCGGTCTCCCCGAAACTCAAGACGCGTCGCTTGATCATCTAGATCCGAAGGGCCAGATCGAGGCACCTAACCAGCTGGCTCGGGGTTTATTTCTCAAACACCTACTTCAGAAATTGGGTGTTGGATGAGACAATGTGCTCGTTTCTTCTAAGGATTGCTGGGCAGAAAGCAATCTTCCACACTCCTGGCCATGCGCGTAACTTGTTCTACAATGACCATCTTCATATGAGTAGATCGGCCTTCCCGGTTGGCAACCTCACAGATCATGCTTTTGCCGATCAGCTGGGCAAGAGCTTGGATGGTGCTTCTACCACCCATAAGGAGCTGATGTATATGCTGAGTGTCAGAGGCAAGGTGCTACCTTACCGGACCATTCATAGTGCCAACTTGAGGGGTATTTCCTTCATCGATTTTCTCGAGAGCATGGGCTGGACCAAGGGTGTCCATTCTCGGTGTTCTTTGAGAAGTGGCATAGCAAGCTAGCCGTAGGAAGAAAGACCAGCTAGGGACCCATCGTGAGACCTGGCTCTCGAGGCACATTTGCACAGCTTGGGCCACATGCTTGGAGTTTACAGAGGTCAACAAGTACGCGATGCCATATTTTGGCAGAATAGTGCGAGCAACATAGGCCCACAACCTTTGGTGGCGGATCACCAATAAGGGGTATTGGGAAGCCGGCCACTCCTAAAAATGGGATAACTCCCACTGGAGTCAAGTGGCAGAGGAAAATGGCGATGACTCCTCCTTTAGGGGAGATATTCACCCTGGGCTTCCCGTGGAACTGACGCGTCGTTGGGCGGCCTCGCCAGCTTGCTGTGGACATGTCTCTGGCATGGTTTCTCAATATGGAGAAGAAGACAGAGAGAATTGTTTATAACCTCTCTATTATCTTCAAATGGAAGGAGGACCGCTAGGTTCCAGGGTATGAAAGGCACCCGGTTCAGGATTTGAATGAGTTTATAAGGAGCGGTCGTCACAGCAAACTTGTTGTCGGCTCTTCTCGATGGGGTGCTTCTAAGACTGCCACACCCTCTCAAGCAAAGGGAAAGAAGAGGAAGTGGGCTTCCTCAACCGTTCCTCGTGCAATTGCTCCGAAGCGTAAGGGGCTCAGACGTCCAGTGGTTCGGGAGCCAAAAGATGGCTCTTCGCTGACTACTTCGTCAGAGTCATATGTGTCTTCTTCTATTTTTGCATTGCCCTTTGCTCTTGAGGATTCGCCTTCTCTTTCACCTGAACCTTCTTCTGGCCCTTTAGAGGCTCAGGCCCATGCCTTAGATCCCACTGCCCCGATTGAAATTGCTTCGGACCAGGAAGTGACATCTGTGGCTGAAGAGGAGAGCTCAGTCCCGATGGAGGTGAACGGGGCTGATGAGGCCGGCCTTGATGAGGGGGTCGAGGGGAAGAGGGCCTCTGGAGCTCAGGAGGTTGCTATGCCTACCGAGGAAAGGGAAGCCCCCATAGAGCTTGTGGTCATAGAAGAGGTTGATGCCCCAGGGACTGAAGAGGGGCCACCCGAGCAGCAGGAAGTTGCTACCCCAGGTGATGTAGCTATAGGGGATGCAGAGGCAGGACATCGTCAGGGGTCAGACCTTCTAGGCCCAAAGGCGGTACCCCTGGTTGTAGAGGAGACAGGCACTATGGGAGAGCTTGTAGTTGAAATGGTTACCATGGAGGACAAGTGCGAAGAAGAAGAGGGGAAAGGTGTAGAACTTGCTGAGAAGAGAGGAAGAGTTGGCCCTGAAAACGAGGGGCAAGGAGAAGAAGTTGGCCTTGGAGGGACCAAGCCTGCTAATGGTGAGGTTGACAGGCCAGGTGAGGAGGCTGTGAGGGCCGAGCAGGTTGAAACTAGGGCCCCCTCCTCACCTGCAAATGATGAGAGCTTGAGCTTCACAGTCCCTCAGGAAGAGCCAGCAACTCATGTGGCTATCATCCCTTCGAGTTCTGCCGCGGAGACTAATGCTCCTTCCATTGCAGTGGCCCCAATGGCATTTCCTAGGCCTAACTTGAGTGGGATGTCTGGCATAATTATGGACACGCTTCATTTGGGAGTGTAGAGACTGAAGGGTCTGCCTCTTACTAAACTTAATGGTGCAATCCAGCAGTTGAGGCAGGTTGCCTTTGTAGGGGGGGCATCAGAGGTCGTTCCTTATTGGTTGAACTGTTGCACAATGATGGGGGTCGGAGTGAGGTCGCCAAATCCTAATCCCAGTCGGGTGAGGATCCTTCTTGGGATCAGGTTGACTGTTGACCCTCCATCCAGCATAATCCAGTTGATAGGGCAGGCGTGTAATTCACCATTCATGAAGAGGGGGCGATTGTAAAATATTCCGCCCAACTGCAGGTCATCTTCGGAAAGGTGATTGCCAAGAACCCACCCAGGATGGCTGGGTCTACTTCAATAGGCTCCACTTCAGTCTCGTACACTTTCGGGTTAGCAAGGGCTTGAACCAGGGCCATACGGTAGTCTCTAGACAGCATAAGGGCTACGGTAGTCTCTGGACAACATAAGGGCATCATAGATTCTTAGAAGGGCTGAAAGCTTTTTCAAATCTCCAATTACATCATATTTCACCTTATCCTCATTAGCCTTCTTTGTTTCTGATCTAGTCACTGGTTTGGGTGGTAGGGTAGGTTTAGGAGTAGGTTTTGGTTGAGTTTTGATTTGTGACACTGGCTGACTTTGTTGTTCGGCCGGTGCAGTCTGGGCTGATGGGGATGTAATAGAGATTTGTATTAGTGATGTGGAGGTTTGAGGTTCAGATTGAGGGAAAAGTTAAGGATCAGGAACTTGAGGACATTGAGCTTCTAAGGTGTGGGCTGTAGCTTCGTCCCTGATCTTAGGCTCATTTGCATTGTGCTGGATGGTACTTCTAAAATCTACACCATATGAGAGACCTCCTTGGAACAAGAGCTTGAAGATGGCTCAAACTTGGCTTGGGCTGTTAGGGCGTCGACGACTAACAAGAATCAAGCCGCCTAGGCCACCATCTTTCTTAGGAGCGTCCGTTGCGATCTGCTGATGTTGGTGTCTTCGAGCTCTCTATTTAGAGTGTCGAAGTCTGGGCACTGCCGAACTGCACCTGTGAAAGACTTCTACATTAGGCACTCTCTATTTAGGGTGCAGTTCGGCAGTGCCCAGTTCTATTTAGGGTGTCGTCACCTGTATTGGATAATCCCGAGCAGTTGATGGCTCAGGACGTCCACCTCATTGGACGAAGGGATGAGGCGAGTTGCACCTAGGATGAAGTCTCGTAAGGTCGGTAGTGGAGGAAGAGCCTTGAGAAATTCTTCCTCGACTGGTGGTTGAGGAATGTGGTTCCTACAGCGCGTTGACTTAGGTGCTCGTCTCCTTTTGGATCTCTTGGGAAGTGTTTGGTCTGTCCTATTGAGCTAATGAGTAGCCCTAGCTTGGTGGACTGCCTCACACTTTAGGGACTTGAGCCTACTTCGCCCATGGTAGGCTTCCCAAGGCTGAGAAGTCGAGGGTTCTGAAGGGTCTGAGATATTCTTGTAGGGGGCCTTGAGTGGGATTTTCTCTTGGACAGGAGTGATGGCTTGGAAGCGTTTTGGGAGAACAACGCCAACAATGTGGCCCTCATGTACCTTCTCCTAGACTATAGCTTCGAACCCAGAGCATTCTGCGAGCTCAGGGCCCCATACGTGGTGATATGGGCACCAGAGATTTTTTGTACCCTGGGCAAGACGCCTAGGTTGCCTGGCGGGTTTGGGAGTGACGAGACCCTGTTTGAGCGTTGCCTCGAAGAGGGCCTGCAGATGATCTAACTCGACAATTCCCTGGGCTTGTGGCGGGAGGTCTTCTTGCACTGGTATAGCAGGGAGTCGAGGGTGTCCTTCTAGGTTGCCATGAACTTCTTGGTGCTGCTGTATCTTCTTTGCCAAGAGCTCGTGGAAGCCAGTGCATTCGCGCAAGTTATGGCCTCCTATCAGATGATACGGACACCAGAGGTTCTTAGTTCATGGATGCAGGAACTTGGATTGCCTTGTCGGCTTCGGCGTTATGAGACCTTCTTCAAGCATTACAGAGAATAGTGCACGGAGGATAGTTGGTGCCTCGTCATCCTCCTAGATTGTCACTATGTGGGAACCTCAGTTGCCCCTAATGCTTTATTTAGCTCTTCGAGCTTTATCTGGCCCTTGTTAATAAGGGCTTCGATAATTTCTTTGAGCGTATAACACTCTTGAGTGGGGTGGCCTACTTTCTTGTGATAGGCGCAGTACCTCTCATGTGTCTCCCGTCCAGCTAGTTTTGGGATGTTGACCTCCGACAGCTGGATCATATTTTGCTCTAGTAGCAATCGAAGCAGCTTAAGAACCCACTCCTTCTTGAAGGGTTACACCTTATTCTGGTGTTGAATCCAGTAATCACTTTGATTTATATTTTTAGGGGGCGGGACGTCGTTATAGGATTGCTGCTGCTTGCCTCCAGCCTGAGGTGTCTATGTCTTGGAGAGGTCTAAGGTTTGAGGGGCGGCTTTCTTAGTGCCATTCATGGTGACAACCATATTAATCACTGCTTTTTGTTGGTTGCCCTGATTGTTTGAGCGAGAATTTCCATTACCCCGACTGTTTCCCGAGCTAGAGGGCTGTTGGTGAGATCCACCATGGTGCTTGGACAGACCTTCTATACAAACCGCTTTAGATATGAGCTCTAACATGGAGGGATGATTGGAGGCCTCAACATGCAGCATATTTCGTATGCAGGTCTGAACTGCTTCTCTTTCAGTCATAGGAGTGGCATGATAGGTTGCCAACTCTCTCCATCGGGCGATGAACTTATCGACTGGCTCACCAGGGTCTTGAGTCAAAGTGAGGAGCTCGATGATTTCCACATTTCTCTGGACTTCATAGAAGCGCTGATAAAATAACTGCTCCATTTCTTGCCATGTGTGCACCGAGCTTAAAGGTAGTCGAGCATACCACTAAAAGGCTGGCCATTCGAGAGTCTCAACGAACTGATGAAGGAGGAGTCGCACGTCGCTTGTCGTATCTTGACAAGCTGCTTGGAAACGAGCGGTATGCTAGTACGAGGACGTAGTACCATTGAACGAGGGGAGCTTCCCCTTTTGATAGTTTGGGGGAAACGACACTTAGTCAATATACGAGGGATAGGGCTTTTGGTAAAGTGGTACCCCTTGCATGCCTGAGACTTTATTCTTAAGACTGTGGGTCACCATGGCATCTATGCTGGTTTGCGAAATCATGCGGGGAGTTGAGCTGTCTTAGGAGGCCAGTGGGGGAGTTTGCTTAGGAGCTGTGTCCTCTCTAGGTTGGGAGTTGGCCTCATGGTGAGGAGGGGAAGCAGGGGACCTGGAGGCCTCTATGCGATCCATCTTTTCTAGAATCGCCTGCATCATCACCTCGAACCTGTTCATCCACTCTTCTTGAGCGTCATCCGGCTCGTTGATCACCATGATGCTGACCGTTTCTTCTGGAAGGTCGGAGCCAGGTGGAGTCGTGGACTGCCGGGGTTAACGAGTTGTACGTGGCAAGTCGGTTTGTAGGGGCTCAGCATGCCCCGACTGGACTCAAGCCTTATACGCCGACTGTGTGAGGATAGGTTCTTGACGGTCTTGGGACTGTGATTTCTTGGCAGCTCGATCTTTTCCTATGATGGTAACCACCCAGCAATCTTGGACTTCTTACTCAGGTTCTGGAATCCGAAGGGAGAAGAAGGGATTGTGAGGCAAGAGGTTATCAAGAGTGGTAACTTCAACTGCCTTATGAGTCTCTCTAGTCAGGAGCTGTAGGCCTCTCTTTTGCTTGATCCTAAGACTGCAATAGATTTCAGTCTAGAATCTAACCTGAGACTTGGATTGCCCATCTTTCTTGAGCATGTGAGGGTTGTATCTATTAGCTGGAGCAGAGAATGAGGTCCCAGGATAGAGGGCAATCTGGGCTGCCGCCTTGGAGTCTATGGGCTTCTATCTACCATCAAGCCTTTGCCCCAAATTCCCTTGTGAGGTCCGGGTGCATGGATGACCTGGAGTGGCTGACTCAAGATGGTACTCTTAGGGAAAACCATTGAGTATCAGGTCTCGAGGTGTTTGCTTGGCAAAGAAAGAGCAAAAGAAGAAGGAACTGGCTCATGACTCCGCCTGAGTCGGGATCGAGGAGGAACCTGTGAAATTGGTGCGTGTGCACCTTTGGAGGTAGCCATCTGGGGGACTTGAGGGTAAGCCCAGGCTTGGTTAGAGTGAAGCTGTGTGTGCTGAGAGGGAGGACGAAGTGGTCGACCCTCGTGTGCTCGAGTTGGCATAGAATTGGCATTGCCCCGAGCTGTGGGATGCATATGCATGGATTGTGTAGGGTTCGGCCTGAGAAGGCCTAGCTTTGAACGTGAACTCAAGGCAGCATAAAAGTTGTCGTGAGGTGTGGTTTGAGTGGATGGACCACGAGTCTTTAAATGTGTGTGAGAGGTGGAGGCCCCATGATCTCCCCCTCGGTGTGTCGAGCCTCTAGGCATAGAAGTTCAGGGTGATGAAGGAGTATGGGGGGTGGCCTTGCGGCGACCCTCAAGAGTGATGGCAACCTACTTGCCTTCCGCGAAAGTGGACAGGGCAACCTTTCAGTGTACCTTAGCAATGTGACTAGCAAGGGACTTGCCAATAGCAGGGTGCACGCTATGTGTGGTAGCATGTGTGCCACCAATGCGAAGGTCCTTAGTGGAGGGTCCACCAAGGCTAGGAAGCAAGGAGTTAGGGACCTTAAAGTCTCTTTTCGCACCAATCTAGGAGAGAACCTGGGAGCCAGACTGTGAGTCCTGACTCAAGAGGAGTGTAGGGAACGAAGCTTGAGAAGCTTGCTTCCCTGAGACGGTCATGAGTGCGGGGATGAGAAAATCCCCAACTTGGATGAAAGGGTTGAATAACCCAGATGCCATGAAATATAGTGCAGAAAGTAAAAGGTGATGTGATCAAGCAAGAGTGAATCGACGAAGGGGTAATAAGTCCCCAATAGAGTCACTAAATTGGTCAGATGCCTCAATCTTGCCTCCCTAGATCTAGGTAATCGGGTAACACATATCTTGGGTTCACGAGCGTTGTGATTTGGCTGCTCGAGCGAGGCATGTCGCTGCTGATTTTCCTGCAACTTTCTTCATGGATCGATAACTTCTCTCTAGCTTTTCTCCTTGCTCGGGAGTCGTCACGTGGCGTGCCACATATCGAAACTCTCTTCTCGACTAGACGAACACGCTCCAACAAGTTTGAGTGTGAACCGACCTTGGACGAGTGAGATATGAGCGTTGCAAGTCACTGTTTGTGATTGTCCCTTTAATGGAGTTTAGTTGCAAGGTGGCCGCACGGGAATAGTGTGCATCTCCTCTTGTTTTGATCTTTTACACATAACTTCTTCTTGGAGTGTTCGTTTGAGCTAAAATTTGACCCCTTAGGGTTTTCAATCGTGTCAGATCTAATGGTGGTGGTCCCAAGGCCGTTTGATGCTCCCAAAGTAGGGTTCCTGTTATAGGGGTTAGTTTCAAGGTGCTAGAGGTTGATATTGCCGGAACTGTTTTTCAGTTTGCACTGCCTTAGAGATGTTGGAACGCGACGAAACTTCGTAAGAGACTTTTAAGAGTCTTGATGAAGATTTTGACCAGCTATGGGACCATTATGAGAATGTCAAAATTTCTAATGTTTATCGCGCTTTATTGATCGACTTTCCTTTTTATTCCGCATCGGGGATCCATGGTGTAGATCCTTGATGCGCTCTCAAATGACTCAATATTCAGCAAAAAGGAAGCAAGAATAAAAAAAAAGAGAGAGTAAAAAGAGGGAAAGAAAAAGAAGCAAGGAAGTCAAAACAAAGTTTAACTCTTTCTATTGCATTAGAAGGAGGTACAAGCCAAAAAGCCCATTATTAGGGAGGTTACAAATCTATCATACAGTATTGCCCTCGCATCAGAAGAAAATAGAGTAGCAGCATCGGAATGTCGCTCTTGCATCTGAGGAAAAGAAGATGGTTGACCCCAAGATTCTCTCTTGCATCTGAGGAAAAGAAAGCAGTTGACCCCCAGCGTTGCTCTTGCATCTGAGGAAAAGATGACAGTTACAGGCCAAAAAGCCGCTCTCGCATCAGGAGGGTAGAAGGGTTTTAGATCAAGTTTATCAGACATACAAAGCAGACCCTTCTGACAAGGAACTGCCTTATGATGGAAAGCACGCACTCTTCATAGTGAGCACCCTTCCATAGAGCAACATGGAGTTCACTGTTGTGCTAGAGGATTTGGCTTCCAACAGAGTTCATAACTTGGCCCCAGCACCAGTGGCCTACCAGAGTCATCGCCATGCGTGGTCATCGCCTCGCACAACTCAGTGATGTGCATAATCATCGTTGCGCATGACTTAGCCCTGTTCATGTTCATCCTCGCGCACGATTCAGTGTCATGCGTGATCATCGCCACGTATGACTTACCATCACGTGTGACCATCACCATGCATGACACAGCGTCGTGCGCAGCAATCGCTTAGCGCAACTCATCGTCGAGTACGACCACAGCTGGGTATGACTTGAAGTCGTCCATGAAACGATTACCGAGTGGGTTTTGGGGCATGGTTACCGCCGCTCACGATGAGCGTCGTGTGCAACCTATCACATGTGTTGGCCTGTGACCGATCAGACGCCCTGTGACCCTTTGTCTCCCCAGCGACTATTCAATTCCCTGTGACCTTTTGGTCCTCATGCCCCTTGGTTATTCGTGCCCCTTCAAATACCAGCGACCTTGCAACTCCCCAAGACCCCTTGTTTCCCTAGCAATGATTCACCTTCCCCGAGATCCTTCGTCTCCCCCAGCGACTGTTTGCTACCCTGTGACTCTTAGCATCTTGTCGAAAAGGCTTTCACTCATCGAAAACCCACTGTTGCACCGTTCCCCTTCCTGTACACCACTGGAAAATCCCTGAAAGCTAGAGAAAGTTCATTGGCAGCTCCCTGATGTAACTTGGACTCCTTTTTCCCCTTCTTCGGTACTTCAAAACTACCATCGAAATCCCGATGTTCGCCGAAAAACTCCTGAAAACCCCCTATGTCCCTCAACTTCGGCAACAGCGACCCTCACTAGGGTCCCTTTGTTCCCTATGTAACCCAGCCAGACTGGTGAAACATTGTAAGCCCCCTGAAGTGCCTGTGTTCTTAATGAAAACCTCTGCACCCTTGTTGGACTTCTTGTAACCCCCACTCGGGTTCCCTGCACTCTTGCCGGTGTCATAGCCGAAAGTTTCACTCTCACTCTGTCACTACTAAAGATTGCCTTAACCATTTTTACCTTCAGTAAAATGGTGAAAAAAGGGGTTTACCCCCTTATATAGATGATATTTCCCCAAATTACCCCTCACAAACTAGGAATGCTAGTCAAGTCCCTAAAGACCAAATGACAATGGGTTAGACCGAGTCAGGCTCAACCCTAGGCCCGAACACAAGTACCACTGCCTATGCAGCACCAAGAGTCAAATGGACCAGGGCTAGGTTGGGCCCAGGCCCGAGGCCCAAACTCAGACCAACACCCCTCGTGACTAACGTCGCCAATGAAAGCCACTGACCAACGCCGTCTGTTACTAACGCCGCACATGATAGTCACCAATGCCGCATATGACTAACACCGCAGGTGAAAGCCACCTATCGACGTCGTCTGTGACTAACACCGTGCGTGACAGTCACGAACGCTACGTACGACTTACGACGATGACTGCTCAGCGCTGTTTGCGTATCTTTCGACCATGCTAGTGTTACTGTCGTCCATTCTAGCATCGTGCATGGCTGAACCTGGCTACCTTCGTGTGGGTTTACGACCATCCCCAGTGGAGTTATACCTGTGTCCTAACCCGTCATCCCCAAGTGGAGTTAGGTGTATGCCAAAAAGGGTTCATGCTTACCTCTTCATGGTCCAAATTATATGACCTTAAACTATAGCGAAGGTCTAGTTGAATGACCTTAAAATTGCATGGTCCTAGTTGCATGACTTTAAACTACATAGACACGGTCCAAGCTATATGACCTTAAACCATAGTGCACATCCTGGCCGCATGATGTTAAAAGGCTTAACACCATGGTCCAAACTATGTGACCTTAAATTGTAGCGAAGGTCTAGTTGCACGACCTTAAACCGCATGGCCTTGGCTACACGACTTTAAATTGCATAGCCACAGTCCAAGCTATATGACCTTAAACTGTAGTGTACATCCTGGGCGCATGACGTTAAACTACTTTGCCTAGGTCCTGGAGGTATGACCTTAAACATGCGCCCACAAATGCGTACACCCCATGTATGTGCATCAGCTTCACTAATTCCCCAGTAAATCCATCTTCCTTCATTGTCATTCATCATTCCTCAGTGAGTCTCAGCCGCGCTCACCAATGGCGACACATTCCATGTTCCATACATACCGTCAACAATTGGGTCACCATTTTCCACCTTACATCTATGCGCCATGCATCCCTTCTAGATAGCCCCGTGTCATCTCCTCAAAAGTGAGTCAAACCACCACCATACTCACTCTATGGCCGCTATAGACTGCCATTCATCTTCACTATGGTGCAATTGTATGACCTTAAACTATAGTACATGTCCAGGCTGCATGACGCTAAAAGGCTTCGCACAGGTCCCCGAAGGCATGCTCTTAAACATGCCTTCACCAAAAAAAAAAAAAAGAGAATAATGAGCATGGTGTATACCTTGACAAGGGACAGTTATGAGTAAAAATGACGGACGGGCATGATCATGAAACCACGAGTAAAAGAGTTCCGTAAAATAAAAACCCAGGCATGGTGAAAACCCAAAAGGGCACCGTGAGTAAAAATGGAAAAGTAAGGGTGAACATGGGCGAAAGGTCATGGGTAAAAGTTCCCCAAATGAAAGGAAGTTGGTAAAAAATGTATCTACGACGCCACTTCCCAAGTCCAAGGGAAATCCCATAAAGGGTTCTTGGATCAATATGCAGGTTGATGTAGCGCACCCCACATGGGCGGCTTCAGCCAACATTCAAAACAAAAATCCTTAGTGTCAGAATGCCCTGATACATAAGACCCAAAAAGATGAGCATCAAGAAAATGTTCTGACAGCCTGAGTCCATTTGCAAAAGGAATTGAAGGACAGAAGACTCGTCAATAAGGCAAGACAAATCTCGTGAAAAAGAGCACCAATCTTAGGAGGTCATTAACCCAATCCAAGATACTGAAGGTGCCTCAAGAAAGCTAAGCAACCAGACCTTGGACTGGTTATGCAGCAATAGGATTGAGCCCTTAGGGGTCACCTCAGACGAAAAAGAGAGGTATCATGATTGTCGAAACTGCTAGCAGTAAGCAAGGTTGTGCTCACAGCTGGTCACCTTGCCATGAGGTACCCTGCCTGCCAAGTAAAATCTAGTGCGAAAAGCTGACGGCCACCAATAGAAGGCCCTTCAGCAGACCATTCAAAACAAACAACAAAACAAAGACCCAGACGATATGGGAAAAATGCCCTTAAGCATGGCACTTGACCACCATACAGGCCTAATTCTAACCAACGAGGTTCGTACAAAATCCTCAACTGTCAGAATCACATAAAGTCCATGCGAGGGTGAGGGCTTTAATAGGATCCATCAGGTTAGGTGCCTCGATCTCGCCCTCCGAATCTAGATGATCTGGCAGCACGTGACTCAGGTTTTAAGGGAACTAGAGATTTTGATATCACTCTCTCGGGAACCTTACTCAAGAGTAAGGGCAGATATACCAACATATGAGAGAGGAATTTAAGGTGGATTCGAGACTTACTCAGACTAGCTCATGTGGGTGCCCTCTTAGATCACAAAAATAACCCCCAGTTCTACAACTGGATTGGAATCACCTCCCTTGACCTCTATTCTCATGTTTCTGCAATCACACACACATGGTTTATTTTAAAAGACAAGGGGGCCAAAGGACCCCACCTTGTCTTTAGGTGAATGTACACAGGCGTGCACATTCAAAGGAGAAGAGAGAAGAGATGATGAGATTAGAGTTGGGGGAAAGAAGAAGAGAGAAGAAAAAGAAAGGAAGAGGCATTCGACTAGGTGACTAGCTTAGCATAGTGGCTAGATTGACATGATGATTGACCTGATGTACTAGCAAGACGGGCACGGTGATAAGGATCGGCATAGTGGCAGTACTACTCGACTATAGAATACCAACACCAATCAGCCGAGCACAACAGCTAGTTCGACGTGGTAGTAAGACAAGCATAGTAACTTAGACCGGCACAGTGGTAATGCTGGTCGACGACGAGAGTACCGTGATCGTGATAGACTTGTCCTTTAGTCAAATAAGAGAGAAAGAAGAAAGATGAGAGATGAGAGGGATGTAAAGAAAAAGAGAGAGGAGAAAAGGGATAGAAGAAGAGAAGGGCAAAAAAGAACAGAAGAGAGAGAAAGGGGAGAGAAAGAAGAGAGAAGAAGAGAAAGAAAAGAGAGAGAAAAGATGAGAGAGAAAAGAGCGAAAAGAAGAGAAAGAAAAGAGAGAAAAGAGAGAGAAAAGAGAGAGAAAAGAAGAGAAAGGAGAGAGATGAGATAAAAAGATGGGGGATAGAAGCATGGACGACGATGAACTTCCACTGTTCATGATAGAGAAAGAGGAGAGAGAAAGAACATGGATGGCGATGGACTTCTATCAGAACATGGATGGCGATGGACTTCTATCATCCATTACAAAGGGAAGAGGAGTGAGAAAGAACATGGATGGTGATAGACTTCCACCATCCATGACAAAGAGAAGAGGAGAGAGAAAGAAATGTCATGTGTGGCGATGAGCATTGCCATGCACAACATGGGAAAAGGGAAACTTGGACAGAGGCCTGACCCCCCACTCAGGTTAAGGCTTGGCTCTCTGTGCATGTCTCCAGAGGATAAGGGAAAACAGGAGAACGTCATAACGAGCGATGGGCATCGCCGTGTATGACTACAGGGAAAAAGGAGAGAGAAAATAAATAATAGAGTGAGAGAAAGATGGGGAGGAAGAAATAGTGTTTAGGGAAGAGAAAGAGAAAAGGAAATTAGAGAGAGAAGAATGGAAAGAAGAGAGAGCAAAGGGAAGTGAGGAGAGAGATTAGGGGAGAACTAGAGGAAAAAGAAGGAAAGAGAGAAAAAAATTAAGAAAGAGAGAAGAAGAATAAGGAAAGAGGAGAGAAAGAAACACACACAGTGCTGCCACCACCATGTGTGTTAGAGAGAGAAGGAAACAGGGAAAGACATTTGTGCACAGCACTGCCATTACCATGTATGTCAGAGAGAGAAGAAAATAGAGAGAGATTCATGCATGGTGTTGCTATCGCCGTGCATGTTCAGATAGAGAGAGATAGAGGGAAAGATAGAGCAGAAAGAATGAAGAAGAAAGGAGAAGAAGAGAGGGTGAGCAGAATAGAAAAAAAACCATAAGAAAAGAGAAAGGAAGAAGAAGTGAAAGAAAGAGAGAGACATGCATGGTGATGGTCACCGTCGTGCATGTTTGAGAGGGAGATGAGAGATAAAGAAATGACAATGAGATGAGGAGGAAAGAGAAAGTTAGAGATGAGAGGAGGAGAGAGAAAGATAAAGATAAGAGAAGGACAGAGAAGAGAGAGAAGAGAGGAAGAGAGATAAAATTACCTTATCGAAGGGTAGTGGCCCTTTTCTTCTCTCTCCAAGATGCACCCACGAACTCAAAGTAAAAACACAAACTTTATTGATCAATTGAAAGTATGCAGGGCCTGCTTTACAATTAGGTTTAACATATATTTATAGAATTGGGCCCAAAAAATTGGTGGATGCTTAAAAACTATTCCAATTGATGATAATTACAATTATTTTGAATTAAAATAAATTCTAAAAATGGGTGCAAAATGACTGTTTTTCCCCTACCTAACAATTCATAGAATTTCAAAACAGTCCTTGATGTTGCCTTAAAACGTGCGTGAACTTCGATGGATGATCCAGGGTTGCTCTGGAACCCGTTTGATTGAAAGATGATTGTTTTCTTGTAGGGCTCGACATGACGATCGATTCGATACCAACTTCAAGCCATGGATCGTGTTTTTAAGCCACGATCATGCGATTTGAAATTTGGATGAATCTTGAAAACTTTGGATCCATAGTTTGTTCGTTCCTTGATGTTTCTTTGTGATTTCTTTTCTGGATCACATGAATCATTCAGTCACAATCACGTGGCAACAAATGAAACCTAATTTCGTGCTCAAACGAAGATCTTGTAGTCTTCGATTTTTTGTTGGAATCTAAATTCAGGCGGTCGGAATTTGCAATCGCTTCAATGCTGGTTAGGTGTTTTGATCTCGCCCTCCTGATCTAGATGATCAGGCGACCGTATCTCAGGTTTCTAGTGAACCTAGGATTTGAGATCGCTCTCTTGGAACCTTGCTCAAGAGCAAGGGCAGGTATACCAGTCGATGAGAGAGGAATTTAAGTTGGGTTTGGGAGTTACTCGGGCTGGCTCGCGTGGGCTCCCTCTTAGATCACATCGAAAAGCCCCCAACCTGCTTTAGCTGATTTGGAATTGCCTCCTTGACTTGTAATCTCCATGTTTTTTTGCATAACACTTCTATGGTTAATTTGCGAGACAAGTGAGTCGAAGAGTCCCACCCTTGTCTTAGTGCAATGCACATTCATATGGCTAAGAATGTGAGAGGTTAGGATGATGGAGTAGACGTTTCGAGCAAAGGCTGAAATGAGAAGAAAGCTTGATGAAGGGACGAGACTAGCTTGATGGCCGGATAGTGACTGACTAAGAGTGGTAGCAAGACGGGCATGGTACTCAACACCAGCATGGCAGCAAGACTACTCAAAATCGAGGTCAATATGGTGCTGCTAGGTTAGGTCAACCATCAATCAAGTGAGAAGAGGAGAGAATGAAGAGGAGGTACGAGATGGAGGAGAGATAGGGTCCTGACGGCATCAAGCGTCACCACCCACAGCCCTTGGACGACGCTAGACACTATTGCTCACGGCATGAGGTGAAGTAGGGAACTACAGACGACACTAGGCATTGTCGTTGGCAACACAAGAAGGCAGCGCACCCATGCACGGGCGGTGATAGCCTCTTGTGAAGCACGCAACAATAGCCATTTGCAAAGCGTGTGACAGTAGTTCTCATGAGGCACTTGGCGGTAGGCGTGGGACGCAGGGGCAGCGGCGAGGAGCACTAAAAGCATAAAGGAGGCCCACTGATTGCCATGTGAAGAAAGCTCGTGGGCGGCGATAAACATTGTCTAGACCTCTCGAGGGCGACGATAGGCATCACCGTCTGGGATAGGCACGCGACGGGGGAAGACCCCTATGGGCGGTAATGAGTTTCATCGTCTGCACTCTTCACTAAGGCGTCGAGGACGCGTCTGCGGACGGCGATGGGCAACATCATCTGTAAGCCTTGCTGGGACGTAGAAATGGACGAACAGAAGGAGAAGAAGGCTTGCGCATGGCACTACCATCACCATGCGTGACCTGTGAGACCACAGGAGAGGCATGCATGGCATTGCCACTGTCGTGCATGACCTTTGAGGTGAGCTCAGACAGAGAAGAGGAAGAAGAAGAAGAGAAAGAGAGAGAAGAAGAAAAGAGAAAGAAGAGAGAGAAGGTTTACCTTGAGCCTAAGCATACCTGTCCAAAATTTTCTCACCTTACTCTCTCTCTAAATGTGACCCAACAATGAGAAGAAAGAGAAACTTTACTCAGTAAAAACTCTTTTTGTGTATTATGTATGTGTGTGTCTTTCCTCCTGCGTATAATGATGGTACGTGGTATCTATAAAATTTACCCCAAACACAGGTGGATGATTAAAAGAAACCCTAATTGCTAGAAATTAAGATTAAATTAAATTAAAAGAAATTTAAAAATAGGTTGCAAAATGACATATTTGCTCCTTTCTAACAATTAGTGGAATTCTAAAACAATCCCTATGTTGCCCTAGAATGTGCATGATTTGTCATGGATGATCCAGGGTTGTTCTGATGCCCAGTTGATCGAAAGATGATTATTTTCTTGTAGGGCTCGGCATGGCGATCGTTTTGATACCAACTTCGAGCCATAGATCGTGTTTTCCGCACACGATCGTGTTACTTCAAATTTGAATTGATCTTGAAACTTCAGATCGATAGTGTGCTCGTTCCTTGATGTTTTTGAATGTTTTATTCACTAGATCAAACTGAGCATGCCGTTATGATCATGGGGAAACAAACATAGCTCTATTTCTTGCCTGAAAGAAGATTTTGCAACTTTGAAACTTTGACCAGAATCTAGAATGTGCTCGAATGAAGATTTTGAAACATTGGAATTTTGGCTGGAATCTGGAATGTGCCCGAGCGAAGATTTTACAACTTTGGAATTTTTGCCGGAATCTAGAATTCGAGCGATGGAATTGGTAGTCGCTTCGCATGCTTCGTGTGTAGAATCCGACCGTTCATCATGTACGGGGTTCGGGTCGGCTATAACACGAGACCTTACCCACGCGATAAAATGGGTCTCGCATCGATCGGGCTCGTGAACGGCATGATTTGGTAGATAGAGCGAGGCACGGTGCTGTTAAATTTCTTGCACTTTCTTCACTGATCAGTAACTTCTCTCTAGCTTTTCTTCGTGCTCGGATGTCATCAAGGGGCGTGCCACAAGTCGAAACTCTCGTCTTGATGGGACGAATATGCTCACAAAATTTGGGTTTGATCCGACCTCAAATGAGTGAGATATGAGTGATGAAAGTCACTGGTCATGATTGTTCCTTTAATGGTGTTGAGTTGTTGGGTGGCCGCACAGGAATAGCATTCGCCTAGAACGTTTTCTTAGGATGACCGTTCAAGCTGAAATTTGACCCCTAGGGGTTTTCAACGGTTTCGGATCCAATGGTGATAGTCTCATAAAAAATTGAGACACTGAAAATGTAGCTCTAGTTATAGGGTCCATTTCAGGGTGTTAGAGGCCGACTTTACCGGAACTGTTTCTCAGTTTGCACTGCCTTAGACATGTCAAAATGAGATGAAACTTAGCAAGAGACTTTTGAGAGACCTTCTGAACATCTTGGTTAGTTTTGGGGCTATGCTGAGGCTATCGAGATTTCCATTGTTTAGTAGGCTTTTATTAAGCGGGGGCCCCATGATGATGAAAAATATCTTCCAATAGAATGCCCCACCGAATGTTGTGCTTCGAGAGAATGGAGAAGTGTAATCATTCAGGAAGTTTGAGGGATTCAGTCGAAGTCCTCACCCTCGAGGGACTATCTGCGATTCTGAAGCGTGAGGCCATTAGAGGGACCTCCTCAGATTGAATCAAGCCTATCAAAGGCCAACTGCTATGAACCTTTGGATGGCATTGTTCGTTGCTACACTAGGTTTGCTTTTAATGTTCAGAGTACCTCTGTAGGTCCTTGGTTAAATGCCTCGATCTCGCCCTCTAGATATAAGTGATCTGACGGCACGTGTCTCGGGTTTCTGGTGAACCCAAGATTGAGATCGCTCTCTCAGAACCTTACACGAGGGTAAGGGCAAGTATACCAACCAATGAGAAAGGAATTTTAAGGGGGTTCGGGACTTTCTCGGGTTGGCTCGCATGGGCTTCCTCTTAGATCATGAAGAAAGCCCCTCAACGGCTTGAGCTAGCTCGGAATCGCTGTCCTTGACCTGTAATCCTCTTATTTTTTCTACGCAACACTTTTATGGTTAATTTGTAAGACAAGTGGGTCAAAGGGACCCACCCTGATCTTAGAGCAATGCACTTTCACGTGAGAAGGCGATGAAGGGAAAGGTTTGGTGAAATATAAAAAAGAGAAGTGAGCTTGATATGCAGGTGAGACTAGCATGACAACCAGAAATTACCAACTTGGAGGGGTAGCAAGACGGCCCTGGTTCTTAGGACCAGCACGACGGTAATACTACTCAAAATCGAGATCGACAAGTCAATGATAGGCTAGGTCTACCCTCAATCAAGTGAGAGGAGAAAGAGGTGAAGAGGAGAGAATGAGATGACAAACGGAATGGGAAGCTTGAGTGTCAATAGTCATCGTGGTGGACATTGCAAGGGGACGGTGCATCCCTTATGGACAGTGCTAGCTCCCGACTAGGCACGCGACGATAGCTTCTCCTAAGTCTCACTGCAATAGGCGCTAGATGCAGGGGGAATAACGATGAGCACCGGGCATGCGAAGGAGGCTCGTGAACTATGATAGGTGTCGTCAAAGCATCTAGCGGGTGGCGATAGGTATTGTCGTCTTTGCTAGACGCGCAGTAGAGGAAGACCCTTGCAAGCGGCATCAGGCTTCACTGACTGGGTTCTTCGTTGAGATGTCAAAATTACGTCTGTGGGTAGTGATAGGCAACACCATCTACAAACTTCACTGGAAGAAAGAGACAGATGAATAGAAGGGGAGGGAGACTTGTGCATGGCACATCCGTCACCATGCACAATTTGTGAGACCAGGGGAGACGCATGGATGACACTGCCACTGTCGTGCAGGACCTCTGCAAGGAACTCAGACGAAGAAGTGGGACAAAAGAGAGAGAGAAGAAGTAAAGAAAATGAAGAGAGAGAAGGTTTACCTCAACCCTAGGGGTACCGATCAAAAAAAATTTCTCTCACCTCACTCTCTCTCAACGTGACACTACAATGATAAGAAAGAGAAACTTGTATTAACTGAAAACTCTCTCTTGTGTGTGTATGTCTCTGCCTCTTTTTTTTCTGTGTACAATGATGGTACATATATATAAAAGTATGCCCCAAACATGAGTGAATGATCAAAAGTAACCCTAATTTCTTGAAATTAAGATTCAATTGAATTAAAAGAAAATTGAAAATAGGGTGCAAAATGATAGATTTGGCCCATCCTATCAAGTCCTAAAATTTCAAAACAGTCCCTACATTGCCTTAGGACTTGCATGATCTTGCATGGCTGATCCGGGATTGTTTTGATGCCTGGTTGATCGTAAGATAATTGTTTTCTTATAGGGCTCGACTGGCGATCGATTTGAAAAAAACTTCGAGCCTTGGATGGTGTTCTCGGTGCACGATCATGTGACTTGAAATTTGAGTGGATCTTAAAACTTTGGATCAATAGTGTGTCCATTCCTTGATGTTTTTCTATGTTTTCTTCACTGAATCACATTGAGCATGCCACTACGATCATGGGGCACCAAATGCAGCTCGATTATGTGGCTGAACGAAGATTTTGTCTTGACTAAATGAACATTCTCACCAAATTTGACCACGATTCAACTTAGGATGAGTGAGATATGAGGATCGAAAGTCACTAGTTGTGACTGTCCCTTCAATGGTGTAGTGTTGCAGGTTGGCCGCACGGGAATAGCGTGCGGCTTCTCCTATTTCACTCTTTTGCCTATAACTTCTACTTGGAATGTCTGTTTGAGATGAAATTCGATCCTTCGGGGTTTTCTACTATGTCAGATCCAATAGTGGTTGTACCATAGTAGTTTGAGATGTTGAAATGTAGCTCTAGTTATAAGGGTCCGTTTCAAGGTGATAGAGGCCAATTCTACCAAAACTGTTTCTCAGTCTGCATTTCCTTAGACATGTCGGAATGCGACGAAACTTGGCCAGACGCTTGGCCAGTTCTACGGTTGTTCTGAGACTGTTTGAATTTCCACTACTTGCTAAGCCTTTATTGAGCGGGGGCCTCATGTTGATTAAAAATACCTTCCAACGGCATGCCCCGCCAAATGTTGTGCTTCTAGAGAATAGAGAAGTGCAATCATTTAGAAATTTTGAGGGATCTTTGTTAGACTCGGCACCCTCAAGAGACTATCTATGGTTTTGGAGCATGAGGCCTTTGTCTAGACCTCCTCGTACATAACCAGGCCGTTTATGAAGGCAAAATGCTACGAACCTTCGATCATCATTGTTTACTATTTTACCAAGTTTGCTTTTAATGCTCAAGGTATCTCTTATAGGACCCGTTTATCGGGGTCTAGTTGGGGACTTCTGACCCAACCCGAATTTGGTCCCATGTAAGCTAGGGGGTTTGGCGAAAACTACCCTGAAGCCTGTGGTAGGTTAGACCCTGGCTTCGTCAGTTTCTTACCTTCACGATGGCTCTTAGCATTTTCAAAGGGATCTTTTGGTCATCATCTTCACCGTCAAGGACTCTTGTTGTTGTTGAACTGGGGAGATCTTATGCGGCTCCCACTCCCTAATGAGCCATGAAACCAGGGAAATCTTGTGAGGCTCTCACTCCCTGATGAGCCATGAAATTGGGGAGATCTTATGAGGTTCTCACTCTCTGATGAGCCATGAAACTGGGGAGATCTTATGAGACTCTCACTCCCTGATGAGCCATGAAATCAGGGAGATGTTATGAGGCTCTCAGTCCCTGATGAACCACGAAGCTAAGGAGATCTTATGAGGCTCTCACTCCTAGATGAGCCGTGAAACTGGGGAGTTGGCTGAGGTTGTGGAAGTGCGTCCACCTGCTTTGTGGTCCAAGTGCCCTTTCGCTGGTTTTCACCTAAACAGGAGAAGTGGCACCGTGAAGACATTTTTCACTAACTTCTGTTATTTCTGAGCACTTTTACTTATGACCTGTGGTCATTTCAACCCTTTTATCTGTTTTTACTCATGGGGCCCTTTTGGGGTTTTTACCGTGCCTGGATTTTGCTTTCAATGGAACTCTCTTAGTCATGGTTTCGTGATTATGCCTATCCGTCATTTGTACTCATGACGTTCCCTTGTCCAAGTGTACACCATGCCTGTTTTTTTGAGATGGTGTGTTTTAGGGTCGTTCCTTCAAGACCTGTGCGAAGCCTTTTAACGTCTTGCATCCAAGACGTGCACTATAGTTAGGGTCATACAGATGGACCGTAGCAGTAAGAAATGGCAGTCTGTAAAGGCCACAGAATGAGTATGGTGATGACTTTGACTCACTTGGGAGGATGGCATGAAATTGCATGTGGAGAGTTGGTTGGATGGTATGTGAAAGGTGGTGACCCACTAGCTGATGGCAAATATGGGTGCAAGATGGCTTGTTATTTAATGAGCATGGGTAAGAGTCATTGGGGGAGATGAAAGATGGTGACGGTGGACCACGCACTTGAATGGGCTGGCTAGGGAAGACATGCATGGA
Source organism: Amborella trichopoda (assembly GCF_054954075.1). NCBI lineage: Eukaryota > Viridiplantae > Streptophyta > Magnoliopsida > Amborellales > Amborellaceae > Amborella > Amborella trichopoda. The sequence continues at coordinate 38,655,238 of NC_142344.1, read as the reverse complement.
GATGCACGTAAAGGGCATGTGCCCCTAAGTAGGCTCGCTGGGGAGAAGAAGAGGGTACGCACACACAAATGGGTCGATTAGGGAAAGCATGCATGAAAATACATGTGAAAGAGGTGTGTGGTTAATGAGGGCATGTTTTAAGGTTGCGCCTCCTAAACTTGGGCAAAGTAGTTTAACGTCATGCAACCAAGATGCGCACTATTGTTTAGGTCATATAGCTTAGACTGTGGTTATGTAGTTTGAAGTCATGTAACCAAGACCGTGTAGTTAAAGGTCGTGCAACTAAACCTCTGCTATAGTTTAAGGTCATATAGTTTGGACCATGGCTATGCAATTTACGGGTAGGTATGTGGATAATAATCTGACTCCCTGAGGATAAAGATAGTTAAGGCAATAGACATGCGAAGAGATGTAGATGAAGGTGGTGACCCTATGAGGAGTAGTAAACGGGAGAGGTTTCACTAGGGATTAGGAGGGCCAGTGTGACTCCACAAGGATAATGAATATCGGTGCACATGGAACTCTGATGGCCAGAGTACAGATAAACCTCACCGTGGGTTGAAAAGGTAAGAATGGCAATAATTCTCGGAAGATGATAGGGTGAGTACGATCCTTGCATACATCTAACTCCACTGGTGGTCCAGTTGGACTTATGCGTATAGACTACCAGCCGTTGCAATTTTAGGGTCGTATAGCTTGGACCATGGCTATGCACATGCAGTTTGTTGTCGCGCAACTAGACCTTCCTTACAGTTTAAAGTCATATAGTTTGGAACATGGTCGTACAGTTTTGAGGTCAGGCATGTGGCCAGGACACGCACTATGGTTTAAGGTCACATAGCTGGACCGTGGTAGTACGTTTAAAGTCATGTGACAAAGACTTTATAGTTTGAGGTCGTGCAATTAGACCTCTGCCATAGTTTAAGGTCATATAGTTCGGACCATGGTCATACAGTTTTGAGTCATGTGACAAGGACTATGGCTGTGTAGTTTGGGGTCATGCAGCATGGATCGTGGTAGTGCTGTTAAGGTCATGTAGCAAGAAACGTGGCAGTGCAGTTTAAGGTCGTGCAGCAGGACCGTGGCAGTGTAGTTCAAGGTCGTGCAGCACAGATCGTGGCATTGCATTTAGGGTCATGCAGCATGGACCGTGGCAGTGTAGTTTAATGTCATGCAGCATGGACCGTGGTAGTGCAGTTTAAGGTCATGAAGCATGAACCGTGGCACTGCTGTTTAAGTCGTCCAGAATGGACCGTGGCCGTGGTGGTAGTGATGAGGGCATGTGATTTCCTGGGGGAATAGAGTCGTCATGGGAGACTGGGCTCCCCGAGGAGTGAAATTGTGATGCAGGGAATGAAGTTCCTGAAGATGAGGGATGATGGTTGGGAGGGGAATGCCAAGGCATGCGCGCGACACCAAGTGTGGAGTGGCACATGCATCAGTAAGCCTAGGTGATGAGTTAAGTCCCTTGGTGAAGCACGTGGCAGTAGTCCTCGACGTTCCATGTGGCGATGATCTTTAAACGAGACGCGCTCAGTGAAGACCCCTGGAGGAGACGCACGATGATAATCTCTGGACGAGATGTGCGGCGATAGTCTCCAGTTAAGGCACTCAGTAAAAGTCTTGCTGGAGCACGCGACACTAGCCTTCTGATGAGGCATGCGACACAAGTCGTGATGAGGTGCGTGGCGATGATGCTTCGGGTCTCAGGCTTAGCCCGCCGCGGCCTGGTCTTTTCAGCATCAAGAGCTGGGGACTGGACCATCATTTTGAGTTTGTCGGGGGCAATTCTCGGTACTGCGGGCTATAAAAAGGGGAGAAACCCCAGTTTACTATTTTATCAAAGGGTAAAATGGTAGAAAGACTTTTAGAGACAGAGAGAGGAAAAGCTTTCTAGTGAGGGTTTTTTGGCGAGCACTTCCTAGCCAAAACTTGTAAGGATAGGTCTTTAGGGATTTTTCTGACGAGCTTCAAGAGGTGCAAAACTTCACAGCGTGATTGCGAACCTTTTCAGGAAGTGTCGAGGCTTTCTGAGAAAGGAACAGGGCTTCTCAAGGCCTTAGAAGGATTTGTAGAGGTGCTCTGCCAGAGATCCAATTTACCTTCGATCATTCTACTATTGAATTGGAGGTCGCAGAGAGTTTAAAGGGTTTTGTCAGCTCTCTGGTTGTTGGAGGAGAAGGAGACGGGGTTGCATTGAGTTCAACAGAAACTTGGCAAAATTTCGGTGAGCTTTGGTGAACGCCTGAAGTGGGAAACCAGGGAGAAGGGCAATTCGTAGGGTCACAGGGAAGCTTTCGGGGATTTTCGGTGGTTTTTGCCAACTCCAGCAATGAGTAGAATGTAGGAAGGATTTTCCCGATGAACTGGAGTGGATTTCTGACGGAAAGGGGAAACGTCGGTGGGGTCTCGGAGGGTCGTGGGACCATAATGGTTGTGAAGACGAAGGGTCGTGGGGTGACGAATGGTCGCCCTCTGAACGCGAGGCAACAGGCCACGTCGCAAGGGTCAGGCATTGTGTCTGGATTTCAAGCGTGCGACGCATCAGTTGGAGCAAGGCATTAACACGCCTTATTTCATGAGATGTCGACAATCCTTGATTGATCACGAGATGGTGATTCCCTCTTGGTGGTGATGGCGATTCCATCTCACTGGGTAGACGGCGATAGGGCAGACAGCGATAGTCCTTCTTTGGTGAGGCTGTTTCTTCATGGCCGCCTAGCATCCTTCATTTTTGTTCTAATGGCTGAGTCTTGGGGGCCATTCCAAACCTGAAGAACCTCCCACAAAAAGGGAAGCTTGGCACTGACATTTTCACCGACGAGAGCTAGATGAGAGGTGAACCAATATGGCTCACCAAAGCCTTATGTGAACCCAGGTGGCCACTGAGCGTCACCTTTGTGAGTACCCCATTCAGTTTGTGGTGAGGGATGATACTGATGGGGCCGTGAGCATAGAGGAAGGGGGTAGGCCTTCTGTATTGCCTGCACCGAAATGTAGCCTCTAATGTGAACTTGCCAACCCTAAGCAAGTGAATGGTGGAAACCCCGGGCATGCAATGGTCCTCTTCCCGTTTGCGACTGCTAGGGGAGCACCAGTACCCTCCTTTGGTTAGAAAGTTTGCACTCCTCCAGGCGGCAGCTTTGAAGGATGGGATCAAGTGGACGCAACAAGACCATTATAGGCTTTGCTTTGAGATTTGAGTGGATATTCCTATTTGTAGCTCTTTGTACCCAAATAGCGATAGAATCCCCCGTTTTTCCTTTTCACTGATATATGTAACCATCTTTGATTGATGAATGAATGACTCTTTTCTCTTCCCTGTGCGCGGCATGTCTTTTGCTCCCTCTTTTCTTTCTTCATTTCATTGCTTCTACCCTTTCATGGTTTGAGACGAGAAAGAGTAGCCCACTCCCAGCCTACTGTGGCTTCAATGACCTCGAATGGGTGAGCAGTTGCTACCTCACCCCTGAGTGTTTGATTGGAGAGATAATTCATGGTTCTCATGATTCGATGAGCTTGCTCGCTGTAAATGCTCTAGTCTGGGGGAGTTTGTCTTCCATTTGAGATGCATTGGTCTTGAGCTCGTCATAAGTCTTAGTCTTAGAGACAAACTCCTTTAAGTGCTTTGAATTATCACGCATAGCCTTCAGCTGATTCTGGAGGCTAAACACCCGCTTCTCAACTCCAACATGGGGTCTTGTCCCTGAGAGCTAGAGGGTTGACTCTTGTTAGCCTGTACTTCCTTGACAACCTTGGAGAAGTTTAGGACCTTCTTTTGGCTGCCCGTGATCTCCTTGTTCAACAAGGATGGAATTTGGAGCACCTTTTGTAGCAGTTCATGAAAAAGTTCTACCTCTAGGAGAGGGATGGGCACATGTAGAACCTATTGCTGGTCTGATGTATAGGTGACCCTTGCTGTTGGAAGGTCCACCTCTAGGGCTTCCTAGAGCTCAAGGGCTACTTCTGTCTCATCGTTTTGGTCTGGTGAATTAGAAGTAGTGGGAGAATCTTCTTCTTCGGAAGAGGATACCATGACCTTGGAGAGGTGGCAAGGTATACTTGGGTGAATAGGAGTCAAGGGGAGGATCTTGCCTTGTCTTTCCTCTTCTTTGAACATATTCATGATCACTCACCCCAGATCCTCAACGTCGTCATGACATGAAGGTCCTGTCTCTCTCACAGACTTTTGATCATAATCTTTTGGCTTTTTCGATGCTGGAAGGTCTTGAAATAGTACTTGGCATTGGTGTAGTGCGTTTTAGCTACCAGGAACGTCTTTTGTCAGCATAGATCGTGTGTTGTCTTCCATCTCAACTGTACTTGAAACATTGGTGGAGCATGGAAGGAACCACCCCCCGATCATGAAGCCAAGGACGACCAAGCAGGATGTTGTAAGAGGTATCAGTGTCGATTACGTGGAACTAAGCGTAGTTGTTGAGATCACCGATCTTCAGGCAAAGACACACTATGTCGGCTGGCTTTTCTCCTTACTGGTTGAACCCTTGCATAGTGATGTGGGTAAGAGTGAGGTAGTCAGACCCTAATCCCAATCTGATGAGAATCCTTCTTGGGATCAGCTTAATTGTTGATCCTCCATCCAGCATGATCCGATTGAGAGGGTAGGTGTGCAGTTCATCATTCATGAAGAGGGGGCAATTGTGGAATTTTTCTCCCAACTAAAGGTCATCTTCGTAAAGGAGATTGCCAGGCACCTGCTATCGATGGCTGAGTCAACCTCAATATATTCCACCTCAGTCTTGTACACCTCTTAGTTAGAAAGAGCTTGGACCAAAGCCATACGATAGTCTCTAGACAACATTAGGGAATCATAGATACTTAAAAGGGCTCGAAGATTTCTCAAGTTCCCAATTACATCGTATTTTACTTTATCCTCATTCGTCTTCTGTGTTCCTGATCCACTCACTAGTGTAGGTTGTAGGGTAGGCTTAGGAACAAGCTTTGGTTTAGTTCTGGTTTGTGACATTGGCTTACTTTGTTCAGCAGGTGTGTTCTGGGTTGATGGGGTAGTAATATGAATTTGTAGTAGGGATGTAGAGGTTTGAGGTGTAGGCTTAGGGGAAAGTGAAAGATCAAGAAATTTGAGGGTCTTGATCTTTTGAGGTGTGGGATGTAGCTTCTTTCCTTATTACAAGTTCATTTACCCCATGCTCGTTGATACTTCTAAAATATGCACCATGTGGGAGGCTTCTTTAGCAGAGGAGGTCGAGGACGACTCGGTCTTTGCTTGGGTTGACAGGGCATTGGCTGTTGTCGAAAATCCAGCTGCCTGAGCCATTATCTCTGTAATGCGCTCTTACTGCACCTTTGTGGGGTGCTTTTAGTCGACTCTTGAGATACTGATAACTCAGGGTCATCTGCCTGATGGATGATTAGATGAGGCAAGTTGCACTTGGGATGAAGGCTCCCAAGGTCGGCAGCGGATGAAGGTTCTTAAGGAATTCTTCCTCGACTAGTGGCGAAGGAAGATGATTCCTTCGGCAGGCTGACCTAGTTGCCAGCTATCTCGTTCGAGTTCCTTGAGGGTTGGACCGCCCCTGGCCCTAGCTTGGTGGACTGCTTCATGTTTCAGAGATTTGAGCCTACTTTGCCCATGGTAGACTTCCCAGAGCTGAGAGGTCGAGGGCTCTGAAAGGTATAGTGCATGCTCATGAAGGGTTTATAATGGGGCTTTCAGTTGAACGGGAGCAAGGGCGTGGATGTGTCCTGAGAGAACCGCACAGATGATGTGGCTGTGCTAGACTTTCTCCGCGACTATGGCGTCGAACCCAGTGCACTCCTTGAGTTCATGACCCCACACTTGGTGATAGGGGCACATGAGTTTTTCGTGCCCCGGACAAGACACTTTGGCTATCTGGCTGACTTGGGGGTGATAAGACCCTGCTGTAGCATTTCCTCAAAGAGGGCTTGCATAGGGTCCTGCTCAGTGTTTTGCCGAGCTTGCATAGGGTCCTGCTCAGTGTTTTGTTGGGCATACGTCAGGGGGTCTTCTTACATAGGAGGAAGAGGGACCTGAGGGTGTCTTATCGGGTCGCCCTAAACCTCCTGACACTGCTGCATCTTTTCTGCCAAAAGTTTGTGGAAGTCCGTGCATTGGCTGATGTCATGAGATCATATCCCAGAGGTTCTCGGTCCCTGGAGGAAGGAACTTGGGCTGCCTTGTCGGCATTGGGGTGGGGATCCAATCTTCGAGCATTATAGAGAAAATGCACAAAGGATAGTGGGTGCCCCATCGTCCTCTTGGATCGTGACTATGTGAGATGCCCCGGCTGCCCCAAATGCCTTTTGTAATTCCTCGAGCTTTATCTGGCCCTTGTTGATACAGGCCTCAATAGTGTCGTTGAGCTTGTAGCAATCATGAGTGGGGTGGGTTACTTTCCTATGAAAGACCGTATTTCTCATTCGAATCTTGCCCCGACGACTCTATAGTGGTGACCTCTGGCAACTGGATCATGTTTTGTTTTAACAGCAGTTGAAGCAGTGCAGGGGTCCACTCTGTGTCAAAGGGGTAAACCTTGTTCTGATGCTGGGTCTAGTAGTCATTTTGTTTACTATTTTTAGGAGGCAGGCCCACATTATAGCACCGCTATTTGCCCCTGGGCTGAGGCGTCTTAGCATTAGAGAGGTTGAGAGTTTGGGGAGCTGCCACTTTGGTGTCAGTCACAGTGACAGTCGCACTGGTCACCACCTTTTGATTGCCCCAACTGCTGGAGCGAGAGTTTGTCCTGGAGGATTGCTGACGAGGGTTGTCGTGGTGCTTGAACAATCGCTGGATAGGAACTGCCATAGAGATGAGCTCTAACATGGAGGGTGGATTGGATGCCTCGACATGTAGGGCATTCTCGGGAAGCATGTTTGTATGCAGGTTTGGACTGCTTCTTTCTCGGGTATGGGGTGGCGTGAAAGGTCGTCAACTCTCTCCATCAAGTGATGAACTTGTCAACAGGCTCACCAAGGCCTTGCATCAACGTGAGGAGCTCGATGGTTTCTATGTTCGTTTGGACTTCGTAGAAGCGTTGGTAGAACAACTGCTCCATTTCTTGCCAAGTGTGCATCGATTTTCACGGCAGTCGAGCATACCATTGAAAGGCTGGTCCTTCGAGAGTCTCGACGAACTAGTGGAGGAGGAGACGTCTGTTAGTTGCCGTCTCTCGACAGGCTGCTTGGAAGTGGGTCGTATGTTGGTGAGGAGATGTGGAACCAATGAACATGGGAAGTTTCCCCTTTTGGTCTTTCGGGGGAAACGACACCTGGTCATTGTATGGAAGATACAGCTTTTGGTAAAGTGGCATCTCTTGCATGCCGGGGACCTTGTTCTTGAGGCTATGGGCCACCATAGCATCTATGTTGATTTGGGAGACCCCACGAGAAGAGGATATGTCTTGGGAGACCGGAGGGGCAGTCTGCCTAGGAGTGTGTCCTAACCGGTCGGGGAATCAAACGAAGAAGGGGAACTAAAGGCCTCTAGGCACTCCATCTTTCCGAGGATGGCTTGCATCATTTCCTCGAACTTGTTCATCTGCTCCTACTGAGCATCGTTTGAGTTATTGATCACCATGACACTGACTGTTTCTTCTGGGAGGCCAGTGTTAGGTGATGCAGCGGACTATCGATGCTGGCAAGCCATGCGTGGCAAGTCAGTCTAAAGGGGCTTATCTTGCACCGACTGGACTCGGGCTTTGTATGACGATCTTGTGAGGACAGGTTCTTGATGGTCTTGAGATCATGACTTCTGGGTGGTGATCACTGAACAGTATTCCAAGACTTGCTTAGGTTCCGGAGTTTGAAGAGGGAAGAAGCGATTACAAGGAAAGAGGTCGTCAGGGGTGGTGACCTCGACTGTCATGGAGGTTTCCCTAGTCAAGATCCGTAGGCCTCTTTTCTGCTCGATCTTGAAGCGGTTCTGGACCTCATTCCTGAATCGATCCTAAGACTTAGACTGCCCCAGTTTCTTCGAACAGACAAGGGTCATGTCTATGAGTTAGCGCAGGGAGTGGGATCTAAGGATAGAGGGCAGCTCTGGTTCTTGTCTTGGATGCTGGAGGCCTCTGTCTGACATCAAGTCGTTGCCCCGAATTCCTTTGTGAGGCCAGAGTGTTCGGTTGACCCAGAGCTGGCCCAAGATGGTATTCTTAGGGAAGACCTTTGAATACCGGGGCTCGAGGTGCTTTCCTGACGTCAGGGAAGCGGTAAAGGAAGAAGCTGGTTCGTGACTCCGCCTGAGTCTGGACCTGAGAGGGACCTGCAAAGATGGTGAGTGTGCACCTTTAGGGTTAGCCGACTGGGTGTCTTGGGGGTTAGCTCAAGCTAGGTCAATGGGTTTAACCTGAGGAGGCCGAGACCCACGAGCCTATGTTTGTGAGGGACGAGGCGGGAACTTGTCTCTCACAAGGTGAAGCTGTGTGTGCTTGGAGGGAAGATGAAACGGTCAACCCTCCTGTGCTCGAGGTTGTATAAAGCTAGCGCTGCCCCGAGCTGTGGAAAGCGAATTCATGGCACATTTAGGGTTCGGCTCGAGAAGGCATGACCCTGAATGCAAGCTCAAGTCAACATGAGGGTTACCTCGGGATGTGGCTCGAGTGGATAGACCATGAGCCTTTGAGTGTGTGCGAGGGGTGAAGACCTTAAGACCTCTGCCTTTGTGTACCGACCCTCCAGTTGTGGAGGTAGGGAGTAGTGAAGGAGTACAGGGGCTTGCCTTGGGGGCGAACCTAAGGAGCGACAACAGCTTTCTTGCCTTTTGCAGGGATGAACGGGGAAAGTTTCTGGTGTACCGCAGCAATATGACTGGCAGGAGATTTGCTAGTAGCAGGGCGTGCGACAGCAGGAGTGCTTCCCTTGCAAGGGGCCTTGGTGGAGAGTCCACCAGGGCAAGAAAGAGAGGAGGCAAGGACCTTTAAGTCCCCTCTCTCACCGATCCAAGTGAGAACATGGAAGCCAGATCGTGAGTCTTGACTCAGAAGGAGAATAGGGAAGGAGGCTTCAGTGAATCACTTTCTTGGGACAACCACGAGTGCAGGGACAAGGAAGTCCCCGACCCGAATGCACGGGTTGAACAACCCAGGTGCCATAAAAATAGGTGCAGAAAGTAAAAAAATAAATTGGTCAAACAAGAGTGAACCGACTAAGGGGTAGTAAGTCCTCAGTGGAGTTGTCAAGCTCGTTAGGTGCCTCGATCTCGCCCTTCTGATCTAGCTGATCTTATAGCACGTGTCACAGGTTTTTGGTGAACTCGGAAGTTGAGATCGTTCTCTCGAAACCTTGCATGGGGGGCAAGGGCAAGTATACCAATCAATGAGATATGAATTTGAGGTGGGTTCGGGACCTACTCCGGCAGGCTCTAGTGGGCGCCCTCTTAGATCACAAAGAAATCCCCCAACTGCTTGAGCTGGTTTGAAATCGCCTCCCTTGACCTGTAATCCTCTTGTTTTTTCTGCACAACACTTCTATGGTTAATTTGTAAGACAAGTGGGTCAAAGGGACCCACCTTTTTCTTAGGGCAATGCATGTTCACATCAGAAGGAGATGAAGTGCAAGGTTCGGTGAAAGATAGAAAAGAGAAGAGAGCTTGACGTGGGGGTGAGACTAGCATGACAACCAGAAATTACCGATTCGGAGTTGTAGCAAGACAGACATGATTCTCAAGACCAATAAGAAGGAAACACTACTCGAACCGACATCGACGTGTTGGTGATATGCTAGGTCTACCCTCAATCAAGTGAGAGGTGAAAGAGGTTAAGAGGAGAGAACAAGATGGTAAAAAGAAGGGGAAGTCCAGGAGTCAATAGGAATCATGGTGGACAATGCAAGGAGACGGCGCATCTGTGGACGGCGTTAGCTCCTAACTAGGCACACTGTGATAACTTCTCCTAGGTCGCACGACGATAGGCACGGGACGTAGGGGGACTAATGACGTGCACTTGACACACGGACGAGGCTCACGGATGGCAATAGGTGTTGCAAAAGCCTCTAGCGGGCCGTGATATGTATCGCCATCTTCGCTAGATGTGCAGTAGAGGAAGACCCCTGCAGGCGGCAACAAGCTTCACCGTCTGGGTTCTTCGTCGAGACGTCACAACTACATATGTGGATGACGATAGGCAGCACCGTCTACAGACTTCATTGGAAGAAAGAGACAGGCAAATAGAAGGGGAAGGGACTCTTGCATGGCTCTACCATGACCATGCACAATCTGTGGGACCAAGGGAGACGCATTCACGGCACTACCACTCTCGTGCACAACCTCTGTAAAGAACTCATACGAAGAGGAGGGAGAAGAGAGTGAGAAGAAGAAAAGAAAAATAAGAGAGAGAAGGTTTACCTCAACCTTAGGGGTACCGGTAAAAAAACATTTGTCTCACCTCATTCTCTCTCTCAAACGTGACACAACAATGGTAAGAAAAAGAAACTTGTATTAAGTAAATATTCTCTCTTGTGTGTGTATGCCTCTGCCTATTTTTTGTGTACAATGATGGTATGTATATATAGAAGTATGTCCCAAACATGGGTGGATGATCAAAAGTAACCTTAATTGATGAAAATTGAGATTAAATTGAATTAAAAGAAATTAGAAAATATGGTGCAAAATGACATATTTGCCCCTTCTTAGCAAGTCATGAAATTCTAGAACAGTCCCTTGGTTAGGTGCGTCAATCTCGCCCTCCAGATCTTGGAGGATAGGGCGGCGTGCATCTCAAGTTTTGAGGGATACTCGGGACATTTATGAGATCGCTCTCTCAGGAACCTCGTTCGAAAAGGAAGGCAGGTGTTACCAACCAGTGAGAGAGGAATTTTGAAGGTGAGTTCGGGACTTACTAGGGTTGACTTATGTAGGCACCATCTTAGATCGAAAAGAAAGCCCCCAATAATAAAACTGGTTTAGAATTACCTCCCTTTGCTCATATTCTTCTTATTTTCTACTTTTCTATAATCACACACGTGTATGACAAAGGTTACGGGACAGGTGGATCAGACCTCACCCTTTTCCTCTCTTATGAATGTACACAAGCATGCGCATTCAAAAATAAGAAAGAAAGATGGGGGAAGAGAAGAATTCAACCAAACGAGAGGATCAAAGTAGTGAGTAGGCTATTTGATATTAACCTAACATGATAGCCAAACAGGCTCAGTAACGAAGACCAGCTCACTGTATCACCACTAGATGTAATTACCAATATCAACTAGCTAAGCGCAATGATCGATCTGTCGTGGCAGTAAAGCGGGCCAAGTGATTCGAGCACAACAACATTACGGCTAGACGACAGGCCTCCCATGAGATGCTAACCTCTATCCCTCTCGGTCGAATGCAAGAGTAGTAGAGGAATAGTTTGAAGAGAAGAAGGGAACAGACAAAAGGAGAGAGAAGAAAGAAGAGAGGAGGGAGAAGAAATGAGAGAAGATGATGTCATCAATAGACATTGCTGACTGTTTCAAGAGATGAGAGAGGGAGGAAGATGTCGACACTAAGTCTCACCAATTGACAGAAGATGAGAGAGAGAACTTGTCGGCTCGAGGTCTCGTCGATTGATAAATGAAGAGAGAGAAAGCTAGTCGGCGTGAGGTCTCACCGATTGACAGTGAAAGAGAGAGAAAATCAGTCAGTGCTAGGTCTCACCAACTGACAGAGGAAGAGAGAGAAACTCAATCGACACTAAATCTCGTTGACTGTCAGAGGAAGAGAGAGAAAACTAGTCGATGTTAGGTCTCACTGACTGATAGAGGAAGAGAGAGAAACTCAGTCGGTGCTAGGTCTCACCAACTGACAGAGGAATAGAGAGAAAACCAGTCGACACTAGGTCTCGTTGACTGATAGAGGAAGAGGGAGAAACTCAGTCTGTGTTAGGTCTCACCGGCTGACAAACGAAGAGAGAAGACCAGTCGACACTAGGTCTTGCGGCTTGATAAAGGAAGAGAGAGAAACCCAGTTGGCACTAGGTCTCACCGACTGACAGAGGGAGAGAGAGAAAACCAGTTAGTGCGAGGTCTCATTGATTGAGAGAGGAAGAGAGAGAAAATCAATCGACGCTAAGCCTCGCAGGTTGTATCAGAAGGGGACAAATGGAGATAGAGATGAGATAAGAAGATGGAGAAAGAGACAAAGAAAAGAGAGAGAGAAAGAGAGGGAGAAAGAGGGAAAGAGAGAGAGAAGAGAGGGAAAGAGAGAGAAGAGAGAGAAGAGAGAGAAAGAGAGAAAGAGAGAGGAGAGAAAGAAAGAGAGAAGACCAGTTGGTGCGAGGTCTCGTCGATTGAAAAAAGAAGAGAGAGAAAATCAATCAATGTTAGGTCTCACCGACTGACATAGGAAGAGAGAGAAACCCCAATCAGTGCTAGGTCTCATCGACTGATAGAGAGAGAGAAAGAGAGGAGACCTACCGACGCTAAGCCTCGTCGGTTGCATCAGAAGGGAAAAAATGGAGATAAAGATGAGAGGAGAAGATGGAGAAGAGAAAGAGAAAAGAGATAGAGAGAAAGAGAGAGAAGAGAGAGAAAGAGAGAAGAGAGAGAAGAGAGAGAAAGAAAGAGAAGAGAGAGAAAGAGAGAAGAGAGAGAAGAGAGAAAGAGAGAGAAGAGAGAGAAAGAGAGAGAGAAGAGAGAAAAAGAGAAGAGAAAAAGAGAGAGGAAAGGAGAGAGAGGGAGGAGAGAGAATGTTGTCTGCTCGAAGGGTACCAGCCCTTTTCTTCTCTCTCCAAGATGTACTCACGGGCTCAAGTAAGGAATCAAAATTTTTATTCAATCTTCAAATCATCAACTGAAGGTTAAGGGTCCTTTTACAATGAGGCAATGCCTGTTTATATAGAATTGTGCCCAAACATGGGTGGATTGATCAAAATTAAATGTAATTGCTGAAAATTAAGATTTAATTGAATTAAAAGAAATTCTAAAAATTAGTGCAAAAGGACTGTTTTGCCCCTACCTAATAATGTGTGAAATTTCATAACAGTCCCTACTGCTTCCCAAGAACGTGCGTGATTTTTTGTGCCTGATTCAGGATTGCTCTGATGCCCGTTTGATAGAAAGATTATTGTTTTCTTGTAGGGCTCGACAAGGCGATCTTTTTTATACCAACTTCGAGCTATGTATCATGTTTTTGAGCCATCGTCACGAGACTTGAAATATTTAAATCTTGAAAATTTTGGATCGATAATGCACTCGGTACTTGTTGTTTTTTAATAATTTTTTTGGTCATATTGCACTAAGCAAGTCGTCACGATCACGTGGCAACAAACGGGACGTGATTTGGAACCCATAAGAAGATTTCGCAACTTCTGAGTTTTGGTCGGAATCTAGAATCTGGCGGCCAGAATTTCAGTTACTTCATCGGCTTTGTGCATGAAATCTGACCGTCCATCATGTACGGGGTTCGGACCAATGATATCCGTGGACCTTACGCACACAATGGAATTGATTTGGCATTGATCTGTTGTGCGAGTGTCGAGATTGGTCCATCGAGCGAGGCGTGCCGCTGCTGAATTTTTTGCAATTTCTTCACGGATTGGCAACTTCTCTCTAGCTTTTCCCTCTGCTCGGACATCGTCTAGGGGAGTGCCACATATCGAATTGTTCTTCTTGATGAGACGAATATGCTCGCCAAATTTGGGAGCGATCTGACTTGAAACGAGGGAGTTATAAGCCCTGTGATTGTAAAAACAGCCACCTTAATGGTGTTTTGGTGCAGTGAGGCCACACATGAATAGTGTGCGGCCCCCATGTTTCAATATTTTGCTCATATCTTTGTTTTGGGGCATCTGATTAAGCCGAAACATGGCCTATAGGTGTTTTTGATCGAGTCGGATCTAGTGGTGATAGTGCCTCAGTAATTTGAGATATAAAAAATGTAGTTTCAGTTGTAGGGTCTTTTTCAAGGGGCTAGAGGCCATTTTTCTGAAAACTGTTCCTATGTGTTCACCTCCTTAGATATGTCTGATCGTAATGAAACTTGGCAGGTGGTCTTTTCAAGTGCTGATAAAGATTTGGACCAGTTATGGGGCCACTTTGAGACTGTCAAGAATTTTCACGGTTTTGTAGGCTTTATTGACCTGCTTCCTACTAGGGACCAAGGGGCTGAAAAAATACGTTCAAACAGCTTGCCCAGCCGAATGTGTTTCATAAGATGAGAGAAGGAAAATCATTCAAAAATTTTCCTTCGAATTTTACTTTTTTCCTTCCTAGCCATAGGACCACATGAACGCTGAGGACATTCACTTAATGGTGTTAACTAGGATGTTCAGATGTAGGGATGCATTGTTCGCGGGTCTGTCTGTGGAGACTTTAGGGGGAGAAGAGAATTTTTGGAGGGATCTTGTCGAATTCGTCACCCTTGTGCGAATTGTTTCTGATTCTGAATCTGAGGATTTTGTACGGACCTCGTCAATCATTATCGGGCCCATCTGGCAATTGAGTGCCCTGACAAAGGGCATTGCTCCCATTTGGTCTAGGTTCGTTGGTTTGCATTGGTAGGCACTGTTTGCTGCTACACTAAGTTTTCTTTTGACGTTCAGAGCACCACTTTGGGTCTCGACTACCAGGTCTAGTCGTGTGCAGTGTTAGCTGGTCCCGAAGGTCTGGGACTGTAGGCTAGGGGAGCTGAAGTCTCTGACAGGTTCTCCCATTTGTAATGTTTGTTTCTTAAAGTGTAATTGTGACCTCGTGAGAATAGTTTTCTTCCTCATGAGACTTGTCTTGCTGTCTTGGCAAGTCTTCTATCTTTCAAGTCCTTTTGCAACTGGACTCAGACTGTCAGAATCATTTTCTTGAAGCTCATGTTTTTGGGTTCGTGGTTTTTATGTCACCAGGGATTTTCTTCTTTTGAGTGAGGATTGTAGCCACCTATTGAGGTGAGTGTTGTATCAACTTGTTTATTGATCCAAGCGTCCTTTGTGGATTTTCGATTAGTCCATAGAGACGATTTTCACCAACTTCTTTTTATGGGGTTCATTTACTCATGACCATCTGGTCATGTCCACCATGTTTTTTCATTCTTGCTCATAATGCCCTTCTGGGTTTTCACCGTGCCCAGTTTTTTTATTCACAGAACTCTTTGACTCATGGTTTTGTGACCATGCCCGTCCGTCATATTTACTCATAGCGTTCCCTTGTTCAGGTATACACTATGCCCGTTATTATTTTCTCTTTTTCTTTGTGAAAGCGTGTTTAGGGTCACGCCTCTGGGACCTGTGCAAAACAGTTTTACATCATCCGCCTGGACGTGCACTATGGTTTAAGGTCATACAACTGGACCGTGATGATGATGGATGGAAGTCTATGAAGGCCATGGAGTGAGAATGGTGGTGGTTTGGCTCACTTGGGGAGATGTCTCGAGGCTACCTATGAGAGATGGACGATGAATGAAATGTAAGTGGATGATGGTGACCCACTAACTTACAATGAGTATGGATGGATGGATGGTTCGTTGTTTTGTGAGCATGGGTGAGACTCACTGGGGAAAGAGGTATGGTGATGAAATGAATGAACTCACTGGGTAGGCAATGAAGGTGGTGTGTGCACACTATCAGATACGATAGGAAAGACGTGCATGAAAGTGCACGTAAAGGCATGTGCGCGTATGTGGGGGTGAGTTTATGTTCATGCCAGCATGATGTGCACTATGGTTTCAGGTCATACAGCTGGACTGTGGTTGCTAAGCCATTTAACATCATGCGAATAGGATGGGTGTTATGGTTTAAGGTCACACAACTAAGTCGTGGTTAGGTAGTTTCAAGTAATACGTCTAGGACCATGCAGTTTAAGGTCGTCCAACTAGACCTCCGCTACAATTTAAAGTCATATAGTTTGGACCATGGTACTGTGCAGTTTAAGGTCATGCAGCACGGACCACTGCTACAGTTTAAGGTCGTATAGTTTGGACCATGGTGTTGTGCAGATTAAGATCATACAGCACGGACCACCGCTATTGTTTAAGGTCATATAGTTTGGACCATGCAATTTAGGGTTGTGCGTCTAGAATGAGGCTGTGAAGTTTTAGGGTCATGCAGCACAGACCAAGGCTGTGCAATTTAAGGTCGTGTAGCACGGACCGAGGTTGTGTATTTAGGGTAGTGCAGCACGGACCGAGGTGGTGTATTTATGCAGTTTAGGGTCATGCAGCACGGACCGAGGCTATGCAGTTTAGGAGTCGTGCAGTATAGATCGAGGCTGTGCAGTTTCGGGTCTTGCAACATGGATAGAGGCTGTGCAGTTTAGAGTTATGCTGCACGGACGGAGGTTGCATTATTTAGAGTCATGCAGCACAAAGCAAGGCTAAGCAATTTAGGGTCATGCAGCACGAACCGGGGCATTGCAGTTTAGGGTCGTACAGCACAAACAGAAGCTGTGCAGTTTAGGGTCGTGCAATACGTACCGAGGCTATGCAGTTTAGGGTCGTGCAGCACAGACCGAGGCTATGCAGTTTATGATTGTGCAGCACGGATCGAGACTGTACAGTTTAGGGTCGTATATCACGGATCGAAAATGTACAATTTAAGGTCGTGCAGCACGGATCGAGGTTGCATCACCATGTAGGTGGAGCTCCATGGGGAATAATCATGTGGATGACGATCCGACTCCCTGGGGATAATGATTAAAGCCATTCCCAAACTGAAGGCCTAGATGGAAATGGTGACCTGATGAAGGC
Organism: Amborella trichopoda; assembly: GCF_054954075.1. Taxonomy (NCBI): domain Eukaryota; kingdom Viridiplantae; phylum Streptophyta; class Magnoliopsida; order Amborellales; family Amborellaceae; genus Amborella; species Amborella trichopoda. The sequence continues at coordinate 38,638,587 of NC_142344.1, read as the reverse complement.
TGGTCAACAGAGGCAGACTTCACTAGGGTTTAAAGGAGGGATCATAGTCTTTTGAGAATTGGCTTATGAGGATAACCCGACTCCCTAGGGATAAGATAGCTTGGTGTGATACAGACCGACTGGGAATTGAAGAGGTAAGAATGATCCTCACTAGGGATATTGGGCTGCAGTAGTAGTGTGACTCCTACTAGGGAATGAGGGATAGCTCCTGACTTCATTTGGAAAGTCATGGTTTGGGTCTAACGTCCCGTGTGTAACTCCACTAGGGATGACACATCATGGCTGGGGTGCAACTTCACTAGGGATAGGGGTAGGGAATACACTGCTTGAAATACGGCTGACGCCATGTGTAATGCTAATGGTCTATTGTGAATATTCAATCGACACTGAGTTCTCACAAGATAACTAGCAACTGGGTTGTTAAAGATCGACCCGTGATGTTATCTTAAGTCAACTAACATTGAGTTAACCGGCGCTAGGGTCATTTCTGGAAACATACCCGGCATTAAGTCAATCGGTGCTAGGGTTGTATTTGAACTCACGCAGCGCTAAGTCAACTGACGTTAGGGTTGTATTTGGAAACTCACCCGGCGCTAAGTCAATCGACATTGGGGAAGAGAGTTACCTCAGGCCTCGGGTCGAGGCCCGACCCAGCTCATCATTGCTTAGCTTCCCTTGGACGCAACTGGAATTCTGAGTTTGTGAGGGGCATTTTAGGGCAACATAGTTTATATAAGGGGGTAAAATATTGTTTTCCCTTATTTTTCACTAAGGGTAAAAACTTAAGCAAGATTTTTCTTTAATAGTGAGGAGAGGGTGTGCCCGATTGAAGTTTCGGCAAGTAGCAAGACTTTAGCAGGAAAGTTTCTTCGACAAACAGCAGGATTTTGGCAAGGGTCTTGCAGAGAAAACCTTCGACGTGTGGACTTTGCCCAGAATTGGCAAAGTTGCAGAGAGAATAGACGGGAGAAGAGAATCCTCTGGGAAGTTTTTCAAGGAAGAGAGGAAATTCTGGGTGCAATTTTATTTTCTGGTAGGGATTTTTAGGGGTATCCTGATGATTGTGGAAGTTTTTTGACACTGCTCGTGGTGTTGCAGAAGTTTCCAAGAACTTAAGGGAAGTTTGCAGGAGTTTTCCAGTGAGGTTCTGGTGACACTCAGGCCAAAAACATGGGCGGGGAAGTTCTTCAGTGGGTTTCCAGTCGAAAACATTTCGGCAGGAGACGTATGGTCACAGGAGGTGGGCCGTATGATTGTAGGAGGTGAACCGTCGTGGGGAAGGCGTACGGTTGGTAATGGTTTTGCCTTCATCCTTTTAAATCGTGTGACCATTAAGGAGGTGTGAAAACTTAAGTTTTGAATAATGAAGAGTCTCGGGAGGCGAATAGCCAGCGCTAACATAAGTGCAACTGCCGTTGAGGCAACCAGTGCTGATGGTTTGGAGTGTCGACACAACCGGCGCTAAACCTCAAGAAAGGAAACCGGCGCTAAGGGTTAGGAGCATAACCGACACTGGCCTTTGAGAACACAATCGGGACTCGCTTCAGTCGGCGCTCGTCAGCACATGTGGCTTATCATGATGTGAAGAAAGACGCTCGCATATGGCAGTAAGTCACGTGCGGGGTTCGGTGCGGTCGACGATGAGGTACATACCGTGATGTTCATGGGCCGACAAAAAGTGGTGAAGGATGGGGCATGGCTTTTGGTACTTGTTGGAAGCCAAATCCTCCAAGACAAAAGTGAGGTCCATGTTGTTCTGTGGAAGGGCATCCACTGCGAACAGGTCATGCTTTTCGTCATAGCCCAGCTCCTTACCAGGGCAGCCCCTCTTGAATGTTTGATATACACGTCGAATGGATCCTACATCGTATGTTCGACATACACATCAGATGAGGTATCTGGCTTGTATGTTTGACATACACGTCTAATAGATTGAGGCTAACTCGAGTGGCTTTGCTTTGTCTTCTGGCTTGTAACCATCCTCTTACTCGTTGGATGAATTAAAGCTAACTCTCCCAATGGTTTCGCTTCTTCTTCGTGAGGAGGGTCATTCTTTTGTGGGTTTGCTTCTTCTTCATGTGAAGGGCCTTCCTTTCATGGGACCGGCATTTCTTTTGGCCTGTAACCGTCGTCTTACTCTCAGATGCAAGAGCAAGAGTACAAGTTTTGGCTTGTAACTGTCCTCTTATCCTCAGATGCAAGAGACTTGTAACCTCCCTAGTAATGGGTTCTTGTAATTCATTTTACTGCAATAAAAAAGGGTTAGCATTTTGTTTAGACTAACTTGCTTGTTTTCGCATTGAGTCCCTTTCTTTTGAATACACATCACAGATAATACTTCTTTAGGTATCGCCAGTTGATAGGGGCCATCGCCTCCTTTCCATCAGAATGTGCCAATATACAGGCTCCATTGGGCGAGACCTTTTTTACTGTAAAGGGACCTTCCCCCTTAGGCTCAAACTTCCATTTACGACGGCCATGCATAACAATAGGCCTCTTGACAACTATGACTAGATCACAATGGGCGAATGAGCAGATCTTGACAAATTTGTCAAAAGCCCTCTTCATTCTCCCTTAGTTGAGTTCAAGGTTCTGCTGACCCTCTAGCCTCTTTCCATCGAGTGCATCTAATTCTTGATACCGGAGCTTGACTCTCTCATCTTCGGTTATTCCTTAGTGAATAGCGACTCGCAATGAAGGGATTTGTATTTCGAGAGGTAAAACTGCTTCACCCCCATAGTCCAGAGAATATGGAGTGGAATTGCTAGCATTTCTAAGCCCACAGTGCTTCAGAAAGCTTCTCATGACAGTTCTTCGTTGTTTTTTATACTGAATTTCTTAAGACATTGCACAGAGTCTTATTGAAAGCCTCAGCTAATCCATTCGTCTGAGGGTGGTACATAGTTGAGTATCTCCATTCCAAACCGAATTGGTTAACTACGCGATCAATGTGATGACCCCTAAATTGAGGCCCATTGTCAAATATGATCCGGTCGGGCTCTCCAAAGCGATATATGATATGATGTCGAACGAAGCAAGCTACTGCTGTCCTAGGAACCTGCTTAAGGGGGACCGCTTCAGCCCACTTAGAGAAGTAATATGTTGCTGCTAGGATAAAAACATGACCCATTGCAGAAGGGGGGTCAATAGGCCCTACAATGTCCATACCCCATTGTGAGAAGGGCCATGATGCAACCGTTGGGTGTAAGGGCTCTAGAGGCTAGTGAACGAAGCTAGACTGTATTTGGCATATTTAGCACTTTTTAGGATAGCTTAAGGAATCAGCTATCATGGAAGGCCAATAGTATCCCAACCTGCGTATTCGTTCATATAGTTTAAGACCGAACTGGTGTAGTCCACAGATGCTTGAGTGGACGTCTTCGAGCACTTTATTCGCTCCTTGGATGTCGACGCACTTAAGAAGAATGTCGCCAAACGACCATCTGAAGAGAGCATCTCCCTCAAGGAGGGTATACTTGATAGACATTCGTCGTATACTGTTGCGTTCGGTACGATCTTCTAGGAGCCTGCCATGCTTGAGGAAACTGGTGATGGGTCCTCCCCAATCTTATACCTACTCAATTTCTGCACACATTGGGTCAAAGAATTAATGGTTCTTAGTTTTGACCCTTAGTTGCTTTACTCTGTGCTATTTCTAGTTCAGTCTTGATTACTTCTTTGGCTGACAAAAGTGCTCCAAATGGATAAGGAGGGCACTCAGGGAAAATATTTCTCTCGTCATCCGCATCAACCTTGGTTCCTAGTTTGATGTGTCTCCATTCTTCCACCCAAACAAGCGTGGGCCCATATGAGAATAATTGAATTGTAGCACAAAGGTTCGTAAGTGCAGCCTGCGAGTTTAGCCTTTTGGGGATGTGACTCTGGGATACATCCTCAAACTGAGCCATGTACGATTTTGCAGTATCGTGATAACGCTTGAGAGTGTCTTTCTTGCATCATAAATCCCTTTGAGTTGTCGGATAACCAACTCAGAGTCGCCATAGATCTTGAGCTGCTCCAAGTCGAGGTCGAAGGCTATCTACAGTTCGAGTATAAGGGCCTAATATTCTGCCTCATTATGAGAACCGACTTGAGCAAGAGAGAAAGAAAGTGGCAATATTCCTCCTCTTAGACTCAAGAATACTACTCTGGTGCCTCCTTGATTTGATTAGAAGACTCCGTTGAAGTACAATTCCCACACAAGAACAAGGTCAGCACAAAATACTTCTTCATCAGGGAAGTCGCATAATAGAGGAGATTCTACTTGTACAAGGTGTGCTTCGAGAAATTCAGCCAAGGCCTGGCCCTTGATGGCCTTCTGTGGGACATACGTGATGTCGAACTCCATCAGCAATAGTGCCCAGTTAGCTAGGCATCCTGACAAGCATGGGCGTTTCATGAGAAACTTTACTGGATCAACTTTCGATATAAGCTTAACTTCATGATCGAGTAAGTAATGATAGATTTTTTGTACTGCGAAGATCAGAGCTAGACACATCTTCTCAATTGGGGGATAATTCTTCTCGGCCCTTTGCATCCTGCAACTGAGGTAATAGAATGCGGTTTATTTTCATCCTGCATGGGGCTCGTCTAAAGCAGTCACATATAGAATGAGTGGTCTTCCCATTACTGGTGTCGAGAGTACTGGAGGATTGAGTAAATAATGCTTGATGTCGTCATGGGCTGCTTGACATGCTTCATCCCAAATGAATGGGCTATATTTCTTTAGTAGGTGTGTAAAGGGTTTACAGCAATATGAGAGGTTGAATATGAACCTGCAAATGTAGGCCAGTTTCCCTTTGAGGGAGCGTAGTTCTCAAAGCGTCATCGGTGATGGCATTTCTTGGATTGCTTTGATCTTGACTGGCTTGACTTCAAGCCCTCAATGTCTGACAATGAACCCCAAGAATTTTTTGGGGCACAAGCCGAAAGCGCATTTCAACGGGTTCATTTTAAGTTGATGAAGATGCAAATGCTCGAATACCTTCTCAAGGTCACTCAGATGAGCATTTGCCTCTTCAGATTTTACCACCAAATCATCTACATAGCATTCCACTTCTTTGTGCATCATGTCTTTGAAAATGGTCATCATTGCTCTCTGGTGTGTGGCGTCAACATTCTTTATTCCAAAAGGCATCATTGTGTAACAGAAGGCCCCTTTTGGCGTTAAGAATACAGTGGCCTCATCATCTTTAGGTGCCATCCTTATCTGATTATAGCCAGTGTATCCGTCCATGAAGGAAAAGATTTGACAGTGAGAGGTAGAGTCGATGAGCATCTAGATGAATGGAAACGGGAAGTCATCCTTGGGATAGGTAGCATTCAAATCACTAAAGTCAATACACACCCTGATTTGACCATTCTTCTTCTTGATCGAAACAACATTTGCTAGCCAATACGGGTCCTTAACTTTGCGAATAAAGCCTGCTTGTTTGAGTTTGGTCACCTCGATGTCTATCTGCATCTCGAAGTCAGGCCTGAACCTTCTTGATTTATGTTTGATGGATTTGATAGTTGGATCGATGCCAAGATGGTGAACAACTACTTGAGTGTCTAAGCTGAGCATCTAATGATAATGCCAAGCAAAGACGTCACGGGTTGCTTGCAAGAAGGTAGTGAAATGCTCCTTCTCTTCTAGAGACATATTCGCTGAAATGAAAGTGGGTATGGGATCTGCTTCGCCTCCAAGATTTATTTCTTTGAGTTCGTCAACTGTGGCTTGACCACCTTCTTCCCATTCTTCTGGGGTCTCTTGGAACTCTTCATCATTATTTTCAGAGGTATTTTTATCAACCCCAAGTGAAGAGACTCATGACCCTGACATCTCTATATCCAGTAGGGTTCCAGAGCATGTCATGATTTATGCGCCTTTCTCAGATTGAGGGACAGAAGGTTCGACCTCAAACATGGGAAGCCAATCAGGCTGTAGAAGCTTGTTTTGGGGTTCAGCAAAGGTTGGTCGTGAAGTGTTCTCGTATGAATCACATGGCCCTTGCGCAGATGTGTGTAGTGTTTGCTCCGCAGTGACTTGTGCTTCATAGACTTGTACCATATGGCAAGCTTCTTGAGACTAAAAACTTTGCTCGCATGATTCTCTCAGCCTCTGTTCGTAGTTGAGCTCAGGGGGCCACTGGGGTTTATTTGGCTTTGACTTCTTGCGCTTCTTTGAAGTAGGTGGCTCTGCCTTGTCTTTAGCTGCCAGGGCATCAGCAGCTGTTAAGAATCCTGTTGCCTGCACCAGGGTCTTTCTCAATCATTTGTGTTGCGTCTTTGTTATGTTTGATCCCTCAAGTTCTTAATCGAGAGAATCGAAGTTCGGACATATCAAGGTCGTTCCCGTCATCAGACTGATCTGGGCAGCTTTTTACATCATCGCCATAGTTGGATGGGTGCCAGGGATCTTTTAGGTCTTTCCCTTGCTTAAACCATTGTGGAATGCTTTTAACGTCGTCACCCTCATTGGACGTATGCTAAGTGGGAGATGAGACGGCAGCATCCTCTTGACAGCATGACGAAGGAAAAATGATTGTGTCAAGGATGAAGTCCAGCAAGGTTGGCAACGGGGAAGGGGCCTGAGAAATTCCTGCTCGACTACGGGTTGAGCAGTCTTGTTTCTTTGACAAGAAGCCCTTGGTGCCCGTCTCTTTCTGTTTTTCTGATGTGATGTCTGATTCGTCTCGCTGGGGTGGAAAACTGCTCTAGCTTGGCGAACCGATTCTCTTAAGGATTTGAGTCTACTTCGGCCATGGTAGGTTATCCATGGCTAGGAATCCGAGGGTTCCATAGAGTCTGAGTCATTGACAGGAAGGCCCTGATTTGTGAGATCTTCTTGCCCTGATGGAGAAGTGATTTGGGGATCAGTTAAGGGGAGATTGTAAAATTCTTGTCACTCCCGCATCTTCTCTGTGTATATATCAAGGAAAGTTGTGCATTCTGACAAATAATGACCTCTTATTTGATGGAATGGGCACCAACGATCTTCAGTCCCCTTAGCAACGCAATGGGGTTGCCTTGCCTGCTTCAGTGTGATTATGTTTTCCTGAAGCACTAGAATGAAAAAAGCGTATAGGATATCAAGCATTTCATCTTCCTCTTGAATGGTTATGGCATGGGAAGCCTCAGCTGCCTCGAAGGCCTTCTTCAAATCTTCAAGCTTTTTCTAACCTTTCAGAATGAGGGCCTCAATGATATCCTGTAGTGTGCTACAGTAACTTATGGGATGATTGATCCTCCGATGGTAGGCACAATAATTTGCCTGAGTGTCAAGGCCAAACTGCTCAGGGAACTTGGTTTCTGAAAGCTGTATCATATTCTGCTCCAATAGTAATTGAAACAGTGCAGGGACCCATTCCTTCTCGAAGGGATAGACCTTGTTCCTATGTCTGACAAAATAATCACCCTGATCAAGGTTGGCTAGTGGAGGTACCGGATTGTACGATGGTTGTTGCTTGCCAGCCTAGGGTGTCATTGTTGTCGCGGTTACCCTTTTAGAGAGGTCCAAAGTTTGGGAGGGAGCCTTCTTTGAATCAGTGACCATGATAGCTGCACTGATTACCCCCTTTTGTGGGCTGCCCCATGTGTTATTCCGAGAGCTACCATTGCCCCTGTTGTTTGCTGAACTTGTAGATGGTTGTTGTGTCCCACCGTGATAGTGTGACAAAATTTCTATGCAAACTGATTTAGAGATCAACTCTGACATGGAGGTCGGATTGGATGCCTTGACATGTAGAGCAATTTCAGGTCCCATGTTCCAAACGCATGTCTGGACTGCTTCGTTCAGGCATAGGATTAGGATGGCGAGAAGCTAAATTTCTCCATCTCTATATGAACTGATCCATGGGTTCATCTGGTTCTTGAGTCAGGGTGACAAGTTCAATAGTTTGAACCTCTATCTCGACCTCATAGAAGCATTGATAGAATAGTTTCTCCATCTCCTCTCATGTGTGCACCTAGTTTGGAGGAAGCCTGGCATACCATTGGAATGCCGGGCCATCGAGGGTCTCAACGAACTGTTAGAGAGGAAGTCTCCCATCAGCCGTTGTTTCCCGACATGCCACCTAGAAGTGGGCAATATGCTAGTTCAAGGAGGTGGTTCCTTAGAATAAGGGAAACTTCCCTTTCTTATAGTCTGAGGGGAACGTGACCTGATCAACATAGGAGGGGTAAGGTCATTGATAAGGCGTCAACCCTATATCCTCGAAATTGGTATGTTCTTTAGGCTATGGGTGACCATAGCATCAATATCTAATAGAGAGACCAAATGAGGGACAGAATATTCCTGTGAGGTAGACGGAGGGGGCTGCCATGGAGGTGCACCATCAGAGTGATGGGAATTGACCTCATGGTTAGCCGACTTGTGTGCCACATCAATACGATCGATCTTCTCCATCATCACGTGCTCCATATTCTCAAACTTGTTCATACGATCCTCCTGCGCATCACTGGGCTCGCTTATGACCATTATATTGACCGTTTCTCCATGGAGGTCAACGTTAGTTGTAGCTAAAGGCTTGCAAGCTTAACAGGTCATATGTGGTAGGTCAGTCAGTAAGGAGTCAGCATGCCCTGACTGAACTCAAATCCTGTATGCGAATCACTTTTGGACCGATTCTCGACAGTCTTAGGACCATGGCTGCTGAGTGGCCTGGTCTTCTTCTACAACAGTAACCACAACACATGGCTCGTGGAGCTCTTCTTGAGGCTTCATTGTCTGAAGGGGTTAGAAGGGATTCAGCTCAAGAGGATCATCAAAATTGGCTATTTTGACCACCTTGGTCACCTCCCTAGTAAAAATTCGTAGACCTCCATTGCGTTTAGTCTTGAGGTTTTGATGAACCTCACGCCAAAACTGCAATCTAGGTTGTGGCAGGTCAACTCTTCACACACAGGAGAGAGCTATCTTCATCAGATGTGGCAATGGATGAGGGCTAAGACTGGAGTCATCTTGGGCCGGATAGGTTGAAGGATTCGATCGTCCATGAGGTCCAAGCCCTGAGCTCTCTTATGAGCTCCAAAGGCATGACCTAAGTGATACGGCTGGTTCAGGATGGTGCTCTTGGGGAAAACCTCTGAGTACCAAGGCTGAAGGTGCTTGTTTGATGAAGAAGGAGCAAGGTTGACTCATGAGGAGGCATGAGTTGAGGGCGAGGGGATGCCTAAGATGGTGACACGTGTGCGACCTTCAAAGAAGGATCTCAGGGGACCTAGGAGTCCACCCGGGCTCGTGCAGGTGATTTGGCCTTAAGAGGCCAAGAACTACGAGTACTATCTGTAAGAGAACGTGTGCAGACGTGCCCCTTACAGAGTGCGCTTGTGTGTGCATAGTAGGAGGACAAAGAGGTCGTCTCCTATGTACTCGGGTTGGCGTAATAATGGCATTACCTCGAGCAGTGAGATGCATATGAGTAGCGTGGGTAGGACCTGGCCTTAGAAGGTTCTTTCTTAGACACGGACTCGAGGTAATGGAAGGGTTACCCCGAGGTGTGGCTCAAGTGGGTGACCCACGAGCCTTGTGGTGCGTGTGAGGGATGGAGACCGTGGGGTTGAGCATCGAGGGATAGAGACCAATGGTGCAGAAATGTTGGGGGTAGCCTTATGGCGACCCACAGGAGTAACTTGCTTGCCTTTTGCATAAAGGGATTAGGTAGCCTTCTGGTGTAGCTCAAGAACTCAATCGGTAAGTGACGCCAGTGGCTGGGTGTATGCTGTGTGGGGCAACATAAGTGCTGCCCATGCAGGGCACCTTGGTTGAGTTTCCACAAGAGCGAAGAGATGGAGAGTGAGGGACCTTCATGTCCTTCCTCACACTGGTCCAGGTTAAGACTTGAGAGCTTGACAAGGGGTCTTTGCGCAAGAGGATGGTCAAGAATGGAGTCGAAGGACCTTATTCCCTGGGGACACTCTCGAATAACGGGATAAGAAAATCCTCGATCCGGATAAATGGGTTACAGAACCCAGCAGCCATAAGTGAATATGAAAAGAAACTGAAAGCAAATAATAAAAGAAGAGATTAGCCAAGCAAGAACGATCCGACTAAGGGGTAGTAAGTCCCCAGTGGACTCATTAAGCTGGTTAGGTACCTCCATCTCGCCCTCCGGATCCTGAAGGATCAAGCAGCGCATGTCTCGGGTTTCGGGAGAGACTCAGGACATTTATGAGATAACTCTCTCGGGAACCTCATTCGAAAATGGGGGTAGGTGTTACCAACAGATTAGAGAGAAATTTTGAAGGTGGGTTCGGGACTTACTAGGGCTAACTCTAGTGGGCACCCTCTTGGACCATGAAGAAAGCCTCCCAGTAATAAAACTGGTTCAAAATCGCCTCCCTTAGCTCGTAGTCATCTTATTTTTTGCTTTTCTGCAATCACACACATATATGGCAAAGGTTATAGGACAGGTGGGTCAGACCTCACCCTTTCCTCTTTGATGAATGTACACAAGCATGCGCATTCAAAAAGAAGAAAGAAAGATGGGGGCAGAGAAGAATTTGACCAAGTAAGAGGATCAAAGCAATGACTAGGCTGGGTGATAATTGGCCTAACGTAGTTGTCAAACGGGCTCATTAACGAAGACTGGCTTATGGGATCACCACTAGACATTATTATCAATATTGACCAACTAAGCACGATAGTCAGTCTATCGTGGCAGTAAAGCGGGCCAAGTGATCATGGCGTAACAACATTACAGCTAGACGACAGGCTTACCATGAGATGCTAACCTCAATCCCTCTTGATCGAAAGCAAGAGTAACAGAGGAATGGTTTGAAGAGAAGAAGGGAATAGACAGAAGGAGAGATAAGAAGGAAGAGAAGAGGGAGAAGAAAGGAGAGAAGATGCACTCGGCACTAGACATTGTCGACTGTATCAAGAGATGAGAAAGGGAGGAAGCTATCGGTGCTAAGTATCGCCAACTGACAGAAGAAGAGAGAGAGAATCAGTCGACGTGAGGTCTCGCTTTCTGACAGAGGAAGAGAGAAAAACCAGTCAGTGTGAGTTCTCGTCAACTGATAGAGAAAGAGAGAGAAAACCAGTCGATGTTAGGTCTCGAAGACTGACAGAGTAACAGAGAAAAACCCACTCGACGCTAGGTCTGGCCGACTATTAGAGGAAGAGAGAGAAAACTAATCGACGTTAGGTCTCACCGACTGATAGAGGAAGAGAGAGAAACTCAGTCAACACTAAGCCTCACCGATTGACATAGGAAGAGAGAGAAAACCAGTTCGTATTAGAGCTCACCACTGAAAGAGGAAGAGGAAGAAACCTAGTCGACCTTAGGTCTCACCGACTGATAGAGGAAGAGAGAGAAACCATTGGTGCTAGGTCTTATCAACTGATAGAGGAAGAGAGAGAAACCCAGTCGACATTAGGTCTCATCGATTGACAGAGGGAGAGAGAGAAAATCAGTCTGTGTGAGGTCTTGTCGATTGACAGTAGAAGAGAGAGAAAATCAAACGGTGTTAAGCCTCGCCGGTTTCATCAAAAGGGGACAAATGAAGATAAAGATAAGGGGAGAAGATGGAGAAAGAGACAGAGAAAAGAGAGAGAGATAGAGAAAGAGAGAGTGAGAGAGAGAAAGAGAGAGAGAAGAGAGAGAAAGAGAGAGATGAGAGAAAGAGAGAGAAGAGAGAGAAAGTGATAAGATCAGTTGGTGTGAGGTCTCATCGACTGACAGAGGAAGAGAGAAAACAAGTCAAGGCTAGGTCTCTCCGACTAACAGATGAAGAGAGAGAAAGCCCAGTAGGCACTACATCTCATCAACTGACAAAGAGAGAGAGAGGAGACCAACCAACATTAAGCCTCATCGGTTGCATCAAAAGGGGAGAAATGGAGATAGAGATGAGCGGAGAAGATGGAGAAAGAGAGAGAGAAAAGAGAGAGAGAGAGAGAGAGAGAGAGAAAGAGAGAGAATGGAGAGAAAGAGAGAAAAGAGAGAAAGAGCGAAGGAAAGAGAAAAGAGAGAGAAGGAGAGGAAAGGAGAGAGAGAAGAGAGAAAGATGCCTACCCGAAGGGTACAGACCCTTTTCTTCTCTCTCCTCTCTCTTTCCAAGATGTACTCCTAGGCTCAAGCAAGGAATCGAAATTTTTATTCAATTCTCAAATAATCAACTGAAGGTCAGGGGTCCCTTTACAATAAGGCAGTGCTTGTTTATATTGAATTTTGCCCAATCATGGGTGGATTGATCAAAATTGGGCCTAATTGCTGATTGTTAAGACTTAATTGAATTAAAAGAAATTCTAAAAATTTGTGCAAAAGGACTGCTTTGCCCCTGCCTAACAATGTGTGAAATTTCAGAACAGTCCCTGCTACTGCCCGAGAACTTGCGTGATCTTTTGTGGTTGACCCGGGGCTACTCTGATGCCAATTTAATCGAAAGATTTTTGTTTTCAAGCCATGATCATGAGACTTGAAATTTGTTTGAATCTTGGAAACTTTGAATTGATTGTGCACTCATTCCTTGAGTGTGGTGGTAGTTAGAACTCACTTTGGGAAGATGGCACAAGGCTACTTATGCAAGAAAAATGGTGGGTGAAGAATGGTGAACCCACTAGTTGACTGCGAGTATGGGTGTCGAGATGGCTCACCATTTTGTGAGTATGGGTGAGACGCACTGGGGAATGATGAAAGATGGTAATGATGAATGGACTCACTAGGGAGGTAATGAAGATGAAGCATGCACACGACGAGTCGGTTAGGGAAGGCGTGCATGGAGATGTATATAAAGGGCATGTGCGCATATGTGAACTCACTGGGGATGCAATAAAGGTGGTGTGCGCACACGAATGACTCCGTTAGGGAAGGCGTACTTGGAGATGCACGTAAAGGGCATGTGCGCGTATGTGGACTCACTGGGGAGGATATAAAGGTGGTGTGTACACACGAATGGGTTTGTTAGGCAAGATGTGTGTGAAGATGCACATAAAAGGGGTGTGCACGTATGTGAGGGTGTCTTTAAAGTCATGCCACCTAGATCTGTGCAAAGCAGTTTAACATCATGCAACCAGGACATGCACTGTGGTTTAAGATCATATAGCTTGGACTGTGGTTATGCAGTTTAAAGTCATGCAACTAGAACCATGCAATTTAAGGTCGTGCAATTAGACCTCCACTATAGTTTAAGGTCATATAGTTTGGACCGTGAATAAGAAGTTTAAAGTCATACAACTTCAACCACAGCTGTGTAGTTTAAAGTCATGCAACACGGACCATGGCTGTGCAGTTTAAGGCCATGCAGTGCAGACCATGGTTGTGCAGTTTAAGGTCATGCAGTGTGAACCATGGCTGTGCAGTTTAAGGTCATGCAATGCGGACCAGTAAGTGAGTCGCCATGAAGGTAAAGCTGTATGGGGGATAGGTCTGTGGATAGCTACTTGAATCCCTGGGGATAAAGATAGCTAAGTCTATACACAAGTAGAGAGGTTTAGACAAAGATGGCAGTCCTACGAGGAGTGAAAAGCGGAAGAGACCTCATCGGGGATTAGGAGGGCCAGTGTGGCTGTACAGGGATAATGAGTACTGGTATGGATGTAACTCTACTGAGAATGACAGGTCAGAGCACAGATGAACCTTACTGAGGGTTGAAGATATAAGAATGGCATGGACTCCATGGGGATAGTGGGTCGCAGTAAGATGTCACTCTCAGTGGAATTTTGGTGCGAAACAAACATATTGAGGATTAAAGGGGTAGGTACGACCCTTGCATGCATCTAACTCCACTAGGGGTGTTGATGAGGTACACCTTTAATGAATAGGTAGCCCATCTCTCGGTTGGATTTATGCGTATGGACCATTTGTCGTACCATGCATTACAGTTTTAGGGTCTTGAAGCTCAAACCATGGCTATGTAGTTTTACGTCATGCAGTTAGAACCATACAGTTGAAGGTTGTGCAACTATACCCTCGCTACAGTTTAAGGTCATGTAGTTTGGACCATGTTGCTAAGTCTTTTAACGTCATGCGGTTAGGATGTGCACTATGGTTTAAGGTCACACAACTAGACCATAGTCATAGAATTTTGAGCCGTGCGACGAGGCCTAAGCAATTTAAGGTCATGCAACTAGACCTCTGCTACAGTTTAGGGTCATATAGTTTAGACTATGGCTACGTAGTTTAAGGTCATATAGTACGGACCAGAGTCGTACAGTTTTGAGTTGTGCGACGAGGACTAAGCAGTTTAAGGTCATGCAACGAGACCTCCGCTACAATTTAGGGTCATATGGTTTGGACCATGGTTGTGCAGTTTAAGGTCATGTAGCACGGACTGTAGTCATGCAGTTTTGATTCATGCGATGAGGACTAAGCAGTTTAAGGTTGTGCAACTAGACCTCCGCTATAGTTTAGGGTCATACAGTCATACAGCACAGACCGTTGTGTGGTGAAGGAATACCAGTCCATGGGGAACAGAGCCGTCACCAGAGACTGAACTCCCTGAGGAGTGAGACTGTGATGCAGGGAATGAACTTCCTGAAGAGGTAGTACAATGGTCTAAAGGGGAGTGTCGTGGCATGATCATGGCACTAAGTGGTTAGTGGCGCACGTGGCATTAGCCTTAGATGGTGCGTGCACGGTGTTAGGTACTTGTTGAAGAGCGCGACGTTAAAACCTTGACGAAGGTTATGGTGATAGCCTCTGGGAGAAGGCGCGCGGCGATGGCCCTTGACAAAGTCATGGGGCGATGGCCCTTTGACGAAGGCGTGCGGTGATGGCCCTTGAAGAAGGCACGCGACGATGGCCTTTGACGAAGGCGTGCAGCGATGGCCCATAACAAAGGCGTGCGGCGATGGCCGTTAACGAAGGCGTGTGGCACTGGCTTCTTATTCGAAATGCAGTGATAGCCCTTTCGGGCCTCGGGCTTGACCCGCCCTGACTTGGTCTTATTGTCGTCTAAAGATGAGGACTGCAAAGTCTTTCTTCGATTTATCAAGGGCAGCTTGCGACACTGTCGAGTATAAAAGGGGTAAAACCCCTTTCTATTGTATTTACCGAAGGGTAAGATTGTTAACAAGTTTCTAGAGAGAGAGAGCCTGAGCTTCTAAGAAGAGACTTCCGGCCAGAGTTTTGCGGCCAAAGTTTGCTGCAGTCAGGCCTTCAAGCACTTTCTGGTGAACTCGAGCAGGTACTGAGCCTTGTACCATGCTCGCGGATACATTTGAAGAGTGTCAAGGCTTTCTGAACAAGGAACAGTCCTTGGGGCCTTAATAATATTTGCAAAGGTGCTCTGCCAAAGTTTCGCAGAGAAGTCGCGAGAGTCTGACGGTCCTCTGGCTATCAGAAGTAAAGAAGGAGCAGCAGTAGTGAGCTCACCGAGAATTCAGTGGAATTCTGGTGAGTTTGTGACAAACTGGTGAAGGGCAAAAGTAGGGAGAGAGGCAACCCACAGGGAAGTTTCCAGGGATTTATGATGGCTTTCTGTTAACTTTGGTAATGAATAGAAGGCAGGAAATGGATTTCCGGTGAACATGAACGAACTCCCAACGAAGAGGGGAAACAGTTGTGGCAACCCGAGGGGTTGCAGTCGTGCAACGGTCGAGAGGCAAAGGGTCGTGGGACACCGAATAGTCACCCTCTGCATGTGCGATGTCAGGCCACGTTGCGATTGTCAAGCGGCATGGCCTGACTTCAAGGGACGCACATGTGACACATGTGAACAGCTGGAGCACAGGCATTTTTGATAGTCCCTTGGTCATGGGACGGCGATACCTTCTTTTGGTTGCGAGACGGTGATAGTCATGCCCTTTGCTGCGAGCAGCAATACTTAACACTTTTGGATAAAGCCGTCCGACGGATGCCTTCTCGACGATTAGCCAAGGCCTCTAAGACCCCTAGGATTCAAGTTTCTTCAAACAAGGGCCTCGTTGTTATTGAGGATGAGGAGCCTCTCATTACTGAGAATGAACTGCATTCCTCTCCTCAGCCTCCTACTTCTGGAGGTGAGAGTGAGTACGACCTGATAATAATGGGTAACATGGCAATTCTCTTGCCAACTTGAGAGGGAGCCATGCATCTTCTGCTTGAAGGTAACTTATCATAAGTTTAGCTTTTGTAGTCCCCTCCTTTTTGGGACAAGTTGTTCATCCTCTTGTCTGGCGCATTTGCAGAGGCTTTGTTGTATTACAAGCCGTGAGGCCTTTCCTTGCACAAGTTACTAGGCTCAAGTCTCTGAAGACAATGGACGTGATCTTCTAAAAGCTGCTTATCAACTTTTCAATCAGGCTTCTTTCTTTGAGCTGGTCATGTTCCCCTTTTTGGCGAAGAGGCTGATAGGCAATCTTCTAGACTTAGATGTTCTATGTGCAGACTTGTTCAAAATGAAAGTGACTGAAATGGATTAATAGGCTAGCACGGTTCTAGATTTAGAAGAATCAACTTCTATTGAGAAATATCCCTCTATCAGGCCTTTGCTTAAGTTTTTCCCTCGACCTTTGACTGTCACAGATTCCGCGATGTCACACTTAGGTAACCTTAAAACCAACCTGCTCAAGTGTCAGTTCGTTCACCTAGATTTCAAGATTTCGCCTACAAAAATTCTTTCGATATTCAAAGAAATCGCATGTTTTGAAAATGAAGATGACATGGCGAATCTTGAACATAACATCAACGATTTGGAAGGATTGCTTGCTACGGCCCATGAGGTAGGAAAAGACCCATTTTCTCCTCAGTTGGGACGTGGGGAATATCCTCCTTTGGTTAGAAAGTTTGCCCTTCTCCAGGTGACAGTTATGATGGATGGAATCAAGTGGACACAACAAGACTATTATAGGCTTAGTCTTGAGAATGGAGTGAACGTCTTCATTTATGATTCCTTGTATAAAAATTGCTAGCGATAGTACTAAAATTTCCTCCTTTGCCTTTTTGTAACAATCTTCGATTGATGAATGAAACAACCCTTTTCGTTTTTTCTGCATAATTCATGTCTCTTATTTTCCTTCGTTTTCTATTTCATTGCTTCCACACTTTCATAGCTTGGGATGAAAAGAAAAGCTCAATCCTTGCTTCGTCTTATGACAACCTGATGTGGCTTTAATGACCTCGAATGGGGGAGCAACTGCTTCCTCACCGCTGAGTGTTTGATTGAATAGGGGCTCATAATTCATGGTTCTCATGTGTTTGGTAAGCCTGTTCGCTGTAAATACTCAAGTCTGGGGGAGCCTTGGCTTCGATTCGAGGTGCATTGCTTTTGATCTCATCATAAGTCTTAGTCTCAAGGGCAAACCCCTTCAAGTGCTTTGAAGCGATGTGCATAACCTCTAACTGATTCTGGAGGCTATGAACCTCACATCTCAGCTCTGCCATGGGATCTCATTCCTGAGAGCTGGAGGGCTGACTCTTGTCTGCCTATATTCCCTGAGAAGTGTAAGACCTTTTAGCTGCCGGTCATTCCTTAGTTCAAGGAGGATGGAATTTGGAGCACCTTCCTTTGTGGTTGGTGTGCCAATCTAAAAGAACCATGGGGATATGAAGGACCTTTGCTGGTCCGGTGTGTAGGTGACCCTCGATGCTCGAAGGTCTACCTTTGGGGCTTCCACGAGCTCAAATGCTATTTTTAACTCATCATTTTGTTCTAGCAATTTAGAAGTAGAGGGGGAAGCTTTGTCTTCAGGAAAGGACACCATGACCTCAAAGAGGTGGAAAGGTATACTCGGGTAGATCGGAGTCAAAGGGAGGATCTTGCCCTGGCTTTCCTCTTATTTGAACATGTCCATGATCATTCGCGCTAGATCTTCAACGTCATCATGGGATGAGGGTCCTGTCTCTCTCACAGGCTTTCAACCATCATCCTTTAACTTTTCTAACGCTGGAAGGTCTGTGAAATAGTACCTGGCATAAACATAGTGAGTCTTGACTATAGGGAACGGTCTTTTGTTAGCTTAGACCGTGTGTTGTCTCCCCTCTTTGATGTATTTAAAGCATTAGTGGAGCGTGGAAGGAACCACCCCTTGATCGTGAAGCCAAGGGCGACTAAGAAGGACATTGTAAGAGGTATCAATGTCGATTACATGGAACTGGGTGTAATCGTTGAGGTCACCACTCTTGCGACGAAGGCGCACTATGTCAGTTGGCTTCTCCCCTGATTAGTTGAACCCTTGCACGGTGATGTGCGTAGGAGTGAGGTCGTCAGACCCTTATCCCAATCGGGTGAGGATCCTTCTTAGGATCAGGTTGACTGTTGAGCCTCCATCCAGCATGATCCGGTTGATAGGGCAGGTGTGGAGTTCACCATTCATAAAGAGGGGGTGATTGTGGAATTTTCCTCTCAACTGAAGGTCGCCTTTTGAAAAAGATATTGTCCAGCACCCAATCAAGCTGGCCGGGTCAACCTCAATAGGCTCCACCTCGATCTCATACACCTCTGGGTTAGAACGAGCTTGAACCAGATCCATACGGTAGTCCCCAGATAGTAGGAGGGAATCGTAGATACTTAGAAAGGCTGGAAGCTTTCTCAATTGTCCAATTCAATCATATTCACTTTATCCTCATTAGCCTTTTGTGTTCCTGATCCAATCACTAGTGTAGGTGGTAGGATAGGCTTAGGAACAGGCTTTGGTTCGGTTTTGGTTAGTGATACCAGCTGACTTTGTTGTTCTGTTGGTACGGTCTGGGTTAATGGGGAAGTAATAGGGACTTGTATTAGGGATGTAGAGGTTTAAAGTTTAGGCTTAGGGAAAAGTGAAGGATCAGGAAATTTGAGGACCTTGAGCTTTTGAGGTGTGGGTTGTAGCTTCTTCCCCGATCTTAGACTCATTTGCCCGGTGCTAGATGGTACTTCCAAGATTCACCATATGGGAGGCTTCTTTGGAGGAGGAGCTTGATGATGGCTCAGTTTTTACTCGGGTTGACAGGGCGTCAGCGACAGTCAAGAATTCAGCCACCTAGGACAGCATTTCTCTAAGGAGCTTTTGTTGTGACTTACTGAGGGCAACCTCCAAGCGCTCTGTTTAAAGATTAGAAGTCTGCGAATTGTTGAGCTGCACCTGTAGCAGAAATAAAAGAGGAGGGAGGAGAAGAAGAGTTAGAACGTTCCTAGCTGCTTTTTGCGTCATCGCCGAAATTGGACATTTGCAGGGGGTATTTAAGCTCTTGCCCCAACTTTGACCCTTGTGGGGTTGCTTTTAGTGTCATCACCCATATTGGAGGAATCCCGATCTGCAGGTGACTCAGGGATGTCTGCTAATTTGATGAA
Source organism: Amborella trichopoda (assembly GCF_054954075.1). Lineage (NCBI taxonomy): Eukaryota > Viridiplantae > Streptophyta > Magnoliopsida > Amborellales > Amborellaceae > Amborella > Amborella trichopoda. The sequence continues at coordinate 38,619,411 of NC_142344.1, read as the reverse complement.
AGGAGAAGGTGAGTTGCGCCGGGGATGAAGTCTTGCAAGGTCGATAGAGGAGGAAGAGGCCTGAGAAATTCTTCCTCGACCGATGGCTAAGGGATATGATTCCTTTGGCAGGCTGTCCTGGGTGCTCGCTATCTCCTTTCGGATCACTGAGGAGGTGTTTGGACTGCCCTATAAGGCTGGTGAGTAGTCCTATCTCGGTGGACTGCATCACACTTCAGGGACTTGGACCTACTTCTCCCATAGTAGACTTCCCAGGGCTGAGAAGTTGAGGGCTCTGAAGGGTCCAGTGTATGCTAGTAAGGGACCTGCAGTGGGGTCTCCTCTTGGATGGGAGCGATAGCTTGGAAGTGCTCGGGGAGAATGACGCAGATGACGTGGCCTTCTTGTACCTTTCGAGTGACTATAGCTTCGAACCCAGAACATTCTTTCAGGTCATGGCCCCATACATGGTGATATGGGTACCAATGGTTTTTCGTACCCTGGGCAAGGCATTTAGACTGTCTGGTGGGCTTAGGAGTGATGAGGCCCTGTCGGAGCATTGCCTCGAAGAGGGCCCATAGGGGGTCTTGCTCAACATTTCCTTGGGCTTGCGTCTTGAGATCTTCTTACACAGGGGGAAGAGGGACTTGAAGGTGTCCTTTTGGGTTGCCTTGAACCTCTTGGCACTGCTGCATCTTCTTCGTCAAGATTTTGTGGAAGCCAGTGCATTCGTTGACATCATGGCCACTCATTTGGTGATATACGCACTAGAGGTTCTCAATCCCTGGAGGCAGGAACTTGGGTTAGCTTGTCAGCTTCAGTGTGATGTGTCCCTCTTCACACAGAGGATAGCAGGTGCCTCGTCACCCTCTTGGATTATCACTATATGTGAGGCCTAAGTTGCCCTGATTACCTTCTTTAACTCTTAGAGCTTTATCTGACCCTGGTTAATAAGATCTCTCCTATGATAGGCGCAGTACCTCTCATTCCTCTCCTGTCTAACCGGCTCTACGGTGTTGATCTCCGACAACTGGATCATGTTCTATTCTATCAGCAGTCAAAGCAGTGAAGGAGTCCACTCCTTGTCGAAGAGGTAAAATTTATTCTGGTGCTGGATCTAGAAGTCATTTTACTTAGAATTTTTAGGAGGCGGGACCTTATTGTAAGACTAATGCTTGCCCTCGACCTGAGGCATCTGTGCCTTGGAAAGGTCTAAGGTTTGTGGAGTCGCACTGACGAGGGCTGCCATGGTGCTTGAACAATCCCTCAATATGAACTGCCTTAGAGATGAGCTCTGACATGGTGTGTTGATTGGATGCCTCGACATGCAAGGCGATCTCGGGAAGCATGTTTCGTATGCGTGTCTGGACCGCTTCCTTCTCAGTCATAGGAGTGGCAAGAAAGGTTGCCAGCTCCCTCCATCAGGCGATGAACTTGTCAACTGGCTCACCAGAGTCTTGCATCAAAGTTTGGAGCTCGATGGTTTCCACATTCCTTTGGAGTTCGTAGAAGCATTGGTAAAACAACTGCCCCATTTCTTGCCATGTGTGCACTGAGCATACTACTGGCTGGCCCTTTGAGAGGCTCGACAAACGGATGTAGGAGAAGTCACCCATCAGTTGGCGTCTCCCTACAAGCTGCTTGTAAGTGGGCAGTATGCTGGTGAGGGGACGTAGTACCATTGAACAAGGGGAGTTTCCCTTTTTTGTAGTTTGGGGGAAACGATACCTGGTCAATGTACAAAGGGTATGGTTTCTGGTTGAGCGGCACCTCTTGCATGCCTGGCACCTTGTTCTTGAGGCTATGGGCCACCATGGCATTTACATTGGTTTGGGAGACCCCGCGGGAGGCAGATCTTTCTTGGGCGGCCGGTGGGGGAGTTTGCTTGGGAATCATTTCCTCACCGGTTGGGGAATCGGTCAAAGAAGGGGACCAGGAAGCTTCTAGGCATTCCATCTTCTCAATGATGGATTTCATCTGCTCTTCTTGAGCGTCATCCGGATCTTCTATCACCATGACACTAACCATCTCTTCTGAAGGGTCAGAGCCTGGTGGTGCAGTGAACTGTCGTGGTTGGCGAGTCATGGTTGGAAAGTCAGTCTGGAGGGGTCCAGCCTACCACGACTGGACTCGAGCCTTATATGTCAATCGTGTGAGGATTGGTTCTCGATGGTGTTGGAACCGTGGCTTCTGGGCAGTGATGACCAAGCAATACTCTTGGACCTGCTCAGGTTCTGAAGTTTGGAGAGGGAAGAAGGGATTATGAGGCAGGAGATCACCAAGGGGGGTGACCTCAACTGCCTTGGAGGTTTCTTTGGTCAAGATCTGCAGGCCCTTGTTTTGCTTAATCCTGAGGCGGTTGTGGACTTCATTCTAGAACCGAGCCTGAGACATGGACTGCCCCACTTTCTTTGAGCATGCAAGGGCCATGTCCATGAGTTGGAGCAGGGAGTGGAGTCCAAGGACAGAAGGCATCCTAGGTTTCTGCCTTAGAGGTTGGAGGCTTTTGTCTAATGTTAGGCCGTTGTCCCGAATCACTTTGTGAGGCCCGGGTGGGTGGCTGACCGGAGGCTGGCTCAAGATGGTACTCTTAGGGAAGGCCGTTGAGTACCAGGGCTCTTGGTGCTTACTTAGTGTCACGAGAGTGACAAAGGAATTAGATGGTTCATGACTCCACCTGAGTTTTGACCGAGGAGGAACCTGTAAAGATGGTACGTGTGCACCCTTAGGGTTAGTCGTCCGGGTGACTTGGGGGTTAGTCAGGGCTCGATCAATGGGCTCGACCTAAGGAGGCCGATACCTGTGAGCTTGTGTCTGTAAGGGACCGAACAGAAGCCCATCTCTCACAGGGTGAAGCTATGTGTGTTGGAAGGGAGGACGGAGCAGTCGAGCCTCATGTGCTTCAGGTGGCATAGAGCTAGCACTGCCCTCAGCTAAAGAAAGCAAATGCATGGCGCACGTAGGGTTTGGCTAGAGAAGGTCTAACCCTGAATGCGAGCTCAAGGCGACGTGAAGGTCTCCCCGAGGTCTGGCTCAAGTGGATGTACCACGAGCCCTTAGGTGTGTGCGGTGTGCAGTAGTACATGTGCTACCAATGCAAGGGGCCTTGGTGGAGGGTCCACCAGGGTGAGGAAGGAGGGAGTCAGGGACCTTTAAGTCCCCTCTCGCACTAACCCAGGAAAGAACCTGGAAGTCAGACTACTAGTCGCAACTTAGCAAAATAGTAGGGAAGGAAGCTTGAGCAGTTTGCTTCCTTGGGATAGTCACAAGTGCGAGGATAAAGAAGGCTCCGACTCCGATGAACTGGTGGAACAACCCAAATGCCATAGAAATTAATGCAGAAAGTAAAAGAGGATACTAGTCAAATAAGAGCAAACCGATTAAGGGGTAGTAAGTCCTTAGTGGAGTCGCCGAGCTGGTTTTGTGCCTCGATCTCGCCCTCTGGATCTAGATGATCAGGTGGCATGTATCTCGGGTTTCTAGTGAACCACGGATTTGGGATCTCTCTCTCGAAACCTTTCTCAAGAGCAAGGGCAGGTATACCAACTGATGAGAGACAAATTTAAGGTGGGCTTGAGACTTACTCGGGTTAGCTCACATGGACACCCCCTTAGATCACGTCGGAAAGCCCCTTAGCTGTTTTAGCTGGTTCGAAATTGCCTCCCTTGACCTGTAATCTCCTTTTTTTTCTACACAACACTTCTATGGTTAATTTGCAAGACAAGTGGGTCGAAGAGACTCACCGTTGTATTACGGTAATGCTCATTCATATGGCTAAGAATGTGAGAGGTTAGGATGATAAAGTGGAAGTTTCGATCAAATGTCGAAAAGAGAAAAAAATTTGATGAGGGATGAGACTAGTTTGATGGCCGGACAGTGACCGACTCAAAGTGGTAGCAAGATGGGCATGGTACTTTGGACCAGCACAGCAGCAATACTACTCAAAACTGAGGCCGATATGGTGGTGTTCGATTTGGTCAACCCTCAATCAAGTGAGAAGAGGAGAGAATGACGACGAGGAATGAGATGGCAAAGAGATAGGGTCCTGACGATGCCAGGAGTCGCCACCCACGACCGTGGAGTAACGGTGTCATGACCCTTGGAAGGCGCTAGACACTACTGCTTGCGACATGTGGGGAAGCAGGGAACTTCGGACAACGTTAGGCATTACTGTTGGCAACACAAGAAGACAGTGCACCCTTGCGGGGGCGGTGAAACCCTCTCGTGAAGCTCACGACAATAGCCATTTGCTAAGTGCGTGGCGATAGTTCTCATGAGATGCACGGCGGTAGGCGTGGGATGCAGGGGGAGCGACGATGAGCCCTAAACGGACAAAGGAGTCCCGCAGACAGTGATAGGCACCGTGCAAGCAAAGAAAGCTTATGGGCAGCGATAGACATTTCCGAGACCTCTCATGGGCGGCGATAGGCATCATCATCTACGATAGGCACGTGACGGGGGAAGACCCTTGTGAGCGGCAATGAGTTTCACGATCTGTGCTATTCACTGAGGCACGAGGATGCATTTGTGGACGGTGATGGGTTGTGTCGTCTGCAAGCCTCATTGGGAGGTAGAGATGCATGAACTGAAGGAGAAGGAGGCTCGCGCATGGTACTACCATCGCTATGCCCGACAGCACTGCTACTGCCGTGCGTGGCCTCTGAGGGGAGCTCAGATGGAGAAGATGAAGAAGAAGGAGAGGAAGAGAGAGAAGACGGAAAAAAAAGAAGAGAGAGAAGATTTACCTTGAGCCTTGGGGTACCGGTCCAAAAGTTTCTCTCACCATACTCTCTCTCCAAACATGACCCTATAATGAGAAGAAAGAGAAACTTTATTCAGTAAAGGGAAATATTTCTATGTCCCCCCTACAACATAGAAGTTTTATGTTCCCCCTTATCCAACCGTCCATTTTTTAATGGAGGGCTAAGATTGCCCCAATCACAATGTCATTTTTCTACACTGTTTTATTTTTAATATTTTTTATATAAATTGTTTTGACCCCAAATTTGGATGTCCATTCATATATTAAACTCTCACTAACAAAAAATATAAAACAAAAATATTTTCAATAAATTAAAATGACCAAAATACCCATGAAAGATTCGAGGGCTATTTTGATAATTATTTTTTATTAAAATTTTATTGTTAATATTTTTTATAGGTGCGCCCCAATGAGAAGATGGCACGTACCAAATTTAATATTAAAAAAAATTGCATTAAAAAACTAAAAATAAAATACTTTGAGATGTCGGATCTAAGATCCAACGGTGAGTGGCCCTCTTGATAAAAATGGACGGCTAGATGGTAGGGCGAATATAGAACTTTATATTGTAGGGGGAACATAAAAAGCTTTCCCTTCAGTAAAAACTCTCTCTTTGTGTATTCTTTGTGTGTGTGTCTTTCCTCCTGCGTACAATGATGGTACATGGTATATATAGAATTTGCCCCAAACATGGGTGGATGAATAACAGTAACCCTAATTACTTGAAATTAAGATTAAATTGAATCAAAAGAAATTATAAAATAGGGTGAAAAATGATAGATTTGCGCCTTCCTTACAATTTATAGAATTCTTGAACAGTCCTTGTGTTGCCTTAGAATGTGCATGATTTTTCACGAATCATTCGGGGTTGTCCTGATGCTTGGTTAATCAAAAGATCATTGTCTTCTTATAAGGCTCGACTTGGTGATCGTTTTGATACCAACTTCGAGCCATGGATCGTGTTTTTAATGCACAATCATGTGACTTGAAATTTGAATGGATCTTGAAACTTCGGATCGATAATGTACTCGTTCCTTGATGTTTTTTCGATGATTGTTTTTCTGAAGCACACTAAGCATGCTGTTACGATCACAGAACATCAAACGAAGCTCGATTCCATGTCCGAACGAAGATTGTGCTACTTTGGAATTTTTGCCGAAATATGGAATTTCAGAGACAAAATTTACAGCCGCTTTGTCGGCTTCATGTGCAGAATACGATCGGTCATCACGTACGAGGTTTGAGTCAACGATAGCCCAAGACCTTACGCACGTGATGGAATTTGTCTTGCGTCGATCGGGCTCACGAGCGGCTTGATTTGGTTGCTCGAGCGACGTACCACGCTTCTGAATTTCCTGCACTTTCTTCACGGATCAGCAACAGTGTCTAGCTTTTCTTCACGCTCAGACGTCGTCACGAGGCGTGCCACATATCGAAACGCACGTCTTGATGAGACGAATACGTTAACAAAATTTGAACTTGATCCGTCCTCGAACGAGTGAGATATGAGCATCGAAAGTCACTAGTCGGGACTGTCCCTTTAATGGGTTGAGTTGCAGGGTGGCCGCATAAGAATAACCTACGGCTCCTCCTGTTTCTCTCTTTCGCCTATAAAATTTTCTTGGGATATCCATTCAAGCTAAACTCTGACCCCTGAGGGTTTTCAACCGTGTCGGATCTTGGTCTCATAGCAAATTGAGACACCAAAAATGTAGCTCTAGTTATAGGGTCCATTTCAGGGTGCAAGAGGGCAACTCTACCAGAATTTTTTCTCAGTCTGCGCTACCTTATACATGTCGGAATGAGGCAAAACTTGGTAGGAGAATTTTGAGAGACCTTATGAAGATCTTGGCCAGTTTTTGGGCTATTTTGAGAGTGTCGAGATTTCCACTATTTGCTAGGCTTTTATTAAGAGAGGGCCTCATGATGATGGAAAATATCCACCAACAGACGCTATCATGTGCAAAATCTGACCGTTCATCATGTAGATGGTTTGGACTGGAGCCTTAGACCTTACACACATCATGATGGAACTAGTCTCACTTTAATCTGATGCGCAAGTGTCGTGATTTGACGCTCGAGCGAGGCATGTTGCTACTTATTTTCCTGTACCTTTCTTCACAAATCAGCAACTTCTCCCTGCTCAGGCATCGTCATGGGGCATGCTACATATCAAAATGCTCATCTTGACGAGACAAACACACTCATAAAATTTCAACACGATTCGACTCTGGACGAGTGAGATATGGCTCTCGAAAGTCACTACCAGAGACTGCAAAAATAGTCACCTTTAACGGTGATTAGGTGTAAGGAGGGCGCACAAGAATAGTGTGTGGCTTATCCCTTTTTGATAGTTTACTCATAACTTCGTCTTGGAGTACCCAATTAAGCCGAAACTTGACCCATAGTGTTTTTTTTTCCATGACGGATCTAATGGTGGTAGTCCCATAGTAATTTGATGCACCAAAATAGTGTTCTAGTTACGAGCATTTTAGGGTGCAAGAGATTGATTTTTCCCAAATTGTTTCTTTGTCTGCACTGCCTTAAACATGTCAGATCGTGACGAAACTTGACTGGTGGCCTGTCTAATTCCTTATGAACATTTCCACTAGTTCTAAGGCAATTCTAAGACTATCGAGAATTCCACTATAATTCAGGCTTTATTGACCGCCTTCCTCTTTATTCCGCATCAAGGACCAAGGTGCTGAAAAATGTCTTCAAACAGCTTGCCCCACCAAATGTTGTGCTTCAAAAGAAGTGAGATGGACAACATTCGAAAATTTCTTTCGGCTTTATTACTTTTTTCTTCCTAGCCACAAGACTACATGAACCCCGAGGAGATGTTAGTAATGTTGCAACTAAGATGCTCAGACGTTTGGATGCAATGTAAAAGTCTATCCGTTGAGACTTTTGGGGGAGAAGATACATTTTTTAGGGATCCTGCTGAAGTCTTCACCCTCAAGGGACCATTTGTATAACTCCTACAGGGGATGATGGTAGAACACTCACTATGGTGATAGAGTTCAGACATGCACGACACTAGCCACTGTAAGAACCACAAATTCTCCAGTCATGGGGCACACACGACGATAGAGTAAGTAGAGGGGCAGCACAGTGTGTGTAGTAGAGGAGGCACGTGCCCGACAGTAAGGATGGACTACCGCCACACATAAATGAAGGCATCGCCACACATGAACTAGAGTATCGTCGCGCGTGTAAGGGACTATCGCCGTGCGCATAAGGGATTATCACTGCAAGTGTAAGAGACTAGCGTCACGCGTGCAAGGGACTATCACCACGCTTATAAGGGACTATCGCTGCGTGCGTAAGAGACTATGCGCGTGCTCGTGAGAGATTATATCCATGCGCATAAGAGGCTATTGCCGTTCGCGTAAGAGACTATCATTGTGCGTGAACTGGAGAATTACCACGCGTGAAGGTAAAAAAGAGTTGACACCGCGCATGAAAAAGGAAGATGTGACCGCTGCCAGTGTCGCACTTGTCAGTGCCGTACGTGTCAGCGTCGTGCCTGTCAGGACCCTACATGTTAGCTGCAGTGACCTTCACCTAGCCCTTAAGGACTTTAGCCCTTTCCCTCACTTCTTGCCACTGTCTCCCTCATTCTCCCAAAACTTTTTGGACTCTCACTTTCTCTCTCTAGAGCTCAAGCGTGAGCCCTCAATTGTCGTTGTGTCTTTGAAAAGCCTTTGGTTAGAGTTAAGGAAAACCATCAAAGGCCATGAGGTGAGGTCAAGGACACCATGAGAATCAATGTAAGTGGGTTTAACTCTTGTGCATCGATGGTGGGTAGGATGACAAATTAAAAATGCAATGTATGAATGGGTTGATGGGCGATTGAAATATTAGATTCATGCTTCTCAATATCATGACTGTTTCAACCATGTAAATGATCTTGTTATTCATGAAAACTTATGAGATAGTTCACAGTGAGACTTGTTGACATGACCAAGGTCCCATTCCTCAAGGGTACCTTGGCCATGAAACGTTTGAGTGTTCTTTAAAGGCATGTTAACTTGAGAATAAGAATTTCCAGGACTGTGACTGTTTTTACATCAAGGTGTTCAGTGGCCAAATGGTGTCCAAATGGGACAAATCGATCTCAAATGGAAGATATGTAGGTCTACTTCAAGTTTGTGTTCTTATGTCATGATAAGATTTCACATGTATTGAAAGATATAGCCTAAAATGTAGAGACATGTCACTACTCACAATCGCCATAAAGTCCAGCAATTGTGACCCTTATTGGGCCTAAAAAATGATGCCCAAAAACCTTCAAATCACCACCATTAGAAATATTTTCAAATGTAATCAAAGTTGCATGTTTTAAAGATTTTGGAATTCCCCAAGGATTCTGATCCATATGCCGAAATGCATGATTATATCACGGCACTCTATTGCGAGGGAAACTTTCCAGCAACTAATGCTAACCTTCCACTAAGCTAATGCGAATGCCATATGATAATTTTCATACAAATGCTATATGATAGGCTTCATGTGAATGCCGTAAAGATATGTGCATGATGCCGTATAACTGCACCTTGTGAGAAAAAGGGGGCCACGAGCACAATATTGATGAAATGAATGCTAAATGCTAGTAAGAAGACTTACGTGTAAATGCCCTATGAAAGCTTATGAAATAAATGTATTTTGCTAAATTCTATGATGTTATGATGAAATATGATTCATCTGTATGAGACATTGACTTATGTGAATGAATTGAATGCTTAAACATGATGAATGGCCACCGCTTAGATTGTTATTGACCGCTACGCGGTGGGACACTCACTGCTAGTGGATACTATTATGATACTATGATGGATGGCCACTGTTTATATTGTTATTGACCACTACACGGTGGGACACTCGTCGCTAGTGAGTATTATCATGATATTGCCTGCTATGTGATGGGACACTCAACAGTAGTAAGGAAAGTGATGCCGGCATATTCCCTAACCTGTATAATGATAGGAACGGGTTAGGGGAAAGGATAGAGGGTCGCACCCTATATTCATGGAATGAAATGAAATGTGATGAGATATACAATTGATACCTTTCAAGGTAAGGGCCTATGGAACCCCCAATGTGTGTTGGGGACCGTGTACATGTGTTGAGGGTATTATAAAGTGGATTACCCCACTTGTCATTATCCTCCCTCCTGTGTGATGGTATAGGTCCTAAGCAACGGCATTGGCTTAACCTGATGGATAGGGCCTCTACTGCGGGAGTAGGTAGTTTAGGGAGTGAGTGGGTGATGGTCAAATTTTTTAATAAGAAATGTTTTATGATTACACTGATTGAATGCTAATGATTACACTAATTGAATGCTCATGATCACACTGATTTAATGCTAACTTCCGTTTAAATGAAATATTCATATTCGTTGTTTTGACATGATATTCATATAGGCTTAACTATGACTTCATATTGATGGATTAAACTGTGATCCTACATGGATAAAATTGTTATAGAGGCATAACACTATATCTTCTTACTGGGCTTTCGAGCTCATCCCACTATTTTTCTTTCCCCTCCTTGTAGATTGAGAGCACCAGGTCCAGAGTCCGGAGCACGGGAGCAATTGGGGAAGCAGAGCAGCCACCTCGAGAAGGAGTTAGTGCTTGTATGAAGTCGGGCTCTTAGCCCTTTTTGTAACTATTTTATGTAAACTCTATAATCACAGGCCTCGATGCCTTGAACTTTAGTGTCGAAATTTTGGAGAGGATTATAATGTAATATATTTTGGATTAATGGGTTTGCCAAGTTTTGAAATTGTTTGTAGTATTTCCATGGTTTGCTCAATTATCGAAATTAAAGGCATTGAGTCCACTCTTGCATGAGTGACAAATGTTACATTGGGATCAGAAACCCGCGCTCGATCGCTTGTCACCATGTAAGGTACGGTGGTCGAGGGCAGGGTCGTGATAGCCACGGATAGCAGCAACATACGCGGCAGTAGCATTGGTACACACAACGCTAGCATGAGCGACGCTAGTATGCACGGGAGTGGTCATGGACAGTGGTAGTATTAGCACACACAGCGTTTGTTGCACACGATGTTAGTCACGCTTGGCGATACAGATCACAGCCAATGATAGCCTGCGTTTGAGGCTTGGGCTTGGGCCCAGTCCAGTCGGGACCATCAGAAGCTCGATGCTCGGCATTGCACAGGCGGTGGTAAGCCTTTGTTCAGGCTTTGAGTCTAAGCCCAACCAGGTTCAGCCCATCTAAAGGTAGATACTCGACGTTGCGCAGGCTGCGATAAGCCTTTGTTCGGGCCTCCGATTTGAGCCCGACCTGGTCCGACCCATTTGAAGGTTGATACTTGGAGTTTCATAAGCAGCGATAAACCTTTGTTTGGGCCTCGGGTTTGAGCTCGACCTGGTCCGGCCCGTTGTAGTTTGGCCTTCAGGGACTTGTCTGGTATTCTTGCTTTGTGACAGGCACCTTGGGGAAGCTTCGGCTATCTAAGGGGATTTACCCCATTTTTCACTGTTTTTATCTTAAGTAAAATAATAACAATCAAAGAGAGGAAACGACTTCTGGTGAGAACTCTGGTGTGAAGCAGAGTACTCGGGTAAGGGTTTGCAGGAAGTCTGACGAGTAGGAGAAGGCTCCGGCTATGAGGCGAGAGCACCGGCAGGGAAGACAAGGATAATCGCGATGTTTGTTGCCTGGAATTGAGGAAAAGGCAGCTTGTCGAGGTGAATTGAGGTTTCAATAGTGATTCTTTGGATACTTGAGAGGTGGGAAAGAGGCAGGCGAGGATCACCGAGCAATTTAGTGGATTTCCAGTCATTTCTCGGTGGTTTTCTGTCGTCAGGGAGTAGTGGGAGAGTAACAGCGATGAGTGGAAGTGTTTTCACGACGAGCAGGAGTGTTTTCCCAACGAGCAACCGAAGGGTCGTAGGGAAGGAAAACGGTCACAGGAAGGCAGACGGTCACAGAAGATGAAGAGTCTCAGGAATTCGATTTGTCGCAAAATATGAGGAGTCTCAAGAAGGTAGACAGTCTTCTGGAAGAAGAAAAGTCATAAGCAGTCGAAGGGATAGGGAGACTCGGTGAGAGGTTACCGTCGCAAGCAAACACGCGGCGTTAGTATCAAGCAGCGCTAGCCCTTAGTCCAACATAGTCGGCATTAGCCTTTTGTCAAACACTACCAATATTACCCTTAGTCAGCGTTAGCCCATTGTCAAACACTGCCGATGTTAACCTCACATGGAGTTGATTAGTGCCTCAGTCACGCATGATGCGCATGGCGTTAGCCGCATGTGGTGGTCGCCATTTGCTCGTGAATGTCAGGAAGTTATACCCCTCTATGGTCATGCTTGGCTACGAGTTGAGCGTGGAGATTGTTGCGACGATGTTCACGCATGGTGCTAAATTGGGTAGGAAAAAGGTGGTGATCAATGATAAGGCCTGGCTTATGATGCCTGTTGAAAGCCAAGTCCTCAAGTATAATTGTGGAATCCATGTTGTTCTGTGGAAGGGTGGTCATTATGAAGAGGGCGTGCTCTCCATCATAGGTCAATTCCTTGCCAGAGAAGTCTACTTTGTATGTCTGATATACTCAATCAAAGCACTTCCACCTTCTCCTATTGTGAGAGTGACTTTTTGTCTGTAACTGTCCTCTTTTCCTTAGATACAAGAGCGATGCTGGGGCTCAACTGTTTTGTTTTCGTCAGATGCAAGAGCAGCACTTTAGCGCAACCGTTCTCTTTTCCTCAGATGCAAAAGATTTGTAACCTCCTTAATAATGGGCTTTGATTGTAACTCGTAACTCCTTCTAATGCAATAAAAAAAGTTAGACTTCATTTTGATTGCCTTGCTTCTCTTCTTTTTATTGCCTTTTTAACTTCTTCTTGTTATGCATTATCATCGACAATACTTCTTTAGATATCGCCCATTGATAGGGGGCATTGCTTCTTCTCCATCAGAGCGTGCCAGATGGAAGCCCTATTTGGCGATACTTTCTTGACTATGAAGGGACCTTCCCACTTAGGTTCCAACTTCCCTTTGCGTCAACCATGCATAACAATCGGCCTCTTGATGGCTAGAATCAGATCCCCAAGAGTGAATGAGCGGACTTTGACTGACTTGTCAAAGGCCCTCTTCATTCTCCCCTGGTTGAGTTCGAGATTCTGTTGAGCTTCTAACATCTTTTCATCGAGTGCATTCAGTTATTGATACTAAAGTTTGACTGTCACGCCCCAAGATTTCTAACATTCCTGAGGTGCAACAGACTATTCTTATACTAGGAAAAAAAATTCAAATTCCTATTAATATATAATGTAACAAAACAAATTTTTCTATTAATTAAAATTTGTACAAAGTTTGCTCACAATTGGTATTAACATGAAGTCTAGGTATACATCTGTTGATAGAACAAAACTTACAGGGGTGAAGTCAAACAAAAGTTACAAAGGAGAATTTAGTTATGACATGACTGTATCTTCTTCACAAGCTGATCCTGATGTGCAGTTAACTATGAGACTGCAATTACCCTGAAAAATATTTACCATAGTTTGGTGAGTTTGGCTACGCAATAAGTGATCATCATGGTCCTAAAAATAATCATGGTTGGAAGATATAAAAATTTTCTAAAGAATGTATATTAAAAACCACCTGAGGAAGAATTGCTAGCAAAAGCATTTATGAATAACAATCTCACTTTTCACAAATCCACAGTTAAGCAAAACTCAAATGAAGGAAATGCACATAAACATTTTAACAGAGATGCAAAATTCAAAGGATTTCACAAAATAACCTACTGGCATCCCAAGTAGGTCACCTATATACCCCATCAGCATCCTGATGGGTCCAAACAACCCCTGCAGGTCCAAACGTACCTCACCGGCATACTGGATGAGTCCAAATAGCCCCTATCAGAAAGGCCTGAACAATCACTGCAGGCCCAAACATACCTCACCAGCATCCCGGATGAGTCCAAATAGTTCATACCGGCGTAATCGAATAGGTCCTAACAATCACTGCATGTCCAATCATACCTCACCGACGTCCCGGTTGAGTCTAAATAGTTCCTACCGACATAACCGGATACGTCCTAACGATCGTTGCAGGTCCACTTATACCCAAAATTATCTCTGAAACTCTTTAAACGTCAAAAAGAAACAATATCATATATGCGAAGTATCATTGAAAACTTTAACATGAATTCACATGAAGCAATTTAATAACAATCACTTCCATTGAAATATCTCTAAGTAGCCATTTAAATATTTTATGCAATAATTTCTGAAAGGTAACAGTCCTGAAGAACATTCTTGAAATCTAACATGATAACAGTCTAGTATCAATAGATGAACTTTTATGAGAATCCAAAATTATCATAATTTATGGAATTGCCAATTTGTAAATAATCATTTCATAAGCAATACTACAATCAAGTGCAAAAATATCAGTTTTTCAAATAATGAGGCAGACATTTGCAAATGAATTTTACAATGTCTAAATATTCAAAAACCGTAGAAGGAAATCTCATAATTTTACTAAAAGCGAAAATATTACATTTATTTCTAATAATTTATAGTATTTAAAATTCTGAACAATAGAAAGGAAAATTAAAAATTTATTCCTAATAATTTACAGTATTTAAAATTCTGAACAATAAACAGGAAAATTAAAAAATTATTTCTAATAATTTACAGTATTTAAAATTTTGAACAATAGACAGGAAAATTTAAAATTTATTTCTAAATTTCTAATAATTTACAGCATTTAAAATTTTAAACAATAGACAGGAAAATTAAAAATTTATTTCTAATAATTTACAATATTTAAAATTTTGAACAATAGACTGGAAAATTAAAAATTTATTTCTAATAATTTACAGTATTTAAATTCCTAACAATAGATAAACTATCACAATTTTAATGAAATGATTATTCTTCTAGTCAATGAAGTCGCTTGCCTATAATATTTGAGAGGGAACTTTCGATAAAATTTGGCTTGAGAGAGAAGGAGTTCACTGCGTTTGTAGAAGGGAGAGCACGTTTGTAAGAGGGAGAGCTAGAAAGAAAGTTTTGTAGGGCGAGAGTCCTTACCCTCTTTCTATTTAACTTCTTAAAACTTATTATTATATTACTTTATTAAACTCCACCTCATACATGAGGTGTAGTACTAATATTAATTGTGTAATGTTTAAAACCCACGTCAACTAAAGGATGTGCCAATTGAAAGGAAAAGGTGAAGGGTAAAAGGGAATAAGAGTAGTGATGGTCCCTAAGAATGCCTATATGGACCACCATACTATAAAGAGCTTTTTTTTTATCTTATTTATTTATTTATTTATTTTTTATTATTATTATTGTTTGTATTTATTTCTATCAACAATATTAACATTACTTTTTAGTTCCCAAAATTCAGGGTTGTTACATTGACTCTCTCATCTTTAGTCAGTCCTTGATGTATAGCGATACACAGTGAAGGGAGTTGAATCTCAAGAGGTAAAACTGCTTCACCCCCATAGACTAGGGGATAAGGAGTGGAATCAATGGCATTTCTTGTAGTAGTGCGATAGGCCCACAAGGCTTCTGAAAGTTTCTCATGCCAATTTTTCCTTATTTTTTATACTGACTTCCTCAAAAGCCCACATAGAGTCTTATTGAAGGCCTCAGCTAAGCCGTTCGCCTGAGGGTGGTACATAGTTCAGGACTTCCCCTCGAAACCGAATTGATTAACCAAGCGATCAATATGATGAATTCTTAACTAAGGGTCGTTGTCAGATATAATCTGATCAGGCATTCCAAACCGGTATATGATGTGATGTCGCACAAAATTAGCCACCGTGGTCTCAGGAACTTGCTTGAGGGGGACCCCTTCAGCTCACATTGAAAAATAATCTATTGCAGCTAGAATAAAGACATGGCCCATTGCCGAAGGAGGGTCAATAGGCCCTACAATGTCCATACCCCATTGTGAGAAGGGCCATGATGCCACTGTAGGGTGTAAGGGCCCTGGAGGCTATGAACAAGGCTTGAGTGTATTAGGCAATCTTGGAACTTCTTAGCATAGTTTAAGGAGTCGGTAATCATCGAAGGCCAATAGTACCCCAATCTACGTATCTGTTCATAGAGCTTAGAACTGGACTGATGCAATCCACAGATGCCTTAGTGTATCTCTTCCAACACCTTATTTTCCTCCTGTGAGTCAACACATCTAAGAAAGAATATCATCAGCATATGGTCTAAAGAGAGCATCTCCTTCAAGGAGGGTGTACTTAGTAGACATTCGACGCACACTATTACATTCAGCATGATCTTCGAGGAGTCTACCGTACTTTATAAAATTAATGATGGGCTCTCTCCAATCTTTTGCCTACTCGACTTCCACGCACATTGTGTCAAACAATTCTAGATCCCGTTTTTTAACCTTAGCTCCTGGATTCCGTGTTATTTCCTGTTCGATTTTAATAACCTCTTTGGCTAATAAAAGAGCTCCGAATGGATAAGGCAACCACTCGGGGAAGAGATTTCTCTCATCATCTGCATCTACCTCGGTTCTCTATTCAATGTGTCTCCATTTTGTCACCCAAACAAGCGTGGGCCTTGGGGAGGACAATTGAATTGTAGCCTCGAGTTTTGCGAGTGCATCAGCCTGTGAGTTTGACCGCTTGGGGATGTGACTCAGGGATACGTCATCAAACTGATCCATATCCGATTTTGCAGTATCATGATAAGGCTTGAGAGTGTATTCTCAAGTCATAGATTCCTTTAAGATGTCGTATCACCAACTCAAAGTCGCGATAGACCTTGAAGTTCTCCAAGTCTAAGGAAAAGGCTATTTCCAACCCAATTATAAGGGCCTGATATTTTGCCTTGTTATAGGAACTAGCTTCGGTGAGAGAGAAAGAAAGAGGAAGTACGCCTCCCTGATCAGATTGGAAGGCTCTGTCGTAGTAAAACTCCCACGCATGAGCAAGTTCTGCACATAACACTTCTTCATCATGGAGGTCACTTGATAAAGGAGATTCCACTGGTACTGGGTGTGTGCTGCAAGGAAATCAGCCAAAGCTTGGCCTTTAATGGCCTTTTGTCGGACATATGTTATGTCAAATTCCATCAGTAATAATGCCCACTTAGCAAGATGTCTTGACAGGTATGGACGTGACATGAGAAACTTTACTGGATCTGCTTTTGGTATAAGTCTTACTTCATGACCGAGCAAGTAGTGGTGGAGCTTTTGTATTGCGAAGATTCGAGCTACACACATCTCCTCAATAGGGGGATAATTCTTTTCGGCCCCTTGCATCCTGCGGCTGAGATAGTATAGTTCTGTCTCTTTCCCTTCGTCATTGTTCTGTGCCAATAATTCCCCAAGTGTCTCGTCTAGAGTGGTCACATACAAAATGAAAGGTTTTCCCGATATCGGTGTAGAAAGCACTAGAGGTTGAATAAATAATGCTTGATGTCATCAAGGGCCACTTGACATACTTCATCCCAGATGAATGGAGTATCGTTCTTTAACAAGTGCGTAAAAGGCTTACAGCGACCTGAGAGGTTTGAAATGAAGCTGCAGATATAAGCCAGCTGCCCTTGGAGGAATTGCAGCTCTCACAATTTTGTTGGTGACGGAATTTCTTAGATTGCCTTGATCTTGACTGGCTCAACGTCTAGCCCACGGTGTCTAACAATGAACCCTAAGAACTTCCCGAACGCACACCAAAAGTGCATTTCAAAGGGTTCATTTTGAGCTGATGAAGGCGTAACCATTCAAACACCTTTTCAAGGTCTCGCATATAGCATCTTTCTCTTCGGATTTTACCACCAAATCATCTACATAACATTTCACCTCTTTATGCATCATATCTTTGAAGATGGTCGTCATTCCTCTCTGATATGTGTCACCGGCATTCTTCAATCCGAAAGGCATCATCGTGTAGTAGAAGACCCCTTTTGGAGTTAAGAATGCGGTGGCCTCATCATCTTCTGGTGCAATCTGTATTTGATTGTACCCAGAGCATTGTCCATGAAGGAGAAGATCTGGAGCATTTCTGTAAATGGCAACGGGAAGTCATCCTTTAGGCATGCAGTATTCAACTCATGGAAGTCAATGCAGACCCTAATTTGTCTATTTTTCTTCTTGACCGGTACAACATTTGTCAGCCACTTTGGGTACTTGACTTCACAAATGAAGTCTGCTTGCCAGAGTTTGTTCACCTCAGCATCTA
This sequence comes from Amborella trichopoda, assembly GCF_054954075.1. NCBI lineage: Eukaryota > Viridiplantae > Streptophyta > Magnoliopsida > Amborellales > Amborellaceae > Amborella > Amborella trichopoda. The sequence goes on along the minus strand of NC_142344.1, from coordinate 38,601,463 downwards.
TTTGCATTTCGACATCAGGCCTAAACCTCCTTGATTTCTGCTTGACAGGATTAATAGAGGGATCGATGCCGAGGCGGTGAACTGCGGCGTAAGGATCTAAACCAGGCATCTCATGGTAATGCCAGGCAAAGAAGTCTCGATTTGCTCGCAAGAAAGAAGTGAAATTTTCTTTCTCCTCTGGAGACATTCGTCGAGATAAAAGTGGGTCTGGTGTCTGCCTCATCCCCTAGAAGAATCTCCTCGAGTTTATCTGTTGTGGCTTGACCCCCTTCTTCCCATTCTTCTAGGGTTTCAAGCAACTCCTCATCAGTGGCTTTAGAGGTCTTCTCATTAACCTTGAGTGCAGAGACACATGATCTTGTCATCTCTGCTTCCAATAGAGCTCCAGTGTAGGTCATGATTTCCGCACCTTTCTCGAAACTGAGGAACATAAGGGTCGACCTCAAACATGGACAGCATATCAGGCTACAAGAGTTGATTTGAAGGTTACAGGGAAGTTGAGATTCAGCGATTGTGGGGCCAGAAGCACTCTCATATGAATCGCTTAGTCTTTGCATGGGTGTCTGCAGTGTTTGCCCCGTGTTAGCTGATACTTCATAGACCTGTACCATGTGCAAAGCTTCCTGAGAGTAGAAATTATGCCCTCTTGATTCTCTCAACCTTTGCTCAAAGTCAGGCTCAGGGGGCCACTGAGGTTTCTTTGACTTCTTGAGCTTCTCAGTAGAAGGGGATAGCTCTGACTTAGCTCGAACCGCCAAAGCGTCAGTGACCATCAAGAATCCAGCTACCTGGGCTAGTGTCTTTTTGAACCATCTCCGATGCGCCGTGCTTATATTGGTTCCTTCAAGTTTTATGTCAAGAGCCTCGAAGTCTTGACATTTCAAGGTTGTACCTAAAACAGACATAAAAGAGGAATGATAAGAAGAAGAAGAATAAGGGGTAGAAGGAGAAGGGTCAGTAGGTGAGGGAATTTTAAGGTCGTTCCCCTCATTGGACCGATCTAGGCAGCTTTTTATGTCATTATCAGAGTTGGACATGTGCTGGGGGGCTTTGGGTCTTTCCCCTGCTTAGACCGTTGAGGAGTTCTTTTAACGTCGTCACCCTCATTGAACGTGCCCCAAGTAAGAGATCGTTCAAGGGTATCCTACTGATGAGACGAAGGGATAAGGTCGGTGGCGACCGAGATGAAGTTTTTTAAACTCGACAAGGGTGGAAGAGGCCTGAGAAATTTTGGCTCGACCGGTGGCTGAGGAACATTGTTCTTTCTGTGAGCAGCCCTTGGTGCTCGTCTTCTTCTAGTCACCTTTACAGGTGCTTGGTCCATCTTGCTAGGTTTTTGAACAACCTTAGCTTGATGAATCGCTTCTCGTTTTAAAGACTTGAGCCTGCTCCACCTGTGATGGACTTATCATGGCTGGGAAGTCGAGGGTTCAACTGGATCAAGGGCATCCTTCCAGGAGTCTTGTGTTGAAACATCCTCATGGATAGGCAAAGTGCATTGAGGGTGTACATCGTAAGAAATGTAACCTCTCCGAACTTTTTCCACAACCATAGCTTCAAACCCATAACATTCATTCATCTCATGGACCCATATCTGATTGTATGGGCACCAATGATTCTTGGTCCCCTGGGCAAGGTTCTTGGGCTGCCTCGCAGGCTTAGGAGTGACGAGTCCTTGTTGAAGCATCACCTCAAACAAGGCTAGAAGAGGGTCCGAATTATCATTTCCCATGTCTTGGGTCAGGGGGTCCTCTTATACTAGTGGAGGAGAGACTTGGGGATCCCTATCAGGAACATCACAAACTTCTTGGCCTCTCTGCATTTTCATCGATAATAGCTTGTAGAAGTCAGAGCATTCGCTCAGGTCATGCCCCCATAACTGATGATATTGACACCAAGGACCCTCAACTCTTTGAGCCCGGTGCTTGGGTTGGCTTATTGGTTTTGGCATGATGAGGCCTTCTTAAAGCACCATGAAAAACAAGGTTCGAAGGATGCTGGGTGCCTCATCTTCCTCCTGAACTATCACTGTGTGGGATGCTTCTACTGCCTCGAATGCTTCTTAAGTTTTGCTAGCTTGATCTAACCCTTTTGGATCAGAGCCTTGATGAGATCTTTAAGTGTATAGCATTCTTCTGTGACGTGGTATACCATTTAAAGATAAGAATAATATCTTGCGTGTGTATTGAGACCATCTTGATCGAGAAACTTGATCTTGGGCAGCTCAATCATGTTCTGCTCCAGCAATAGTCGGAGCAGTGTAGGAACCCATTCCCTTCCAAAAGAGTAAACCTTATTTTGATGTCTAGTCCAATAGTCATCTTGATTAAGGTTTGCAGGTGAGGGTACCCGGCTGTATGATGGGTGTTATTTGCTTGTCTGAGGTGCTGTCTTTATTGTGCTTACCCCCTTGGGGGGGTCCAAAGTCTAAGAGGCAGCCTTCTTTGGATCACTAATGGTAATAGTTGCACTGATTACCCCTTTTTGTTGGTTGCCCCGGGCGTTGGTCCGAGAACTACCATTGCCCCGATTGTTTCCCAAGCTTGAAGACTGTTGTTGTGACCTACCATGGTGGCATGACAGACTCTCTATGCAAACTGATTTAGAGATCAGCTTTGACATGGAGGTAAAATTAGAGGCCTCAACATGTAGAGCAATCTCAAGACGCAGGTTTCGCACACAGGTCTAAACTGCTTCCTTCTCAAGCATGGGATTAGGATGGCGAGCGACCAAATCTCTCCACCTTGCTATGAATTGATCGACCGGTTTATCTGGTTCTTGGGTCAAGGTGAGATGTTCAATGGTTTGGACCACTCTCTCGACCTCATAGAAATGCTGATGGAACAGTTTCTCCTTTTCCTCCAAAGTATGTATTGAGTTTAGAGGAAGCCGAGCATACCACTGAAAAGTCGAGCCACCAAGGGTTTCAACAAACTACTAGATAAGCAGTCTCCCATCAGTTGCTATCTCTCAACATGCTGCTTGGAAATGGGTGATATGCTGGTGTGGGGAGGTTGTACCACCGAATAATGGGAACTTCCCTTTCTTGTAGTCTGAGGGAAATGGCACCGGATCAATGTAAGAGGGGTACGGCTTCTGATAAAGCGTTGCACCCTGTATTCCTGGGATTTGTCTGGTCTTTAGGCTGTAAGTTGTCATAGCATCGATGCCCGCTTGTGAGACGGGGATAGGTACAAAATTGTCTTGTGAGGCATGAAGAGGAGGCTGCCTTGAAGTTGTTTCAACTGAATGATCAGAATTGACCTCATGGTTAGCCAAGTGTCGTGTGGCTTCCATGCGATCAATCTTCTCCATCATTGCTTGCACCATTTGTTCAAACCTTTCCATGTGTGCTTCCTAGGAGCCTCCAGGTTTGTTCACAACCATAACACTTACTGTTTCTTCAGGGAGGTCAGCCTTTGGTGCAGCTGAAGGCTTCAGAGCTTGTCGAGCTGTGGGTGGGAGATCGGTTAGTAGGGGTTCAGCATGCCCCTACTGGACTCAACTCTTGTATATCGAGTGAGTAAGGACCGGTTCTCGAAGGTCTTAGGACCGTGGCTGCTAGGTTACTGGGTCGTCTTCTATGATGCTGACCACGGTGCAGGATTCTCGCACCTCTTCTTCAGTCTCTGTGATTTGAAGAGAGTAGAAGGGATTTGGAGCTGGCTCCCCCGACTTTTCTGGTCGGCTCCTTAATTAGGATCTGTAGTCCTCCGTCTTGCTTAAGCTTGAGGCTGCAATAGACTCCTCTCCAAAACTGAGACTGGGGTCGAGGTTGACCCATCTTCTTAGAGCATGAGAGGGCAGTGTCCATAAGATGAGCCAGCGAATGTGGACCATGGACAGGGGTCAGCTTGGGCTGCGGCCTTGGAAGTTGAAGAACTTCATCAATCATCAGGCCTTTGGCCCAAACTCCTGTGTGGGCTCTAGAGGCATAGCCAACCTGGTGGGGCTGACTGAGGATGGTACTCTTAGGGAAAACCTTCGAGGACCATGTCTTGAGATATCTGTTGGGAGGATAATGGGTGGAAGAAGAAGGGACCGGCTCTTGACAGGTGCTGGGTCGAGAGGAAGCAGTGGTCGGGGAAGGTGGCATGTGTGCGCCCCTTGAAGTAGCATTCCGGGTGACTTGAGGTTCAGTCGGGCTCGAACGGGTGGTCCGCCCTTAGGAGGCTGAGAATTGCAAGCAAGTGTCTGTAAGGGAACAGGTGGAAGCCTGCCCCATACAGGGTGCGCAAGTGTGTGTTGAGTGGGAGCACTAGGGGGTCGTCTTCCGTGTGCTCGAGTTAGCGCAGCAATGGTGTTGGCCCGAGCAGTGGGGTGCATATGCATGTGAATAGGTTTGGACCCAAGGAGGTCTGATCTTGAATGCTTACTCGAGGTAGCACAAGGGCTGCCCCAAGGTGTGACTCCGAGTGGACGACCTACGAGTCTTAGTGTGTGTGCATGATGTGCAGGTCTCAGGGTCTCCTCCTCGATGTGTTGTGCCTCTAATCATAGAGACTCGAGGTCGTACAGGAATGTGGGGTGTGGCCTTACAACGACCCACATAAGCAACGACAACTTCCTTTCCTTTTGCAGAGAGGGACTGGGTAGCCTTTCGGCGTACCTCCACAATACGACCGACAAGTGACATGTCAGTGACAAGGTGCATGTTGTGAGTTGTAGAAGATGTGCTACCAATGCAGGGTGCCTTGGTGGAAGTTCCACTAGGGCAAGGAGCTGGGGAGGTAGGGACTTGAAGTCCCTTCTCATGTCAATCTAGGTTAAGAACTGAGAGCTAGACACTGGGTCTTTGCTCAAAAGGAAAGTTGGGAATGAAGTTCGAGGAACTTGTTCTTGAGGGACGCTCACAAATGCTAGGATGAGAAAATCCCCGATCCGGATGAATGGCTTAAGAAACCTGGAAACCATATGGTGTGTGAAAATAGATAAAGAAAGGAGAAACCAAACAAGGATGATCCGACGAAGGGGTAGCAAGTCCCCAGTGGAGTCGCCAAGCTAGTTAGGTTCCTCGATCTCACCCTCCGGATCTAGAAAATCTGGCGGCACGTGTCTTGGGTTTCAAGGGAACTCGAGATTTTGAGATCGCTCTCTTGAGAACCTCGCTCAAGAGCAAGGGCAGGTATACGCACAAATGAGAGAAGAATTTAAGATGGGTTCGAGACTTACTCGGGCTAGCTCATGTGGGTGCCTTCTTAGATCATGAAGAAAGACCCCCAGTTCTACAACTGGTTTGAAATCTCCTTCCTTTTGTTTCTGCAATCACACTCACATGGTTAATTTTCAAGACAACTAGGCCAAGAGACCCCACCTTGTCTTTGGGTGAATGTACACAGGCGTGCACAATCAAAGGAGAAGAGAGAAGAGATGATGAGATGAGAGGTGGGGTAAAGAAGAAGAGAGAAGAAAAGAAAAGAAAGAGACATTTGTCCAGATGACTAGCCTGGCACAGTGGCTAGATTGGCATGATGATTGACCTGACGTGGTAGCAAGACGGGCACGGTAACATGGACTGGCACAGCGGCAATACTACTTGACGATAGAACACCAATACCAACCAGCATGTCACAATGACTAATCCAACGTGGCAGCAAGACAGGCACATTAACTTAGACTAGCACAACAGAAATACTGCTCGACGACGAGACTACCATGACAGTGCTAGACTTGTCCCTTGGTCAAATGAGAGACAAAGGAGAAAGGAAAGAGAGAAAGAAGAGACATGAGAGGGATGTAGAGAAAAAGAGATAAAAGAAGAGAAGGAGAAGAGAGAAAAGAAGAGAGAGAAAGGGAAGAGAAAGGAGAGAGAAAAGAAGAGAAAGAAAAGAGAGAGAAATCAAAGAGAAAAGAAGAGAAAGAAAAGAGAGAGAAATGAGAGAGAAAAGAAGAAAAAGGAGAGAGATGAGACAAAAAGAAAGGGGACAGAAGCATGGATGGCGATGGACTTCCGCCATCCATGACAGAGAAGGAGGAGAGAGAAAGAACATGGAAGGCAATGGACTTCCGCCATCCACGATAAAGGGAAGAGCAGAGAGAAAGAACATGGATGGTGATAGACTTCCACTGTCCATGACTGGGAGAAGAGGAAAAGAGAAAGAAATGTCATGTGTGGCGATTAACATCGCCACACACGACATGAGAAAGGGGAAACTTGGACAGAGGCCCGACCCGTCACTTGGGTTAGAGCCCAGCTCACTGTGCATGTCTCCATAGGATAGGGGAAAACTGAGAACGTCATACTTGACGATGGGCAGCACTATGTACAACTGGACGGAAAAAAGAAGAGAGAAAAGAAATGACAGAGTGGGATAAAGACGGGGAGGAAGAAAGAGGGTTTAGGGAACAGAAAGAGAAAAGGAAAGTAGAGAGAGAAGAAATGAAAGAAGAGATAGCAAAGGGAAGTGAGGAGAGAGATTGAAAGAGGGTCAGAGGAGAAAGAAGGAAAGAGAGAAAGAAATTAGGAAAGAGAGAAGAAGAATAAAGAAAGAGGAGAGAAATAAACACGCACGGCGCTGCCACCGCCGTGTGTATTAGAGAGAAGAAAACGGGGAAAGATATTTGTGCACGGCGTTGCCACCGTAGTGTATGTTAGAGAGAGATTCGTGCACGACATTGCTATCATTGTGCATGTTCAGACAGAGGGAGATAGAAAGAAAGATAGAGCAGACAGAATGAAGAAGAAAAGAGAAGAAGAGAGAGAGAGAATAAAAGAAGAAAAGCAGTAAGAAAAGAGAAAGGAAGAAGTGAGAGAAAGAGAGATTCATGCATAGCGTTGCTATCATCAAACATCTCTTTTTTGCCCCTGCCTAACAATTGGTCAATTGAAAGTATGAGGGGCCTCCATTACAATTAAGTTTAGCATGTATTTATAGAATTGGGCCCAAAACATGGGTGGATGCTAAAAAAATATTCCAATTGTTGATAAATAAAATTATTTTGAATTAAAATAAATTCTAAAAATATGTCCAAAATGACTGTTTTGCCCCTGCCTAACAATTCATGGAATTTCAAACAGTCCTTGTTGCTGCCATAGAACATGCGTGATCTTCCGTGGATGATCCGAGGTTGCTCTAGCACCCGTTTCATGAAAAGATGATTGTTTTATTATAGGGATCGGCATGACGATCGATTCGATACCAACTTCTAGCCATGGATCGTGATTTTAAGCCACGATCATGCGACTTGAAATGTGGATGAGTCTTGAAAATTTTGAATCAACAGAGTGTTGGTTCCTTGATGTTTCTTTGTGATTTCTTTTCTGGATCACCCTAAGCATACCGTCACGGTCGCGTGGCAACAAACGCAGCTCGATTTCGTGCCCAAACGAAGATTTTACAGTGTTGAGCTTTTTACCGAAATACAAATTCCGGTGGCCAGAATTTACAGTCACTTTAACGCCTTCATGTGTGAAATTATGCTGTTCACCATGTACAGAGTTATTCACATGATGGAACTGGTCTCACGTTCATCCGATCCACGAGCGTCGTGATTTGGCTGCTCGTGCGAGGCGCGTCGCTACTTATTCTCCTGCATCTTTCCTCACGAATTGGAACTTCTCTCTAGTGTTTCTCCTTGCTCATGCATTTTCACGGGGTAGGCTACATATCAAAATTCTCGTCTTGATGATACGAACACGCTCACAAAATTTGAGCACGATCCGACACGGGACGAGTGAGATATGGCTCCCGAAAGTCACCACCCGAGACCATGAAAACAGTCACCTTTATTGGTGATTTGGTGCTGGGAGGGCGCACTGGAATAGCATGTGCCCTATCCATTTTTGGTTTTTTACCCATAAATTTGTCATGGAGTACCCGATTAAGCATAAACTTGACCTATAGGGGTCTTCGACAGTGTGGAATCCAATGGTAGTGGTCCCACAGCAATTTGATGCATCGAAAATAGAGTTCTAGTTACAGTGTCCGTTACAGGGTGCTAGAGACTGAATTTTCAAAAAAAAAAATTTATCTGCACTGCCTTAGACATGTCAGATCTCGACGAAACTTGGCAGGTGGCCTTTTGAAGTCTTATGAACATTTCCACTTGTTTTGGGGCAATTCTGAGACTGTCTATAATTCCACTGTAACTCAGGCTTTATTGACCGGCTTCCTCTTTATTCTGCATCAGGGACCAAGGTGCAAAAAATGTCTTCAGGCACCCTCAAAAGTCTCTTATCCCCCAAAGTCTCCACAGATGGACCTATACGTTACATCCAGACGTTTGAGCATCTTAGTTACAACATTGCATGGATATAGCCTCGGCGTTCACGTGGCCCTGTGACTTCGAAAAAATAAGTAATAAAGCCAAGGAAATTTTCCTAATGTTGTCCTTATTGCTTCTCTCGAAGCACAACATTCGGCAAGGGAAGCTATTTGAAAACATTTTTCAGCACCTTGGGTCCCTAATGAGGAATAAAAGAGAAGTCGATCAATAAAGCCCTGACATACAGTGGAATTCTTGACCGTATCAGAATTTCCCCAGAACGGGTAAAAATATTCCTAAGCATGGCAGTGGCCTTGCAAGACACGACCCTCTCCTTATGTCCTTTTGGCAAGAGAGCATTACACTACAATTGGGTGATCCAATGTGTAGTGCCCATAAAGATCAGGGAGGTGCGACCATCCCAAATATTCAAATTCACATCCTGACTCTCGACCTATCATGGGGAGTTAGGGAAAGATCGCAGCTATCGGCACCATCATTCAAAGAGTAGGCGCCCATTCACACATCACATAAGTAGCATATTAATGGCACCCTCATTCACACGGTAGGTGCCCATTCACATATCACGTGAGTAGCATATTACCATGCACACATATTCACATCGGAACAGATTACACTACTAAAAGATGACCCGTTGCTCAGTGCCTTATATCAAAGGTCTCAAAAATCTCATGTCACACGATCAATGGGTTCCCCATTGTGTAGCGGTCAATCTCACAATGTATACAACACAGTATAGTAGTATCACAAGGTGTCACAGTATGACAATATCCACCACTAATGGCTTAGAGTATCAATATAACAGTGCCCGCTACCAATGGGTGCCCCATTGCGTAGGGGTCAGAATCGCAGTATCAATGTCGCATTATGAGAATATCAGTATCTCAATGTGACAATGGCAATATCACATTTTAACAGTGTCATAAAGACAGTATTATAGTGGCAGTACTAGTATTCCAGCTTAAGCTTTACAGTTCAATTCTTGTAATTGTAGGCAATAAAATGTGTTCACAATTTGGGTTGTACCTTTTGGTCCATTAAGAGTTTGAAGATAGTTCCAAAACAAATTTTATACTAGACAGACCTTTCTTCAAATGGAGGTGGTTTGAAGACAATTTGACTTCGTTTGACCTCTTAAAGGTTCAAGAGGATGACGGTTTTTTTGTGATACCCTGCTGAGTACATGGAACAACAAGATAACCTTCTTTGCATTACTATAACTCTTAAACTGCTTCGCATTACTATAACTCTTAAACCGTGAAGAATTTGGGAAAATTTAAAAAATCAAAGTTCAAGCAAAGACATATATCTTTCTAACAAGGCTAATTTGAAAGAATTTGGACTCTATTTGGTGGACCAAAATTTCATGCCAAACAAAGTGATAGTTCTGGTTTTTATCAAAACTATCCACAGTGACATCTCTTCATAAAAAGACATATAACTTCCAATCTAAGAGGAATTTCAAAATAATTTCCACATGCAACTTTTAGCCCACTCAAAGATATTTCAAATGACTGTGGTTGGACTAGAAATGTACTTCTTTTGGATATTGAAAACCAGTGCCACAGCAGGGTTAGTGCAAAATCCAGGAAAAACAGTCAACCAGTGACCTTCACGTACATTTTGAAATATATCATCAGTTCCGTAAGGAATTTCGAGAGGGTGCATACTCATACATTTACTAGACTCGCATATCTTTCTAATGGTGGTGATTTGAGGTCAAACGGACCTCTTTTGACTGTTCAAACCCCTTACAAAAGGCATATATATTCTTGAAATTTCACAGTGAGGTTACACATGCCTCAAGAACATGTTCCGTGATCTCTATTTCATGGAAAAGGACATGCTAGCATTTGTTATCTCACAATATATACACATAAACATGCATTTATTACAGGATTTGTAAACCATACTTTCATTTTCAGAATCCACATTCATCATAGAACCAAGGCCCCAATTTTTAATGAACAAGGCATAAAAGTCTTCACATCACATACACTTTTCTTAATTTTTTTCATAGGCATATAAGTTCATGCATTCTCATGGCTACAATGCAATGGTGAGGAATCCACTTACGTATGATCGGCAATGGTGCCTTCTCAAAACTCTTCTTCTACAGCTCACACCCATTCCAACAATGGCTGCTCTTCAATGGCTATCTCCCCCCCCCCCCCCCCCCCAAAGCTTTTCCTTAGAGAGAGATGAAAAAAGAATGGCATGTGAGTGAGTGAGAGGAGTGGCTAAAGTACCCATGTGGTTGGGGTGGCTGTCCAAGTGGCACCAAGCCTGGACAAGTGGCAGTCAAATCAGCATGCACTAAACAGGTGGCACTCACAACTCATGCACGTCAGAGACACAACCAATGCTGATCTCTACAAAGTCGACGTTGGTCTCTACATAGCAGGCACTGATCTCTACACAGCCTGCACTGGTCTCTACACAGATGGCGTTGGCCGCTACACAATCGACAATGGTCTCTACACAGCCGGGCTGGTCTCTACACAGCTGGCGCTGATCTCTACACACTCTGGCAGCATTGCTCCCCTTATTAGCAGACTCCTACAACCAAGCGGAACACTGTGGGCCGGAAAATTTTGTCCTTACATCATCCCCCCCTTAAAAACGATTATGTCCTCAAAATCTTTAGCTAAATTGATTGAATAAATGGGGGTATTTATCCCGGATGTCATCCTCTCGACCCCACATTGATTCTTCTTTCGAATGATACTGTCATAAGACCCAGACTAGGAGAATCTCTTTGTTGCATAATTCTTGAATTATTTTGTCCAATTCCTCAATTGGCTATTCAACATAAGTCAAATCTTCCCTAATTGGGATCCGCTCATACTTCAGGACGTAGGACGGATCGGGCTGAGACTTTCTCAATAGTGACACATGAAACACATCATGAACATTAGCCAACTCGAGCGGTAGGGCCAATCGATATGCCACAACTCCAATCCTTTCTAAAATATCAAAGGGGTCAATAAATCGTGGACTCAGTTTCCCCTGTTTTCCAAATCTCATTATGCCCTTCGTTGGTGATACCATCAGAAAAATCTGATCACCCACTACAAATTTAAGGTCCCTTCTGTGATTGTCAGCATTACACTTCTGCCGAATTTAAGCCGTTCGAAGTCTTTCTCGAATTAGAGAGATCTTTTTTGAGATTATTTGAACAATCTCTGGCCCTAACAGTCTTCTCTCACCGATTTCATCTCAACATATGGGTGATCTGCAATTCCTCCCATACAGTGCCTCAAAAGGTGTCATATGGATATCGGCCTGGAAACTGTTGTTACATGCAAACTCTATCAGAGGTAGATGATCATCCCAGTTTCCCTTGAAATCTGCAATACATGCCCTCTGAATAGTCCTTTCCAACTGTTCATCGGTCTGAGAGTGGAAAGTAGTACAAAAAGTGAGTATCGTCCCCAAGGCTATTTGCAGACTGCTCAAAAACCTTGAAGTAAATCTAGAGTGCCTGTCGAACACAATACTGATAGGTACCCCATGTAATCTTACTATCTCTTTGAGATATAACCGAGCCAGTTTATCCAGGGTATAGGTAGTGCAAACCGGTAAGAAATGAGCAACTTTAGAGAGTCGATCCACGATGACCCAAATACTATCATGCCCCATACCTGACCTAGGTAAACCTGACACAAAATCCATAGTTATGTGTGTTGGAAGATATTTTTCATCATCATGGGGCCCCCACTCAATAAAGCCTAGCAAACAGTGAAAATTTTGACTGTCTCAGAATAGGTCCAGAACTGGCCAAGATCTTCATGAGGTCTCTGAAAAGTCTTTTACCAAGTTTTTTCACATTCCGACATGTCTAAGGTGTTGCAGACTAGGAAACAGTTCAGGCAGAATCAGCCCCTAACACCCTGAAATGGATCCTATAACAAGAGCTACATTCTCGGTGTCTCAATTCACTATGGGACCACCTCCATTGGATTCAACACGATTGAAAACTTCTAGGGGTCAAATTTCAGCTTGAACAGACACTATAGGAAGAAGTTATAGGCAAAGAGGGAAACATGAGAAGCTGCACACTATTCCCTTGCGGCCACCCTGCAACTCTACACCATTGGAGGGACAGTCACGAGCTATGACTTTTAACGTTCATATCTCATCTGTCTCTAGTTGATCATGCTCAAATTTTGTGAGCATGCTCATTGCATCAAGACGAGCGGTTCAATATGTGGCACGCCCCGTGACGATACTCGAGCGCGAAGGAAAGCTAGAGAGAAATTGCTGATCCATGAAGAAAGTACAAAAAATTCAGCAACATCATGCCTCACTCGAGCGGCCTAATCACGCCGATCGACACGAAACCAATTCCACCGCTTGCGTAAGGTCTCGTGCCATCTCTGACCTAAACCCCATGCAGGATGAACGGTCAGATTCTGCACATGCATGAATGGTAGGATTCTGCACACAAAGCCGAAGAAGCCAATGCAAATTTCGTCGCTGAAATTCCAAATTCCGACCAAAATTCCAAAGTTACAAAATCTTCATTTGGGCATGGAATCGAGTAGTGTTTGTTGCTCCACAATTGTAACGGCATGCTCAGTGTAATCTAGCGAAGAAATCACCAAAAAAATCAAGGAATGAGCACACTATCGATCTGAAGTTTCAAGATCCATTCAAAATTCAAGTCACATGATCGTGCACTAAAAAAGATCCTTGGCTCGAAGTTGATATCAAATCGATAATCACGTCAAGCCCTAGAAGAAAAGGATCGTCTTTCGATCAACCAGGCATTAGAACGACCTCGGATCATCCATGCAAGATCACGCAAATTCTAAGGCAACACAGGGAGTGTTCTGAAATTCCATGAATTGTTAGGAAGGGGCAAATCTGTTATTTTGCACCCTATTTTCTAATTTCTTTTAAATCATTTTAATCTTAATTTTCAGCATTTAAAGTTACTTTTGATCACCCACCCATGTTTGGGGCAAATTCTATATATATGTACCATCTTTATAGGCACCAAGGGGGACTTAACCTTTCACAAAAGAGAGTTTTTACTTAATGTAGTTTCTCTTTTTTACCATTGTTGGATCACATTTGGAGAGAGAGAGCAAGGTGAGAGAAATTTTATCGATACCCCTAGGCTTAAGGTAGATCTTCTCTGTCTTCCTTTTCTGTTCTTCTCTCTCTTCTTCCTCCCCTCCACCTGAGTTTTCCTCAAAGGCCATTCACGGTAGTGGCAGTGTCGTGCATGCCTCTTCGATGATCTCACAGGTCACGCATGGCGATGGCAGCGCCATGCTCGAGCTCTCCTCCCCCTTCTGTACGTCTGTCTCTCTCTCCCAGTGAGGCTTGCAGACTACACTACTTATCGTCATCTGTCGACAACTTCGATGTCTCAGTGAAGAGTCCAAATGACAAAACTTGTTGCCGTCTGCAAGGGTCTTCCCCTGTTGCACGCCTATCGCTGACGGCGATACCTATCGCCACCCGCTAGAGGCCTCGGCAACACCTATCACCGTCTGTGAGCTTCCTTGTGGCGTTAGGTGCTCATCGTTGTTCTTCTTGCATCTCACACCTGTCGTCGTGCGCCTCATGAGAACTATCATCACGCGCTTCCCATAAGAGACTATCGCCGCTCGTGCAGGGGCATGTTACCTTCTTATGTCGCCAACGACGATATCTAGCTTCATCCGTAGTCCTCTACTCACCCTCTAGCCGGGAACAATAGTGTCTAGTGCCATTCCAAGGCCGTGACACTACTCCTCCACAGTCATGGGTAGCAACGTTTAGCACCGTCAGGACCCTATTCCCTCTGTCGTCTTGCTCTCTTTCTTTTCATTCTCTTTTCTTCTCTTCATGCTTTTCTCCCCTTACTTGATTGAGGGTAGACTTAGCCTAGCACCACCATATTAGTCTCTATTTGGAGTAGTATTAACATTGTGCTGGTCTTAAGAACCATGCCCATCTTGCTATCACTTCAAGTTGGTAGCCTTCCGGTTGTCATGCTAGTCTCACCCCTTTGTCAAGTTTTCATTTCTTTTCTCTCTTTATTGGAAGCCTTCTGTTTCATCGCTCCCTCATATGAGCATGTGATTCCCTAAGACAAGGGTGGGTCACTTCGACCCACTTGTCTCGCCAATCAACCATAGAAGTGTTGTGTAGAAAACAAGAGGATTGCAGGCGAAGGGAGGCGATTTCGAACCAGCTAAAGTAGTTGGGGGGCTTTCTTCATGATCTAAGAGGGCGCCCACGCGAGCTAGCCCGAGTAAGTATCGAACCCACCTTAAATTCCTCTCTCATCGGTTGGTATACCTGCCCTTGCTCTTGAGCAAGGTTCCGAGAGAGCAATCTTAAATCCTGGGTTCACTAAAAACTCAAGATACGTGCCATCAGATCACCTAGATCTGGAAGGCGAGATCAAGGCACCTAACCAATGTGCTTCCATTTCCATTCTGGCACAAGTAAGGGTTGTAACTGCCCTACAGGTTTATGATGTTCAACCTTTACTTGCTGATACGGAAAACACCAAGAAACAAACTGTGCTACTTCTCTCTTCATATTATTCCACCAAAAGACTCTTTTTAAATCCTGATATATTTTCGTGCTCCCTGGATGCATCGTATAATGAGAGTGATGTGCCTCCTCCAAAATGGCCCTTTTACCTTCTCAATGTTAGGGACACAAACTCGACCTTTAAATTTTAACATTTCATCACTGCTCAAAGAAAAATCCTCCTTACCTTCCGACTTTATTTCCTCAAAAATTCTCATCAATTGAGGATCTTCCTTTTGTGCTACTCGGATTTTCTGAAACAGATGGGACTCTACTCTTATACATGAGATTATTCCTTTCGCATCCTCAAGGGGCAAAGCTGGGTTCCATTCTATTGCCTCTTCTAGTAGTTTCATCTCTCGGATTATCATGTGAGCCAGTGACACCACAGGCTTCCTACTTAAGGCATTTGCCACGACATTGGTCTTATCCGTGTGCTAATTGATGGTACAATCATAATCATCAAGCAAGTCTATCCATCTTCTTTGTCTCATGTTCAACTATTTCTAAGAAAAAAAGTACTTGAGGCTCTTATGGTCAATGAATACTTTAAATTGGACCCCATACAGATAATGCCTCCAAAGTTTTAGGGTGTAAACCACAGTCGCCAACTCCAAATCATGAGTGGGATAGTTTTGTTCATACGGCTTTAATTGCCCCGAGGCATAGGTTATAACATTTCCTCGTTTGCATCAGTACAAACCCAAGCCCTTTGTAAGAGGAATCCGTGTGGATTATAAAATCTTCATTCCCCTTAGGCAAGGTCAGTATCGGGCTGTAGTCAGTCTTTTCTTCAATTCCTGAAAACTTCTCTCGTAGTTATCAGACCATTCAAACTTGACCTCTTACTAGGTCATGTGGATCAGGAGAAGTGTTATCTTTGAGAACCCCTCCACGAAACGTCTATAATACCCTGTCAGTCCCAAGAAACTATGGACTTCAAGTAATTTCGTTCGTCTTTGGAAACAATATGCATAAGGAAAGCCACACTTGGAAGCCATAATTCACTCTTACTTAGCTTGACATGTAACTTCTCAGTTCTTAGGGTCTAGAGAGCCATTCTTAAATGTCGTTCATGTTCTTCTTGATTCCTAGAATATACCAAAATATCATTTATAAAGATCACTACAAAGTCATCATGATAGGGTCTAAAGACTCTATTCATCAGATCCATAAAGATGGTCAGGGTGTTTGTTAAACCAAAAGGCATGACTAAAAACTTGAAGTGGCCATAACGAGTCGTGAATGCGGTCTTGGAGGTATCCTCTTCCTTAGGCCGCAACTGATGGTAACCTAACCGGAGGTCAATTTTAGAGAATACTTGGGCCTCTTGTAGTTGGGCAGATAAGTCATCAAATCTGAGCAATGGGTACTTATTCTTCACTGTGACCTGATTCAACTGTCTATAATCAATGCATAGTCTCAAGGTACCATATTTCTTCTTAACAAACAGAATTAGTGCGCCCCATGGTGACACACTAAGTTGAATGAACCCCTTATCTAATAATTCCTGTAATTACTCCTTCAATTCCTTTAACTCAACTGAGGTCATTCTATAAGGGGCTCTAGAAATAGGAGTAGTACTAGGGGCCACCTCTATTTCAAATTCAATCTCCCTAACTAGGGGCGGAGAAGTTAACTCTTCGGGGAAGACCTCTAGATATTCTCTTAACACCGGTATCTCTTCTAATATGGACTGGAGATTTCGGTTTTCTACTACATAAGCCAAGTATCCCGCACATCTTTTGGTCAATAGGCAAGAGGCTCGAAGGGATGAGATGATGTGTAAAGAAGAAACATCCTTGATGCCCTTAAAACATAGTTCAGATTGGCTCGGGCATCTGAAGGTTACAATTTTATCAAAGCAGTTCATGGTGGCATAGTGGGTGGACAGCCTGTCCATACCCAAATAACATCAAAGTCTAGAACATCAATAAGTATCAAATTTATAGGAAACAAATGCCCTTCAATATCAACCCCACACTACTTATATACTATATCAGTTTCTATTAACCCACCCAATGGTGTACATACTACCAAAGTCCAATCAAGTTGTGCAGGCTTAACATTCAGGTGACATGCAAAGTATAGTGCAATAAATGAATGGGAATATTTAGGATCAATTAAAACCCTTGCTTCAAATCCACATACAGAAAGGTACCTCGAATAACAGAGATTGACGCCTTGGCCTCTTGCTCTGTCAGGGCAAACACCCACCTGAAGATGGTTTGGCTTGCCACACCAGAAGCAGATCCTAGTCTTCCTGAAGCACTCCGCTATTGTATGGTTGCCCAGACCACAGTGAGGGCAGACTGGGAGTCGGTTGATCCTTGCATCATTTGAAAAAGGCCTTGGAATCTTAACTCCACTCTGACTATTTATCCCCTTCAACTCTTTCCTGGGAGGCAGTCGTGCTTTCTTCTGAAAACTATCAGGTTGTGCGACACCCAATCTCCCTTCTCTTCTAGCTCGAATGTCTTCACAATCTCTCTTTATCTTTAGGGCCAGGTCCACCAGCGAAGAGTAGGTCTTGAGGTTTGCTGAAATAATCCTCCCCCTTATATCTGGCCAAAGGCCCCTCTCAAACTTGCTAGCCTTTCATGCCTCAGAGTTAATAATATGTGGCGCATATCTAGATAGTTCAGTAAATTTTGCTGCATATTGCACTATGGACATCTTTCCCTGTTGCAGCTCTATATATTCTACCTCTTTCCTTTCCCTTACGGAGTCAGGAAAATACTTCTCATAAATTACTTCCAGAAAATTCTTTCAAGTAGTTACAATTCCTGAACTTTCTCGCGATTGCTTCACTGAGCTCCACCAGTGCTTAGCTTCTCCTTCGAGCGTAAACATACCCAGCCTAACCTTCTGCTCGTCTATACAATTTAATACTTCGAAGATCTTTTCTATCTGTCTTCTCCATCTCTCAGGATTCTTTACTCCCCCATACCCCACAAAGTTGGGGGTGTCAGTCTCTTAAACCTTTCTATCAAACTGTTATCACTCTAATCATGGGCTGGGGTAAACGAGGCTGGCATAGTCTCATTATTTGTGTCATAGCCGCCAAGGTTCTGAAGAATTCACCGAAGGCCTCAGTGTTCTCATTGCTTGAGCTCGCATTGTTAGCACTGGCCCTCGGCACCTTCAACCTGAAACATAAACATCTAGTTACTAACCTATCAAAGAACTATCCTATAGACAAACCTAGTTCCTAAGTAAAGAATCCTAATGTGACTGCTTTGATATCATAAACTGTCATGACCCCACCCCCTGACCCTAAACCGTACGAGCCGGTGGCGACAAGGTGCGAGGCCACGACATAAGGTGGCACACACCACTCAAGTGGGAGTGGCTCAGCGCATATAACAGGGCGAATAATGAGAAAAACACAAAATAAAACTAGAACTTACACAAAAAGACAAGTATTACATTCAAAGGTACAGCCAAATCATTCACATTGATATCCAAAAGTTTTTACAATTTTTCTTCAAGGCATTACTTGCCCAAAAATACATAAGGTAGAGTCTACACACAGTGGTAAGTCCACCCAAAACATATTATGAAAAATCTTCAAAGGACGGCTCATCAACTCCTCACTTCGAGCTTTAGCTACCCGAACACGGCTTACTTGCCTCTAGCATGGATACTAACACCCTTCACTCTACAGTCATGTAAATAAGATAGAATGAGTTAATATCCCAGTAAGTAGATCTACACCATTGCACTGCAACTAGTATAACAGTGATAACAACATGCAGTGCACACATATTCACAGTGTATTAAGTTGGGTCCCCCTATATACTATTCAATATTCTAACAGTATGATGATAAAACCATTTAATATACAGTGTCTGAGTCATAAATCACTTCACTATGAGCAGAACAATAAGAATAACATATCACAGTTACAGAACTAATAAAGCCTGTTCCAAAAGTAAAAGTTTCATTGCTCAAGTTAAGCCAATCCTGCCACTTCAAACCTCTATTCTCATTCAAGAGGGAGGACAATGACAAGTTGGTGTCCCACTTTGTAATGCCCTAACACACACACACACACATCCCCAGTGCGCTTTGGGGTTTTCGATAGATAGTGGCCTTGCAAGACATGACCCTCTTCTTACACCCTTCTGTTAAGAGAGTGTTACACTACCATTGGGTGACCCAATGTGTAGTGCCTATTAAGATCTGGGGGGCGCAACCCTCCCAAATATTCACATTCACATCCTGACTCCCATCCAATCATGTGGAGTTAGGGAAATATCGCCACTACCGGCACCATCATTCACACAGTAGGTGCCCATTCACATATCACGTAAGTTGCATATTAACGACCCCATCATTCACACATTAGGTGCTCATTCACATATCAGATGAGCAGCATATTACCACACACACATATTCACATCAGAACATATTACACTACCAACAGATGACCCGTTGCGCAGTGCCTTATATCAAAAGTCTCAAAAATCTCATATCACACTAACAATGCTTTGCCCCATTGCATAGTAGTCAGTCTATAACATAGTATAGAAATATCACAAGGTGTCACAGTATGACAATATCCACCACTAATGGCTTACAGTATCAATATAACAGTGTCCGCAACCAATGGGTACCCCATTGCGTAGGGGTTAGAACATAGTATCAATGTCTCATTATGACAATATCAGTATCTCATCATGACAGTAGCAATATCACATTTTAATAGTGTCATAAAGACAGTATCATAGTGGCAGTAACAGTATTCCATTTTAAGCTTTACAGTTCAATTCCCTGTAATTGTAGGCAATGATGTACGCTCACAATTTGGGTCATAGCTTTTGGTCCATTAAGAGTTTGAAGATGGTTCCAAAGCAAATTTTATACTAAATACACCTATCCTTCAAACGGAGGTAGTTCGAAGACATTGGACCTCGTTTGGCCTCTTAAAGGTTCAAGAGGATGAGGGTTTATTCGTGGTACCCTGCTGTGTATGTGGAACAATAAGATACGTTGCTTCGCATCACTATAACTCATAAACCATGAAGAATTTAAGACAATTTCAAAAATCAAAGTTGAAGCCGAGACATATAACTTTCTAGCAATGCCAATTTGAAAGCATTTGGAATTCATTTTTCTCGATCAAAATTTTGCGTCAACAAAGTGATAGTTATAGTTTTTATCAAAACTGTTCACTGTGACATCTCTTCATAAAAAGACCCATAACTTCCAATCTAAGAGAAATTTCAAAATAATTTATCATGAAAATTTTAGCCCACTCAAAGATCTTTCAAATGACTATGGTTTGACTGGAAATATACTTCGTTGGTTTGTGAAAACTAGTGACGACAGTAAAGTTAGTGCAAAATCCAGGAAAAACAGTCAAACAGTGACCTACACATACATTTTGAAATATATCTTCAGTTCCGTAAGGAAATTCAACATGGGGCAGACACAAAAATTTTACTAGACTCGTATATCTTTCCAATGGCAATTATTTGAGGTCAAACGAACCTCGTTTGGTTGTCCAAAATCCCCTTATAATACACATATATATTCCTGAAATTTCACAGTGAGGTTACACAGGCCTAAAGAACATGTTTAATGGTCTCTATTTCAACGTAAAGGACATGCTAGCAGTTGTTATCTCACAATATACACACATAAACATGCATTTATTACAGTATTTGTTAAACATACTTTCATTTTTAGCATCCACATTCATCATAGAACCAAAGCCCCAATTTTTAGTGAGCAAGGCATAAAAGTCTTCACATCACATACACTTTTCTTACTCTTTTTATAAGCATATAAGTTCATGCATTCTCATGGCTACAATGCCATGGTGAGCAATCCACTTACCTATGATCAACAATGGTGCTTTCTCAAAACTCTTCTTCCACAACTCACACTCATTTCAACAATGGTTACTCTTCAATGGCTATCTCCGCCCCCCAACCTTTGCCTTAGAGAGAGATGAAAAAAGAATGGCATGTGAGTGAGTGAGAGGAGTGGCTTAAGTACCCATGTGGTTAGGGTGGCTGTCCAAGTGGCACCAACCCTAGACAAGTGGTAGTCAAAACAGCATGCACTCAACAGGTGTCACTCACAACTCATGTACGTCAGAGACACAACCGGCGCTGGTCTCTACATAGCCGGCGCTGGTCTCTGCATAGCAGGTGTTGGTCTCTACACAGCCGGCGGTGGTCTCTACATAGTTTGCGCTGGTTTCTACACAGTCGATGCTGGTCTCTACACAGCTGACGCTAGTCTCAACACAGTCGGTGCTGGTATCTACACAACCAGATGGCATTGCTCCCCTTATTAACAGACTCCTACTGTCGAGCATGACACTATGGTCTGGAAACTTTGGCACTTACATTATCCCCCCCTAAAAAATATTTTGTCCTCAAAATCATTAACTTAATTGATTGAATAAATAGGGGTATTTATCTTAGATCTCATCTTCTCGTTTCCACGTTGATTCTTCTTTCGAATGATACTGTCATAAGACCGAACTAGGGGAATCTCTTTGTTGCATATTACTTGAATTCTTTTGTCCAATACCTCAATTGGTTGTTCAACATAAGTCAAATCTTCCCTAATCGGGATTGGCTCATACTTCAGGATGTGGAACGATTCAGGGTGATACTTTCTCAATAGTGACACATGAAACATGTCATGAACATTAGCCAACTCTGGCGGTATGGCCAATCGATATGCCACAACTCCAATCCTTTATAAAATCTCAAAGGGTCCAATAAACTATGGACTCAGTTTGCCCTTTTTGCCAAATCTCATTATGCCCTTAGTTGGTGATACCTTCAGAAAAACCCGATTACCCACTACAAATGCAAGGTCCCTTCTCCGATTGTTGGCATAACTCTTCTGCCGACTTTGAGTGGTTCGACGTCTTTCTCAAGTTAGAGCGATCTTTTCTGAGGTCATTTGAACAACATTTGGCCTTAACAGTCTCCTCTCGCCGACTTCATCCCAACATATGGGTGATTTGCACTTCCTCCCATACAGTGCCTCAAAAGGTGCCATTTGGATACTGGCCTAGAAACTATTGTTATAAGCAAACTTTATCAGAGGCAGATGATCATCCCAGTTTCCTTTGAAATCTGCAATACAGGCCTTCAACATATCTTCTAGGGTCTGAATAGTCCTTTCTGACTATCCATCAGTATGAGGGTAAAAGTGAGTCTCATCCCCAAGGTTGTTTGCAGACTGCTCCAAAACCTCAAAGTAAATCTAGAGTTTGTGTCGGAAACAATACTAACAGGTACCCCATGTAGTCTTACTATCTCTTTGAGCTATAACTGAGCCAGTTTATCCAGGGTATAGGAAGTGCGAACCAACAAGATGGGAGCGACTTTAGAGAATCAGTCCACAAGGACCCAAATACTATCATGCCCCATACCTAACCTAGGCAAACCTTACACAAAATCCATAATTATGTGCTCCCATTTCCATTCTAGCACAAGTAAGGGTTGTTATTGCGCGGCAGGTTTCTAAAGTTCAGCCATTACTTGCTGACATGTCAAACACCTAGAAACAAATTGTGCTACTTATCTCTTCATATTATTCCACTAAAATCTTCTTTTTAGATCCGGATACATTTTTGTGCTCCCTGGATGCATCTTAAAATGAGAATGATGTTCTTCCTCCAAAATGGCCCTTTTTACCTTCTCATTGTTAGAGACACAAACCCGACCTTTAAATCTTAACATTTCATCACTGCCCAAAGCAAAATCCTCCTTACCTTTCAACTTTATTTTCTCAAAAATTCTCATCAATTGAGGATCTTCCTTTCGCGCTACTCGGATTTGCTGAAAGAGATTGGGCTCTACTCTTATACATATGATTATTCCCTTCGCATCCTCAAGGGGCAGAGCTGGGTGCCATTTTACTGCCTCTTCTAGTAGTTTCATCTCTCGGACCATCATGTGAGCCATTGACACCACAGGCTTCCTACTTAAGGCATCCGCCACAATGTTGGTCTTACCCGGGTGTTATTTGATGGTACAATCATAATCATTGAGCAAGTCCTTCCATCTTCTTTATCTCATGTTCAACTCTTTCTGAGAAAACAAGTACTTAAGGCTCTTATGGTCGGTCAATAATTTAAATTGGGCCCCATACAGATAATGCCTCCAAATTTTTAGGGCAAAAACCACCGCCGCCAACTCTAAATCATGACTGAGATAGTTTTGTTCATACGGCTTTAATTGCCTGGAGCCGTAGGTTTTAACCTTTCCTCGTTAAATCAGTACACACTCAAGCCCTTTGTGTGAGGCATCCGTGTAGACTATAAAATCTTCATTCCCCTTAGCCAAGGTCAGTATCAGGGTTGTAGTCAATTTTTCTTTAGTTCTTGAAAACTTATCTCGCAGTTATCATACCATTCAAACTTAACCTCTTTCTGTGTCAAGCGGGTCAGGGGAAGTGCTATCTTCGAGAACCCCTCCATAAAACGTCTATAGTACCCTGCCAGTCCTAGAAAGCTACAAAATTTAGATACATTTGTTGGTCTTTCCCACTTAAGCACGGCCTCAATCTTGCATGGATCAACTGCAACCCCATCTTTGGAAACAATATGCCCAAGGAAAGCCATGCTTGGAAGCCGGATTCACTTTTACTCAGCATGGCATTTAACTTCTCAGTTCTAAGGGGCTGGAGGACCATTCTTAAATGTCGTTCATGTTCTTCTTGATTCTTGGAATATACCAAAATATCATCTATAAATACCACTACAAAGTCATCCAGATAGGGTCTAAAAACTCTGTCATCAGATCCATAAAGACGGCCGAAGCGTTTCTTAACCCAAAAGGCATAACTAAGAACTCATAGTGGCCATAACGAGTCCTGAATGCAGTTTTGGAGGTATCCTCTTCCTTAACCCACAACTGTTGGTAACCTGACCGGAGGTCAATCTTAGAGAATACTTGAGCCCCTTATAGTTGGTCAAATAGGTCATCAATTCTGAGCAATGGGTACTTATTCTTAACTATGACCTGATTCAGCTGTTTATAATCAATACATAGTCTCAAGGTACCATCTTTCTTCTTAACAAACAGAACCGGTGCGCCCCATGGTGACACACTAGCTGAGATGAACCTCTTATCTAACAATTCCTGTAATTGCTCCTTCAATTCCTTTAACTCAACTGGGGACATCCTATAAGGGGCTTTAGATATATGAGTAGTACCAAGGGCCACCTCTATTTCAAATTCAATCTCCCTAACTAAGGGCAGAGAAGTTGACTCATCGGGGAAGACCTCTAGATATTCTCTCACCACTAGTATCTCTTCCAATTTGAACTGGACATTCTGTTTTTCTACTACATGAGCTAAATATCCCGCACATCTTTTGACCAACAGGCGAGAGGCCTGAAGGGTTGAGATGATGTGTAAAGGAGAAACATCCTTGATGCCCTTAAAATGTAGTTCAAGTTGGCCTGGGCATCTAAAGGTTATAGTCTTATCAAAGCAGTTCACGGTGGCATAGTGGGTGGACAACCAGTCCATACCCAAAATAACATCAAAGTATTGAACATCTAGAAGTATCAATTTTATAGGCAACAAATGCCCTTCAATATCAACCCCACACTGCTTATATACTATATCAGTTTCTATTGACCCACCCAACCGCGTACATACTACCCAAGTCCAATCAATTTGTGCAAGCTTTTCAGGTGACATACAAAGTGTAGTGCAACAAATGAATGGGAAAATAAAGGATCAATTAAAATTCTTGCTTCAAATCCACATAAAGAAAACATACCTCGAATAACAAAGGTTGACGCCTTGGCCTCTTGCTCTGTCAGGGCGAACACCCACCCTTGAGCCCTCGGTTGGTCTGTTGATCCTTTGACGGGACAGTCTTTTACAAGATGGCCTGGCTTGCCACACCAGAAGCAAGCCCTAGTCCTCTTGAAGTACCCGGCTACTATATGGTTGTCCAAACCACAGTGAGGGCAGACTGTGCATCGGTTGATCCTTACATCACTTGAAAAAGCCCCTGAAATCTTGACTAGGCCCTAACTATTTCTCCCCTTCAACTATTTCCAGGGAGGTGGTTGTGCTTTCTTATTAAAACTTACAGGTTGTGCGACACCCAATCTCCCTTCTCTTCTAGCTCGAAAGTGTTCATAATCTCTCTCTATCTTTAGGGCCAGGTCCACCAGCAGAGATTAGGTCTTGAGGTTTGCTGAAATAATCCTCCCCATTATATCAGGCCAAAGGCCCCTCTCAAACTTGCTAGCCTTTCGTGCCTTAGAGTTAATAATATGTGGTCTATATCTGGATAGTTCAATAAATTTCATTGCATGTTGCTCTACGGACATCTTTCCCTGTTGCAGCTCTATAAATTCTACCTCTTTCCTTTCCCTTACAGAGTCAGGAGAATACTTCTCATAAAACACTTCTAGAAAATTCTCCAAAGTAGTTACAATTCCTGACCTTTCTCTTGACTTCTTCACTAAGCTCCACCAGTTCTCAGCTTCTCCTTCAAGCATAACGTACCCAACCTAACCTTCTACTCTTCTGTACAATTTAAAACTTCGAAGATCTTTTCTACCTGTCTTCTCCATCTGTTAGCCTTCTTTACTCCCCCATGGCCCACAAAGTTCAGGTGTTCCAGTCTCCTAAACATTTCTATCAAACTGCTATTACTCTGATCAGGGGCTAGGGTAAATAGGATTGGCCAAGAATCTCTCATTATGTGTGTCATAGCCCCCAAGGTTCTGAAGAATTCACTGAAGGGCTCAGTGTTCTCGTTGCTTGAGCTCGCGTTGTTAGCACGAGCCCTCGGCATCTTCAACCTAAAACATAAACATCAAGTTACTAGCCTATGATATAACCATCCTACAGACATTCCTAAGACTTCCTAGGCAAAGAATCCTAACCTGACTACTCGGATACCACAAACTGTCACGACCCCGCCCTCAGACCCTAGCCGACGGTGACAGGGTGCGGGATTGCGACGTAAGGTGGCTCACACCACTCAGGTGGGAGTGGCTTAGCTGTATAACAGGCCGAATCATGAGCAAAACATGAAAGAAAACTAGAACATACACATAAAGACAAGTATTACATCCGAAGGAACAGCCAAACCATTCACATTGATATCCAAAAGTTCTTACAATTTTTCTTCAAGGCACTACTGGCCCAAAAATACACAAGGTAAAGTCCACATCGCAGTGGTAAGTCCACTCAAAACATACTATAAAAATTCTTCAAAAGACGGCTCTCCAACTCCTTAGACTTCCAGCTTCAGCTACCCGACCACGTCTTACTTGCCTCCAGCATGGATACTAACACCCTTCACTCTACAATCATGTAAATAAGATGGAATCAGCTAACTGCCCAGTAGGCCAATTTACACCATTGCACTCCAACTAGTATAACAGTGATAACAACATGTAGTGCACACATATTCATAGAGTATCACATGGGGTCCCCCTATAAACTGTTCAATTTTCTAACAGTATCATGATAAAACAGTTTAATTACGTGCGTGAGTCACAAATCATTTCACTATAAGATGAACAACAAAAATAATAGATCACAGTTACCGAACTAGAAAAGCCTACTCCTGAAGTAGAAGTTCCATTGCTCAGGGTAAGCCAATCCTGCTGCTTCAAACCTCTACCCTCATTCAGGAGGGAGGACAATGACAAGTGGGTGTCCAACTTCGTAATGTCGTCACACACAAACATCCCCAGCGCGCTTTGGGGTTTTCGATAGACTGTGGCCTTGCAAGACACGACCCTCTCCTTATGCCCTTCTGGCGAGAGAGCATTACACTACCATTGGGTGACCCAATGTGCAGTGCCCATAAAGATCTGGGGGGCGAGACCCTCCCAAATTCACATTCACAACCTTACTTTTGTCCTATCATGGGGAGTTAGGGAAAGATCACAGCTGCCAGTTCACACAGTAGGTGCCCATTAACATATCACATAAGCAGCATATTAACGGCACCTTCATTCACACAGTAAGTGCCCATTCACATATTACATGAGCAGCATATTACCATGCACACATATTTACATCCAAACAGATTACACTACCAACAGATGACCCGTTGCATAGTGCCTAGTATCAAAAGTCTCAAAAATCTCATATCACACTATCAATGGGTTGCCCCAGTGCGTAGTGGTCAGTCTCACAATGTATATAATACAGTATAGCAGTATCACAGGGTGTCACAGTATGACAATATCCACCACTAATGGCTTACAGTATCAATATAACAGTGTCTGCTACCAATAGGTGCCTCATTGCATAGGGGTCAGAATCATAGTATCAATGTCTCATTATAACAATATCAGTGTCTTAGCATGTATCGTAGTGGCAGTAACGGTATTCTAGTTTAAGCTTTACAGTTCAATTTCCTATAGTTGTAGGTAATGATGTGCAATCACAATTTGGGTCGTAACTTTTGGTCCATTAAGATTTTGAAGATGGTTCCCAAACAAATTTTATACTAGGCACTCCTATCCTTCAAACGGAGGTGGTTTGAAGACAATTGGACCTCGTTTTACCTCTTAAAGGTTCAAGAGAGTGAGGGTTTATTCGCGGTACCTTGCTGTGTACATGGAACAGCGAGATACCCTGCTTTGCATCACTATAACTCTTAAATCGTGAAGAAATTGAGAGAATTTTAAAAATAAAAGTTCAATACAAGACATATATATTTCTAATAAGGCCAATTTGAAAGTATTTGGACTCCATTTGGTTTATCAAAATTTTGTGCCAAACAAAGGGATAGTTCTGGTTTTTATCAAAACTTTCCACAATTACATCTCTTTGAAGATGCATAATTTCCAATATTAGAGGAATTCCAAAATAATTGCTAAACATGTAACTTTTAGCCCACTCAAATATTTTTCAAATAACTATGGTTTTGACTAGAAATGTATTTCGTTTGGTTAGTGAAAACCGGTGACCACGGCAGGGCTAGTGCAAAATCCAGGAAAAACAGTCAAATAGTGACCTACACATACATTTTGAAATATAGTTCTGTAAGGAATTTCGACAAGAGGAAGACACAAAAATTTTACTAGACTCGCTTATCTTTCTAATGGCGGTGACTTGAGGTCAAATGGACCGCGTCTGGCTGTTTAAAAGGCCCTTACAAGACACGTATATATTCCTGAAATTTCATAGTGAGTTACACATGCCTCAAGAACATGTTCCATGATCTCTATTTCATGATAAAGGAAATGTTAGCAGCTGTTATCTCACAATATACACATATAAACATGCATTTATTGCAGGATTTGTAAACCATACTTTCATTTTCTGTATCCACATTCATCTACACAGCAAGCGCTGGTGTTTACACAACCGGCACTGGTCTCTACACAGCCGGTGCTGGTCTCTACACGGTCAGACGGTGTTGCTCCCCTTATTAACGGACTCCTACCGTCGAGCCCGATACTGTGGCCCGAAAACTTTGGTCCTTACAAAACGGGAACTCAGCTCGATCCCTTCACCAACCTCAAGTCTCTTCAGATCCAAGTTTTCCACATGCATTCCGTTGACCGCCTCCATACCACATGACAAACTCGCCGCTCGGGGCAATCCACACGGTAACCCCAAAAAGGAACACGGCTTTCAAATCAATCAAAGGTCACAAAAATCCCTGCATATACATGTCGAAAGTCGTACGGCCCACCAAACCAGACAGGCAGGCATCCCAAGTGCTGAGTCCTGTGCAGCACGAAGGGATGAACCTACGCCCATCCCAAACACTCTGATAGCTCGTACACACCCGTGCAGGGGCGGACATCCCGCTACCATGAAAAAGGCGATACCAGAAACCGAAGACGGTGACCAAGTTCTGGCCACTTCTTGGCTTTCAAAAGAGTTCCCCATAAGCACTATCCTTTCGACCCCACTTGCGCTATGCTTGCAGAAGCCCCCCCCCAAAATAGAACATGGGGCAAGCCATGTCCAAAAGAGACCTGCTGGCTCATCCCTTATGCGAAAACATGACTGTCATGAAAAGCAAGCGCGGGATCATCCATTGCGAAGACCAACCCGCTCCCTCGACACGAGCAGGCAAGGCAGACCCAAGTAGCCTCAGAAGGGGGTCGAGCTGAACATTCAACCACAGAGGGTTTACTGAAGAGCAACCAATTCTACCTACTGCAAGACACATATCCTCTCGTGATGAACGACATCATTGAATTTCTTGTCATTGAAATAAGCGAAGATGAGTCCAACCCGTCCGACTCGCAAAGTTCAACAAAACCCCATCAAGTCAGAGAGATATCCCCGCAAGATTGTCACACACCAAACAAGGACGAGCAACGGCCCCAAAGCCTCGAAGCACCACGCTCGAAAAAACCCCGTTCTCCAGGCCGCCCCGAACCCGTGTTCACCTGAGCTGTGAGGCAATTTCAAGCTCGGGGAGGACAGGCTCAGCCACTACTAACCGGTGTCCTAGAACGAGGCACCAAGAGGACCAGGATTTCCCCACCAGCCGAATCATCGAGCCCAGGTGAACGAGTCGAAGTAATGGTGGTGAACTACGAGGAAGGAGAAAAGGAGGATCCACCTCCAAGCATTGAAAGCATCCTAAGAGACATCCTCGACATGATCAAACGACTGGAGGACACTCGCACCGTGGTGTCTCTCCACCAGGATGTGAGTTCCCCCCTCAGATCCCAGAATGATGAGAGGAACCGAACACAGCCACCACTTGTGGGCCAAGCTTCAATACATGGTGATCCACCCACCTCCTTCCAAGACCAACATAACACAGCCTCACAGGTCACCCCGATGACCTTCACCCAAGAAGACTTCCAGTCGATGATTAACAAGAGCATCCAAGGCCTCTAGGTATCAAAAACACCCAAGAATCACATATACAAAATCCCTTACCCACCTTTAATTGACCAAGTCCCCTTCCTTATTGGATACCAAAAAAAGAAACTGCTGACCTTCAACGACACAGGGTCGCCACAACAACACATAGCCCACTTCATGTCGGCATGTCAGGAGTCAGCCACAGACACCAGACTACTCTTGTGACAGTTCATAGAAACACTCGAGGGACCCGCATTCAAATGGTATGCATGTCTGCCACCAAACTCAATCCACTCGTGGGAAGAGATTGAACAGTTCTTCTACAAACGCTTCTTTGAAGTGGAATTGGAAGTCCAAACCATAGAGCTCATCACCATGACGCAAGAGCCAAACGAGTCAGTGGAAAAATATATCCAAAGATGGGGTGACCTCGCCATGTCTAAGCAGCCCCATGAGTGAGATAGAATCTGTGCAAACATGAGTGAGAAACATGAAACAAGAAATTTCCCTACATGTCGAGGCGTGCAACCCTACCACCTTCTCCGACATAATCACAAAGGCTGCCAAGATCGAAAGCATGTTAAAACACCATGGAGGAGACTGAGCCCAAAGTTCAGGCACCAGCTAAGCTCGTAACACTGGCAGCAACAGATCGAATCCCTACACCAACCAACCCAAATCAGTGCAGCCATCACAACCACACCTCTCGACACTAAGCCTACGGCCAATACAGCCCCTCTGTCGACCCTAGACATTTCACGAGGGATACCAACTAAGGCCCAGACATGTGTAGCTGCAAACCCGTCAGAAGAAGAATTACACTAACGTGTCACCGCCATAAAAATACCATCAAACTGAGGAATTCTTGCACAGACTAAATTGAAAGTATAGCTTCAATAAGGAGTGGGTCCCACCCTCCTAGAAACACTCCTTGATCAAGATATGTTGGTACTCCCTGACGCTAAGAAGCCAGAACAAGCAGAGCTCATTGACAAACCCAAGAATTGTGCCTACCATCGGAGCGTAGGACACCCAGTCCAGGATTGCATCCAGTTAAAAGAGCACGTCGATGCCCTAATCCAAAACGAACAGATCGACCTAGAAGGCTTCAAGAAAGATTTTGAGGCCCTAGAAACTTCCCACATGGTCATAGTCCACGAGGGATCCATTAGCGACTGTTCTCCAACCAAGCTACCTCCAGAGCGACTTTCAATCCTATTCGACAAGATGTCCCAGCATGAGATTATAGTGCCCTATGTTCCCAAAATACAAGAATTAAGCATGCAAAAAGGCCGAAGCCCTTGGTGCAAATACCATCAACAAAGGGGCCATGACTTGGACAAGTACAAGGCATTCCGCTCTATCTTGAAGAACTACATCCAAATCAGTGAGGTAGTCCTAACGGATGGATGGCCTTCATCACCACAAAGGCCGCTTTCAGAAAATCGATACGGTCACTATGAGTTTCTTGTGATGTCGTTCGGGTTAACCAATGCCCCTGCTGTGTTCATGGATTTGATGAATAGGGGTTCAGACCCTTCCTAGATGACTTTGTAGTGGTGTTTATTGATGATATCTTGATATATTCGAATAATCAAGAACTTCATGAACAACATCTAAGGATGGTCTTTCAAACTTTGAAGTTGAAAAGATTGTATGCTAAGTTGAGCAATAGCGAGTTTTGGCTCTCCAGTGTGGCCTTCCTTGGACACATTATTTCTAAGGATGGGATCATGGTCGACCCCTCTAAGATCGAAGCCGTACTTAAGTGGGAAAATACAATAAATGTGACTGAGGTTCGTAGGTTCCTGGGACTGACAGGGTATTATAGGTGCTTTGTAGAAGGATTCTCAAATATGGCACACCCCCTAACTTAACTGACCCAGAAGAATGCAAAATTTGTGTGGTCAGAGGAGTGTGAGAGGAGTTTCCAGGAATTTAAGAAGAGACTAGTCACAACCCCAATATTAGGCTTGCTCGAAGGAAATGAAGACTTTGTGGTTATACCAATACATCCCATAAAGGGCTCAGATGTGTACTTATGCAGAGAAGTAAAGTTATTGCTTACGCCTCTAGACAGCTAAAGCCGCATGAGCAAAAATATCCCACTCACAACTTAAAGCTCGCAGCAGTAGTGTTCGTGTCAAAAATGTAGAGGCACTACCTTTATGGGGCCCAGTTTAAGGTGTTCACAAACCACAAGAGTCTCAAGTACCTATTTTCCCAGAAAGAGCTAAACATGAGGCAAAGAAGATGGATGGACTTATTGAATGATTATGAATGTACAATTGATTACCAACCGGGCCAGACTAATGTAGTAGCCGACGCTTTAAGTTGAAAAGTTGTGGTTTCCATGGCACATTTGATGGTTCGAGAAATGAAGCTGTTAGAAGCTGTGGTTGAGTGTTACCCATCTTAGCCCCGTAGCGAAGGGGAAGGAATGTTGTCATGTTTAAGAATGGAACCCCAACTCCTTCAACAAATCCGAGCGACCGAAAAAGGAGATCCCCAGGAGGGGATATGGTTTTTCCTAATTTTCTAAGGAATTTGGGGTTCCTAATATTTATTACATTGAACGCATACGTATGCGTTGTGGCCTTCAAAAAAGAAATTTGTTACAGCTACTTGTTACATTTTTGTCTTATACTATTCAACAAACTGATCCCTTTCAAACTACAAAGAGCTTTATCTTATCGTCTTCAACAAACTACTATACAAAGAGATATACATTGGGTGTTATCAACGATGTATTTTCTCACGCAAGGCACCTTCATTAACCTATTACACCATTTTATGACATTCATGAAGTCACCCTAAAAAATAACATACATCTTCCATTCCTCTGCTATTTTCAGTACTTGCAATGGTGCACATAACCTCATTATCAATCATAATTCCCTTACCACCCCAATACTTCTGCAACACAACCTTATTGTAATCCCTTAAAACCCCATTTATACCAATTCTACCAGGATTCCCCAAAGAACTCCCATTAAAATTCGATTTTATACTTCCATAATTTTATGCTTCCCATTTGATCTTTTTTGTGCCACTCCCTTCATCTTTATGACTTATTTAACATTATACATAAACTCCATCCTTCATGTACTCCAATATTCCTTCCTAATCGATGCCCATTCAGCAAACACCACTCTAATTTTCACATATAATTCATTTATTAACAAAACTTTATCCTCACATTATCTTATATTTGTTTCTTTCCAAACTTCTCATACTCTGCATCCTTAATAATCTTCCAAAGCACTCTCCCTATTTCACCCACATTCTATATCTCCCACTATGTAAACAGTTCCATCAAACTCATCAGAACAGTGAGCTGCATATCCAAACACATCCACACCCATCTCCAAACCTAATTAGTATATTGACACTGAAGAAACGTAAGTGACCGTGATCCTAAATGCTTTTTAGCATAGGAAAGACCAGTTGCCACAGAGTCCCCATTTCTTTGTTCTAACAGTTGTGGAGGAGCCTCGTTTAATATGATGTATTTCTTGTATTCTAAATAACTATTGAATATATGTAGCAAAAGAAGCAGAGCGCAGTTACAAAATTAACACAAAAGTGAAACGGCATCAGGATCAATTCTTGTTTTTTCTTTTGCAGAATGCGAGAGGTTGCCCTTCAAGAAGAACTGAAAGAGGGTTAGCAAACCCAGTATGATATGTAAGGAGGGGGTGAGGTTGCACATACTTGCCATGAGACAGAGAGAGGGGATGTATTTCTTGTATTCTAAATAACTATTGAATATATGTAGCAAAAGAAGCAGAGCGCAGTTACAAAATTAACACAAAAGTGAAACGGCATCAGGATCAAGTCTTGTTTTTTCTTTTGCAGAATGCGAGAGGTTGCCCTTCAAGAAGAACTGAAAGAGGTTTAGCAAACCCAGTATGATATGTAAGGAGGGGGTGAGGTTGCACATACTTGCCATGAGACATAAGGGAGGGGCTACAACGAAATTATATAATTTTTGAAGGACCTATAAAATAATAATGTTTATGACAAATTCTCAATTGGAAAACCTATAGCCCACATTGTACACAAGTAAAAAAATCTATGGTGCCCACATGGTAAGAAAAACTATGGTGCCCACATGAATCATTCACAACTATTCGACAAGATCATGCTTACTGTTGGGTTTCAAGAATTGACCTTAAGGGTGTAGGACCCTTTGGCCACTAGCCTTTTTATTGTGCAGCGCCATGGTCCCATTCTCATTGATTACGTTTAACTGGACTCTTCCCCACAGTTCATGCTAATCCAAAAAAATCTTCTGAATTTGCATCAACACTTGACCTATGTGCTAGAGCTAATCAAATTTGATGCTGTTTTGAGCTTATTGCCTCTAGTGTAATTGGATCCGACTTACGTGACACTGATTTTATTGTTTGAGGGAATTTCCGTGGCTTTCTGCATATGAGCGTATTCTTGATTGGAGATGGATGTGAATAATTGTATATGGAGTTATTATGCTAATAAGCTCGTATATTTAATAACCTGTATCATATGGACAACCATTTTTTTTTTTCTTAGATCTTACATGCGTGCATTCTCACATGTCGACCATACATCACGTGAACAGAATGTAAGCTCTACGTCTCTCACACGTTCATATAAGAGAGTGAGAGAGAGAGAGAGTTGAGGTTAAATATCATCAGTTTTATCTAGTCCAAATGCTAATATCTTTGATGATGTTTTAGAATTGATCAAGAAAGTGGATATTTTCACCCTTGGGCATATGCATTGGATTCGCCCGTCCACTGCTTTTGCTTTCATTAGTTGGTTTTATTTTATTTTTCTTCTCAGTCCTTTCTTATTGACTCACGGATGAGCTTCTGTCATTTTTGCTTTCGATTCGTGGTTCTTAATATTTCTCTGAGAGTCCATCCTGTGGCTCACTTAAATCCCCATTTTCAGTCCATAGGATGAAAAGCAAATTTGAAGAGGGGACAGAAGTAGAAAAAACAGGAGCAGATAAAGAGTCACCCGGTATCTAAGTCTAGGGACCAGGCCGGGCCCAGTAGAATAAGCTGGCCCCATTTGGTTCAAGTTGGTCCAAGAGCCTTGGACCCATTGGAGCAATCCCTCATTTTCTTCTACCTTTACAAAAGAAAACTATCACAAGCCACTAACTCTACATGGGTTTGAAGCTCAAAAAACCCAATTTATACAAAGACGGATAACGATACAACAAAACTAAGCAACCACACTGCTAACAAACTAGAAAATAAAAATTTATTAAAAAAAATATCATCAGTTAGAAACCATTTGCCAAGTTTGAAGAACTCATGCAGCCCACACTTCTTCGCCTTCTATCCTGGAATTTACAATCTGGACTTCTCGCGGCTTCTTTGATAATTTACCCAATTGAAATACAGGGTGCCTGCAAAGCTTCTTCACTCCTTTCCTCAAGCTCATCCTGTCAAATAGGCCCTCAATATCACCACCAGTAAACCCATCTAATGACCCACGCTCCGTGCTTCCCACTTTACCCTCCACAGGAGAACTCCCACTGCGCACAAACTCCTCTTCCCCATCAACCTCATCTTGCTCTTGAAAACTCCGGAAACTATCCTCTCTAGCACTGGATGATCTACTGTGCTTTACTTGCAAGAACTTGCCCAATGAAGATCCATTTTGGACACAGCTATGGCCTTCAGTATTTGGAGAGTCTGAGCACAAGCTACACAATTTGGGGTCTCTGGCTGTCTCATCTCTCTCACGCAGAGTCATCACAATCAACATCTTAAGAAAGTTCATCACTTGAACTGCATGGATCAATGCAGTTAAGGGATCTGCCATCTGCAACAAGAAAGAGTAGACAAAGACAATGTGATAAATCGTATTTTCATCGTCTGGAAAGTGTACTACAGGACATGGACTGGGGAGAACTATAGTCAATTGAAGGGCAAAACAACCAAAATTACAAAATGGGGATCACCCTCTGATTAAACCGTGATGGAAAGACAGTACGGACCCAACATTGTGATCATTCTATACCCCTGGGTCCTACTCACTCCATTTTATTGGATGATCATGAACCCACCGACTATGGTTTATCACAGTCCACTAGAGAGTGGTACATCTGTCCTGGTTTATTTAACAAAGGGAATGTATTCCACAACCCATATCATTAGGGTATCAGCATGGATACAGGGGAGACCATCACCATCCCATCAATCGTCCGATAGTGATGAAGGGGGACTCTCAATTGAGAACATTCTCCATCATCATCCAGCCCATTGATAGGATGGCAATGACCCATATGATCACACTATTACCTTAATCATATGGGTCATAGTAATTTTTTCCTTTAATCAATTCATTTTTTATGCTGAGTAATGTGGGCATCATGATTCTGAACCTGTGTCATATTGGGAGCAAACACCATAGCGATATTGCGAGCATTCATCTTGTTCTGGTGTTCATGCTGCACAACATCGGCCATCAAGTTGATCGCCCAATTGAGCAGTGCCCCCTCAGTGGGAGGCAGGCTATGCACAAGCTGAAGACACTCTGCCTCTGTGTTGCAGTGCATCACCTGCTCAGGTGTCAAAGAGTCCAGTACGCCTGAAGGTAGTTCTCTAAACCATGCCTGAAGAGGAACAAGATGATTATCAGGTCCAAACTCAGAAATAATTTAGACGAAAAACAAGGGATCAATATGGATAGTATCAAGTAGAATGTGAAAAAAACAGTCTATTAATACTCCGGCTCAGCTATTAGAAACTCAGTGAATCCGACTTGGACTTGCCCAAGTCTCTCTGATCCGGCACGCTACCCCAACTTGGGTAACCTGAGTCTTTACAAGACTTACTGAGTCTCTGCAGTTATTCAGAAAAGTCAGTGGTTCTGGTTCGAGTCTTTGCAGGTCAGAATCGAGACCCAGCGAGCCCACTCAGACCCACCTCCTTCCTGGTTCCATGTTTTCAAATAATCCTCGACTCAATGATCTCTTAGGAGATCAGCAGATTGAATAGGCTCTGCTCAAGTTGGCACTCACTGAAAGAATATTGAGGCTCGTGTTTTCTGGAAACCATCAGCAGGAATTCTTTCGTCCTCCTTAAGAATGATGATGGGGGAACAATAAACATTTATTAATGGTTCTGTTGTTAGGTAACAGGTTAACTACTTGTTACATTCACACAAAAAAAACTACACTGAGGACATGTTTTGACAAGTAATTATTTATTTTTTGCCATGATTACCAGGAAACAAGAATTCGATAATCTAAGAACTACAGAATATGCTCCCATTGACAAGGAGCTTGCCATAGAAAGTAATTTGACTAAATCACCTAAAGAAAATGACACAAACTTGGTTCCCACTACAAGCAAGGTACCATACCTGTAAACTTAGATGCTTCATGACCTACAACATGAAGCTGCCAGATAACCTGGAATTATGTTTGTTGACAACCCTTAATGGCCTTCTGACACAGGGAAGATGAGGGAAGAAATAATTAAAATAAAAATCATAATAAAGGGTGAGAGTGTATACCCCCTCTCTTGATCTACCAGGAAGTCCACTCCAAAATATCTTTTCACAATACCCAGATTCTTTACTCAAATCAATTCTCTTTTGTTCGCAATGAGGAACTCCCTTCCCTTAATTACAAAATAAAAGAAATAAGATATAAAAATAATAAAAAAACCATAAAACTGTCTCTCTCTCTCTCACGCCCTCTCTCACAATTCTCTCAACCTATTTTTCCTCGCACTTTTCTCAATCTTTATCCACATTTGATCTTTCTTTATCTAAATTCTTATCTTTCCCATATCTAAATCCTTTAGATCTCTCAATTCTTATTCAAATCTCTTCTTCTTCTCAATCTCTTCTTCTCCCAACGTGAGGCCCTATAAATCTCCCATAGATCTCTATCTAAATCTCTCATGAATCTCTTAAGTGAATCTCCCAAGTCCATAAAAATAGGGGATCTAAATCCCTTTGCCTAATATTAAAACCAACCATATCCCCAAAACAACTCACACACTGCCCTATACAAAATTTAATCCATTAAAAACATTAAATAAAATTTTGATAACCCCAATTTTTATTTGCATCACCTTCCTAAATTCCCTATTTGTAATATTCATCAAACAAAAATCAGTTATCCATCTAAGCTGACAAAAGTTCATATTCTCTCCACTACATTGAACCTTTTTGCTCACACTACCAGTTTCTTTGTCCCAGCTGGAAATTGATCTGACATTCTGACTCATAACTTCATACACATCTTGCCTAGGCATAGCTTGAGCTGTCTATTACTACTCTCCACTCTCGGAAGTAACAAACTAAGAAAGGTATAGATTTTGGCAGGGGATCCTTTTCTATACATGCATGTCAATTTACTACTTAAAATATTTTAGAGTATTAGTATTTGGCACTATAGTATACCAATCTGGATGCAATCAGGCCCACCAGTTCAAGTAAAGAGTAAATGGATGTTTCCAGAACCACATTAGACTATTGGTAAATTGAAATAGAAAATATCCAAGCATAATGAAATATTAACAGGGTCATACCATGCAAACATTGCGAAAAAATCAAACTGCACTAAATGAGTACTCATGAAAAGAGGCTGAGAGGAAAATGTCCTTGCAAAATCAATTACATTAAAAAGGACAAACATACCTCCTATGAAAACTGTATAATGCATGTCCTTTGTAATGAAAAGAAATGAAAGAATGATTTTGAGGAATACATAGAGAAATACATTTAGCAGCCTGTGCCTGCTACATGTGTTCTCTATCTCAACCGTCAAAATAAGAATTGAGGAAGGAGAGGTTTCCATCTTAATCCAATGCTTCTCACCCTTCATGGCAACTACATGATAGTATATTCAAAAGGTGTCTCCATTCTCTTTCTAACCATGAGTCTGTGACACATATAAAAATGTTATGAAGGCTAGACCAAATCGGCCAGTATCTGATTAGGTCAACCCTCAAATACAAAGGATCAGGTTCAACTGATCAACAGATTGCACCATTTAAACCCATCCTATATTCCCTTTTCACGAACATTTTATATTTCGGTTTTCATTTTTTATCGATTTATTTCTTTAGATTTTGTTAATCAATCAAACTAGCAGGATCAGATTCATACAAGTCTTGCATTAAGATAGTACATTCACGACTGTCAGCCCCTCCCCCAAAAGAATGCCACATGGCTTATATCCTTCATTTGAAACTGTGTAACTATTGCTCAAGCAATAAGATTCTTCAATAGGTATCACCAAGAATAACAGTATCACCATTATAAACTAGTAAATTAGTAGTCAATGTGGAGGATAGATCAGAAAAGAGAACTGCCAGATACCCAGCACATGTAGCAGCTGCGTGAAATTTCTCAAATCAGGGTGAATGTGTTTGATACCATACAATTACCTTGAAACGACAAAGTAGAAAGAAAAGAATAGAGTAATAATTTAAGTGCCTCGTGCATTTAAACCTCCAAACCTAAGTAACTGTAAACAACCACATTCTTCATTCCAAGCCAATAGAGAGGTAAACACTGAATAAACAAGCTAATAGAGAGTTGAAAACTAATCAAACAAAAAGATCTTCCCATTATGAGCATGTGGCATCTTTGCTACAATACTTAGAGGGAAGTCTTACAGTTAAAACCCTAAAACATATTCCTGATAACCCTCTTGATGAATTCCTTCATTGTCCAACACTCCATGAGCACTAGTCTCAACCTGACATATTCAACAACAATATCCTTTCTAACCATGAGAGCATCTAATTCAAATAAGATGGCCATCAAATGTCATCTTGCTTTGCTGCTTTTTATTAGCAAGTTTTTCAGAAACAACAGAAATCCTTTGCTCAGCCTTTTGTGATCAAGTAGGAAAGAAGACTGGCAAGATGCCTAAAAGACTTGAATGGAATGACTTTGGAGGCAGCTTGCCATTGGATACCTTTTTGTCATGGTAGACAACTAGTTTTGTTTGACAAAGTCCAAGGATGGTTGCTGCACATATGAAGAAGTAGATCTCGACATGTCACAAGTAGGAATGCAAAATGTAGGATGGAGAATGAGGACGAAGGTATCAAAAGGAGTGGAACTAGAAGAATAAGGGAACTCATGCACTTTGTTGCTTGAAAACATCAGTCGATTATGCCCATGAAATTATGATATATGTTCATGAACTTCGAGATGATGAGAGATAAAGATATGAATTGAGAAATCCCTTCAAAATGGGGCACTCCTTAAAACACTCAATGCAGATTTGGATTCCAATCGATATTTACAAGAATGGTACATTCATGTATTAGAATATAATGCATATAATCTTTATTGTGTGCAATGCTGAACTACATTTGAGATACTATATACATTGGAGGAGTCCTTGTAAGTCATGTTCGTGGAGATTGCAGCATTGTAAACCAACTTTATATTATTTGCTATCATAACTATGATGGTGAAATCAATAAAGAGAACCTAGATGAAGTTGGGTCCAATGTCATAATAGTGGTTGCCAAAATATGTTTTTTTGAAATTTATTGGTTGCCAAAATATTGCACTACTCTTGCTGCTTATATGATTTCAATTGTCAATGTCCAGTAACTACAATTAAAGAAATCCTAAAGGGAAACTAACCTCCATTTATGTGAAAGATATCAATAAATATTCTATATCCCTTGCTGCTTATATAATTCCAATTGTCAATGTCCTGTACCTGCAACTGTAGAAATCCTGAAGGGGAACTAAATACTTCAATGTATGTGAAGATATCCCAAAGTCACATAGAGAACCAAATCTTCTCGAGTAATTAATCCTAGTATGAAAGATTTGTTCTACGTATCATCCATGTTACAAACAAAGATGGACAAGAGATATGTATCGATTATGAACAAAATGTCAATAGATATATATGTATACATGCAACCTGAAGGAAAAGTTTACACCTCACAGCAAGACCTATATGCAAGTATTATTTGATTCTCTAGCTCTATATGGAAGATACAACCAAATGCCAAGATAGAACCTGTGAAATCATCCAGATAATATTAAGCATCTCACAAGAAGTACCTTTATTAGTCCTGCTAGACAATGTAAATCAATGCCATGTGGTACAATTCCTTTGCTTAACTGGTTCCTGACATAATCCTCCTGGCCATTCTCCGCATTAATTCTAAATATGCCTTCTGCCTTCAATCAAAACAACGAAATAAACAGAATCAACATGAAGATTGAAGTATGACACATGAGGTATCAAACAACTAGATAAGTATGGACATACTTGAAGTCCACCCTGTGAATACAAGCGCCTCTGTATCAATAAAAGTATTGTTGGCACACTGTTCCCTCTAGCATCATATGAACATTGCATAGACTCTGGAGAAACACCAAATACACTTGCACTACAAGAAATAGATGCAGTTAGGTTCTATATTATCAAGAAATTGCTCACATAATCTAATATTCTTGTTTTGATTCTATAAAGCATTACAAATTTGTCTCTTAGCAGTCAAAGTAAACAGTGATAATGCAAAAAGCATCAGCAAAAACAATTGGAATTTGAGGAACCTTAAATGCAAATCTCAAATAATGGTTAAGTATGGGCAAAACACATAAGCATTGAGGAACATTGATTGCAAATCTCAAGTTTAGCAGCGAATTTGACAAAACTACCATGAATTACCACTTGTGAACTTCCATAAGGGAAATGGCAATCCAAAGCAGGCATTAGGCCTTACAAATTCAAAAGCACAAAAACAACTAGTTTTATGAATCATTTATTATTAAAAACACTAATATAGGAGTTTTGGAGAAAAGATGGAGCCAATTAGAGCATTCTACCGCACACTACAATACTGCTAGAGCTTCATGAACTAAATTTTTCCTTACAATTTATCTGTGTCTTAACTATTCTCTCAGTTAACTATTAACATATATGCTATTTCTAGTTGGAATTTATTCATATAATGATGCTTCCTGTTCTTTAATGGGCTGTCACCAATTCATTTAACATTTTCTCTTTAGTAACACATGCACAATCTGATCATTGTCAGTTGGATTTATGTTAATTTGAAAACCATTCACAGTGAAGATCATTCTAAATTTGACTTGGCATATTATTACACATCAATACCCAGAAACAACTATAGAAAGACTAGGGAAAAAGAAGCATTGACAGGATAGGTCTTAAAGGCACTTGGAAGAGATTCCATTTTCTTTTGCCTTCTTTGGTATAATAATTTGTCCAAAAAATAGTTACCTGGCTAGGCTAGAAACAAACACCGCTCCAGACTCAAATCACTCACACAAAGAAAACTGAGCCATACGGCCAAAAGAAAAACATTGAGCATGAGTGATTCGGACAAATACATTTCTCCAGATGTAAGAAACAAATTAAAATAAAATATGGTTCTAACCACATATGTTTTACGTACAGCCACCATCATAGCCATATGAAAGTATTATAATTGCAGCAGCAAACAGAATGAAACCACCTCAAATCAGGGAACTTGGATAGTACTTCAGGCAGAACCAATACAGCATGATTTGTCATTAATTCAAAGCCAACCAATCTGAGTATAAAAGTCTCAACCTCATCCAACAATACCTAGTGCCTCACAGTAAATTAAAGGAGCTGTTCTATTTTTACAATTAATGTTGAAACTGTCCCATCATCAAGGAGCATTTATATAATCATGGGCAATGTGAGTTAATTATTCACAGTTGTAGGTACAAAAAATTTGATAACACAATTCTGGTAATTCTGGTAAAAGCATCCATATGGAGCTGTATTTCATCACATTCGTTATCTTCTGTTTTGCATTAAATATACATGTTTCTAAGAGGACTATGGACATATTTTACAACACATAGTTAGTGCTAAATAAATCATGAAAACAGAGCACCTACAATTCTGTATTTCCATTAATACCCCTACAAGTAATAACACACATTAGCATTCCATGCTAGTGAGTTGATGCATTAGAAAATGTGCACTGAATATGCCTCACCCAATTCACTTAGTCAAAATGTCTGCAACTTGCTCTCTACTAGGACGATATGGAGAGATGATGCTCCCTTCTGTTACATTCTCTGTGACATAAATCCAATGAACCTTAATGTGTTTTATCCACTCATAACCACTGGTTTCCTGGCAATTTGAACAATACTTGTATTAACAATTAAGTGATTTGATACTTTTGGACAGGTAAGAAAAGTGACAGTACCAAGATATCTAGTGGATCCTTGTATGGCTTTCTATCTATCAACAAAAAGTGATTTGATACAAATGACAAGTTCCTTAATTTGTCCCTTATAAGCTAGCACTTTGCCACTAGATTAATTGCTTGCATTATGGGATAAATGTAGCATTTTATCTAGCATCGTCACTTCGATTTTCTGGAATATTTAGCTTCTTCAGATCCTTTATTTCTAATTTTGGCATAATTAGTGCTCAATTATCTATCCCTTGCATTTCAGTTACTGTAACCATTATGTGTTTCCACATGCAACACTACTAGCCCAGGTCCTTCACAATCTTTAGATAAATCAGAATGGAATGCACTAGCTTTATGGAATCCAACCTTCATCATTGCATGGTAAAAATTTTCAGAACACAATCTTGGTGTTGCTATAGGCCATCAAAGACTTGCTCTAACTTGCGCATCATCCCTTGTGCTTCTCTTAATTGAAAGAAAGAATAGAGTTCTTTGTAAATTTGTTCCTATATTTCTCTTTTAAGATATGGATTTTCAACATCTAGCTGAAGAAGGGGCCATTTCTTTGACACATCGATAAAGAGAAAAAACCTCAATGTTTTGATTTTGGATACAAGTACAAATGTTAGAGGGAGCCAGCATAAAACTTTGCTACATCTTATCAGCCGACCCCAAATAATTGGGATAAGGCTTGGTTGATAATGACACAAGTAAAAAAGTAGCAACAAGGTCAACTGATGATCTAAAGGCTCTCGCCCTCTCCTTAGGCTCCCTATAAACATGTGGACCGCTGTTAGACTAACATTAATAGCACCTAATGTTGTATTGACCACAGAGCCAGCGAGAGAAGTATGTAAGATTTGAGCTAGGCAAAGGGGGGGAACCAAACCCAAGGCAAAGTCTACTAAATTGGAATTCGATGGATCACTCAGTGCTTACACACTTTGCTTGCCCCCATCTGGCAAAGCTTCCACGACTACGCTTCACTAGCGCTTGAAAAGTGGGCTTGAGAGAGTTTCTCTTTCCTACTCGATCATATTCCCAAGCACATGAATGCACACTTGGGCATTCTACTTATCTATGGTTTCATCTTCCTAGAGTTTCACCCACCTTCTCTCCTTCATCATCTTTCAATTCAAAGGATGGTGATAGTAATACTATGGTTTTCCATTGTCCATTTGGTTATAGTAATACTTTCCCATAGGTTTTATGCCGATGTAGGTCATGCCCTTGCACAAATGGGCAAGTTGATAGGGCTTAGTCAAAAATCAACTTATATCAGTGGCAGAGTGGCTCATCATGTCAGGAATGGGTCTCATATCGGCCAACTATGATCAAAACGGTCCCAGCTTTTTTGTCTTTCCCTTTACATCAATAACCGAAGGATTGAACATGTTTACAATGTATCACCAAGAATATAGTGAGCAGATCACTTGGATCTTTATGTTAGAATAAAATCATTCCTTTCACTATTGCTGAAATTTCAATCCCAATAATAAGGCTTGTAAAGCATCTGAAAATTAGTTTCTAAGGAAAAATTGGTCACAATGTATCCTAGTTAAAAATTCCTACATGTTCACAAAACGTGAAAGATCTATAACCCCAAGGGACTTGTTAAAACATACTTGTAGTAATCAGGAAAGTCCAAAACTAAGAATGTAACTTTTGAGTTGAAACCCTTCTGTTACTGGCCATTTATAGCCTTTTCTAAGCTTACAGGTAAAATTATAATTCGGCTATCAATCTCCTCCACTTGTGGCATGCCATTGCCTTTGTTTCAAGCACCAGTGAAGTAAATAATTTTTCTAATCTAGAAATTCAAGCTTCAATTCCCACTGTTTCTGAAAAGACAACCACAGCAGTGAACTGTAGAATTATTTGAGTATCTAAGTTTACTTAAAGACCTGATGTTAGAGATATCCACATTTTCAATAAATTGAGCGTACTTTCGAAATGAATAAGACAGAATTCCTTTGAATTAATCTCTTGCTTAAAAGCTAAAACCACAAAAATAGAACAAATTGATTAATAAGGTAAAACCACTAAACCAATTTCACTTCCCTGAAAAATTCTGACCCAAATCAAACATCCACACTAAGAGGGTATAACATACCAAAAACCAACATGCAAAAATCACTTCTCAAAAACCA
This sequence comes from Amborella trichopoda, assembly GCF_054954075.1. Taxonomy (NCBI): domain Eukaryota; kingdom Viridiplantae; phylum Streptophyta; class Magnoliopsida; order Amborellales; family Amborellaceae; genus Amborella; species Amborella trichopoda. The sequence goes on along the minus strand of NC_142344.1, from coordinate 38,556,541 downwards.
CAAAAACAAAAAAAACACGCCAAATTAACACCTTAAACTCTTGCTAGAATAAGAAATAGGGAAAAGAGCTTTGAAACCGACCTGGCACTTGGGACCCTTTTGGGAAGTTCGGGCTCGAATTCCCTCGGCAAACCAAGAAATCCATTGAATCGATCGAACGTAACGTGTGCAATATGCCTCACATTAGTAGGCCAACTTATATCCATTGAGCAAATATCCTCTCTATCTACACTGCAAGTTATCAGTGATTTCCTCAAAGCAGCCACAAGAATGTCCAACACAGGAAACTGATCCCTGTTTCTCTCTTCCTTTCGATCCCTTACGCTTCCCTCAAAGCAACCAGGGCCTACGTCCCCACCCCAACTCGAGCGAGAAACTATAAAAGGGGACTTTGGGTTCACGAAATCCTCATCTTCTTCAGAGACAAACCCATCATTTTGCCCAAAGGAGCTTGCAGAGGAATCAAAATCTGTCTCCTCATCTTTGCAGGGGAGCTTGGAGTGAAGGATCTGTGTCATGGTCCCCAAAGCAACAGCAAAAGTGAAAGAACAAAAAAAAATTGTTGCAATTATGAGTGAGAGAGAGACGAACTTGAAGAGAATGAAATGGTGGGGAGGCTGCTTTTTACATGATTGGAAACGGAGGAGAATTGTAGAAGAATCGCAGAGAAGAGAGTCATTCAGAAAAACAGAGAGAACAGAGTGAGATTGCTTGAAATGGATGAAAGGTGCGATGATGAGGAGATAGAATTGGTTTGATTGGGACTTCGTTGGTTGACAAATATAACGACTGAAACGGGCCCGTGACGCCAACAAAACTAGGACGAAGCAGGTTGAGGTTTGGGCTCCTCCATAATATAAATTTCTCTTATGCCCCTATACTATGAATTTTTCTACCCAAAAAGCACGACAAACGCTGTACTTGGTGCATTTGACTAGACAGTTACATGTCTCTTTCATTTGGCAATTTCCTCAAATTTCCATCCAATCCGAACGAGTTTATATGAGGGTGGGGTTTGGATAAGTATCAATTAGCTTCTTTAGTTTTGGTGAGAAAAAATGGAAAAATTTAGTATTTTGGTTGATTTGGTGGAAGATTTTGGATTTTTGTTTTAATATAATAAATTAAATATTTATATATAATATATAAAAAAAATTATAGAGATGTTAAGCAACTCAAATCTGACAGAAACAGGAGCACCGAGCTTCACTTCACTTCGATCTACACCTAAAATCTGAAAGCGTCAGCCTCTATCACACAACCCTGGCTTGTCATTAGTTACCCTCAGCCGCTTCACCTTGGGGCCTACTATTTACTTGCAAAAAAATTATTATTTTTGCCTTGGACCTTCTCACGGGCTCTAACCAACCCGACCCGTTAGCAGACCTGAAAGTACTGGATGCGACCATTTCGTGCCAATCACCCGTACACCAATTGTCGTTAGTCAGTTTACGATGTTACAAAATTCCAAATATGAGTAGAATCCCATTAAATCCAAATTGTTTTACTCCAAATCTTGTGGACTACAAAATTTCTCTACTAAGGACAAGAAGACATCATGTTTCTTTAATTAAGCGATAAACAAAAAGCAAAAGGAAAAGTATATGCAGTGTCTATTTATTTTTGGTATAAAATCACTTTTTAGCCAACAGATTTTAGGTGGTTGTAAATGTGTCTTTTACTAGAGTCTAAGCTCAAAAAAGATTTGTCAAACTTCGTGTGACATACTTTAAGCCGTTAAATTTGAGATCTATAGCTAGTGATTTGTGATCTCCTGGTATTGATAGTAAATGCAATTCTATATTATAAAAAATGTAAAGTTTGGAGATGCTTTTTATGGCATGTTTGGCAACTCGAATTTCGATGTCAGAAATTGAAACTTTCAAGGTGCAATTCTTAGTAGTAGGGTTGGCAACTGGTTGTGTATGGGTCGGGTCCAGTTGGAGCCGGACTCAAACCCAGGCCCGAATAGTTTCGGGTCCAAGTTTCGGATCCGGATCTGACCCGTAGGGTCCAAAAGTTAGACCCATACCCGTTGGGTCGAAGGTCTATCCTGTTGGATCTCAGGTCTATCCTGTTGGATCTCAAGTCTATCCTGTTGGATCTCAGGTCTATCCTGTCGGGTCTTAGGTCTGGTCGGGTCCATTGCCACCCTCACTATGAGCTTTTATTTGTTTTTACCCATTTTTTACCATCATATAACCATATTATTGGCAACAAGGTCACAATCACCTGCCATTAGATTTCAATCTGTCTGATTTGTCGTTTAAATATGACTACAAGTTCTTATTGTATACAATCTTTAATACGCCCAAATAAATAGGGCTTCAGGTATTTTATCTCCAACAATTTACGGGTACAAGTCGGGACCAACGGGAATCGGATCCAAACCCGAATAGTGCTTGTGTCCAGGTTTTGGACCCACACTCGACCCACCATGTCCAAATATTGGACCCACACCCAGACCCACGTCGGTATACCCGGTGGATCCCGGGTCGGGTCTATATCCGGGCCCCTGGCCACCCTTACCTAGTAGGAACTGCACAGCACCGAAAGTACGCACTAGTCAAATATGAGAAGCGCGCACCTCCCCCACCAAAAAAAACCAGCGGAAGTGGCAGCTTATCATTGAATGAAAAACACATTTTTCAGCCAAAGCTATTTATTTATTTATTTATAATAAACTTTAGATGAAAGTTTTTGATTGAGTGCGCCTCATGGGGTTGCAACTAAAAAGTACGAAACATAATTTGCATAAAATGACCGATGCGCATTTACCCAAATTTTAGCTAAATCTCATGTATAGAGAAAAACTAAAATTGAAATACTTAGTCGTGCTCTCCAAATTTAAGTACTCCAAGTTTAGAAACTTCTCGATTTGTCAAATCCATACTTCCTTGAAATCCCATAAACTATCAAACACAATATTTTATTCATCCAAAAACAAGATTTCTAGCTCCTAGACTCTAAAACTTGCCAGCTTTTCAGGTTCATTAATCAAAGAATTTCATTTCAAGCTTCTAGCGCTTCTTTTACCGTATATGTTGTCCCTTCCTTCAGGATCTTTATTGCATATTTTTTACAGGGTGCGGTTTGTACGGAGCCTAGGCTTTAAACAATCAAAATAAAACCTATCTTCAAATAGTATCGAAAAATACGGTTTGAATACTGAAAGTTTTTTTGATAGCCTTAAAAACATATTTTCATATTTATTTATAAAGTTTAAAGCTTCAAACATAATGTAGATCGACACATCTATGAAAACTTGAAAATCTTAAAAATTGACAGTTTAAAATGCGTTACAAAATACATTATTTCCAAAACATGAAATCTATTTTTTTATCATGTCCATACATTTTAATATTGAGATGATCAATTTGAAGATATTTGGGCATCAAAACAACCTCTTCTAGTGAAATTTATGTGGTAGCCTCCAATTTCATTGTTTATATAAACTTTTCCTCTTTTCTTTATATATTTTTTCTTTGACATTTTCGGGATTTCTTTAGTTTGTTTTATTAATACTTTAACCTTTGGAGGGGCTTCTAACATTTGGCTGAAGGTTATTTCGGAAAATTTTTGTACTAAATTTTATTTTTCAAAGGGTCAAATGAAACTTAGGGGATTTATAGCTCCATGAATATTGTTTACTTTCAAAAAGTTTTTAACGAAACATTTTCTGGTGCTTAGGAGCTAAATATGTAGGTAGTTACATGTAAAACCCCAGTTACAAAGTGTTTTCTTGGGCTTGATTTTTATGGGAGAAATAAAATGTTGTCATTATGTAGAAGCTTGGTATAGTTCAAGGCATTCTCTCTCTTGAAAAGGAACATAAGAATAATTAACCTTAGTAATGTCCTAATTATAGCTATAAATCTTATTTTAATTCTTCCATTCCTTTATTAAATAGGATAACTTCACATTTTGATGGATGAGCTATTTTACTAATCTGTAGGCCACAAAAGGGGGTAATACATGCAATCCAGTTATGGGTAATAATTAAAGGCAAAGCTTTCTATGTTCTCCCTACAATTTCTATTCTCCCCCTTATCCAACCGTTCATTTTTGAATGGAGGGTTAAGATTGCCCCAATCACAATGTCACATTTCTATACTACTTTATTTTTAATTTTTTTCTATAAACTATTTTGACACCAAATTTTGGACGTCCATTCTTCTATTAAATTCGCACTAAGAAAAAATAAAAATAAAATATTTTCAATAAAATAAAATAGCCAAAATACCTCTAAAAATTTCAAGGGGTATTTTGATCATTATTTTTTATCAAAAAATTATTCTTAATATTTTTTATAGGTGCGCCCCAATGAGAAGATAGCACATACCACATTTCATATTCAGAAAAATTGTATTAAAAAAAATAAAAATAAAATACTTTGAGACATCGGATTTAAGATCAAAGGATGAGTGGCTCTCTTGATAAAAAATGGACGACTGGATAGTAGGGAGAGGATAGAACTGTAGGGGGAACATAGACAGCTTTCCCATAATTAGATACTTGTTCCACTCTTCGTCTTGTGAGCACTATAGAAAGCTCACTTGAGAGCATTTATACTTTCTCCTTGCAAAAGACTTACAGAAATTTTTTTCAACCTTGAAATTTTGAAATTTGCCGAAGAATGGTTATTTTTTAAAATTTTGATTTTGAGTTCTTAAACACATGCATTGAAAATTGGTCTTTCCACTTAATTACGAGGTGTTATATTTTGAGGAACATGAATGGTATGTTGGATTCTTCTTTCTTTTGTCCCTCTCTTTTGCCCCTTTTTCTTTTTGAGGTTGGTCGCTAGGTTCAAGATCTTCCATCTTGAATTTTGAAATCCTAAAAATATTTATAAACAGAGTTTTGCTAAAGGAAGGGAAGTGAATGGAGGAAATGTTGCCATATTGATATATAAAGTGTATGGAGGAAATGATGCAGAATTGATATTTTTTTACTTCTGATTTTTTGAAAAAAGTTTATATAAGATTGATACATTAAACTGTAGAATTAAGACACACCTCAAAATTCTATCAGAAAAGGCTCGTTTGACATTGAAAAACCATCTAATTGATCATATTGAGCTCGAGATGTATGAATATAGAAAAACAATAAGATAGATATGAAAAAATAGAAGAAGAATTCGAAGTCCCAAAGTAACACATCTTGCAACACATCATCTAAATCGCCCATTTTCAAGATTTTTATAGATCTGCTTGATTTGAATCGTTTTCAGAGTTTAAAATCTTATAATTAGCAATGAAAATAGATTTTTAGGCCGTCTTAAAATTTTCAACACCAAAATTATATCTTACGACAAAGTTTGGAGGTGTGCCTTAATGTTTCAACCTTATACAACCCTCACCCTTATTATTTTCCTCCTTCAGGCTCTCTATCGTTACTATTGGGGTTAATGGTCATACGTAAATACCTGCATTCATCAAAACGTGCAATTATAAGAGCAATTATGATCAAATATACTAAAGTTCGATAGTTATGTTTCTCTCCATCACCAAACTTCTTGCTTATAGGGTCGAGATCGAGAGAGAGTGTTAGTGGCATTCCCGTAATTTTGAAGGAAATGGGTGTCTTTCATATCATCAATGTCGTGGTCCACTATTCGCCCGCTACACCTTGTCGCACATGCCATTTTGGGTCATAGAAAGGGAGGCGTCTTCACAACTATCTACTTGGTTTATAAGGATGTAGTTTTTACAAGGCCTAGGATTTATGAAAACAAATTAAAGCCTCACCTTGATAAAAAAATCACTATTTATTTTTTCTGTTAAGTCAATGAGGGAGAAAGCCCCTTACGAATTTTTTATTAATGAAAGATAAAATTACAGTGCTTTATTTTACAACCCTATAATAGGGCAGTTGCGTAACATTAAGAAGTAAAAGAAACAGAATAAAATCTGGAGCTCTCGAACACCGCATTTTTAACAAGAGTATCAGCCACCATATTAGCCTCACAAAAAATACGGCAAATAGACCATGAGTGATTTACAAGTCTAAAGTTGCAATTAACAGCTAAGGTATGAAGGGCCCATAGATATGTATAGGCGCCTTGAATGACTTGCACAAATAGGGAGGAGTCACCTTCAATCTTAATGGAAAGTAACCCATCTACATTATCAAAAATCACCATCACAGCTTTAAAATTAATTTTCAACACCGATTATGAAATTTGAAGCTAAACAATAGTACAAATCTCGTAGAATTGTGAGTACCTATTTTTAAGGTGAAATTGATGGTCTAGTTTATGTGGTACAATATACACTCTATTTTTTAGGGCTTAAATCTTAAATTTTTTTCATAACCATAATGGCCAAGGCCTTGATTGATTTGAAGGTTTTTCAACCCCAAAATTATAATTTTCCGTCAGCAAGGTTTTACTTATCTTGATAAGAGCTGCAGCCCTATCATAACATTTTCAGGGTTGTAAATAGTAATAGGATTGATGTGGACCTACCCTACCAATAATCCGTCGTGGCATGACCTTTCATTATGGTTACTTGCTATTTCCATAAAGGTCACATGTAGTTACAAACCGACGTGTTTGTGACCATATCACAAAGATATAAATGATAGCACGTGAATTGAACGCAAACCAAAATTGCAAAAAGGTTAGAAAGAAAATTGGGTGCCACGTGAAAGAATATGTACTTAAAAATAACATTATTATAAAAAAAAAGGTTTTGGGTTGCATACATTTGGCATGTTTTATAGAAGAAGGGACAACATTACATAACTACCCAAAAAGAGGGAGTTTTGGGACCATTTACCTTTTGGCATGGAAAAGTAAAAACAACCCCAACATCAAACACGCTGTTTATGATAATTTTATGAGAAGGAATTAGTAGCGGGACCGAATTAGTTTTTACAAGGAATTGATGCCAGCCGGGTACTTGCCCTAAAATTTCCCTTTTATACTATTTTTTTTCCTTTAGCCTATCTAAAAAAAAACTATTGTTTTTTTTTATTTTTTAATTTTAATATTTCTCTAGATTGCTGATTCAGACCAATCTAATAGCTATTCGACGACCTGATATAGATCTATCAGATAAATGATCAACCCTACCAATTTATGTTTTCGTATAAAGTGTCCAATGTTGTATCCCTTTTTTTACACGTTTTGTTTTTGGATTGTGGAGTTTCTTCGTTTAGAAAAGGCATTACTTATTTTAAAAATGAGAATGTTTTAGAATTAAAAAATAGTTTCAAATAAAAATGAAAAGCATTTTTATTTTCTTGCCTAGGGCTTAAATAAGTCACTATTCCTACAAATAAAAGTATGTTTTTATTTGAAGTATTAATAAACCTTCAAGGGTTTCTCCCCTCCAAATTGTGGACCCATTGATTGATATCTTACTTCTTCTCCGAAGTTTTCCCTCTTCTCTTCCCTTTTTGTTGTGTAAGATCTTTTTAGTTGACTATCTTTTATTCTTTTTTGTTTCTTTTTTTTTTTTTGCTATTGATAGCTTGAATTATATTCTATGTTATTTTTTTTAATATAATGGTTTAGATCATGGTACTTCCATTGTCCTAACACTTGAGTTTTACAAGTTTTGGATGCATGTACTTATATTTGATAGTCTTTAAGTTTTATAGTAATTTTGGCGTGCAAAATGCAGTATTTGTCTTTGCTTCAAAAAGTTTACATAAATTTTTTTTATAGCTTGTATTTGTTTCTAGCAATTTAAGACCACTCATGAGGTAACAATATGCTTATAAATCCAGTCCGTACAGATATTGGGATGTGAGCGTTAATGACGATAACATAGATGGACCTAATGAAATTGACTTCAAGAATATGGTGCCTTATGAACCCGTCTTAAAAAAGGATTGATCGATTGAGACTATAAGTGATATGATTATATGATTTTGGATGAATATATTGGGACCCTATTCAATAGCCATGTAAAAAAGTTGCTACATTTTGAATTAATTATTAGTTAATGGTTTAGTTTTCCACTTTTTTTTCATATTGGTATAATGCAACCTTATATTTGACTACAAGAAATTCTTGATGAATAAAAATTTGATTCATAAAATAACATATTTTGGAATATTAATTTAATATATTTTTATTTTGATGCTTTACTAGTGTTGTGACATATGAATTGTTGTATATGAAAATGCATATGTGAATTATAAATAAATTCCAATATATGCATTTATAGACATATATATGTAGACACACAATATTGTACATGTAGAAATATTATTATTCTGATATTAACGTTTCTGACATTTGTATCAGTGTTATCAATCAGCCACACTCACCCGTTTCTAGGTAAGATAGATTAGAATACAATATGAATTTTAAATAAATTTGGAGAGATGCCCTCAAAAAATTGGACCATGTAGAGTAGAGAGAAAATTTAAACTAAAGTGGGCGTAGTCAATTGACCCCTTGGAAAAAATTGAGTGGGTCACCCATGACTAAGTACCCCACTAACATAGACAACAAAATATAATAAATTTGAAAAGATAGCTCTTCAAACCTCCCTCTTTGATGCAAAAAAAAAACTCTCTCTCTCTTGAATGGTAACTTAACACTTTCTATTAATCCTATATACAAGTATGCGAAATTTACAATCATAAGAGTGTGTATTATACTATATCAATCCTATTAATCACCATAACTGTGTGGTCAATTACACCTTATAGAGAAAGACGGATTCCACAATATCGAAACAATCCGCTTATCAATTAGTGTGACAATGCCACACTAGCCAAGATTCACAAGAAAATAGAAAGAAGAAGAAGAACCAAGATGAAGTGGAAGAAAAACTTCATTAAAAAAAAACATGGGGTACACAAAGGCATTACAATCTCAACACACAAGATTAACCTTAACACATGTGACCCAGAGGTACACAAAGGCATTACAATCTTGACATACAAGATTAACCTTAAATATGTGTCCCTAGTTTCCCACCGCACACCTATCTTTAAATAGAGGTTCTTACAACCATATTTCCTACAATAATTTCCCACTCACAACAATAACTACTAACTTACAAATAACTACTAACCGTCTGGTAGTTTTATAACTTCTTACTACACAAACTTACAAGTGCAACATCACTACATCACTCATGATAAAAAAAAAATAAAGACTAATATAATTTCTAGAAAATACACTTTCACAATTTTAACACACCTTTGGTTAATGCATCACCTTCCATACTGGTCTAGGAAGCAATGAGTTAGTAGTATTTCCTCCTTGTTTATAATGTCCTCCATTTCCACCAAAATTGGATTGAGTCTACAAGGTGGACCAACTTCACCCCTATATCAATCTCATATAAGGTGGACCAACTTCACCCCTATATATATATATATATATATATATAGGAAAAATCTTGGGTGAGCCCACTAGCTCACAATAAAAAAAGAGCCCAAGGGTCTAGATTGAATCTGGGCCCGATTTGACTATCACAGATGTCCGGTAGTGTTTGAATTTTAATTTTTTTTTCTACAAATTCAAATCACTTAAAATTTTAGTTGTGTGTTCTTTTCATCAAGACGCACCTAATAAAAATATAAAAAAAATAATTTACGAAAACAATTGATCAAAATACCTCCGAAACATTTTGGGGGTATTTTGGTCAGTTTATTTCATATAAAATAGTTTTTTGATATTTTTCGAAGATTCACCTATTTTTTATGTACACACGCTTCAAATTTTAAGTGATTTGGATTTGTAGAAAAAAAAGTTAAAATTCAAACACTACCAGACATCCGTGATCATCAAATCGGCCCAAATTCAATCTAAGCGGTTGGACTCATTTTTTCCTATGAGTTAATGAGCTCACCTTAGCATCTTATATATATATATATATATATATATATATATATATATATATATATATATATATATATATATATATATAGAGAGAGAGAGAGAGAGAGAGAGAGAGGGAGAGAGAGAAAAGAATGATCTTACAGGACCCTCTCCCATCCATGTGTGTAGGATCCCAAAGGATCACCATTAAATTTGACACGGATCTATAGAAAAGCCAAATCCCACACCCATGTGATAACGTTTCTAAAAATTCGTACCAACTTTAATGGTGATTTTTTAGAGTCCTACACACATAGGTGGGAGAGGATCCTATAGGATCATTACTCATATATATATATATATAAGTTTTGAGGAGAACCAGGCCGGGACCCATACCATCCCAGAATTGATTCAGCCTGATGGATTCTCAGCTAGATTGACGATCCAAATTGGAAATAGCCGAGTTTTAGAACATTGAGCAATACAAACGGTATCATGGCCGTATTTCTCTCTTGTTAAAGAAAACTTGGTACTATTTGTGGTGTGACTACGCATATTGATGGTGTACACCCGACATTAATCTAGCTTACATAATGCTTTATGAATTCTAAAAAAGATACGCAGTTTGCACAGTTGACCAACTCCTCATGTTCTATTATTAATAACAAAGGTCTAGCATCTGACCAACTCTTGGATGAGCTCTTATGTCAGGGTTTGGTGCTCTATCAGTGCCAACAAATGCACGCGAGAGGTAGTAATGGCTACTTAATTCATTTTTAAGTAACGTGTCACTGCTTTTAGTGTTTGCTTTTAAATTTTGCTTGAAAGTTTGGTGTGCCATCGAAGTGAGCCATCGAGCCTAATTTGGTTTAAGATTACATTGTTATTATTTAAGTGATAAAGAATGAGCGTGGATTGCTTTTAATATAAAATTGACGGTTTGGCTCGTGGACTTTGGGGGTTTTGTTGCCCCCAAATTCAAACAAAATTTCAATTTGAACCACGTACACTTAATCCATCGTACTTCCCTTTCAACCACAGTGTTCACTAGGGCTGTTAATGAATCGGGTCGGGATTCGTACTGGGCCTGATTCCGGTGCTGCTTATCAGGCCGGGGCTTGCCTTTAATGGGCTGTCTCAGAAAAACCCAGTGGGCATGACTGGCCCGGCAACCCGAGAATGCCTCTAGCTTGCCAACAAGGTTTGGCTCGGCTCAATATGGCCCGGCCCAGCCCATTTACCTTTTTTTTTTTTTCTTCAAATCTTCACTTTTCAAGCTTTTCTTATTTATAATAAGGCAAAAATAAATAAAAATTAATACATGCTAAAATATTTTTTAGAAAATTTAAAACCCACTCTCTCTCTCTCTAAAAATCCAGTCTCTTTCTAAAACACATTCTCTCTCCAAAAATTCTCTCTAAAAGCTCAATTTCTCTATTTATCTCTAAAAGGTCATTCTCTCTCTCGAAACTCAATCTCTCTCTAGAGACCAACTCACTCTTTCTCTCTCTAAAAACTCATCCCCTCTTTTTCATTCTAAACCTCCAACCTCTCTTGCCTCTCCAAAACTCATTTTCTTTATCTAGAAACCTAATATCTCTTTCTCTCTCTAAAAATTGAATCTCTCTCTAGAAATTCACTCTCTTTAGAAACCTATTCTCTTTCTAAAAACCCAATCTCTCTCTAAAATCCATTTTCTTTCTAAAAACCCAACCTCTCATTTTCTCTAAAAACTCATTCTGTCACTATAAAAATCAAATCTCTCTCTCTCTATAAACCCAATCTCTCTAGTATCTCTAAAGCCCACTCTCTTTTTAGAAACCCCATCCTTCTCTCTTGAAAAACTCATACACACTCTCTAAAAATTCAATCTCTCTCTAAAACTTGCCGGCCATATTTTGGATAGAATTTTTTACAATAAAAAACTATTGTATAACAAACATGAAAAAACAGAAAAAATTAATGAAATCTTATAAAACTTTCACAATAAATTTTAAAAGCGACATGGAATTTAAGTTTCAATTTTTGGATGGTCCACTAAAACATGGAAAACTAGGATTGCATGAGTTCAACTAGTTAAATGCCAGTCTTGATCAGTTCGGTGTAAATCCCAGTTTAGTGCTTGCAACGAACCAGACATGGTTCCGGACAAACAGCCGGCCAACTCCGGTTTTAATGACTTAGGTTCCAAATATTACTCATGTTTGTACGATGTGAATATGTGGAAGGCAGGTATTGAACGCATTAGAGATAAATGGTATTTAGCACACCATGGGACATCCATCCTTCGTTTCAAATGGCAAGAGGTGTTGATTAATGGTGCCTGATACCGTAGATATCCCAATGCAATGCAAACAATAACAAAAATACATGCACAACAGGCCGGATGGGGTCATATACCTTTTACGGATCCAATCCCTTATTTCCGATTTCTCCCATTTGCCTATATCGAATTCAATGGCACCTCGTGAGTATGCTCTTTTGATTACCAAAACCATGACGTCTATTAACACAAATCTTAAATCTCGATGGACAGTCAGAGAGTTTTTACTTTCACTTGGAAAAAACATTATTGGTAGGGTTTTTTGGAAGAGAGGAGAGAATAGAGAAGGACATAAGTCTCTCAACATTTTTAGAGAAAAAACAAGAGACCAAAGCCTTGGAGGAGATATGTACTCTCTCTCTCTCTCTCTCTGTATGTAAAAAGCCATTTTTACAATGATCTCCACACCCTTGATTCCCTCAGCATGTGGTTATCTATGCCTAATTAGAAGACAACCCCATTAACCACATGGAGTTGTTCTCATCAAGATTGGATAAGTTTTCAATAAAAAACTCTTACCCAAGAAGATACTCTCGTTCTTCCAACAATAATAAACATTCTGATTTCATAAAGGTCCACCCACCCACAAGGGGTGAACCATCCAAATCCAATCCCTCCCACTCACCTTCATGTAAATATTTTGATCCTTTACCCTTAATTCATGATACATCATTATTTAAGAATTCTCATATACATTGAAAGAAAAATGCAGTGAAAGACCTTAAAGGAGTAGTGCCCATGGCAAAGAACATGTTACATCTCTTCTCTCGTATTCAAAATAGCTCCAGCTTGCCCTAGATACATTTGGCCATCCTGATTGAGCATCTCGTCTAATCCCCCATGAGCTATGTGATGCTCAAGAGATTACTAAACCCCTTCGTGCACACACACCTAGCTAATCAGAAAAAATATAGTTTTCATACACACCAATAATTCATTCAGAATATATATATATATATATATATATGATATTATACCGTCTCAAAACCTTTTACAAAAGAACATCATGGATAAAATCTTATAGTGCTGATAATCTGATGAGCTTCATTTTGTTTACTACTTCTATAAGAACCAATTATGGTGTGATGCCAAAGGTTTTTCCTCTATCATATTGTTGTTCTACTTTGACTTAATCGCTTTTATATTTATGCTCCCACCTAGCTGAAGAAAATATGACTATAGAGGGAGAGATTCTAAAACAACGACATCAAGGCTTCACTTTCTAATATAATCTCAATGTCTCGGAGGGTACTCAAGGGCACATAGTGACTAGCCATTCTTGCATAATTAATTGGGAACATAGATCATCTTATAGTCCTTCTAATATAGAGTAGTGATGCTCCTGTTAAGGACATATGATATAAGTAAAATGCCATAGTGTAAATAGCTAACAATATTAGGATTTATGTCAGACTTACACCATATGGGTCTTAGTTCAACCACAACTGTGTTTCCCCCTGGCACCTACTACACCTTGATGTGGCCTTTGTGCTTCACGGGTTTAGTGCCCCGATTGAGGCAGGGATGATGGTTCAAGAAGGAGGGCCGATGGTTCATGATGCCTCTGAGTACCAAGAGGCTACTGTCCCCGAGGCCACATATCGTGAAGATGTATGGGTTGAGCTTTTTGTGACCGAGGTTTTGGCTATTGAGGGCGCAGGCTAGAAGGAAGAAATCATGGTTGAGGCTGAATTGGTGATTGGCGAAGGCCAAAGGGAAGGGGCAGTTCCTGAACTTGCCAATACTGACGTGGTAGTTCAGGAGGGTGAGAAGCAAGGGGAACAGGTTTCTTCAGAGCCTGCTGGGACAGAAGTGGAGGCCCCCATAAGCGAGGGTCAAGGTGACAAGACTGGTGTTGAAGAATACATGCAGGTCGAGACTGGGGGCTGTCTCGGGGTCTGAGGTGCAAGAAGCTCTGGACTTTGCCACCGTTTCAAACGAGCCAGTGGCTCAGATGGATACCACTTCGACAAGCCCAGCCCTTGAAGCTGAAGTCTCTTCAGCGGTAGTAATCCCAGCAGCATCATTTAGGCCCATTTTTGGCGCGGTTTCTGATATGATTGCAGGCATGCTTCGTGCAAGCCTTCAGGGTTTAAGGGAGTTGCCTTTCAACGGGCTGGGCGAGGCTTTGGCCAAGCTTAGGGAATTTTCTGCTACGACTACTGTGGTTGGGAGTGTGTCAGAAGTCCTTTCCCGTTTTAATGCAACTCTAATTGAGCTAGACATCTGGCAATCAGGAATACTACATCATGAAGCCGAGACCAATAGGTTAGCCTCCTTAGAGGAGTCCATCTTACGTCGTCGCGAGGAAATAGATTCATACAATAGGAAGGCCACTATCACTGGCCGTCAGCAGGATCTCAAGAGGAAGGTGCAAGGCAGCTATAAGAGGATGATCGAAATAAGAGAAGTGATGCGAATATTAAGGCAGGAATTTGCTGGTCTAGAGACGGAGATGATTCAGAGGAGAGCTATGGAGGCCTCTTTGGTTGCGAATTTATCTGAACTCACTCACACCATTGAGTCTGAAACTGTGGCGATGGAGGAGGATACTCAAATGGTGACTGAACTGAAGGAGCGTGTCCAGGGCACCGAGACTTCTCATGTGGCATGCAGCACAGAGATCAATAAGATAATTGATCACTTTTGAAAATGTCTTTTCTTTCACCAACACTTGTAAAAAGTTTGTACTCATGAATAAGATGCTTCTTTTTCTTTTCTGGCTGACCTTGCTGCATGATTTCACTCTCCTCTTACTTTGTTACACTTCATGTAATTTTTTGATTGAAAACCTCTCGACATATTTATTGTCTCCAAGGGCTAATATCCTAGGCCTTGCTAAGTCCCATGACTGGCTGCCATTACTTGGATGGCTTCGAAATGGGGAGTCTTTGCTTTTTCTCCTCTTATTGTTTGATTGGCCAAGGTTCATAGTTCATTTTAATCATCATTTGATGAGCCTGCTTACTATAGATAGTCCAGTCAAAAGGGGCCTCAGGCACGAACTCCTTGAGATGTTTTGAAGCAATATGCATAACCTCCAATTGGCTCTAGAGACTGCGAACTTCGCTTCTTAAGTTTGCCAGGGGATCCTTCTCTTGAGGGGAAGAAGATTGACCTTTCTCAAACTGCTCTCCTCTCGTCAGACCAGGGAAGAGTAGAACTTGTTGTTGGTCACTAGTCTGAGGAGCATCCTCTATGCTTATAGCAACCAGATTTTGAAAAATATTTAGCGAAGGTTGGCGTGCCACTTCTGCTTTCAAGAGTGAAGTGGGGATATGCAGGACTTTTTGACGTCCGGCGTATAAGAAATCTTTGGAGCTAGGAATTCTATCCCCATGACTAGCTCAATCTCGGGAATGACCTCCGGGTCATCTTCTTATGAAGGTGGCTGAGAACTGAGGACAGAGGGTGAGGACTCCTCTTCAAGTGAAGACGAAGTTTCCTGAGGGATGATTGTGTGGATGTTAGAATGAATAGGGGTTAAAGGGAGAGTTTTGCCTTGCCTTTCTTCCTCTTTGAACATGCTAACCAATGTTCTCCCCATGTCCTCAACATCTTCATGGGGCGAAGATCGCATCTTTGTTGTAAACTTGTGATCCCTATCATTCAGCTTCTGAGGCGGCACTAGATCTGTGAAGTAATATTTAGCATCGGCATAATGGGTTTCAGCTACGGGGAACATTCTTTTATTAGCATAGACTGCATGCTGTCTCCATCTCGACTATACTTGAAGCACTGGTGCAATGTCGATGGAACCACCCCTTGATCATAGAGCCATGACCGATCGAGGAGAATGTTGTAGGAAGTGTTGGTGTCGATTACATAAAACTGGGCGTCATCGTTCAGTTCACTGATCTTAAAACGAAGGCGAACCATGACAGCTGGCTTATCTCCTGACTGGTTGAATCCTTGAACTGTGACGTGGGTCGGAGTAAGATCTTCGGGCCCTAACCCTAATCATGTAAGGATCCTCCTTGGAATAAGGTTGACAATCGACCCTCCATCTAACATAATTCGATTGATGGGGCATGCATGTAATTCGCTAGTGACAAAGAGATGGCGATTATTAAACTTTTCTCTCAGCTGCAGATCGTCTTCTGAAAAGGTGATTGGCATACATCCTTCTAAAATCGTCGGGTCCACTTCAATAGGTTTTACGTCGGTCTCATACACCTCTGGATTAGAGAGAGCCTGAACCAAAGCCATCCGATTATTCTTCGAGAGCATGAGGGCATCGTAGATACTGAGAAGAGGTGGAAGCTTTTGCAGATGGCCTATCACATCATATTTCACCTTTTCTTGGTCAAGGCTTTGTGCTCTTAGTCCTACCACTAATTTGGGTGGTACATTGGGTTGAGGAGCACGTTTGTGTGGAAGAGGTTTATTTTGGCCCACCGGTTGACTCGATTGCACAGCGAGCTTGGTTGGGGTGACAGACGTTTGAGGCTTGAGTCAGAGGTATCACAGGGAATTGGAGAATAGGTGGATTTTTTGAGGTATTGGGATTAGGAAGGAGTCCAAGGAGCTGGAGGATAGGCAGATTGGTATTTGGATTAGGGCGTAGTGGCAAACTAGGAAACTTCAAGGTGCTTGACTTTGGAGGTGGAGGCTGCAGCGTTTTCCCGGATCTTAGGCCTATCTGTCCCATGCTGGGTGATGCTCTTGAATTTGCACTATTTGACAAGGCTCTTGATCATGGAGGCTCTGCCTTCTTGATTCTCTTAATTTCTGTTAGAAGTCAAGCTCAGGGGGCCACTGGGGTTTCTTTGATTTTGACTTTTTGTGCTTCTTTGAAGAAGGTGGCTCTGCTTTAGCTTTAGGTGTCAAGGCATCAGTAACTGTTAAGAATCCGGCTGCCTGGGCCAGGGTCTTTTTCAACTGCTTCCGTTGCATCCTGCTTGTATTGATTCCTTCGAATTCTCTGTCAAGAGCCTTGAAGTTCGGACAGTTCAATGTTGTACTTGCAAGAGACATAGAAGAGGAAGGGTGAGCAGTAGAAGAAGTTGAAGGAGAAGGGTCAGAAGGTGGGGGACTTTAAGGTCGTTCCCCTCATCAGACCGATCTGCAAGTCAAGTTCGTATATAACCATCACGCTGACAGTTTCTCTAGGGAGGTCAACCTTAGTTGTAGTTGAGGGCTTGCGAACTTGACAGGTCGCAGGCAGCAGATCGGTCAGCAGGGAGCCAACATGCCCTGACTGAACTCGAGGGGCTAGATCGTCTTCTACGACGCTAACCACAGTGCAGGGCTCATGGAGCTTTTCTTCAGGCTTCGATGTCTGAAGAGCGTAGAAGGGTTCAGGCGAAGAGGGTCATTAGAGCTGGTTACCCCAACCGCCTTGGTCACTTGCTTAGTGAGAATTCGATGACCCCTATCGCATTTAGCTTTGAGGTTTTGATAAACCTCACGTCAAAACTGTGATCAGGCCTGCGGCTGGTCAGATCTTCTTGCACAAGAGAGAGCTATCTCCATCAGGTGTGGCAAAGGATGAGGGTCAGGGACTGGAGTCATCTTGGGTTGGGGACGATCAAGGACTTGATCTTCCATAAGGTCTTTGGCCCGAGCTCTCTTGTGGGCTCAAAATACACGATGAAAGTGACGAGGCTGGTTTAGTATGGTGCTCTTGGGGAAGTTCTTCAAGTACCATGGCTTAAGGTGCTTTCTCGAAGGAGGGGCGAGCAAGAGTAGGGTTGACCCATGAGAACGCCTGAGTCGAGGGCGAGGGGCTGTCTGAAACGGCAATGTGTGTGTGCCCCTGGAAGAAAGATCAAGGGTGACCTGGGGATCAGCCTGGGCTCGAGCAAGTGGTCTGGCCTTAGGAGGCCGAGAATTGCAAGCAAGTGTCTGCAAGAGAACAGGTGGAGGCCTGCCCCATATAGGGTGTGCTTGTGTGTGCTGAGTAGGAGGACAAGAAGATTGTCTCCTGTGTACTCGAGTTGGCGCACTGACGGCATTGTCCCGAGCAGCGGGATGCATATAAGCAGCGTATGCAGGACCTGGCCTTGGAAGGTCTGATCTTGGCTGCTAACTCGAGGTAACATAAGGGTTACCCCGAGGTATGACTCGAGTGGGTGACCCACAAGCCTTATGGCGTGTGCGAGGGGTGAAGGCCGTAAGGTCTCCGCCTCGATGTGTTGGGCCTCTAGGGATAAAGACTTGTGGTGGTACAGGAATGTGGGGGGTAGCCTTGCGGCGACCTACAACAGCAATGACAACTTGTTTGCCTTTTGTAGAGAGTGACTGGGCAGCCTTCCGGTGTACCTCAGCAATACAACCAACAAATGGCTTGCCGGTGGCAGGTTGGATGCTGTGTGCGGCAACAGATGTGTTGCCACTGCAAGGCGCCTTGGTGGAGGTTCCACCAGAGCAAGGAGATGGGGAGTTAGGGACTGTTAGGTCCCTTCTCATGTCAATCTAGGTTAAGACTTGGGAGCTAGACCTGGGGTCTTTGCTCAAAAGAAGGATTGAGAATGAAGTTAGAGGAACTTGTTCCCTGGGGACACTTGCGAATGCAGGGATAAGAAAATACCTGATCCGGATGAATGGGTTATAGAACCTAGTAGCCATAAGTGCAGACACAGAAAAGAAAAAGAGAAACTTAGCCAAATAAGTACGATCCGACTAAGGAGTAGTAAGTCCCTAGTGGAGTCGCCAAGCTAGTTAGGTGCCTCTATCTCGCCCTCTGGATTAAGATGATAGGGCGACACTCGTCTTGGGTTTCGGTGAGACTCGGGACTTTTTGAGATCGCTCTCTTGGGAACCTCATTCGAGAACAAGGGCAGATATTACTAACCAATGAGAGAGGAATTTAAGGTGGGTTCAGGACTTACTCAGGGTAGCTGGCATGGGCGCCCTCTTAAATCACGAAGAAAGTCCCCCAGTATTAAAACTGGTTCGGAATCGCCTCCCTTGGCTTGTATTCTCCTATTTCTGCAATCACACACATATGGCAAATGTTACAAGATAGGTCAGTCAAGGGACCACACCTTGCCTTCAGGTGAATGTACACAAGCGTGCACATTCAAAGGATGAGAAGAATGGGAACATGAAGATTGGGGTAAGAAGAATTCGATCGAGTTGTGAGACCGACACAATGACCTGACTAGTAGGTAATTGACCTGTCGTGGTAGTAAAACGGGCTTGGTAGCTCAGACCGACTCAATAGAGTTACTACTAGACGACTGTACCAATACCAATTAGTTAGACAGAATTACTGGTCTGTAGTGACAATAAAGCGGGCACAATTACTATGATCGGCACAACAACATTACAGTTAAACGACAAGACTACCATTGAAGGCCAATCTCAACCATTCTTGATCAAAGGAGAGAATAAAAGAAAGAAGAGAGATTAGAGAGAGAAAGAAAAGAAGAGAGAGAGACGAGAATAGAGAAAAGAAGAAGATAAAAGAGAAGAAGAAACAGAGTAGGATAAAAAACCATGAGAGTAGAAGAAGAGAGAGAAGGGAAGGAAAGGAGGAAAATGAACAAACGAGAATGAGAGGAGAGGGAAAACTTAGACTACGATTGCTTCCACGGGCTGTGAAATAAAGAAAGAGAAGAGAGAAAGCATGCAGGCGGCAAAGGGCTTACACCAGCTATGTCATAAGAAAGAGGAGAGGGAACGCTCAGTCGACGATTGCTCTTGCTGGCTGTGAAAGAAGAAAAGAAAGAGGGAGAAAACTCAGCAGGTGATAGGCTCGTTTTGATGAGATGAACAGGCTCACAAAATTAGAACACGATACGACTTGGAATGAGTGAGATATAGGCCCCAAAAGTCACTTCTCGGACTGTGAAAACAACCACCTTTAATGGTATTTTGGTGCAGGGCCACACGGGAATAGTGTGTGGCCTACCCTTTTTCGGTATTTTATCTATAAATTTGTCCTGAAATGCCCGATTGTGCTGAAAGTTGACCCATAGAGGTTTTCAACTGTGCCGGATCTAATGGTGGTGGTCCCACAGCTACTGGACACACCAAAAATATAGTTCTAGTTACAGGGTCCATTTCAGGATGCTAGAGGCCAATTTTTCTGAAATTGTTTCTTTGTGATCACTACCTTAGACATATCTGATCGTGATGAAACTTGACAAGTGACCTTTTGGAGTGCTTATGAAGATCTTGACTAGTTTTGGGGTCATTATGAGACTGTCAAAATTTCCACTATTTTGTAGGCTTTATTGACCTGCTTCCTCTTTATTCCGTATCTGGGACCAAGGTGCTAAAAAATGCATTTAAACACCCGGATCTAGTTGATCTGGTGATACATGTCTCGGGTTCGAAAAACTCGAGACTTGACGTTGCTCTCTCGGGAACCTGGTTCAAGAACAAGGGCAGGTATCCAACTAGTGAGAGAGGGATTTTGGGTATGAGGTGGGGATCAACCTCACCTGGGTCCATGAGTTTCTCAGGCTGGCTCTCGTGGGGGCTCTCTTAGATCATGAAGAAAAGCCCCCCAACTACTTTAGCTGGTTCGAAATCGCCTCCTTTGACCTGTAATCTTCTTGTTTTCTCGCAACACTACTATAGTTAATTTGCAAGACAAGTGGGCCAAAGGGACCCACCCTTATCTTAGGGAAATGTTCATTCATATGAGAGAGTGATGAAATAGAAGGTTCAAATAAAGATAGAAACGAGAAGAGAACTTGATGAAGGGGTGATACTAGCATGACAGCTGGAAAGTTACAGACTCGGAGTGGTAGCAAGACGGGCATGATAATCAGGACCAGCGCGACGACAATACTACTTGAAACTGAGGCTGATAGAACTATTCCAATTTGATGTGGCAGTAAGACGAGCATGGTACTCAAGACTAGCACAACAAAAATACTTTTCGACAACCAGTCCTCTATGGCAGTGCTAGGCTAAGTCTACCCTCAGTCAAGTAAGAAGAGAAAAGAATAAAGAGAAGAAAAGGGAACGAAGAGAGAGAGCGCGAGACAGGGGAGTGAGGAAGAATCCAAACGGTAATGAGCACCGCCGTTGGCATCACGAGAAGACACCCCATCCGTTGCGGGCGGCGATGGCTTCTAGGGAGGTAACTCCCTATGAGGCACATGACGCTAGGCGTGGAACACGAGAGAAACCCACGGATGGAAATAAGCATCGCAGTTGGCAACGCGAGAAGGCAACACGTCCCTTACAAGCGGCAATAGCTTCTGGCAAGGCGCATGGTGATAACTTCTAATAAGTCACACGGTAATTACCTCTCATGGAGCACATGGCGATAGGCGTGGGACACATGGGAAGCTTGTCCACGGTAATAGGCGTAGAGAGGCACGAAAGGAGCCTGCGCGCGGTGATGGGTACCAAGCGAGCGAATGGAGCCTATGCATGGCAATAGGCACCAAGCGTAAAAGAGAAGCTCGCAGACGACGATGGGTAATGCTGCGACCCTTCGCGGATGGGGATGGACATTGCCGCTTACAATAGTCATGCGATAGGGTGAAGTCCCTGCGGACGACAATAAGCTTTGCTACCCGCGTTCCTCGCTGAGACGTCACGGATACCTCTGCAGTTGGTGATGAGTAGCGCTGTCTGCAAATCTCGCCAAGAGATAGAGACCTGCAAATAGAAGGGGGAAAGGAGCTCGTGCATGAACTGCCATCGCCATGCACGACCTGTGAAACCACAGGAAGGAGAAAAAGAAAAGAAAGAGGCATGCACGACACGGCCACTGTTATGCATGGCCTCTGAGGGAGGTTCAAACGAAGAAGAAAAAGAAAAAAGAAAAGAAGAGAGAGAAAATTTACCTTGAGCCTGGGGGTATCGGTCCAAAAGTTTCTCTCTCCTTACTCTCTCTCTCCAAGAGTGACCCAATTTTAAGAAGAAAAGGGAATTCTATTAAGTAAAAATTCTCTTTTGTGAAGGGTTTCAAGCCTTTGTGTGCAATGAAGGTACGTGGTATATATAGAATTGTGCTCAAACATGGTTGGATTAATCAAAATTAAATCTAATTTCTGGAAATTAAGATTTAAATGTATTAAAAGAAATTAGAAAATAGGGTGCAAAATGACAGATTTATCCATTCCTAACAAGTTGTGAACTTTCAAGACAGTCATGTGTTGCCCTAGAACGTGCATGATTTTTCATGGATGATCTGGGGTTGTTCTGATGCCTGTTTGATCAAAAGATGGTTGGTTTCTTGTAGGCTCGGCATGATGATTGATTTAATTTCAACTTTGAGCCATGGATCGCATTTTTAGGGCACAATCATGTGACTTGAAATTTGAATTATTCTTGATATTTTGGATCAATTGTGTGTTCGTTCTGTGATGCTTTTCTGTGATTTCTTTGCTGAATCTCATTGAGCATGCTGTCACAATTGCGAGGAAACAAATGCAGCTCGATTCCGTGCCCGAATGAAGATTTTACAACTTGTAAGTTTTAGTCGGAATCTGAAATTCTGGCGACGAAATTTGCAGTCACTTCGTTGGCCTCGTGTGTGGAATCCGACTAGAGATAACCCTAAACCTTACGCACGCGATGGAATTGGTTTCACATTGTACGGGGCTCACAAGCAACGTGATTTGGCTACTCGAGTGAGGAATGATGCTGCTTATTTTCCACACTTTCTTCACAGATCAACAACTTCTCTCTAGCTTTTCTTCGTGCTCGGGGGTCGTCACGGGGCGTGCCACATATCGAAATGCTCGTCTTGACGAGACGAACATACTCCATTAAGTTTGAGCATGATCCAATATCGGATGAGGGAGATATAAGTGTTACAAGTCACTATTCCTGACTGTCCCTTCAATGGAATTGAGTTGCAGGGTGGCCACACGGGAATAGTTTGTGGCTCCTCCTATTTCACTCTTTTGCTTATAACTTCTTCCTGGAATGTCTTTTCAAGTTGAAATTTGATCACTGGGGGTTTCCAATCTTGTCGAATCCAATGGTGGTCGTCCCATAGCAAATTGAGATACCAAAAATATAGCTCTAGTTATAGGGTCCGTTTCAGGGTGTTAGAGGCTAATTCTATCGAAACTGTCTCTCATTCTACGCTGCTTTAGACATGTTGGCATGTGATGAAAATTGGCAAGAGACTTTTGAGAGTCCTTATGAAGATCTTGACCAATTTTGGGGCTATTATGAGATTGTCTGAATTTTCACTATTTGTTAGGCTTAATTGACCGCGGACCCATGATGATGAAAAATGTCTTCCAACAGCATGCCCCGTCGAATGTTTTCTTTTGATGATCAGGGTATCTATGTAGGTTCCATCCAGCGGGGTCCAGTCAGGGGCTTTTGACCTATCCTGAAAATCTAGGTCTGTCATCTAGATGGAATTTTGGCGAGGCGATCTCATGGCGAGACATTACCCTGAAGTCTTTGGCAAGTTAGGCTCTGGCTTCATCAGTTTTTTTCTTTCGTGGGGATCTTTTGCATTTTAGAGGGATCTTTTGCTCATCGCCCTTACCCTCAAGGACTCTTTATTGTTTTTAGAGGTGAAATGTGGGAGATCTTATGCGGCTCTCACTCCCTGGAGAGCCATTTTGTGTTGCAATTGGATGCTGGCAGTTGGGAATTTTAGGTAGACCTCATTAGCCAGGATTATGACTGTTTGGTAATTGGGTGTCGGCTGAGGCTGTGGTACTTCGTCAACCTGTTTTGTTGCTCCAAGCGCCCTTTTGTAGGTTTTCACTTGAATAGGGGAAGTGGCGCCGTAAAGACGGTTTTCACCAACTTCCTTTGTTTTTGGGCTCTTTTACCCATGACCTTGAGGCCATGTCCACCATTTTCATCCGTTTTGATCACGGTGCCCTTTTGGGATTTTCATCGTACCAGGGTTTTTGTTTTCGCGGAACTCTTTTACTCATAGTTTTGTGACCATACCCGTCCATCATTTTTACTCATGGCATTCTCTTGTCTAGGTGTACACCATACCTATTTTTTGTGAAGGCGTATTTAGGGTCATGCCTTCAAGACCTGTGCGAAGCCTTTTAAAGTCATGCGGCCAAGACATGCACTATAGTTTAGGGTCTTATAGCTGGATCATAGTGGCAATGAATGGTAATCCGTGGAGCCATGGAGTGAGTATGGTGGTGGTTTTGACTCACTTTGCGGAGATGGTACGAGGCTACCTATGAAATATGGAAGATGTATGAAAGGTGGGTGAAAAGTGGTGACCCACTAGCTGAAGGTGAGTATAAGTGGGTGAAAACTGGTGACCCACTAGTTGATGGTGAGTAAAGGTGGCGAGAAGACTCACCGTTTTGTAAGCATGGGTGAGACTCACTAAAGAATGATGAATAATGGTAGTGAAGTGAATGGGTTCACTGAGAAAACAATGAAGGTGGTGCGCACACAAAAATGAGTTGGTAAGGGAAAGTGTGCATGAAAATGCATGTAAAGAGGGTGTGCGCGTATGTATGGGGGCGTCTTTAAGGTCATGCCTCCTGGACCTGTGCAAAGCAGTTTAACGTCATGCAGCCAGGATGTACACTATTGTTTAAGGTCATATAGCTTGGACCGTGGTTACACAGTTTAAAGTCATGTAGCTAGGACCAGGTAGTTTAAGATCGCGCAACTTGACCTCTACTACAGTTTAAGGTCATATAGTTTGGACCATGACGCTGAGCCTTTTAATGTCATGCAGCTAGGATGTAGACTATGGTTTGTGGTCATATAGTTCGGATTGTGGCTATGTAGTTTAAAGTCATGCAGCTAGGACTAGGCAGTTTAAGGTCATGCAACTAGACCTCCGCTACAGTTCAAGTTCATATAGTTTGGACCATGGCTATGCAGTTTAAAGTCATGCAGTGCAGACCACGACTTTGCAATTGAAGGTCATGCAACATGGACCACGACTGTGCAGTTTAAGGTCATGCAGCATGGACCACGACTGTGCAGTTTAAGGTCATGCAGCATGGGTCATGCAGCATGGTTCACTGCTGTACAGTTTAAGGTCATGCAGCATGGACCAGATTTCTGTAAATGCCATGTTTTACCAAAAAAATCATTGAAAATAATAAAAAAATTATTTTGACCCAATTTATTTTCGGTAGCTTCAAAAAAGGATAATTATGAGCACTACTCTATAATCCTTTGCCTCAAAGCGACTCTGCGTATAGTAGGACCTGGTGAACATCCTATAACAGGAGGTCATGGGGACCTATATCAGCTAGTCGCATTTCATTAGTTAGGAACCCACTCTCAAGCCAAGCCTACCTATAATCAACCTAGGTCAAACGTTTTCATGTGCGTGCTTGCTTGCTTATTTTTTATTGGTTAATCTTAGATCTCAGTCCTGACCCGCTTTTGGTCCGAGTTGAACCCTCTGGGTCCAAGTTTAGGCTTGTACCCAGCCTAGCCCAGGTCCGAACCAGGTTCACACGTAGGTCTGAACCCAGGCCCCCTTTTTGGTCCAAGCAGAAAGCTCGTTCCTAGGCCATATTTGATCCAGTCCGGGCCCACACCTGGTTTGATCACCAAAATTCTCTGGGTCCAAGTTCAGACTTATACCTAACCTAGCCCAGGTCCGAATCAGGTTAACACCCATGTCCGAACCTAGGCCCCCTCTTAGTCCGAGCCTAAGGCTCGTTCCTAGTTCATCCTTGATCCAGTTCGGGTCCTTACTCGGTTTGATTATCACAACCCTCTAGGTCCATGCTTAGGCTTGCACTCAGCTCAGTCTAGGTCCGAACCAAGCTCACACCCAGGTCCGAACCTAGACCCACTCTTGGTCTGATCCGAGACTCGCACCTATCTAATCTAGATCTTAGTTTAGGTTATAGCATAGGTCTAAGCATATATTTTCCTCTAGAGCTAGACTAGGCTTACCTTAGTTTAGGGTCTGAACCAAAAGCCATTGAGTTTAGCAAGTCTAGATTCTAGTCTAGTCTTAGCCTGAGTCATAGTCAAAGTTTTGCCTCTAGAGTCAAGCTAGGTCTTCCCTAAGTCATTGAGTCTAGTTCTTACCTAAGTTTAGATTCTAAAACCCAGCCAAAGATAGTCACCATGTCGGTTACTCAAGGTGATCATGATGATTGCTCTACAGCTGACTCTAAACCAAACCTTCCCAAACCTAGGGACCAATATGCTGCAATCCCTTTGAACTATCAACAGACCTCAGGCCAATCCATAATCCAATGCTCATGTCTTCAGTTAAAGGCAGGGTCCACTCCTAATTCTGAAATCGGTGTGATCCAAAAAGCTAATTCAGCCCGAAAGACTCTGAATAGTCAGCAGGTCTGATCAGGCGTCGTCCTACAGGGGATTTTAAGTAGCCAAAGTAGAGGTCGAGTGAGGGAAGAAATTCATGCAGCATCTAACGCCAATTCCCAACCAAGATAATCTCGAAGCACAACGATCTCAAAACCAAGACCCGCCTAGGTCTACGGGATCCAACTCAACCTCGAGCCACCATAGTATCGTTCATGACGTCCTTAACACTGTACGGAGTAGAGGCGTCAATCCAAGCCAACCGTTAGGAGAGATGGGCGTTCTAGCTGCCCTTAAAATTTTGATTGACCTAGGTTACACTGTTCATTCCCTAGCTCATGGGTCGATGCCAAATCAGCTTGGTGGTATAGGTCGACCCCTAGCACAACCGAGTCAACCGATTATTCAATCAGTTCCCTTAGTTCACCCAGTCCAACAAACCGTGCCATTTTCGCAACCGGTGGGGACACCTATGGGTCAATATGCCCCTCAGGCACAAATGTATCAAACTGTCCCACTGGCCGCGGCCCATCAACCTCAGGCCCATGCAGGCCCACATCTACCCCAAATCTCAACTTACCAATCTACACTTGGGAACCCACCGACTGAGGGGCATACTGTCACGCTAAATAGTCAACAAGAAGGCACTTTAAAAGCTATGCAAGATATGCTCACAAGAATGGCCATGCATGAAATTCTACCCCCAATGGCCATGTTCAAGAGACCCTTGGAGGCATGGAGATTTGTTGTCTCAGAATTTAAGAACAAGTTTAATGGGAAGAGTGATCCAGATGCTCACGTCAACGCGTATCTCCTCTCTGTTCGAGATTTACGAGACATGCCTAACCAATGGAAGGCCATATTTTCACAAACATTGACCGGCGAGGCCTTGAACTGACACCGGAGAACGATGTCCGCTCAACCGCACATCATTCCAAACGAAATGTTCGACCTATTCATCTCTCACTATCATGGGTCGACACCAAGATCTCTCTCCCTGGGCAAGCTCAGTCCAACGAAGCAAAATCCAGGAGAATCCTTCGAGGATTTTATCCGTCGAATTCGCGACGCGAGAATTCCGGTCATAGAATGCCCACTGACATACCCAGCCAAAATCTCTATGGCCTTGGAGAATGCCGCTCCTGAATACATGACCTTTTTTAGCCAAGGTCTAATCCCTCATTCCTTCGACTGTATGATCGAGTGGGTGGCACGACATGAAAGGGCAAGAGGGACACCCCTCAACACCAGGCCCGCCAATAAACCAATAACGACTCCTTAAAATAAGAGTAAAAGCAATAACAAGGGGAAGGCTTCCGGTCAGGTTAATGAGATTGTCGTTAACGGACCATCTCAAGGTTTAGCAACTCAGCACAACATTCAGAACCAAAACCAAAGGGGTCAGCCTAGAGCCAACGCTCGAAAATAATAACCAAAGGTGAGAGGATAATTTCACTCCTCTCAAAGACCCACTGAAAAAAGTGCTGGAATTGCTTCTAGCTAGAAACATGGTTTATCATCAACCACCAACTAAACCACCATTTCAAGTAATGGATAAGAGCAAGTGGTGTAAATGGCATCAAAACCATGCCCATGACACCCAAAATTGCATATATTTGAAACGGGTGATTTAAGGGTTAATCAATATGGGGGACATCACTGTCGCACCTAGAAATCAACCCATCGAAGAGACTAATCAAAAGATGGGTATCTTCACAAACCCTCTCCCTAAGAATATGGTCACAACGACCGAAAATTCGAGAGCGCAAGACAATGCAAAAGAGAACATGGCCATTCATATGATTGAGAATGGAGACGATGAAGATGATCCCAGCCAATTCATATTTGCTTATGATCATCACTTCTAAAAGCCCGAAGTAGATCTTTTGAGCCTTTTGAGAGGAAGCCCTTCATCTCTGAACCTCGACAGCCTTCCCAAATGGGATCAATACGATGAAGATGACACATTAGAGATCGATATGGTTAGAACTAATGACAAGGCCTCATCTTCCAAACAAGGGGCTAACACCCTAAAGTCTCCCATTACTCTTGATAGAGCCCACCCTATCGAGCTTCAGGCTGGCAAGGTTGATCCTTAACCCGAAGAGGCTGAGTGTTCAAACCCATTCAACTGATGGCCGACACTCTCGATGAAAGAATGAGAAACACCTCAAAAGCCAAACAACCAGCAGGAGCCGTAGATCACGAGCCACATAAAGAAATTGAAGGATCTACAACCACCTACAATCTATCGGCTTATCTTGGGAAGATCTAGGCTCAAATCTCCATCTTGGAGCTGCTTGCCAACTCACCAGCACACAGATCCTAGATTGAAAGGGGTTCTCGCTAAGACACACATCCCAAGCAACACACAGCTAGATGAATTGTGCAGAATGATCAACCAACTGATGGCACCAATGACAATTGTATCCACGGACGATGACATCCTGGCTAGATTCAACCATTTTCATGTCCAACCTTTGCACATCACTGTTTTCATGCAAGGATATGAAATATAGAGAGTGCTTGTTGATAATGGGGCTTCCCTAAACATATGCCCTATGAAAACAGTGAAGTAAATAGGCAAAATCTCGGATGACTTCAAGCCGTGCCAACTAACTATTGCCGCATATGATGGAACCAAGAAACAAGCTGAAGGCATACTGCCTCTCATGCTCAAGATCAGTCCTACAGTCCAAAGATAAAGTTTTATGTCTTGGACATAAAACCTTCATTCAACATGCTGCTAGGAAGACCTTGGCTGCATGAAAACCTCGTAGTCACCTCAACACTCCATCAATGCCTCAAATTTCTGACTAAAAATGGTGTCGCAAAGGTATGTGTTGAACCCCCTTCCTATTCCAATTCTAGTATAGGTAGCAGGAAGCTAGTCGTAGAGGTCGAGCTTAGAGAAATCCCGCTCGCTTCCTTTGAGCAAGCCGAATGTGCCACCTTACACCTAGAGGCCGGTGACCCTATTCTTAAGATTTTTCAAACTTCTGCATCGATTGATGAAATTATCCGATGTCAACATTGATATGGTTTTGGGTCCCTCAAAGCTTGGTACATGCTCTTCTCCCAAGGCTTCCAACCAAGCCAAGGCTTGGGGAGTCAAGGGCAAGGCGTAACGGAGGCGATTTCTGCACCACTCTAAGCCAATACTGAAAACGAGGATCGAAGAGGACTCGAGTGGATGCAACCTTCAAGCTATCCAGGCTTTGTATCTGGAGACATTCAAAGCCTCGATCCTCTCGATGCTCGTCCTTCAAAATGACCAAAGGTGATCCTTGATTCCCCAACGGCCGAGAATTCTTCTTCCACATCTCAGCACACACATGAACTGAGGATTGAAGACCTTTTTGCTAACCTGGATTTGAAGGTATGCACAATCGACTCTAATACAGCCAAGTATGCTCATCCACCTATACAAATCCAGGAACGGAATTGGTTGATCATTCCTCTATCTTGAGAATTGCTGGAAGCATACCAGCGACACCTTCAAGTCCCGGTGCCAAATAACAGATAAGCATAGGGTGGCCATCTAATCGCCTTGCGCGTCCAGTCCCCAATATTTTTCTCCCGAGTCCCATAAGGGACACCTCTTCTGATACTTCAAAATCCACCATTGAAAATTCAAAGCAGGATAAAACTGATGATAATGGAAATAATTTTCAAAAATAAAGAACATTCAAGATAGCCCAATGGCGGTGCACAATACCTAAGATGATGAATTGGATGACCAAGACAAAGATCAAGAGAGTCAAGAGTCTGAATCAATCTCTCAACCTGAGGAACTCACTTCCCATCTTGAGAAATTCAAGAAGAGATTCGATGGTGACCCAACAGCTATCATCGAAGAGACGATCGATGTAAACCTATGAACTGAGAAGGACCCAAGGTTAACCAAGATTGGGACCTCCCTATCTCTTGAGGAGCGGGAAAGTATGATTTTCTTTTTCAAGGAATATCGCGATGTCTTCGCTTAGTCATACGATGATATGCCAGGGTTAGATCCCACATTGGTGCAACATCACCTAATATTCAACGACGGAGCAAAGCCTATAAGGTAGAAACTCCGACACCAAAAGACCCACCTTGAGCTCAAAATCAAAGAAGAAATTGACAAACTACTCAAGGCAAAGTTCATTACCCCCGTTGATTACTCAGAATGGTTGGCCAACATAATGGTCGTACCCAAGAAAGACGGGAGGATCTGAGTGTGTGTACACTACAGAGACCTCAACAAGGCATGTCCCAAGGACAATTTTTCATTACCAAATATAGATGCCTTGGTCGACAACACTGCGTGGCACGAGATGTTGTCATTCATGGACGACTTCTCGAGTTATAACCAGATCCTCATGGCAGAAGAAGACCAGACCAAGACTTCATTCATAAGGCAATGGGGAACCTACTGTTACTGTGTCATGCCCTTTAGCCTAAAAAATGTGGGGGCAACTTATCAGCGGGCAATGACTAGCATCTTCCACGATTTAATGCCATGGAAGACTATGTCGATGAAATTCTGGTCAAGTCAAAGGCCAGGTCTGATCATCTCACCAACCTGAGAATCATTTTCGAAAGACTTCAGAAACATCAACTCAAAATCAATCCACAGAGATGTGCTTTTAGAGTTGAATCTGGAAAATTACTAGGATTTATAATAAGCCAAAGGGGTATTGCAGTGGACCCATCCAAAGTATAAGCCATCATTGAAATGCCCCCTCCTCGGAACATTAGAGAAATTCGTGGGCATCAAGGTCGCATGCAAGCCATAAGGAGTTTTATTTCACAACTGGCAGACACGTGCGTACTATTCAATAGACTCCTTAAGAAGGATACCCCATTCATATGGGATAATGAATGCCAAGAAGCATTTGACCAAATCAAGGAGTACCTTACAAAACCTCCCATCCTTAGTCCTCCTAGTCCAGATAAACCCCTATTCCTATACATATATGTGAAAGACAAGACTACAATACGACAACCATAGAAAAGAACAAACGATGTACTACATGAGCAAAACCATGGTTGACTATGAGACAAGATACACAGATGTAGAGAAGCACTGCTTAACACTTGTGTGGTCTATGCAAAAGTTAAGACACTATGTCTTATCTCATACAGTCAAGCTCATCTAAAAAATAGACCCACTCAAGTACCTATTGGAGAGAATAGTCCTTAACTGGCGTTTGACGAAGTGGAGAATGCTATTGAGCGAGTTCGAGATCGAGTATGTTACTCAAAATCTATCAAAGGACAAGCCATTGCTGATCACTTGGCTAAACACGCATTGCCAAATAACACTCCCGTCAACACCGATCTCCCTAATGAGAACCTCTTCACAATTGAGGACTCAATTTGGGAGCTATACTTCGACGGTGCAGAGAATGAGTACTGGTCAGGTATGGAAGCCATATTATGCTCACACGAGAAGATTTTAATGCCAACAACCATCAGATTGAATTTCTCAGGTACCAATAACATTGCTGAATATGAAGCCTTGATAGCTGGGCTCGAGAATGCCATGAGAATGAAAATCCAACAAATATGAGTGATTGGTGACTCCATACTCGTCATAAACCAAGTT
Organism: Amborella trichopoda; assembly: GCF_054954075.1. Classification (NCBI taxonomy): domain Eukaryota; kingdom Viridiplantae; phylum Streptophyta; class Magnoliopsida; order Amborellales; family Amborellaceae; genus Amborella; species Amborella trichopoda. The sequence goes on along the minus strand of NC_142344.1, from coordinate 38,524,672 downwards.
CAAGGGATTTGGAAGGTGAAAGAAGAAAAGCTTTAACCTTATCAAGAAAAGGAGGAAAAGATGATCCCATCGTTTAAGAAAATCACTTTCCAACATGTAACTAGAGAAAATAATCGGTTCGTCGACACCCTTGCAACCCTTTCCTCAATAGTTGATATTTCCCAAGAAATCACCATGCTTCCATTCTACATCCAGAACAAACATGACCCTTCCCCACCAAGGATCAAAAAAGAAATACAGCAAGAAAATGAGAATGATGGGGAAGTGTCTCTCGTGGCTTCAGATGCGCTAGTTAAGGCAAAATCATAATTCCATGATGTTCGGTCCCTACTAAAAGATGGGTTATACCTCGAAGGAGCCACTAAAAAGGATAAAGAAGCCCTTCAAAGGTTTTTGATGGGATTCTTGGTAAGAGGTGATCTCCTGTTTAAGAAATCCTACGATGACATCATTCTACGGTGTCTCAATCACCTAAAAATCGACCAAGTACTGACAGAGTTACACAATGAAGGAGATCATTCTGCGGTAGCGACCTTAGCTCATAAAATCATGAACCAAGGCTATTATTGGACCATCATGGCTGAAGATTGCTGGAAGTTCGTTAGGAGGTGTCCCAAATGTCAACTTTATGGAGACGTCATCCATGCACTGTTCATACCACTCAACTCAACACTGCTCGTATGGCCCTTTTTCATGTGGGGTCTTAATATCATCAGAATGATATTACCAAAAGCCTCAAACGGCAACCGTTTTATATTAAAGGCAACATAGTACTTCATAAAATGGGTAGAGGTCGCATCATTTGTCAAAATAGAAGGACAACGTATTGCCTGTTTCATAAAGAACAACATTGTATTCAGATTTGGTGTTCCTGAGTCAATCACTACTGACAATGGATCCAATTTAAAAAATGAAAGGGTCACCAAGGTGTGTAAAAAGTTGGGGGTAACAAAGAAATTCTCCAAACCTTACTACCCTCAAAGAAACGGACAAGCAGAGGCCACAAACAAAGGACTTCTCTAAATAATAGAAAGAATAATAGAAAGAATAATAGAAGGTGGCAAAGATTGACATGAAAAGCTAAGCAATGCCCTATGGGCCTACTGGACAACTGAGAAAATTCCTACTGGCATGACCCCATACTCATTGGTGTATGGTATGGAAGCAGTGCTACCCATTGAAGTTGAGATACTAACTCTCCGAGTGCTCATTTATCGAAATTCAGATGAGGGACAAAAGATCGAAGCACGAATCGCTGCTCTCGTTAATTTGGATGAAAGACGACTATGAGTGACACAAAATATCGTTGCTTATCAACGTAGGATCGTGAGGGCATACCAAAGAAAAGTTGTTCCTTGACAGTTCAAAGAAGGGGACAAGGTACTCAATAAAATCTTCCACACTCCTGCAAATCCACACCCTTAAGGCAAGTTCAAACCTAATTGGGAGGGGCCATTCGTGGTTACCCGAGTGCATGCAGGCAATTCTTACAAGATAAAAAATCAGGAGGGGTACGAACTCAACGACCCCATTAATGCAATGTATCTCAGAAAATACTACCTGTAACGGGCTCAAAATCATGGTGAAAACCTGAAAAGGCATCATAAAGGAAAAATGAAAGAATTTTTTGAAAAAATGAATGTGGTGAAAACTTGAAATGGCATCACAGGTAAAAAGAATAAAAAAATCTCCAAAAAGGAGATTTCTATTCAAAGCACTCAAGTACAAATAAGTACTTGCTAATTCCAACAATACTGCACAAGCAGACCCTGAGGATGAAGACTCCTCCTAAACCCCGCAAGTTCCCAACAGAACCAACTCAGAAAGATGTGGAAGGGTAACATGAATGGAAGACCGAAGTGACTTTGATGAACCCTGGGATAACATCGAGACCTCTCCAAGATGAAAGTCCGGCAAGAATCCAGAGAACGCTTTATGGATTCGCAAAGCACAGGATAAAAGTTCCAAAGGTAAAAGGACAACTTCAAGAGTTTTGAGTTCTTACGATCACACAAGAAAATCCTCTCATCATCCTTGGGTAACAATTGATAAAGAAAATGACCACCAAAGGGGCCACAGGTGGCAAAACTGTAAGGCCCGTCCCTTTTAAGAGTACTTTTGCAATTTGACTTTTAAATCATCCATTTTCATAAACAAAACTCTTTTTAGAAAGGACTTCCTCCATCACTACAAGAGGCTAAACTGTTAGTTAACTTGGCCTCGTTCTCGAGTCAACTTCCTATGCCTATTATGAAGGCTTGAAACTAGTTGGGCACTCCATGGTTGTGTGAGTATAACTACTAACTACCACATATAGGAGATGGGTGAACCTTGCCAATGACAAAATTGGCTAGCTCATCCCTGTGTGTGCGTATAATGACCTAATAGCAGGAAATTCGAGACGAAAACCCTACAACTAGGGGGCTGAGTTTGTAAAAAATTAGTTTGAAAGATGTGTGCAAAGAAAGTATCCCACTATGCTTCGATAAATCAATTGCACGTGTACAAGTTAAAAGACCCCCAACAGGGGCAATAAAAAAAAGAAAGAGAGATCAAGCAGAACAGAAAAAAAAATATTGGGTATCTCAAAACTATGATTTTATTCATCCATTAAAATGAGCTTATTACAAGCGTTCACGCCATTGAACTTGGTCCTATGACCCAAATTCCTACTGTCTTAACATACTTCAACAAAAAATTAAAAGTACTGAAAAATAACGCTGATCAACTTACTCATGCCAAGAAAAAAATAAAGAAAATAAAATAATTTGGCTATTCAGTCTTTCACTTCGAATCAAAATTCTTCTCCTTGAGTTCCACCACAAAGGTCACCCATCGAGCCAATTCGACTTCAGCCACTTTCAAGCTGATGTCACATGTGTCTTCATTGGATTTGATTCATTTATTTGAACAAGGGATTCCATCTTCTTGATGAGGCACGAGATTCTGAGCAAGAATAGAAGAGTCACCACGAAGTCTTGAAGATCTGGGGCATAGTGGAAGAGGGCAGGCACGTTCCCACCAAGAATCATAGTTGGAAGTGATTGTGGGCTTGTCTTGCTTAACTACCCCTCACTAGAAGAAGACTTGTTCCCCTTCCATGACAAACCCGCCTTGACCTGAAGAGTGGAAGAGTGTCGTCAAAGCTGAAAGATAGGCGACGATCGATCGCCTCTCCTGCAGAAGTATAATTTTGAGTATGGCGAAATTGGCGAAGCACCCTCTAAGGGAAATACCCCTCTGTGTAGTGTTGCCCCGCCAGAATAAGACATGAATGCCCATAGCAGGCAGCAAAAGGGATATGTTTTCAAGACCCCTGATCACCCAATCGAATGACGACAACTAGTCAAGAATCCTGCAATAATAATTGACATCCCAGGGTCGAGTGGTGTCGTTGACATTTGCCAGTCCCATAGCAGCAGATACAATCGTCATTGAATGAGGAGGGCGAACAACAGCGAAGTGTTCGTAAGCCCAAATATGCAGAAAATAGAACCCACAATTACCCCAACAGGTCACACAATAAAAGTCCAGAACCCCGGAATGATCCGGTACAAAATTGTTTGGGCGACACTGGTAGTGTTGCCCCAGATTGGGAGACACTAGGCGTGTCGCCCAGACTGGGGCGACACTAGCCGTGTTGCCCAACTTCTCGGATCAAGCTGAAATTTTTCTAGTAAATTTCTGGAGCATAAATATGACTTTCAGAACCCAAAACAAGACAAAAAACTAAGTTCTAGGCGAAAAATAAAATAAAATTGCATTAAAAAAATATATGTACCTGCAAAATCAGGACACTGCTCTCAATAAATCGGTCACCTCACGTGACCCGGTCGTGAAGACCCTGGTATATGCCCGCCAACACGGTCAAAACAATGGTGTAATCTGCTCGTTCCCAAAAGGCATGGACTAAGGGAATAAGGGAACTGTGAACCATCTTACGACCACTCGGAAAGAGAATAGAACCCAACAGCACAAAAAGGAAAATACAGATCTGTTCGGCAGCTCGAGATTGCTCTCGATTTTGGATTAGCAACTCCATATCAACCCATTGACCATGTGAAGAATAAGCAGCCCCCAACAGTCGTGCACCCATGATAAAATGGTCGTCAGTGGTAGTGGAGGGTTGACATGCAATCCTGGCCAAGTTCAGTCCAGAAATCTTGATAACTTCCTCCAAAGTTGGTGTTGTCTTGCTTGTATGAAGAAAGAAATTGTTTGTCTAATAGTTGAACCTTTAAGCAAGAGCCTCAAGGAGTGGAAAGTTAACATGGCAAGAGGCCATGTTCAAGATGCCTATCATCGAAATTGAAGCCAGAAGGGCCATGAGCTCGAGCCACTGCCGAGCAGAAAGAAACCAATCTCAAAACCAGGCTCCAATGATAAGAAAGCCATTGACGCTTTGAGGAACTTCACCTGATCAAAGGCCCTGCAAGATATGAGAGGGCAGATCTTCAGGAAAGTGCCTAACCCTAAGAAAAAGGGGGAATCCTCCTCTCTTCCATTGGCAACCCCCTCGAAAACCTTCCCCTTGCCCTTGGAGATCGCGTTGTCCTTCTTAAGAGTCATGAAAGCCTAAGGATGGGTGCAATAAAATCCTTTAAAAATAGAGGGAGGATGATGAAGAAGGGAAAGGATGAAGATGGGAGGAAGAAAATTGAGTTTGAAAGATGAGAAAAGAATGGGAGAAGGATGACTTTCATAGAAACAAAAAGAAACCCGACCCAAAACGTGTTCTATAGTTATCCACTTCACCCAATAGTAGGTTTGGATAACGACGAAACTAAGAAAAATATTAAAATTTTCTTTTGAGGGTCAAAGGTCTGGGCGACATGCCCCGTGTCACCCAATTATGTACTCAGACTTGGGCGACATGGCTCGTGTCGCCTGAGCGACACTACTAGTGTCACCCACATTTTTTTGAAAAAAAGGGCCCTTTCAATCCCATTTCAATAAATAAATAAAAAACACAATAAATATATGGGAGACATTGGCCGTTTCACCCAGCATGTGAGGGCGACACCATTGATGTCACCCAAATATTTTGTCTAAGATTCTTATATCCCTCCATTTTCAAATAATTTTTTATTTTTTTTTATGGTCGACATTGGTCGTGTCGCCCAGCCTATGAGGGCGACAAGTGTCCCCCATACATTTTGCTAAAATTTTTATTTTTATGTTTTCTAGCAAAATACACTTAATAAAAAAAAATTGTTTTAGGTGGACAACACCAGCCGTGTCACCCAAAAATATTTCTCCGAAACTTTTCCCACTCATTTTTGGGGGGCTTTCAGGATCAAACTCTACTTAACATGTTTTTGTATGATTACGGACCCTAGAGAGATGCACAGAGAGAAAAACTCAGAGAGAAAACCCAAACCTAACCTAAGCCTGAGAACCCTAGTTCTACGCCATTTCTAGGGCCCAACCACCCTATTCAATCAAGACTTGCTGGTCGACATCTGGATAAGAGAAGCAAAGAGGACCAATCCTAATACAGGCGAGCCCTCAAGAGCTCGGGAGTCCCGGGCCATCCGGCCCGGTTTGGTATCATTTATCTCTCTTTCTTTTAATTTATGTTACTACTTTCACTTCATTTTGGATTTATTTGGATCAGGTTTCTTTAAAAATCATATTTTAGGATCTTGAATCATGCTAGCTCTGCCACAGATCTGAGAGTAGATCTGCTAGTTTCTGGCCAGATTTGACCTCAGATCTGAATTCGATTTGTCCCACTTTATTTATCATTTCATATTCATTATTTTAAGGTGTTAGATTCTAGAGATCTTCACTATCAGATCTAATAGATTTGCATCATAAACAACTATTTGTTGTGCTGTTTACCGTTTTACTACAGGGATGTGCGTTACAATTTTAAGGTCTTGTAGCTTGGACCTAGGCAACGCAGTTTAAAGTCATAAGGATAGGATCATGCAATTTTAAGGTCGTGCAACAAGACCACTGCTACAGTTTAGGGTCATATAGTTTGGACCATGCAGTTTAAGGTTGTGCAACTAGATCGTGGCTGTGGTAAGGGAAAGTAACTCTCCTGGGAACTAAGCTGTAACTGGAGACTTGACTTGTGAAGAGTGAGATCGGGGTGTAGGGAATGAATTTGCATGGGAGGCAGGTCAAAGGTCCATATGGGAGTGCAGTGGCATGCGCACGACGATAAGTTATGGATGACGCTCGCAGCATTAGCCCCTGAAGAAGGGCACGCGACGTTAGCCACTTGGTGAGGCGCACGGCTCAAGATCCTTGATGGAGTGCGTGATGATAACCCTTGACAAAGGCACGTTGTGATAGCCCCTGACGAAGCGCACGACGATGGTCTTTGACGAAGGCTATCACTCCCCAAGAATTTACAATATAGATATTCCTGAGATGTGACAGTCAATACATATATACATCTCTTGATAGGACAAATTTACAGTGGCGAATTCTTACAAAGTAACAAAAGAAAGTTTAAGCACAACTACAATATCTTCTAGAGTTGATCCTGGCGAGCACTCAAAATGAAACCGCAGTTATCCTGGAAATTTTTTTACCATAATTTGATAAGTTTGGCTACTCAGTAAGTGATCATCACAATCCTAAAAATAATCATGGTTGAAAGATATCAATATTTTCAAAAAGGAGATCTATTAATTGAAATACATTAACAGTTTCACTTTAAACACTGCATAATTAAGTATAATACGAATAATGGTTATTCATAGAACATTTTAACGGCAGTGCATAATTCAAAGGATTTCACAAATTACCCAACTGGCGTCCCAAGTAGGTCACTTATATACCCCATCGGCGTCCTGATGGGTCCACTTAATCCCTATCGGTGTCCTAGATAGGTCCACTTAATCCCTGCAGGTCCACTTATACCTCACCGGCGTACCGGATGAGTCCACTTAATTCCTACCGGCGTACCGGATATGTCCTCTTATACCTCACCGGCGAACCGGATGAGTCCACTTGCATACTTAAAGTATTTCTAAATCTCTTTAAACATCCGAAAGCAGCAATATCATGTACTCAACATATCACTGAAATTATTAATATGAATTTCACTGAAACCATTAATAACAGTCACTTTCAATAACAATTCAAAAATAACCAGTCAAATGGTTTGGGCTCAAATTTAGAAAGGTAGTAGTTCGTAAAGACATTCTAGCATAATCGCCAATCTAATATGTATAAGAAAATTCTTATAGAAATTAAAGAATACGGAATTATCACAATTTATGGGATGTTAATTCGCAAATAAACATTTCATAGACAATGCTATAATCAATTGAAAAATATCAGTTTTCAAATAATAAGGCAGTCATTTATACATGAAATTTACAATGTCTAAATATTCAAAAACAGTAGAAAGAAATCTCACAATTTTACTAAAAGCAGAAATATCATATTTATTTCTAATTATTTTACAGTATCTAAAATTCTCTAACAATAGACAAGAAAAATAAATAAATTTATTTCTAAGAATTTACAGCATTTAAAATTTCTAACATAAATAAAATATCACAATTTTATTAAACATATTATTTTTCAAAATAATGAGGTCACTTGCGCATAAAATTTATCGCGCCTAAAATTCATGATAATAAGCCGAAGTAATTATTTCATTTCATTTTTAAAAAGAACGGATTATTTATCAAGATAATGAAGTCACTTACCTAAAATATTTGAGAGGGAGCTTCCGATAAAACTTCGGCTAAAGAGAGAAAGAGCTCACTGCGTTTCGACTATAGAGAGAAAGATCTCAAAAAGTTTTTAGGGTGGGAGTCCTCGCCTCTCCTATTTAAAATCTTAAGATACCTTATTATATTATTTTATTATGTTGCACCTCATACATGAGGTGTAACAATTATATTACACATGAAACGTTTAGCCCACGTCCACTAAAAGACGTGGTAATGAAAGGAGAAAAGTTAACAAAGTGGTGATAGTCCCTAAGGACCATAATACTTATATGGACCATCACACTATAAATAATTATTTATTTATTTATATATATATATATTTATTTTTTATTTTTTTAAAGTTTAGGATTGTTACATTCTTCTCCCCTTAAAGAAATTTAGTCTTCTAAATTTGTGTACCTGATAATTGAAACAGATAGGGATATTTTTCTCTGATATCGTCTTCTCGTTCCCAAGTTGACTCCTCTCTCGAGTGGTACTGCCATAATATACGGACCAAAGGAATCTCCTTGTTGTGCAACACTTGTACTCTTCTATCCAGTATCAAAATTGGCTGCTCAATGAAGGATAGGTCCTTCCTGATCGGTAAAGATTCATATTTCAAGATATGGGATGGGTCGGGCTAATATTTTTGTAGTGATGATACATGGAAGACATTATGGATGTTTGCCAATTCGGGTGGTAAGGCAAGTCTATAAGCGACACCTCCGATTCTTTTTCTGATTTCAAGTGGTTCGATGGAACGTGGGCTCAACTTTCCTTTCTTGTCGAATCTCATAATGCCTTTTATTGGTGAGATTTTTAGGAAATCGATCACTTTCCTCAAATTCAAGATCTGTCCTTCGGTTATCGGCATAACGGTTTTGCCGACTTTGAGCTGTCCTGAGCCTTTCTCGAATTAATGCTATCATATCTATGGTTACCTGGACAATTTCTGGCCCTAAAAGCTTTCTTTCACCAATCTCGTCCCAACAGATGGGTGACCTGTATTTCCTTCCAAATAGGACTTCATATGGTGCCATCTGAATACTGGCTTGGAAGCTATTATTATAAACAAACTCAATCAGGGGTAAATGGTCATCCCAACTTCCTGTAAAGTCAATAAAACAGGCCCTAAGCATGTCCACTTGGATTGTCTATTAGTTTGGGGGTGAACGACAGTACTAATGGTGAGTCTCGTCCCCATGACAGACTGTAGCCTAGCCCAAAATTTAGAAGTAAACGAGTATCCTTGTCCGATACAATACTGATCGGAACTCCATGCAACCACACTATTTCCTTAATGTACAATTGGGCCAGTCGATCCAACGTGTACGTCCTGCGAATCGGTAGAAAGTGGGCAGCTTTGGTCAGCCGGTCCATAATGACCCAAATGCTATCATGTCCTGAATTTGTTCTAGGTAAGCCAAAGACGAAATCCATAGAGATGTGCTTCCACTTCCACTCTGGCACGGGGAAAGGCTGCAACAACCCAGCGGGCCTTTGATGCTCAGCTTTTACTTGCTGGCATGTTAGGCACTTAGACACAAATAGTGCTACCTCTTTTTTTATATTATTCCACCAAAAGGTTTTCTTCAGGTCCTGATACATTTTAATACTTCCAGGATGTATCGTATAACAAGAGTGATGTGCTTCTTCCAAGATAGCTTTCTTCACATTCTCATCATTCGGGACACAAATCCGACCTTTGAATCTTAGCAAATCTGCACTACATATAGAGAATTCGTCTCTCTTTCCCAACTTCACCTCTTCTACAATTGTTGTAAGCTGAGGGTCTTTCTTTTGTGCCGATCGAATCTATTGGATTAATTGGGGTTCTGTCTTAATGTTGGCAATCATACTTACCACACCATTAATGGACGGAACCGGATGCTAATCCACTATTTCCTCTAACAATCTCATTTCTTGGATCATTAGATGAGCTAAGACTCCCGTAGATTTTCTACTTAGAGCGTTGGCCACAATGTTAGCCTTTCCTGAATGATAATGGATTGTATAATCATAATCTTTTAAGAAATCCATCCACCTTATTTGCCGCATATTTAAATCCTTCTGAGAGAAGAGGTATTTCAAGCTCTTATGATCCGTGTATATTTCGAATTGCTCACCATATAGATAATGCCTCCACATTTTCAAAGCGAATACTATTACAACCAGTATCAAGTCATGAATTGGATATTTTTTCTCATATTCTTTCAACTGTCTGAATGCATATGCCACTACTTTCCCATATTGCATTAATACATAGCCCAAGCCTTTATGTGAAGCATTACTATAAATCACAAATCCCCCACTCCCCTCAAGAATTGTTAAAATAGGTGTCGAAGTTAATCGAACTTTTAGTTCCAGAAAACTCTCCTCACATTCACTTGCATTTCCCATCGGTGTGGCTACCTCTAGAATGTTTTCGAATTGTTCTGGTTCTACCTTTAAGTGGCATACAAAGTGTGGTGACACAAATGAATGAGTAGATCAGGGATCAATCAAAACATGAGCTACTTTTTGGAAGATAATAAGAATACCTTGGATCACTGATTTTGAGGCCTGAGCGTCTTGCTGGATGATCGCAAATACTCTTCCCTTCATTTGAGGCTTTTGAGCTATCTCTCGCTACTTTGGAAGCTGTTGCATTTGTAAGCTAGGACATTCTCTAATCTGGTGCCCTAATTTTCCACATTTAAAACAAGCTCTAGTATTCCAATAACAAGGGCTCGATCTATGGTTTTTCCTACATTCTTTAAATGGTTCTATTGGGCTTTGAAGTTGCAAGAGCCTTGGCTTCTTGTTTTCCCTTTCAAGCTGTTGTCGATTAGACGGTGTGGGTTTAACTTGACTTTTTGATTTTTCATCTTTTGGTAATCTTTGAAATCTTTTTCGACAATTTGGGCTCGATCCACTATTTCAGCATAAATTCTCAATTTTAAGATTGATATTCTGCTTCTAATTTCTGTTCTGAGACCCCTTTCAAATTTTTTCACCTTTCTTGCCTCATTGTTAATCACATGTGGTGCAAACCTGGCCAATTCAGTAAACTTGGCCTCGTACTGTACTACTTTCTGGTTTCCTTGGATTAATTCCAGAAATTCCATTTCTTTTTGGTCGCGAATAAAATCTGGGAAATACTTTTCATTAAATGCCTCTAGAAATACTTCCCAAGTCAAGGGTTTATTTTCTTTGACCAATACTCCTTTTGCCGTTCGCCAACAATGTTACGCTTCACCTTCTAACATAACAACTGCCAAGGCCACCTTCTTATCATCAGGACATTCCATTATCTCGAATATTTTCTCTAATTGCATAATCCATCCCTCGGCTTCCAGTGGGTTTACAACACCCTTAAAAGAAGGTGGGTTCAATTTCTTAAATTGTTCGATATTACTCCCACCATTTCCCGTAACTGACTGCCTGAGTGGATGGTTGTTTTCCATCTGATGTGGCATTAGAGCAACCATATTTTCCACAGCTTTGTGAATTCCTTCAATATTAGCTTCAGCTATTCTGGATCTTGACTTCGTCCCGATTTGTACACGCAATAAATGTGATTTTAAGTACATTCTTTTTAAATTTTCTAAGAATCTTAAACCTATTGCTCTGATACCATATTTGTCACGCCCCAAGAATTTTCAATACTGATATTTTTGAGATGTGACAGTCAAAACATATATACATCTCTTGATAGGACAAATTTAAAGTGGCGAATTCTTACAAAGTAACAAAAGAAAGTTTAAGCACAACTACAATATCTTCTAGAGTTGATCCTAGCGAGCACTCAAAATGAAAACGCAGTTATCCTGAAAAAATGTTTACCATAATTTGATGAGTTTGGCTACTCAGTAAGTGATCATCATAATCCTAAAAATAATCATGGTTGAAAGATATCAATATTTTCAAAAAAGAGATCTATTAACAGAAATGCATTAACAATTTCACTTTAAAAAATGCATAATTAAGTATAATCCGAATAATTGAAATGCATATAACATTTTAACGGCAGTGCATAATTTAAAGGATTTCACAAATTACCCAATTAGCGTCCCAAGTAGGTCACCTATATACCCCATCAGCGTCCTGATGGGTCCACTTAATCCCTATCGGCATCTCAGATAGGTCCATTTAATCCTTGCAGGTCCACTTATACCTCACCGGCATACCGGATGAGTCCACTTAATTCCTACCGGCGTACTGACTAGGTTCACTTATACCTCACCGACGAACCAGATGAGTCCACTTGCATACTTAAAGTATTTCTAAATCTCTTTAAACATTCGAAAGCAGCAATATCATGTACTCAACATATCACTGAAATTACTAATATGAATTCACTGAAACTATTAATAACAGTCACTTTCAATAACAATTAAAAAATAACCAGTCAAATATTTTGGGCTCAAATTTTGAAAGGTAGTAGTTTGTAAAGACATTCTAGCATAATTGCCAATCTAATATGTATAAGAAAATTCTTATAGAAATTCAAGAATACGGAATTATTACAATTTATGTGATGTTTATTCGCAAATAAACATTTCACAGACAATGCTATAATCAATTGAAAAATATCAATTTTCAAATAATAAGGCAGTCATTTGTACATGAAATTTACAATGTCTAAATATTCAAAAACAGTAGAAAGAAATCTCACAATTTTACGAAAAGTAGAAATATCACATTTATTTCTAATAATTTTACCGTATTTAAAATTCTCTAACAATAGACAACAAAAATAAATAAATTTATAAGAATTTACAGCATTTAAAATTTCTAACATAAATAAAATATCACAATTTTATTAAACATATTATTTTTCAAAATAATGAGGTCACTTGCGCATAAAATTTATCGCGCCTAAAATTCATGAAAATAAGTAGAAGTAATTATTTCATTTTAGTTTTAAAAAGAACGGATTATTTTTTAAGATAATGAAGTCACTTACCTAAAATATTTGAGAGGGAGCTTCCGATAAAAATTCGGCTAAAGAGAGAAAGAGCTCACTGCGTTTCGACTAGAGAGAGAAAGATCTCAAAATTTTTTTAGGGTGGGAGTCCTCACCTCTCTTATTCAAATTCTTAAGATACCTTATAATATTATTTTATTAAATTACACCTCATACACGAGGTGTAACAATTATATTACACATGAAACGTTTAAAGGCCACGTCCACTAAAGGACGTGGTAATGAAAGGAAAAAAGTTTACAAAGTGGTGATGGTCCCTAAGGACCATAATACTTATATGGACCAGATAACCTGACTGTCCTCTGGTTATCGAAAGTAGAAGGAGGTGTAGCAGTGGGTTCACCAGAAGCACAATGAAATTGCAGTTAGTTTATGGTGAACTGTTGAAGTGTGAAAATAGGGAGAAGGGAAATCCGCGGGCCTACAGGGAAACTTTCGAGGGATTCCGGTGGTTTTTCTGTAGTCCCGGCTCTCGAAAAGGGGGTTTTTCGGTAAACAAGAGTGAGTTCCCGGTGAGGCTCGAGGGTTTGCAGGGGAGGCAAACAGTCGTGAGAAGGTGGGAGGTCAGTGAGGAGTGATAGTTGGCGAAATCAAAGAGGCGTGGGAGTTAATGCCTCCTGAGAATTGAAACAGTGGGAACCGAGGTACCGAGAGGGCATGCGCGACATTAAGTCTCATGCAACGCTGCATGTATCTAGTTCGTGCACGGTGATAGCCATGCTTAGGAGCATGCCGCTCACGATGATACTCTCGCACGACGCTAGACTGATTGCGGTAATGGTAGAACGTGGCATTGAGCTACGCACGACAGTGGTCTCCTATGGTGTTGAGTCACACGTGGCGACGATCACGCGCGGCATTGAGTTTCGCACGACGATGACCATGGTTGGTGATGCGTTGTGGGGGCCAAGAGTGATGGGGAATGAGAAGGCTTGGTTACTGTGGTCTGTTGGAAGCCAAGTCTTCGAGCACAACGGTGAAGTTCATGTTGTTTTAGAGGAAGGGAAGCTATCATGCGCCACTTCCCTAAAAGCTAGCCATGCCTCGTCAGATGCATTAAAGCTGACTCGGAAATGGTTGGACTTCTTCTTTTTAGCCTGTAACCATCTTTGTTGGTTTTTCTTCTTCTTCTTGAGGACAGTATTTCTTTGGCCTGTAACCGTACTCTTATCTTCGGATGCAAAAGCTTTGTAACTTCCCTAATAATGGGCTTTTGATTGTAGCTTGTAAAATTTTCTAATAAAAGAAATGAACTTCCTTTGAGTTGGCTTAATGTTCCTCATCTTCATTTCTTTCTTTTTACTGCACGGACCACATTTTAGGGATATGTCAGGGATGTAGAGGTTTGAGGTTTAGGCTTAGGGAAAAGTGAAGGATCGGGGAACTTGAATCTTGAGCTTTTGAGGTGTGGGCTGTAGCTTCTTCCCCGAAATCAAGTTCATTTGCCCCATGCTAGATGGTACATCCAAGATCTGCGCCATGTGGGAGACCTCTTTGGAAGAGGAGCATGAGGGTGGCTCGGTCTTGGCTTGGGTTGACATGACGTTGGCGACTGTCAAGAATCCAGCTGCCTGGGCCAGCATTTTTCTTAGGCGCTTCTGCTGCAACCTGCTAAGTCTGGTGCCTCCGAGCTCTCTATTCAGAGTGTTGAAGTCTGGGCACTGTCGAGCTACACCTGTGGAAGAAATAGAAGAGGAGGGAGAAGAAGAAGAGTTAGAATGTTCTGTGCAGCTTTTTATGTTGTCGCCATAATTGGACGTGCGCAGGGGGTATTTTAGGTCTTGCCTCGGCTCTGATCGTTGTGGGGTGCTTTTAGCATCGTCGCCCATATTGGATGACTCCCGAGTTGTTGATGACTCAAGGACATTCGTTTGATTAGACGACATGATAAGGTGAGCTGCGCCTGGGATGAAGCCCCATAAGGTTAGCAGTGGAGGAAGGGGCTTGAGGAATTCTTCCCCAATTGGTGGCCAAGGGATGTGGCTCCTTCGGCAAGCTGACTTGGATGCTTGTCATCTCCTTCTGGGTCACTGAGGAGGTGTTTGGACCGCCCTATTGGGCTGATGAGGAGCCTAGCTTGGTGGATTGCCTCATGCTTCAGGGCTTTGAGCCTACTTTGCCCACTGTAGACTTCCTAGGGCTGAGAGGTCGAGGGCTCTGAAGGATCCAGTGTATGCTCATAGGGGACCTTTAACGGGATTTCCTCTTGGACGAGAGTGACGGCTTGGAAGTTCTCTGAGAGAATGACACTAATGATGTGGCCTTCTTGTACCTTATGAGTGACTATAGCTTTGAACTCAAGGCATTCTTTCAGTTCGTGGCCCCATACTTGGTGAGAGGTTTTCCGTATGCTGGCCAAGGCATTTAGGCTGCCTGGCGAGCTTGGGAGTGACGAGACCTTGTTGGAGCATTGTCTCGAAGAGGGCTTGTAGAGGGTCTAGCTCAAAAGTTCCCGACACTTGTGTCGGGTGTTCTTCTTGCACTGGTGGAAGAGGGACTTGAGGGCATCCTTCCAGGTTACCATGAGCTTCCTGTCATAGTTGCATCTTCTTTGTCAAGAGTTCTTGGAAGCCAGTGCATTCGCTCACATCATGGCCTCGTATCAAGTGATACGAGCACCACAGGTTCTTAGTTCCTGGAGGCAGGAACTTAGGCTGCCTTGCCAGCTTTGGCGTGATGTGTCTCTCTTCCAACATTATGGAAAATGGTGCACGGAGGATGGCAGGTGTTCCCTCATCTTCTTGGATTGTCGCTATGTGAGAAGCCTTAGTTGTCCCGAACGCTTTCTTTAACTCTTCGAGCTTTATCTGACCCTTGTTAATAAGGCTTCGATAGTGTCATTGAGCTTATAGCAGTCCTGAGTGGGGTGGCATACTTTCCTATGATAAGCGCAGTACCTCTCATGTGTCTCTTGTTTAGCTTGTTCTGGAGTGCTGATCTCCGATAGCTGGATCATGTTTTGTTCCAGTAGTAGTCGAAGCACTGTAGGGACCCACTCCTTATCAAAAGGATACACCGTGTTCTTGTGCTGGGTCCAGAAGTCACTTCGTTTTATGTTTTTAGGGGGTGGGACTTTATTGTAGGACTGCTGCTTACCCTCGGCTTGAGACGTTTCTGCCTTGGAGAGGTCCAGGGTTTGAGGAGCAGCTTCGTTACTGTAAATCACGGTGACGGCCGCACTGAGCACTACTTTTTGCTGGTTGCCTCGATTGTTGGAGTGGGGGTTCGAGCTGGAGGGTTGCTGACGAGATACGCCAAGGTGCTTGGACAAACCCTCAATACGAATTGCTTTGGAGATGAGCTCTGACATGGAGGGTGGATTAGAGGCCTCGACATGCAGGGCGATCTCAGGAAGCATGTTTCGTATGTAGGTCTGGACAACTTCTTTCTCAGTCATGGGGGTGGCATGAAAGGTTGCCAGCGCTCTCCATCGGGTGATGAACTTGTCAACCGGCTCACCAGGGTCTTGAGTCAGAGAAAGGAGCTCGATGGTTTCCATGTTCCTTTGGACTTTGTAGAAGCGTTGGTAGAACAACTACTCCATTTCTTGCCAGGTATGCACCGAGTTTGGAGGCAGCCAAGCATACCACTGGAAGGCCCTTCAAGAGTCTCGACGAACTGATGGAGGAGGAGTCGCCCGTCAGTCACCGTCTCTCGATAGGCTGCTTGGAAGTGAGCAGTATGCTAGTGCGGGGATGTAGTATCGTTGAACAAGGGGATCTTCCGTTTTTGATAGTTCGGAGGAAACGACACTTGGTCAATATATGAAGGGTACGACTTCTGGTAGAGCGGTGCCTCTTGCATGCCTGGGACCTTGTTCTTGAGACTGTGGGCTGCCATGGAATCTATGTCAGTTTAGGAAACCTAGCGGGAAGTAAAGCTGTCTTGAGAGACCGGTGGGGGAGTTTGCTTGGGAACGGTGTCTTTGTCAGGCGGAGAATCGGTCTCATGGTGAGAAGAAGGGCTCCTGGAGGCTTCTAGGCGTTCCATCTTTTCGAGGATGGACTACATCATTACCTCGAACTTGTTCATCCGTTCTTCTTGGGTGTTGTCCGGCTCGGTTATCACCATTAGACTAACTGCTTCTTCTAGCACGTCAGAGCCAGGTGAAGTAATGAACGACCGGGGTTGAGGAGTTTTGCATGGCAAGTCGATCTGCAGGGGCTCGGCATGCCCGACTGGACGCGAGCCTTGTTCACCGATTGTGTGAGGACTGGTTCTTGATGGTCTTGGGACCGCAGCTTCTTGACAGTGATCACCAAGCAATACTCTTGGACTGGCTCGGGCTCTGGGATCTGCAGAGGGAAGAAGGGATTGCGAGGCAGGAGGTCACTAAAGGTGGTAACCTCAACTGCCTTCGGGGCTTCTTTGGTCAGAATCCGTAGACCTTTCTTCTGCTTGATCTTGAAGCGGCTGTGGACCTCACTCTAGAACTGTGCCTGAGGCTTGGACTGCCTCACTTTTCTTGAGCAGGTGAGGGCCGTGCCTATTAGCTAAAGCAAAGAATGGGGTCCAAGGACAGAAGGCAACCCGGGTCGTTGCCTTGGAGGACGAAGGCTCTTATCTGACATTAGGTCGCTGCCCCGGATTCCCCTGCGAGCCCCTGGTGCATATCTAACTTGAGGCTGGCTCAAGATGGTACTCTTAGGGAAGACATTTGAGTAGTTTCAGGGTGCTAGAGGCCAATTTTTTCGAAATTGTTTCTTTGTCTGTGCTGCATTAGACACGTCGAATTGAGACAAAACTTGACAGGTGGCCTTTTGAACTTCTTGGGAAGATCTTGACTATTTTTGGATCAATTCTGAGACTGTTAGGAATTTCACTGTATGTTGAGACTTTATTGACCTAC
The DNA here is from genome assembly GCF_054954075.1 of Amborella trichopoda. Lineage (NCBI taxonomy): Eukaryota > Viridiplantae > Streptophyta > Magnoliopsida > Amborellales > Amborellaceae > Amborella > Amborella trichopoda. The sequence continues at coordinate 38,507,169 of NC_142344.1, read as the reverse complement.
TTCCTTTTTATTCCACGTCAGGGTCAAGGTGCTGAAAAATGTGTTCAAACAGCTATAAGAGAAAAGAAAAAGAGATAGTGCACACGTCAGTAAGAGAGAAGAGGAAGAGAAAGTGCGCGTGGCAGTAAGAGAAAAAGGAAGAAGAGAGAGTGTGCGCGGAGGTAAGAGAGAGAAGAAGAGAGAGAGACATGCTCGGCAGTGAGAAGAAGCAGAAAAGACTGCCGCCGTGCACAACACCACTGAAATTGTGCATGACTCATGGATGCCACTTGCCTACTGCATGCTGCGTCAACTACCACTTGTCAAACTGCATGTAGCTAAATTGCCACATGGCAACCCTAAGCTGCCACCTCACAATTTTGGAGTACATAAGCCTCTCTCTCTCTCTCTCTCCCTCACGCCATGTTCTCAGTCTTACAAGCCAAAACACTTATCATTGACAGCTCCCTTTTCTAACCTTTATTGGAGCCCAAATTGAGGAGCTTGAGGAGTGAGTTGTGGGAGGAAATCTTGGAACACCATTGCACACATGAGGTAAGTGGGTCAACTATCTTGTAGGTCATTAACCATGGATTTAACATGAGTTAAGTGTAAGAATGAGCATGAGTAGATGCATGAATAGTGGATGTATGTGTACACTGTTATACCATGATTTTCAACACTTTAGCTTGCCTTTGCATGCTCAAAATGAGTATCAAATCTTCTTTGCTTTACATGGAAAACCTGTGATTAAGTGTTTATATGTATCTAATGGTTAATAAGAAAGGTTTTATGTTAATATGTAGCAGAATTTGGGATTAATTGCTTGTCATTTTGAATAATGCTACAACTGCACTGTAATTTCTAGGAAGGTTCTATGTTTTTATAATCTACTTTTGCCTATCAAATGAGGTCTAAATGACCTCAAATCACTGCTATTAAGGAAATATCTGTATCTACTAAAATGTTCATGTTTGAATCTTGCTCAAATTCTTTATGCAGGAAGAGTTATGCATCAAAATGTGCACGTAGGTCATTGTTGATAGATTTAGTAAAATTGCAGAACTGATGTCTTTGTTGTCACAAATTTTGACTTACCAAATGGAGTCCGTTTTCCTTGAAATCACCGCTATTTGAAAGATCTATGAGTATGACTAAAATAACATGTTGAGCACATTTCTAAATTCCTCTTAGATTGAGAGTTATACAATTATTTGCTAAGATATGTTACTGTAGACAAATATCATAAAATCCATAGCCATTACTTTGGTTGTCACAAACATTTGAATGTCCAAAGGCAGTCCAAATATTATTAAACTTCCATTGTTTGAAATGTACATGTTTTTAATCGAAGTTTAGATTCAGAAACACTCGAAATTCCTTATGGATTGAAAGTTATGACTGTGCTAAGTGGGACATGTCACTGTCCCAACTACACAGCAGGTTTCTGATGGGATGCCTCACTTCTAATGAGCTTTTTGAAGGGACAAAAGAGGTCCAAACGCTCTCAAACCACCCCATTTGAAAGATATACATGTCTAGTGTAAAATTGGTACTGGAACTGTTTCAAAATTCTTAATGGATCTAATATTATGACCCTATTTATGACTAGACAACACTGTTTGAAATTACAGGAAAATGTGATATCGTGATACTAAAAATATGAAACTGTGATATGACGTCACGATTAATGTTGTGATTTTGTTATATTGAAACTGTTATATATGACATGACCACTATGAAATGGGTCCTCCATTGGTAGGGGATACTGTGATTCTATTATATTGAAACTATTATATGTGCCATGACCGCTACGCAATGGGTCCTCCATCGATAGTGGATACTGTGATCTGTTATATTGAAACTGTTATATGTGTCACGATCGTTACGTAATGGGTCCTCCATTAGTAGTTGATACAGTGATTCTGTTATATTGAAACTTTTATATGTGCTATGACCACTAAGTAATGAGTCATCCATTGGTAGTTGGATATACTGTTTCTCGACTCTTATGATAGCAGTGGAGTCCAGAAGTAACTATGAATGATAAGGAGGGTTGCGCCCTCCAAATTGTTATGGGCACTACTCATTGGGGCCTCCAATGATAGTGTAACACCCTCTCACCTAAAGGTATAAGGAGAGGGTCGTGTCTTGCAAGGCCACAACCTATTGAAAAGCCTAAAGCACGCTGGGGATTGTGTGCGTGAGTGGGGACATTACGAAATGGGACCTCCATTTATCATTGTCCTCCCTCCTGAATGAGGGTAGAAGTTTCAAGTTACAGGATTGGTTTAGCCTGATCAATGTGGCCTTTACTTTGAGCGTAAATAGATCTATTCTGCCTGTCTAAATTAGGCATTATGTGTCAACATCTGACTATAACTATGATAAGAATAAATGTGTTTTCCATTTAAAAAACAATTGATACTCTGATATTTGAATGTTACTCTTTTTATACAACAAATATATATTCTAATGTACGATCCTACTCTGTGATGCCAGAATGATTTCTGATGAACCATAGACCATGTTATTATGTATATGCACGTAGGTGGAATTCAAGGGAACTGATCTACTTACTGGACTTTTTAGCTCATTCTTCTTATTTTTCCACTTGTGTAGAGTGATAACCGACCATTCTTGAGGGGGGCCTGCTTAACAGTAGTGGCAGGCGGCTGATGTTCAGGACTGAACAAGGAACGTTTTTGATACTAGGTGTTGGGCGGCGGTGCCACAATGTTGTTTTTTTGTAATATTGTCTTGTTATTATTGGGTCGGTAGTGCCTTGGACATAATTGTAAAGAACCTTTGGAGATTTTATACTTACATAATGGGTTTAATTTGTGCAGTATTATGTTGCGTGATGAATGATTTTTTATTTCTTTCATGGTTTACTTTGATTCCGTTGTTCTAAACTCATTGAGCCACTCCCACCTGAGTGACGTTCGCGACCTTTGGTCACGATCCCGCACTTTGTTGCCCTCCGATTGGTATGGTAGGGGTCAGGGGGCAGGGTCATGACAGTTATGGTAGCAGAGCAGCCAAGATAGGATTCTTAGCCTAGAGAGTCTTATGAGTGTCTCTAGAATGGTCTTGAATAGGTTTGTAACTGGGTGCTCCTAGTTTAGGTCCAAATGTCGAGGACTCATGCTAATAATGCAAGCTCCAGCAATGAGAATACGGAGGCCCTCGGTGAATTCTTCAGGACCTTGGGTACCATAACCCAAATGATGAAAGATAGCATGCTGGCCTCGACAACCTCTACCCTTGAACTGACTAACAGTGGGTTGATAGAAAGATTTAGGAGGCAAGCACCTCTGAAGTTCTTGGGACACGGGGGAGTGGAGAAAGCTGAACGATGGAGGAGACAAGTGGAGAAAAGTTTTGAGGTATTATATTGTACTGATGAGCAGAAGGTTAGGTTGGTAACCTTCATGTTAGAAGGAGATGCTGAGCACTGGTGGGGCTCAGTGAAGCAATCATGGGAAGGGCCATGGACAAAAGTGAATTGGGAAAACTTTCTGGAAGATTCAAAATACCTTTCCAAATGACATAAGGGAGAACCAGCACCCTACATGCCCATACTCTGGGAAGGACAATCACTCTGAGGCTGAGTGACGAAGAAGGGCAGGAGTGTGTTTTAGATGTGGCAAGCCTTGCCATCTGATCAAAGACTGTCCAGTAAAGGGACCAGAAAACTGACCGAAGGCTCAAGGTCGGGTATTTTCTCTCACTGAACGAGAAGCCAAGGCGTCTGCCTCTGTAATATGAGGTACGCTCTTTGTTTGTGGCATGGAAGCTAAAATTTTGATTGACCATGGATCTTCGCACTCTTTTGTTGCACCTCATTTTGCATGCCACATGAATGCAAGACCTGCACTTCTTGACTGGACTTTGGTAGTATGCACACCTATGGGGGGAATCCTTAAAAACTGATATTGTTTATTAACATTGTGGAGTCTTGCTTGAAGGATGTATCTTACCTATAGACTTGATACTGTTAGACATTCAAGATTTTGATATTATTTTGGGCATGGACTCGTTGTCCACACATTATGCTATTGTAAATTGCTACGATAAAACTGTAACCATTAGATGCCCAAATCAACCTGAGTTGAAATTTGTAAGCATTAAGGATGGCTCCCCTCTTCACCTTATTTCGGTCCTTCGGGCTTCTCGCCTGATGGTCAAAAGATGTGTTGGGTATTTGGCCTATGTAGTAGAGAATCAGGATGTTCAGTCCAAGTTAGAACAGATACCAGTGGTGAGGGATTATCCCGAAGTTTTTCCTGAGGAGTTGACCTCTTTTCCTCCAGTCAGGGAGGTAGAATTTGAGATAGATGTTGTTTTAAACAACATTTCCATCTCTAAAGCCCCTTATAGAATGCCACCAGTCGATTTAAAGGAACAAAAAGAACAATTACAAGATTTGTTAGAATAGGGGTCCATTCGACCCAATGTGTCACCTTGGGGTGCACCAATCCTATTTGTGATAAAAGAAAGATGGGTTTAAGGCTTTGTATAGACTATAGAAAGCTGAACAAAGAATAAATACCCCTTTCCTAGAATTGATGACCTTTTTGACCAACTTTAAGGGGCGAAGTGTTTTCTAAGATTGACCTTCGGTCAGGCTATCCTCAACTGCTGGTCAAGGAAGAAGATGTACCTAAAACTGCATTTAGGACCCATTATGGACACTATGAATTCTTGTTAATGCCGTTCAGGTTGACCAATGCTCCAGCTATTTTTATGGATTTGATGAATAGAGTTTTTAGAACCTTTCTAGATGATTTTGTGGTGGTCTTTATAAATTGGGGAAGTGTGAATTTTGGGGAAGTTGTACGCTAAATTGGGGAAGAGTGAATTTTGGCTTCCGAGAGTGGGCCTCCTTGGGCACGTTGTATCTAATGACGGGGTCACACCCTTGTAAAATTGAAGTTGTACTTTAGTGGGGAACACCGACAAATGTGACTGAGGTCCGCAGTTTTCTGGGTCTGGTAGGATATTATAGGTGCTTCATAGAAGGGTTGTCAAAGATAACGCTTTCCCTAACTCGCCTAACCCATAAAGAAGTGAAGTTTGTGTAGACAGATGATTGTGAAATAAGGTTTCAAGAACTGAAGAAGAGACTGACCACGGCCTCGATACTGGCCTTGCCAGAAGGGAGGGAGGATTTTGTGGCTTATACTAACGCCTCTCATAAAGGGCTTGGATGTGTGCTGATGCAGCGAGGGAAAATCATAGCGTATGCCCCCAAACAGTTAAAGTCGTGTAAGAAAAATTAGCCAACCCATGACTTGGAACTCGTGGCTGTAATGTTTGCCTTGAAAAGCTGGAGACATTACCTCTATAGGGCCCAGTTTAAGATATTTACAGATCATAAGAGCCTCACGTATCTATTTTCTTAGAAGGAGTTAAACATGAGGCAAAGAAGATGGATGGACCAATTGAATGATTATGACTGTACTATCAATTACCAACCGGACAAGGCCAATGTAATAGCAGATGCTTTGAGCCGAAAGCCTGTGGTCTCAATGGCACATCTGATAGTTCGAGAGATGAAACTATTAGAAGATGTAGTGGAGTGGCACCCAACCCTGGCCCTTAGTGATGGGGTAGGAATGACTGCTTGTATGAGAATGGAGCCCCTGCTCTTTCAACAAATTCGATTAGCACAAAAGGAAGATCCCCAACTCATGAAAATCCTAGAAGAATAAAGCTGGGAAGAAATGATGATTTCTTTGTGAGCAGTGATGATCTGTTAAGATTTAAAGATCGGGTATGTGTTTCGAATGATGAGAGTATGATGCGAGCTATTTTGGAGAAAGCACACTACTCCCGTTATACTGTATAACTAGGGAGTACTAAGATGTATGAGGACCTGAAAAAAACTTTCTGGTGGAATGATATGAAAAAGGAAGTAGCACAGTTTGTCTTTAAGTGCTCGACATGTCAGCAAGTAAAAGCTGAACATCAGAAACCCACCAGACTGTTGCAATCCTTGCCCGTGCTAGAGTGGAAATGGAAACACATCACTATGTACTTTGTCCATGGCTTGCCTAGAATAGGTGTTGGGCATGATAATATTTGGGTCATTGTGGATCGACTGACTAAAGCTGCTCACTTCTTACTGATCCACACAACTTATACTTTGAATAAATTTGCCTAGTTATACATTAAAGAAATTGTAAGGTTGCATGGAATACCTATCAGCATCGTGCCCGATAGGGACACTAGATTTAATCCAAGATTTGGGAATAGCCTGCAATCAACTTTTGGGACACGACTCATTTTTAGCACTGCTTTCTACCCCTTGACTGATGGACAGTCAGAAAGGACTATTCTGACCCTGGAGGATATGTTAAGGGCTTGTGTTACTAATTTCAACGGAACCTGGGATGACCATTTGCCTCTGATAGAATTTGCTTATAACAACAGCTTCCAAGCTAGTATTCAAATGGTGCCTTTTGGGGCCTTGTATGGGAGGAAGTGTAGATCAGCTATCTGTTGAGATGAGGTCGATGAAAGGAGGCTGTTAGGGCAAGAATTTGTTCAAACAACCTCAGAAAAGATTGCTTTGATTCGGGAGAGATTCAAGACTGCTCAGAGTCGACAGATGAGTTACGTTGATAATCAAAGGAGAGAGCTCGAGTTTGAGGTGGGTGATCGAATTTTCTTGAAGGTATCGCAAACTGAGGGTATTATGAGATTCGACAAGAAAGGAAAATTGAGCCCACGATTTATTGGACCTTTTGAAATTCTGAAAAAGTAGGGAGTATGGCTTGTCGACTTGCTCTACCACTTGAGTTGGCGAATATTCATGACGTGTTCCATCTAACAATGTTAAGGAAATATCAGTTGAACCTGTCCCATGTTCTGAGTTATAAACCAATTTGGATCAGAACGAACAATTGAAATACTGGACAGGAGAGTGCAGGTGTTATGCAACAAAGAAATTCCTCTGGTCCGTGTCTTATGGTAGTATCACTCAAAGGAAGAATCGACTTGGGAACGAGAAGATGAAATCTAGGATACGTACCCCCAGTTTTTCAACTAACTAAGACACGATTTTGAGGACAAAATCCAATTTAAGGGAGGGGATGATGTAACAACCCAGACTGTCCCGGCAAGAGAAAATGCTTGCGGCAGTAAGTGAGAAGAGGAAGAGAAAGTGCGCACGGCAGAAAGAGAAGAAGAAGAAGAGAAAGTACACACGGCCGTAAGAGAGAAGAAGAAGAGAAAGTGCATGCGGTGGTAAGAGAGAAGAAGAAGAGAAAGTGTGCACAGTGGTAAGAGAGAAGAGGAAGAAAAAGTGCGTACAGCTGTAAGAGAAGAAGAAGAAGAGAAAGTGCACACTACGGTAAGAGAGAAGAAGAAGAGAAAGTGCATGCGACAAAGTGCACGTGGTGGTAAGAGAGAAGAAGAGAAAGTCTGCATGATAGAGTACGCACGGTGGTAAGAGAGAAGAGGAAGAGAAAGTATTCACTATTTGAAGATAGTTTTGAGCTCCATGGGTCCCCAACATGGAATAAAAAGAGAAGCCCGTCAATAAAGCCTGACAAACAGTGGTAATTTAGACAATCTCATAATGGCCCCATAATTGGTCAAGATCTTCACAAGGACTCCAAAAATACTCTTATCACATTTCGACATGTCTAAGGCAGTGCATACTGAGAAACAGTTTCATCATAATCAGTCTCTAGCACCCTGAAACGGACCCCCATAACTAGAGACCTACTTTCGATGCGTCCAACTGCTGTGGGACTATTGTCATTGGATCCGACATGGTTGAAATCTCCCAGGGGTTAAATTTTAGCTTAAACGGACACTCCAAAAAAAGGTTATGGGTAAAAGACTGAAGTAGGAGGAGCCGCACACTATTCCCGTGAGGTCACCCTACAACCAAAGTCCGTTAAAGGGGCATTCACGAACAGTGATTTGTGACGCTTATATCTCACTCGTCCGAGGTCGGATCATGCTCAAATTTTGTGAGCGTGTTCGTCTCGTCAAGACGAGCGTTTTAATATGTGGTACGTCTCGTGACGACGCCAGAGCAAGAAAAAGCTAGAGAGAAGTTGTTGATCCGTGAAAAAAGTTACAGGAAAATCAGCAGCAACACGCCTTGCTCGAGCGGCCAAATCACGACGTTCGCAACCCTGATCGATGTGTAACTAGTTCCATCACGTGCGTAAGGCCCATGGCTATCACTGGTCCGAGCTAGGTGCATGATGAATGGTTGGATTTCACAAACGAATCCTATGAAGTGGCTGAAAATTCTAGCGCCGAAATTCCAGATTCCGGCCAAAACTCAAAAGCTGTGAAATCTTTAATCAGGCACAAAATCGAGCTGCATTTGTTGCCACGCGATCGTGACGACATGCTCAGTATGATTCAATGAAGAAATCATAGAAAAAAAATCAAGGAACAAGCACACTATAGATCTAAAGTTTGCAAGATTCATTCAAATTTCAAGTCACATGATCATGGTGTAAAAACACGATCCATGGCTCGAAGTTGGTATCAAATTGTAGACGCCCCATTTTAAATCGGCATATTATATGGTTTCCTAAACCCTTAGGATCACACTTAACCTAGTAAACCCAAATCCATAGCTCACACAACCTACCTTGTGACCCAGAACCAGTCTGCCTGCCCAGAACCCTGTAGAAACCCTGTTTTGACCTAGATTTTTGTAAACACCCTGTTTTACCAAAATAATTATTAAAAATAGTAAACAAATCCATTTTGACCCAAATTTTCTTTGACATCTTTAAAAGAGGCTGAGGAAGACACACAAATTCAAAAAATCAATTTGGACTTGTTTTGGTTTGGGCGACACGGGGGCGTGCCACCCAGGCGACATAGGGTGTGCCGCCCAAGTCATCCTACAATTGTGCTGTTTTACCAAAACAATCATTAAAACTAGTAAAAAGATCCGTTCGGACACAAATTTTATTTGAGAGCTTCATAAGAGGCTGAGGAAGGTTGTCAAATTGAAAAACATGAATTTGGACAAGTTTTGTATTGGGTGACACGGTGCATGCCGCCCAGGCGACACATGCCATGTCGCCCAAGTCATCCTACAATTGCCTTATTTTACTAAACAAATAATTGAAAATACAAAAAAAATATGTTTTGACCCAAATTTTCTTTGAGAGCTTCACAAGAGGCTGAGGAACACACCAAAAGTGAACAATCTCTATTTGGACTAAAATTGGTATGTGCGACATGGGAATGCCGCCCTGGCAACATGACCCGTGCTGCCTAGCCATAGGCGACACAAAGCGTGCCTCCCAAATTCGTGACCCTCAAAATGTGTATCTTTGACTGAGGGATTTAGTTGTTACATGTGCAAATCCGTACCAGCGGATTTTGACGCCTATAAGACCACTTTTCATGGTCATTTGGAATAGGGAGAGAGAAAAACCCTAGGAGAGAGAGAAAACCTGAGATAGAGATAAAAACCTCAGAAAGATTAGAAGCCCTAGAGATAGCTTCAGAAAACCCCCAGCCTCCTGGGCCTTCAATCCTTAAGCCTGAGAGAGCCTAGTCCTAGAACACCTAGAACCATCTATAGTGCACAACCACCATATACTGAAAAGACTTGCTGGCAAATATTTGAATCACAGAGGAAAAAGAGGACCGGTTCTGATACGGGAGAGCCTTAGAAGGCTCGGGAGTCCCGGGCCATCCGGCCTGGCTCAGTATCATTTCTTTCCATTTTATTTATTCTGATTTATTGTTTTCAATTTATTTTGATCTGTTCATATTCTTAAAAATCATATTTTGTAATGTCTTGAATCATGTTGGCGCTGCCACAGATCTGAGAGTAGATCTTCTTATTTCCGGGCAGATCTGGCCTTAGATCTGAATTCGATTTGTCACACCTTCTCTGCCACATTATTTTAATCATTTATTTTTTATCAGTTTAAGGTGTTAGACCCAAGATATATTTGTTAGAAGATCTCTCTGATTTTGCATTGTATACAGTTTGATGCCCACCATGGGACCTTTCAAGCTTGATCCAAGTGCCAAAATACAATTTTTATTCATCTATTTTCACTGTTTTCAGTTACAAAAATCCCCAAAAGTTGGCAGTAACCAGGATCCAGGGTTTTGGTACTGTGAAACCCTGATTTTTTTGGGTGACACCAGCCGTGTCTCTTGGGCGATACCACCAGTGCCACCCAGATCCAAGGCGACCCGCCCAGAACCAGGGCGACACTCCCCTTGTCTCCCAAAATTCAAAAGTTTCAAAATCCTCTAAAAATTTGCAAATCTGTTCCTTGCATTATCCTGTGACTGTCCAGATAAGTTCAGTGTAAAATAAAAGTTTTAAAAATACTAAATAAATATTTTACTGTTTTATCTACATTATTCTACTTTACTCTGTTTTAATTTATTTCATCATAAATAATTTTTTTCATACTTATTCCAAGTTTAAAGTAGTCTTATTTCAATAATATTAACAAGATAAAAATGGTATATAAAAAAAAAAATAATTGTTTTTGGGCGCCTGTTTGCCTTGTGCGACACGAGACGTGCTTCTCGGGCCACCCGAGACATGCCTCCCAGGTCCAGAGCGACACGCCGTTTGGTGCCCCCCGTCATCCAAGTTAGAGTTTTTAAAATTTTTCAGGCTGGGTCCTGGGACTGTCTTGTGACTGTTTATAAAATTACAGAGCAAAATAAAATTTTTAAAAATACCAAAAAAGTATTTTACTATTCTATCTACAATGTTCTACTTTACTGTATTTTAATTTATTTCATCATAAATATATATATTTTTTTCATACTTCTTCCAAGTTGAAAATAGTCTTATTTCATCAAGATTAATAATATAAAACTATAAGAAAAATAAAAAATAATATTTATGGGCGAATTGCAAGGCAACACCAGTAGTGCCACCCAGGCGACACCACTGGTGTCGCCCAACTGTAAGTGTCCCAAAATACCTCTGGGACCCCACATACTTATTCCAAGGACTTTTGGCTCTCTGTTGATCATGTTTTGACTTAAAATAATTTTTTTAAAAAATATAAAAAAAAATTATTTTGCTTTAGATAGGTCTGTGCTGTTTTTTACTCTTTTATTTTATTTTAGTTTGTTAATTTTGACTAAAACCATGTTTTTTCTGCTTCCACAATGCTTATTTTAACTATATTTCATCAAGGTTAAAAATAAAAAAAATAAAAAAATTAAATATACATTGAGGGTTGCTTGCACCCTCCTTAAACCGTGTCCCGTTCGTGTCACCCTTGACTCGGGCTATGCTCGACTAAGCATGGACTATGCCTGGTCTCATTGTTCCTACTTATCCTTCTTAGGGGTTGCTTATCCCTCCATCCATACCGTGCTTCGAGCGAGTTTTTCCTCGTAGCGCCCATCGCTAAGCACGATCAGTGCAGAGCGCTCACTTATTTCCTTGCTTGTTTTGTGTGCATTGAGTGCTTGAATTTATTTTAATTGCGTGTTTCTTTACCCATTCTATCACACACCGGACAGGGAGTGCTCGTGAAACCAGCAAACAAATATTTTGAAAACCCTCAAAATCCACGTTAATGGCGTGAGGGGAACCTAGCTTCGAGAGTCGACACCACTGGGATTCGCCCTAACTTTAACTGTGAGAACCCCTCTATAATCCTTTGCCTCAAAGCAACTCTGCGTATAGTAGGACCTAGTGAACATCCTATAACAAGAGGCCAGGACTTATGTGGGGACCTATATCAGCCTAGCCACATTTCACAGTTAGGAACCCACTCTCAAGCCATTTCATAGTTAGGAACCCACTCTCAAGCCAAGCCTACCTATAGTACTTCACTAGGTCAAACATTTTCTTGTGCTTACTTGCTTATTTTTTATTGGTTAATCTTAGATCTCAGTCCAGACTTTCTTTTGGTTCAACTGAAGCCTCTAGGTCCAAGTCTAGGCTTGTACCCAGCCTAGCCCAGGTCCGAACCAGGTTCACACCCAGGTCCGAACCTGGGCCCCCTTTTGGCCTGAGCTGAAAGCTCATTCCTAGCTCATCTTTGATCCAGTCCGGGTCCACACTCAGTCTGATCACCAAAATTCTTTGGGTCCATGTTCATGCTTATACCTAGCCTAGCCCTTGTCTAAACCAGGTTAACACCCAGGTCCGAACAAGGTTCATACTTAGGTCCGAACCTAGGCCCCCTCTTGGTCCTATTCAAAGGCTCGTCCATAGCTCAAATCCAGTCCATGTCCATACTTGGTCTGATTATAACAACCCGCTTGCATCCAGCACAATCCAGGTTTGAACCAGGCTCACACTCAGGTGTGAACCAAGACCCACTCTTGGTTCTCGCCGAGACTAGTACCTATCTAGTCTAGATCTTAGTCTAGGTTATAGCATAGGTATAAGCATAGATTTGTGTCTAGGGATATACTAGGCTTACCCTAGTTTAGGGTTCAAACAAAAACCCATTGAGTCTAGCATCCAGTCTAGTCTTAGCTTAGATCTTAGTTTGGGTTTTGCCCCTGAAGACATAGTAGGTCTACCATGAGGCGTCGAGTCTAGATCTCACCAAGTCTAGGAATTATGACCCAGGATCATGGAAGAGCAAAGTCCAACCCTATGGCCCCAGCTCAGTCTAGATCCAGAGAACCAGTCAGTCCGAGAGGCACCGTCACAATGCTCCCTCACAAATCATACATAGCACTCGTGTCAGTGAGCCGAATCTCGACCCACATAAAACCAAACCTAGCCGTCTAAGCCACCTTCAAGGCCACCCTTTAGAAGTCACGAGCCAATAGGTTGATAAGGTTCTTAATACCCTGAATAGTCAAGGGGTCAGACCGGGGGCAATCCTCTAAGACATAGGGGTTAACCTCAAATCCAGTCAACACAACAAGAATAAGACCCCGGCCCAAATCCCTAAGACAGCCGATCTCAGCCGTGTGAACCCCGATGGTCAATTAACAAAACATTCCAGTCTTGACAATCAGCCAGTTAGTGGGCGAGTGGGTTCACATATAACTAGAGAAAGCCTACCCAAGCAACCCATCACCAGTGAAGATCAGGGTTTGACCTAACTCGATATAAGGACAATCTTAAAGTGCATGCTTACTTTCAAGACCTCCTCAATAGAGGATATACCATCCAATGCACTGAATCTAGGAAAGTTTGGTCGGAAGCTCAAGCCATAGGCCAAGTCCAACATTTTGGCTCAAACCAGGATGATCCTAGGGTTGTTAACCTACAAATCCATCCCACTACGAGCGAGGGGTCTAGTTCTAATCATCGCTCCAGCCCAAGGCTACCTAGAGGGCAGACTCCCGTTGGCGGTAGTCATGGCATTCCTTCATTTTTCAGTCTAGTGCTGAGGCAAGAGATTACCCTAACCCTAGGGATAGATCATCCAACCAAGGTCAGGGTCAGGTAGACCTAGCCGCCCAAGGTTAGAGGTCTAGTCGTCATAATAGCATGAATCGTCCATCCCAGTTAAGTGGTGATCCTATCCTGTAGGCCCCCTTGCATGGCCAAGTTGTTCAACCTTCGAGTAATGGGTATGCTCTGACCCAATTCAACTCGGGTGAGCCTACAAGCAGACAACCAGCACATCAAGTTCAACACATTCCTCAGGTTCAGTCCTTGGGGCAACCCACTACATGGGCCCAACAACTGGTGCTTACGAGTCATATACCACAAAATCAGGTTCAACAGACCATACAACCGAGCTAGCTCATAGCTACAACGATGGCTCAATTCGCTTGTATAAAACACCTCCAAGACGCATTAGAGAAAATGAGAATATGGGATTTCTCAACTCCTAAGGCTTATGTACAAGAAATTATAAGAAACCTAGAAGATCTACCAGTGGGGTTTGTGATGCCACAGTTCATAAACAAATTTTCAGGGAAAGAGGATCCTAGGGCACATATCAACTCCTACTTATTGATGGTCCACATACTGTGAGATCGACCCAACCAACTTAAGTTCATGTTCTTGCATAGCTTAAAAGAAGAACCCTTGATGTCGCACCAAAGATTCATGAAGGAGGACCCTCAAGCAATTCCTGACGACATGTTCAGGTAATCTTCTGCCCGCTATAGTGGAGGAAGGCCAAGACCCGTCACCCTTGGTTAGTTAACTTCCACTAAACAGAAGTCGAGCGAGTCTCCTTCCCTATTTACAACCAGATTCAGAGAGGCCGCTATGAGAGCCATTGAAGCTCCACTCCCTGAAGCTGAGAATGTAAGCATAGTATTAAAGAACATGACTCCAGAATAGGTCACGTTCTTCAGTGTGGGAGCAGTCCCTCACTCATTTGATGATATTTCTGAAAGAGTATCACGATATGAGGGAGCCAAGGAAGATAAAGCCGCAGTCGAAATATCCTCTCAAAAAGGAGAAGTGAACATGATCAAGAAAAGCAACCCTTCTGCAAACCATTCACAAGAAAAGACTAAAATTCATTCTACCACATGGAGAATGCAGACTTCCACACCTAGGGAATTCACTCCCATTGATGAGCTTATGACCGATGTCATGAAGAAATTTCTTAAGGCAAGGCTCATAGAATTACCAATAGCAGCCAAGATTCCTCCTTTCCGTGGAGGCGACACATCTTGATGGTGCGATTGACATCAAAACATGCACATAACACTGAGGAATGTCGAGCTTTCAGACATAGAGTTCAAGATCTCATCAATAACAACATGATAAGTGTCGAAAAGGAAAAGCAGAATCAGAAACTCTAAATGTCCCGGCAAACGATACTGATGTCAACCTGATTAACTCTGGAGAATCACAAGTTGTGCCCAAACCCTAAGAACATCTACAAAGTCCTTGGATCATAAGAAGAAATAAACTGGAAAGTCTAGTAGATGAAGAACAAAATGAGCATAACCTATTAATGACTAAGGATACTCAGGATCAAAGCAGTGACGATGACCTTAGCTCCAAGCCCATAACCGAAGAAAGGGAAGAAGAAAGGGGTATCACATATAGAATTCTACTCCAAGATACACTCCCAAAATTAGCACAAGAAAACCCCATCGTCAAGAGCCACACTAGGGCATATGAACCCTTCAACCCGTGCTTCCAAGTTAACACAATAAATAGTTCATATGTTTGTGGAAATGAATCGAACTCGCAAAAGCAATATGAACTCGAGCATAAACTCAACCAAGGTTTGAAGCTATGGATTGCCAAGCCCATGACGGTAGGAAAAATCTTAATTCTTGGACAACAACTCATGAAGGGGCAAATTAGCAAGTACTAAAAGAAAGCCCTTCACCTCAAAACCTTAACGGTCCACCTAAGTAGGATCATTATGATGAGGACGAAGTTTCAGAAATTGAAATTGATGTGATATAGATCAACGAGAAAGAATCATCTTCCAAACAAGGGGTCAACACTCCAAAGTCTCCCATTATGCTTCCAAATAAGGGGCCAACACCTCAAATATCAAAAGAGGTCGAACTTTGGAAATTCTAAGGGGGCCCACCTGGGCCACCTTCACCAGACTTCCTCGCCAACGAACCTACATGGGATGAAGAGCAGGGCTTAAAAGATCTATCCGAGTCACCTCTCAAGGTGAACCCAATTATAGATGATGGAGAAGCAAAGAGCCCAAATTTGTTTATTCCCAAAGATTTGACATCTTCACTAGAGTTGATAGAGCTCGAACCTTTAGAAATTCTAAAGGGCCTACCGGGACCACCTTCACAAGATTTCCTGAATGATCCACCAATCTATGATCAAGAATTGAATATTGAAAATCCAACCATATTACATCGTCAAGAGGCAGACTCTTTAAAAGGCATTTATGACATGAGCACAACTCTGATAACCAGAGCACCACCATATCAAGAGAATTCATCATATGAAGAAAAAATTCCCAGTGGAACAAAAATCCTTGCAGGGGCAACCCCATCAAAATATTCAATAGGGGAAAGCTTTCATGAAGAGTATACAATAGGGGAAACTAATGAGATAGAACTCTTGTTCGTTGACTCCCAACATGCTGTAAGGCCATCTGATATTACTTTAATCACTCTTCTGGTGTGAGAGTCTCACCTAAGCTCAAGCACTGAGAAGGAGCCTACTACGGAGTTAACCCCCAAAAAGCAACACAAAAATTTGCAATGAAAAAGATTACCGAAAAGGAGTTGGGTGAGCACTCACCCCCTTCAAATAACCAAATGAGGCATTCATGTCTCACACTTCAAAAGGCATTAACGCCTAATGTGTAACATGAAGTACTTCATTAATGGGAAAACCCTGATGAGCCTATATGTCTAGATAGAAGTACTTCATTAATGGAAACTGAGAATGATTTTTAGTCCCAAAATCAAGGTTCAAGTGGAGTTTAAAGGAAAAGTTCAACGAAAATTCAACAACCATTGTCAAAGAGATTTTGGATGCCAACCTGGGTCAAGGGAAATCAGAGGAAGTCCGATATTAGAACCTCCCTGCCACTTGAAGGAGGGAAAGATGATCGAATTCTTACATGATCTTAAGGCGAATTGCTATAAAAAAAAAGCCACCTTTGACTCTTCTTCCTTCTCCTCCTCTTCCTTTGTCATTGTTCTCTTCTTTAAAAAGGAAAAATAAAATCCGCTAGGCTAAAAATGCGAAAGAAACCCCATGCGTTGGAAAAAAAGCCTATCAGGCTGAACACCCGAAAGAGACCCCAGAGCGATAAGAAAGACAAACAAATAAAAATTCCACTGGGCTAAATATTGGAAAGGAACCTCAAGCATTCGAAAAAAGGCTATAGGGCTTAACACCCGAAAGGGACCCTGGGGTAACGAAAAAAGAAGAAGTTTTTGTCTTCCTTCTACTCTCCAATGTCTTTTCTCTCTAAACATCTCCTCTTGCTCCCCTTGAGTTAAAGTGATGTTAAAAGAAAATCAATAAGCATTAGCCTAATGGAACGTTGTTAAGGACCTAGAACGTCTGAAACTTTGAAAGGGTGAGTGGAGGAGGAACGAAATTAGAAATTCAGAGAGATTCTGGACACCTAGGGGCAATATCCTATATTTTCAAGACTCTGTTTCGCTCGAATTTCTCGTGAACTCACATTGAATTGTAATACAAGAGCTGAGGTTGGAAGATAAAGAAATACTTGATTATTCCTCATCCTAAAGATTTAAGCAAGAACCCGATATGCTCACATAGGGTCCACCAAAGGGGTCCCAAGTGGTTAAGCTGTAAGACCTACATTAAAAGAAAACCACCCCCCAACAGGGGCTGAAAAATAAAATAAAATATAATAATAATAAAAACTCCATGATCGTATTAGTATAACTGCCGACTACATCATCCCTCGTTGCATGAATTTAAACTGCTTAGAGGGCTCTATAGTTGCAAGAGCTAAAACTGCTAACCAACTTTGCTTTCCGAAATTATCTTCCTCTTTTCAAAATTTTCACTATAAGTTTTTGTTTTCAAAAAAATTAATTTCTTTGTTAAAATTGTAGCCTATCCTTGCTCATGGTTCTATTTCAAATATCCCCCTACTACAAAAATTTCTGACATGACTTCTAAAAAAAAAAGAAGCTTGAACATCCATATATGATGATCACTGCGTTGCCGTGATTATGGTGTTGCTGCCTCGTCTCTCATCGAATTCGGTCAGACGAGTCTCTTCCTATAGAAAGATGTTTCCTATAGAAAGCCTTAGGAAACCCTAAGGAAATCCAGGAAAATGCAAGTTTGCAGATTTGAACCTGAAGTTAAGTGGCATGGCTAGAAAATCCAACTCGAGTTTCAAGCTTTTGTAACTCACTGATATCTCATGTCGAAAACCCTAGGAGGAAAAATGCCCTACGTGGGTAAGCTCGATGAGCGCAATGACTTGGACGGATATTTGGTGTGCCCTCTGACCATGGGACACCGAGAACAAATTTTCAATGTTGCATTATCCTCTCTTTTCTTTAACCTATAGACAACCTTAGGAAACCCTAAGGAGATCGAAGAAGATGCCAGAGTTAAAAAATTTTGAACTGTAAAACCCCTGAAGTTAAGTGGCATGGCCAGAAAATCCAACTCGAGTTTAAAGTTTGTGTAACTCATCGACATCTCATGTCGAAACTCTAGGAGGAAAAATGCCCTAAGTGGGTGAGCTCGATGAGTGTAATGACTTGGAGGGATAGTTGGCGTGCCCTCTAACCACGTGACTTCAGGAATAAATCTTTGACGTTCACCTACCCCTTGTAGGATAGGGAACGTCCGAGTGTCTACTTCTTTGCCACTCACCTATCCCTCGAAGGACAGGGAGTGCTAAAGAGGGGCAACTGTAGACATCTCGTTTTAAATCTGATAAATTCTATGGTTTCCTGAACCTTTAAGATAACACTTAACCTAGTAAACCTAAATCCATAATTCACACAACCTGCCTTGTGACTCAGAACCGATCGGCCTGCCCGAAACCCTGTAGAAACCCTGTTTTGACCCAGATTTTATGTAAACGCCCTGGATTACCAACAGAAACATTAAAAATAGTAAACAAATCCGTTTTGACCCAAACGTTCTTTGAGAGCTTCACAAGAGGCTGATAAAGACACTCAAAGTAAAAGAAAAATCAATTTTGACAAGTTTTGGTTTGGACATCACGGGGCGTGTCGCCCAAGTCATCCTACAATTGCTTTGTTTTACTAAAAAATTATTAAAAATAGTAAAAAAATCTGTTTGACCCAATTTTCTTTGAGGGCTTCACAAGAGGCTGAGTAACACACCAGAAGTTAAAAATCTCAATTTGGACAAAAATAGGTTTGTGTGACACGAGGCATGCTGCCAAGCGACATGATCCGTGCCGCACAGCCTTAGGCGACATAGGGCATGCCGCCCAGGCGACACGACCTAGGCTACCTGGGTGACACGTCCCGTGTTGCACAAATCCATGACCCTCAAAATGTGCATCTTTGACCGAGGGATTTGTTTGTTCCGCATGCATACCCTTCCCAGCGGATTTTGTATAAGGTCACTTTTTGTGTTCATTTGAAAGAGAGAGAGACAAAAACCTTGGGAGAGAGAGAAAACCTGAGATAGAGATAGAAACCTCAAAAAGATTAGAAACCTTAGGCATAGCTTTAGAAAACCCCTAGCCTCCTGGAACTTCAACCCTTAAGCCTTGGAAAACCTAGATCTAGGACACTTAGAACCGTCTATAGGGCACAACCACCCTATACTGAAAGGACTTGATGGCTAATATCCGAATCAGAGAGGCAAAAGAGGACCGGTTCTGATATGGGGGAGCCCTAGAAGGCTCGGGAGTCTCAGGCCATCAGGCCCAATTCGATATCATTTCTTTCCATTTTATTTATTATGCTTTATTGTTTTCATTTTATTTTGATCTATTCATATTCTTAAAAATCGTATTTTGTAATGTCTTTGATCATGTGGCGCTGCCATAGATCTGAGAGTAGACCTTCTCATTTTCAGGCAAATCTGGCCTTAGATCTGAATTCGATTTGTCCCACCTTCTTTACCACATTATTTTAATCATTTATTTTTCATCAGTTTAAGGTGTCATATCCGACAGATCTTCATTAGAAGATCTCTCTGATTTTACATTGTAAACACAAATTAATCGCCATGCTGAGCCCTACAAGAAAACGATCATCTTTCGGACAAACGGGCACCGGAGCAACCCCGGATCATCCATGAAAGATCATGAACGTTCTAGGGCAAAAATAAGACTTTTTTGAAATTTCCTCAATTGTTAGGAAGGCGCAAATAAGTCATTTTGTGCCCTATTTTTCTATTTTATTTAATTCAATTAAATCTTAATTTTCAGCAATTAGGTTTAATTTGATCAATCCACCCATGTTTTAGCAAAACTCTATATATATCACGTACTATCATTGTACATGGACAAAAATTTCCTTAATAAAATCTCCATCTTTTCTCATTGTTGGGTCACGGCTTAAGAGAGAGAGGAAGGAGAGAGAAACCTTTGGGATGATACCCCTCGACTTAAGGTCAATATTTTTCCCTCTCCTCTCTTCTCTCTTCTCTTCTTCTCTCTCTTCTTTTCTCTCTTCTTCTCTTTCTCTTTCATCTGATCATCTCTCAGAGGCCATGCACGGCAGTGGTAGTGTCGTGCATGCCTCTC
Source organism: Amborella trichopoda (assembly GCF_054954075.1). Lineage (NCBI taxonomy): Eukaryota > Viridiplantae > Streptophyta > Magnoliopsida > Amborellales > Amborellaceae > Amborella > Amborella trichopoda. Next base: position 38,487,106 of record NC_142344.1, on the reverse strand, counting down.
TCTCTCTTCCCTCTCTTGTGGTTTCACAGTTCGCGCATGGCGATGGCAGCATCATGCGCAAGCCGCTTTCTCCTTCTTTTCATTCATCTTTATCTCTCAGCGAGGTTCAAAGATTGCGCTACTGATCACCGTCTGCAGATGCATCCTCGACGTCCAGCGGAAGCTAGACGGCCATGCCTATCGCCGCCCACAACGGTGATGCCTATCACTGAGGGTGATGCCTATCGCCACCCACAAAGGGTCATGGCAATACCCATCACTGTCCACTAGCTTCTTTCGTGCCCCCGGTGCTTATTGCCGTTCGCAGGCTTCTTTTGCACGTTCGGTGCCTATCGCCATGCACTAGCTTCTTTCGTGCGCTCGGTGCCTATAGTTGTGTGCAAGCTTCTTTCTTGCGGTCGGTGCCTATCGTCGAGCGCATGCTTCTCTTGCGTTTCGCACCTAGCATCATGTGATTCGTCAAGGAACTATCGCTGTGCGCTTTACAAGAGGCTATCGCCATGCGCTTCACAAGGGATGTACTGCCTTCTCGTATTACCAACATTGATTCCTAGCGCCATCTATAGTTCACTGCTCATCCTCTGACCGTGAGCAACAATGTTCAGTGTCGCCTAAGGGCCGCGACACTATTACACCACGGCTACAGGTGGCGATGTCTAACGCCGTCGGGACCCCATCTCTTTGTCGTCTCGTGCCTTCTGTTTATTCTCTTCTCTTTTAACTTGACTGAGGGTAGACTCAGTCTAGCACTACCATAACAGTCGGGATGTCGAGCAGTATTGCCGTCATGCTAGTCCTAAGTACCATGCCCGTCTTGCTGCCACACCAGATTAGGATAGGTATATCGGCCTTTGTTTCAAGTAGTATTGTCATCGTGTTGGTCCTGAGTACCATGCCCATCTTGCTACCACTCCGAGTTGGTCCCTGGTCTAGCGATCATTCTAGTCTCATCCCCTTATCAAGTTCTCCTCTGTTTTCTCTCTTTATTCAAACTCTGTTCTTCATCACCCTAACTTCTCACCAATGTGCATTGCCTTAAGACAAGGGTGGGTCCTTCCACCCACTTGTCTTGCAAGTTAAACATGATAGTGCTGTGCAGAAAACAAGGAGATTGCAAGTCAAAAGAGGCGATTCCGAACCAGCTGAAGCAGCTGAGGGGCTGTCCATCGTGATCTAAGAGCCCTCCTGCACGAGTCAACCTGAGTAAGTCATGAATGCAGGTCAGGTAGGTCCCCACCTCACATTCAAAATTCCTCTCTCACCAATTGGACACTTGTCCTTGTTCTGTGAATAAGCTTCTCGAGAGAGCAGTCTCAGGTCTCGGGTCATCCAAACTCGAGACATGTGTCACTAGGTCACCTAGATCTGGATATGCGAGATCAATGCACCTAACAAGCTTAACGACTCCATTGGGGACTTATTACCCATTTATTGGTTCATTCTTGCCTGATTAATGTCTCCTTGTAGTTTTCGCACTATATTTCATGGCATCTAGGTTGTTCAACCCGTTCATCCGAGTTGGGGATTTTCTCATCCCTGCACTCGTGACCGTCTCAAGGATGCGAACTTCTCAAGCGTTGTAACCTACACTCCTCTTGAGTCATGACTCATAGTCCGGCGCCCAGGTTCTCTCCTGAATTGGTGTGATAAGGGACTTGAAGGTCCTAGAACTCCCCGCTTCCTAGCTTTGGTGGACCCTCCACTAAGGCCCTTCGCATTGGTGGCACACATGCCACCACACATAGCACGCACCTCGCTACTGGCAAGTCCCTTGCTTGTCATATTGCAGACGTACGCCGAAAAGGCAAGTAGGTTGTCATCGCTCTTGAGAATCACCACAAGGCCACTCCCCATACTCCTTCACCACCCCGAACCTCTATCCCTATAAACTCAGCACACAGAGGCGGAGATCCTGCGGGCTCCACCTCACGCACACACCTGAAAGATCATGGTTCGACCATTCGACCCACACCTCAGGGCAACTTTCATGTGGCCTTGAGTTCACATTCAAGGCTAGGCCTTCTCGGACTGAACCCTACACGTACCATGCATCTTCTTTCCTTAACTCGGGGTAGCACCAATTCTATGCCAACTCGAGCACAAGAGGGTTGACCACTTCATCCTCCCTCGCAGCACACAAAGCTTCACCCTGTGAGAGACAAGCTCTCGCCCGGTCCCTCATAGACACAAGCTCGTGGGTCTTGGCCTCCTAAGGTCGAGCTGGCTGACCGAGCCCGAGTTGACCTCCAAGTCACCTGAACGGCTAACTCTAAAGGTGCACATGCACTGACTTCACAGGTTCCTCCTCGATCTTGACTCAGGCGGAGTTGTCAACCACCTCCTTCTTCTATCGCTCCTCTTTCACCCGGTACTCGAAGGTTTTCCTTAAGAGTACCATCTTGAGCCAGCCACCCCCAAGTCAGCCATGCTCTCGGGCCTCATAAAGGAATTTGGGGAAAAGGCTTGACGGAAGATAGAAGTCATTAATCTCCAAGGCTGCAGTCAAGATTGTCCTCTGTTCTGGGGCCTCACTCTCTGCTCCAGTTGATAAAAATAGACCTTGCATGCTCAAGAAAGACGGGGCAGTCCAAGTCTCAGGCTCGATTCTGGACTGAAATATATTGCGGCCTCAAGATCAAACAGAAGAGAGGCTTGTAGCTCCTGACTAGAGAGGCCCCCAAGGCAGTTGAGGTTACCCTTCTTGATGACCTACTGTCTCACATTCCCTTCTTTCCTCTTCGGGTTCCTGAACCTGAACGAGAAGTCCAAGATTTCTTGGTGGTCACCATCACAACAAAAGATCAAGCTGCTAAGAAATCACGGTCTCAAGACCGTCAAGAACCGGTCCTCACATGGTCAGCATAAGAGGCTCTAATCCAGTCAAGGCATGCTGAGCCCCTACAGATTGACTTGCCACGTACGACTCTCCAACCTCGGCAGTCCACTAGTCAACCTAGCTCTGACCCTCTAGAAGAAACGGTCAGCATCATGGTAATCAACGGCCCGGATGATGCTCGAGAAGAGCAGATGAACAAGTTTGAAGTAATGATGCAATCCACTCTTAAAAAGATGGATCGCTTGGATGCCTCCAAGTTCCCTATTTCTCCTCCTCCCCATGAGGCAAACTCCCAGCTTAGAGAGGACACAGCTCCCAGGCAACCTCCTCCACCTGCCTCCCAAGATAGCTTTGCTCCCAGCATGGTTTTGCAAACCGACATAGATACCATGGTGACCCACAGTCTCAAGCATAAGGTCCCGGGAATGCAAGAGTTGCCACTTTACCAAAAGCTGTATCCCTAGTACATCGACTAGGTGCCCTTTCCTCCAAACTATCAACAAGGGAAGCTCCCCTAGTTCAATTGTACTACGTCCCCGCACCAGCATACTGCTCACTTCCAAGTTTCTTATTGGGAGACAACAACTGATGGGCGACTCCTCCTTCGTTAGTTCGTCGAAACTCTCGAAGGGGTGGTATGATCATTTGCCACCAAACTCTGTTCACACATGGCAGCAAATGGAGCAATTGTTTTACCAGCTCTTCTATGAAGTCCAGAGAAATGTGGAAACCATCGAACTCCTCACTCTGACTCAGGACCTTGATGAGCCAATCGATAAGTTCATCGCCCGATGGAGAGAGTTAGCAACCTATCATGGCACTCCCATGACTGAAAGAGAAGTAGTTCAAACATGCATACGAAATATGTTGCCCGAGATCGCCCTGCATGTTGAGGCCTCCAATCCACCCTCCATGTCAGAGCTCATCTCTAAAGCGGTTCATTTAGAAGGTCTGTCCATGCACCATGGCGGATCTCATCAGCAGCCCTCTACCTCGAGAAACAACCGGGGCAATGGCAATTCTCACTCCAACAATTGGGGAAAGCAAAAAGCGATGATTAGTGAGGTCATCACCATGGCTAGCACTATGAAAACCTTGGACCTCTCCAAAGGGGTAACCAAGGCATAAGCTAGAGGCAAGCAACATCAGTTCTATAACAAGGTCCCGCCTCCTAAAAATATAAATCAAAGCTATTACTGGATCCAGCACTAAAATAAGGTGTACCCCTTTGAGAAGGAGTGGGTTCTTGCACTGCTTTGATTACTACTTGAGCAAAACATGATCCAACAGCCGGAGGTCAACCCCCCAAAACAAGATGGATAGGAGACACACAAGAGGTACTGTGCCTATCACAGAAGAGTAGGCCACCCCACTCAAGAGTACTAAAAGCATAAACATTATCGTAGCCCTTATTAACAAGAGCAAGATAAAGCTTGAAGAGCTAAAGAAAGTATTCGGGGCAACTGAGCCTTCCCACATAGTGTCAATTCAGGAGGATGACGAGGCACCCGCTGGCCTTCGTGCACTATTCTCACTAATGCTCGAAGAAGGTCTTGTCACGCCACAGCTGACAAGGCAGCCCAATTTCCTGCCTCCAAGAACTAAAAACCTCTGGTGTTCGTATCATCTGATACGGGGCAATGACCTGAGCGAATGCACTGACTTCCACAAGCTCTTGGCAAAGAAGATGCAGCAACACCAAGAAGTTCATGGTAACCCAGAAGGACGTCCTTAGGTCCTTGCTTCACCAGCACAAGAAGACCTCCCAACACAAGTTTAGGGAAATGCTGAGTTAGACCATCTGCATGCCCACTTCGAGGTGATGCTCCAATAGGGTCTCGTCACTCCTAGGCCAACTAGACAACCTAAGCATCTTGACCAGGGTACAAAAAATCTCTGGTGCTCATATCACTAGGTATGGGGCCATGAGCTCGCAAAATGCTTTGAGTTCAAAGCTATAGTTATCGAAAAGGTACAAAAAGGATACATTGTCGTTTCTGCTCTCCCTAAACATTCCCAAGCCATTGCTCCCGTCTAAGAGGAAATCTCAATGCAGGTCCCCTATGAGCCTACACTAGACCCTTCAGAGTTATTGACTTCTCAGCCCTGAGAAGTCCACCATGGACGAAGTAGGCACTTGGAGTTTCCAATTTCAATATGATGGGCCAGAAGCATGACTAGGGTCTTCGTGGTTTGAGATCGTACTTACATTAGTGACGTAAGCATGAGAGTCTTTAGTAGTACCAGTGAGTCCCTGAAACGTGAGGCAGTCCATCAAGCTAGGGCTACTCATTTGCCCGATAGGATGAACCAAACAGCCCCAAAGGGAGCCAGAAAGAGACAAGCACCTAGGTTGGATCACCGAAGGAATCATATTCCTCAATCACCAGTCGAGGAAGAATTCCACCAGTCGAGGAAGAATTCCACCAGTAGAGGAAGAATTCCTTATAGGATTTCATCCCAACCGCAGCTCACCTTATCCCTTCTCCGATCAAGTGGATGTCCCTGAGTCATTAGCTGCTCGGGACTTGTCTAATACGGGTGACGATGCTAAAAGACCCCCCCCAACGGTCAGAGCTGGGGCAAGACCTAAAACACCCCTTGATCCAATTCTGGTGACGATGTAAAAATTAGCCCAAGACATTCTAACTCCACTTCTTCTTCTTCTCTTCCTTCCTCCTCTATTTCTTTTACAGATGCAGGTCGGCAGTGCCCAGACTTCAACACTCTAAACAGAGAGCTTGAAAGCACCAATATCAGTAGATCGCAGTGGAAGTGCCTAAGAAAGATGTTAGCCCAAGCGGTTGGATTCTTGATCATTGCCGATGCTCTGGCCGCCCAAACCAAGTCCCAGCAATCTTCGAATTCCTTTTCCCACGAGGCCTGTCACATGGTTCAAATTCATGAAGGGCCACCATCTCGGGGCAAATACTGAGTAACCACAGTCAAGATGTCATGGACTTCATGTTCGATGTTGACCCTTTCATTCCCAGGTCTGGCCAGAGATCGAAAATCGTCTCCCATGGTGGGACCCCCCTAGAAGTCAAAATGTCAAGATCATGGGTCTCTACCCTCGCGATTGATAAGAGGCATCCTGAATCCCCTGACGAAGAGTTTTTGGAGGCTCCAGAAGAGTGGAAAGAAGGGGGTCAAGCTACGGTTGACGAGCTTGAAGAGATAAACTTAGGGGATGAGGCTGACCTAAGGTCAACTTTCATCTCGGCAAAAATGTCCCCAGAAGAGAATGAAAGTTATGTTTCCCTTCTTCGAGCAAACCGGGATGTCTTCGCCTGACATTATCATGAGATGCCTGGTCTAGACCCTCAAATCGCTGTCCATCATCTCGGCATTGATCCATCCATTAAACCCATAAAGAAAAAATAAAAAATGTTTAAACTTTACCTCGAGATGCAAATCGATGCTGAGGTGAACAAGCTTAGGCAAATTGGATTCATACGTGAAGTCTAATACCCCAGTTGGTTAGCAAATGTTGTCCCAGTCAAGAAGAAAAATGGTCAAATTAGGGTCTGTATTGACCTTCGTAACTTGAATACCACCTGTCCTAAGGATGACTTCCTCCTACCATTCACCGAGATGCTTGTTGATTCCATGGCTCATTGTCAAATCTTCTCCTTCATGGAAGGGTATTCTAGTTATAATCAAATCAGGATGGCACCAGAAGATGAAGAGGCCACTGCATTCTTGACCCCAAAAGGTTTCTTTTGCTACACTATGATGCCTTTGGGGTTAAAGAATGTCAGTGCCATGTAGCAGCGAGCCATGACAACCATCTTCAGGGACATGATGCACAGGGAGGTCGAGTGCAATGTAGATGACTTAGTGGTGAAGCCTAAAGCAAAAGACGCTCACATGAAGGACCTTAAAAAGGTGTTTGAGCGGCTGCGGCATCACCAATTCAAGATGAACCCCTTAAAATGTGCCTTTGGCGTACGCTTAGGAAAGTTCTTAGGGTTCATCGTGAGGTATTGCGGGCTGGAGATCGAGCCAATCAAAATCAAGGCGATTCAGGACATGCCATCACCTACAACCCTGCGTGAACTTCAATCTCTCCAAGGTCAGTTGTCCTACATTCGAAGGTTCATCTCGAACCTCTCAGGATGATGCAGGCCCTTTTTGCACCTCCTGAAGAAGGACACTCCCTTCATATGCGATGAGGTGTTCCAAGCTGCACTTGATGATATCGAGCAGTACTTGTTGAATCCTCCGGTACTCTCCACGTCAGCATTAGGAAGACCTCTCATCGTATACGTGACCGCTTTTGATGAATCACTTAGGGCACTCCTAACACATAACAATGATGGGGGAAAAGAAGCAACACTCTATTATCTCAGTCATAGGATGAAGGGGGCCAAGAAAAATTACCCTGCCATAGAAAAGATGTGCCTAGCTTTGATCTTTGTGGTACAGAAGCTCTGCCATTACTTTCTTGATCATGAGGTCAAGCTAATCTTAAAGGCAAAGCCAAGTTCCTTATGACTCGGCCATGCTTGTTAGGACGCTTGGCCAAGTAGGCATTATTGCTGATGGAGTTTGACATCACGTATGTACCACAGAGGGCTGTCAAAGGTCAAGCCTTAGCGGAATTTCTCATAGCTCACCAGATCCTTTCAGGATCTCCCTTACCTCCCTGATGAAGAAGTCTTATGTACGATGCTAACTCGACCTTGGGAAATGTACTTCGACGGAGCATTCCAGTCTGATAGAGGGGGTGCCAGAGTCATGTTCTTGTCCCCTGATGGTGGAATGATTCCTCTATCCTTCTCACTCGCAGAGGGATTTTCTCATAATGAAGTTGAATATCAAGACCTCAAAATCGGATTAGAGATCGCCCAGGAGCTAGACCTAAAGCACCTTAACATCTTCGGCGACTTTGAGCTCGTCATTCGGTAGCTGAAGGGAATTTACTATGTAAGGAAGGATACTCTCAAGCCTTATCATGACACGACCAAATCTTATATGGCTCGGTTCAATGATTTCTCCCTTAGTCATATCCCTAGAAGGCTAAACTTGCAGGCTGATGCACTCTCAAAGCTTGGTGCTACCATTCAACTGTCTTCGTCAGGACCGACGCCTGTTTGGGTAACATAATGGAGATATGTCGACTTGAGAACCGAAGTTGATGCAGATGATGAGAGAGATGTCTTCCCCAAATTCCCTTCTTATCCATTCGGATCTCTCCTTGCAGCTAAGGATGTTATTAAGGCAGAACAGGAAATTTCCCAAGCTAAAGAATCCAAGGCTAAGAAGCAGGAGACTGAATCCTTTGACCCGATATGTGTAGAGGTTGAACAAGTGGAAGACTGGAGGGAACCCATCATGAACTTCATAAAGCACGGAAGGTTGCCTGAGGAATGGGTGGAACACAATGGTATACGACTGTACACCCTTCTTGATGGGGACGTTCTCTTTCGTCGATCATTTGATGGAATTCTCCTCAGATGTGTCGATACACAAGAAGCAAATAAAGTACTGGAAGAAGTGCAGTCAGGTATCTGCGAGCTGCACCAGTTCGGTCCTAAGCTCTATGAACGCATACTAAGAATCGACTATTATTGGCCCTCAAAGGTGGCTGATGCCCAAAACTATGCTAAATGATGTCAGGTGTGCTAAATGCACCCAAGCCTCATTCATCAGCCCCCAGAGCCCCTCCATCCTACAGTGACATCATGGCTCTTTTCTTAGTGGGGTATGGACATTGTAGGACCCATTGACCCTCCTTATGCCTCGGGTCATGTCTTCATCCGAGCAGTGATGGATTACATCTCCAAGTGAGCTGAAGTAGTCTCACTCAAGCAGGTTTCAGGGGCCACTGTGGTCAACTTCATCGTCACCACATCATATACCGGTTCGGGGTTCTAGACCGAATAATTTCTTACAATGGCCCTCAGTTCAGAAGCTATCATGTTGATCTCTTAGCTAACTTGTTTGGCTTTGAGTGGAGGTACTCGATATCACCCTCGAGCCAATGGTTTACTGAGGCATTCAATAAAACCCTGTGCGGGGTGCTACGAAAGTCGGTCTCGAAGTCAAATAAGAATTGGCCTGAGAGGCTACCTGAATCTCTGTGGGCCTATCGCACCACCACTTGGAATGCTACAAACACCATTCCTTATTCCTTGGTTTATGGAGGTGAGTTAGTTTTACCCCTCGAGGTTCAAATACCCTCACTCTGTATCGCTATACATCACGGACTTATTGAAGATGTGAGGGTCAAGCTCCGTTATCAGGAGTTGGATGATCTTGATGAAAAGAGTCTAGAGGCCCAACAATACCTTGAGCTTAATCAGGGGAGAATGAAGAGAGCCTTTGACAAATCTATTAAGGTTCGCACATTTTCTCCTGGGGATCTAGTCTTAGCAGTCAAAAGATCGATTGTCATGCATGAACGCCACAAAGGCAAGTTCAAACCTAAGTGGGAAGGTCCCTTCATAGTCAAGAAAGTCTCTCCAAATGGAGCCTACATACTGGCACATCTTGGTGGAGAGGAGGCAATGCCCCCCTATCGATGGGCGATATTTAAAGAAATACTACCCATGATTGTAAACATAAAGCACTAAAGAAGGGCCAAACAAGCTTTAAATCTTGTTTTTGCATTAAAAGTAGCTGCAAGTTACAATCAAAATCCCGATATTAGGGAGGTTACAAAGATCTTGCATTTAAGGATAAGAGGATGGTTACAGGCCAAAAAGAAATGCCCTCATCATGAAGAAGAAGCAAAACCACTTGCAAGTCAGCTTCAATTCATCTGCCAGATGATCTCAAAATGGATGGTTACAGGCCAAAAAGAATAAGCCAACCATTTCCAAGTCAGCTTCAATTCATCTAACAAGGCATGACTAGCTTCCAGGAGAGGGAAGAAGTACCCTGATAGAGTCCATTTCCCTAGCAAGGAATTGGCCCATGATGGATTCCCTTCATCCAAAACAACATGGAATTCACTGTTGAGCTGAAGAACTTGGCTTCCAACAGACCATAGTGATTGGGCCTTCTCATTTTCCATCACTCTTAGCCCCCACGAGACATCGTCGTGCATGGTCACCACCTCGCACAACCCAACACCATGCGCAACCATCGCCATGCATGACTTAATGCTGCGTTCTACCATCCCTGTGGGCAAGCCAACGCTACGCGTGACCATTGTTGTAAGCAGCATGTTACTAAGCATGGATGTCGCCGTGGAAGCTTAACACCGCGCGAAGGTAGCACTGTATGCCCCTTAATGTCGCGCATGCCCTTTTGTTCCAATTCCCACCGCCTCAAATTCCTAGGGGGCATTAACTCCTACGCCTCTTCGGTCTCCCCAACCATCACTCCTTAGTGACGGTCAACCTTCTCGCGACCTTTGGCCTCCCCCACATTCCTTTGGGTTTCACTGGAAACACTTCTTCGTCCATGGGAAACCCCTCGTCTGACCCTGTTCTTTTCCCTACCGGCGTTTCCTCTCCTCTCTGAGAACTCACTCCTACTCGCTAGGAGGCCCTTCCTCGTCTATTACCTCTCTTCCACTGGTGATTGAAGCTAACGAAAAGCCATCAAAATTCTTGAATAAGGTCCCCTGTGACCCTACGGGTTTCCCTTCTCCCTTCCTCGCACTCCTCTATTTGTCGAAAAAATCGCAGAGTTTCCGATGAAGCCCCTACTGCTCCTCCTTCTCTTTCGATAACTGGACGATCGTCAGAGTCTCCTGACCCTTTTACAACTTGCCAGCAATCATGAAACTATCAGAAAATCATTGGAATTTCAGTAGACTACCATTGCGACTCTTGGAGTTTCACTAGAGTCTCGGTGAAGCCCTGTGAAGCTCCCTGTTCCTTGCTCAGAAGGTCTCAGCACTCTCTAAAGAATTTTGCAAGCACGCTGCGAAGACCCACAACCTGCTAAGGTTTGCTGGAAATCTCCTGATGTCCTGCACACTGTGAGTATTGTAGGGAAATTCTTGTCAGAAGTCTCTTGACGAAAGCTCCGACTGTCTCTCTCAAAAGCGCTCTTCACTATTTTACCTTTTGATAAAACAATAAAATGGGTTTTTTACCCCCTTTTATACTCAACAATGTCATGAAGTGCCCCTCATATGTTAAAAATGACGTTCCAGTCCTAATCTGCATACAACGATAGGTTCAAGTAGAGGGGGGGTCAATCCTGAGGCCCGAATACAAGTCATTGCCGCCAGTGCCTCATGAACTCACTGCTACTGTCATGCCTTATCGCCACGTGCTTCACAGAGGGCTATCGCTGCACGCTTCACCAGAAGATATCGTTGTGCGCTTCGCACAGAGGTTATCACTGTGTGCTTCACAGAGGCCATCACCACGTGCTTCACATGAGGCTATCACTGTGCACTTCACAGGAGGACATCATCGCACGCTTCACCAAGAGCTATCGTCGCACGCTTCACCAAGGCATAACGCCATGCGCGCGTCATCTAGGCTTAATGTCGTATGCTTCATCCAAAACTTAACGCCGTGCACATGTTACAACACTACCAACTTTGGAGTTTTCCCACCTTTCCCAAAATGTGACCCGTCATCCCCACAAGCAGGCCACCACTTTGTATCACTAGGGAGTCAAGTCTTCAGTTATGGCCCTATTCCCTATGGAATCACATTCACTACCCACATAAGCGGTCTAGGTTCACGACCCTAAACTGCATGATCCAAACTATATGACTGTAAATTGTAGCAAAGGTCTAGTTGCACGACCTTAAACTGCATGGCCCTAGCTGTAGGTCTTTAAACTACATAGCCATGGTTCAAACTATGTAACCTTAAACCGTAGCAGAGGTCTGGTTGCACGACCCTAAACTGCATGGTCCTAGCTGCAGGACATTAAACTGCATAGCCTTGGTTTAGACTATACGACCTTAAAACTGTAGCAAAGGTCTAATTGTACGACCTTAAACTGTATGGTCCTCGTTGCATGACTCCAAACTGCAGAGCCACGGTCCAGTTGTATGACCTTAAACTTTAGTGTACGTCTTGGCCGCATGACGTTAAAAGGATTAGCACCATGGTCCAAACTATATGACCTTAAACTGTAGTGGAGGTCTAGTTGCACGACCTTAAACTGCATGGTCTTAGCTGCAGGACTTTAAACTGCATAGCTATGTCCAAGCTACAAATACCTTAAAACTGTTACGCACATAGTCCATTCACATGACTTCAAGCTTGAAATGGATGTCACTATCCCCAGTGGGGTTACACCTTTGCTCTCAACTGTAGTTCCCATCATAGCTACATGTAGGCCACTATCCCTCATCCCAGTAGGAGTCACATCCCTATTGCAGCCCATTACCCCTAGGGAGTCACACACATACCATTCCCCATTATCCCCGTGGAGTCATGCTTACCCCTTTAATGCCCTGTGGGTTAGTCGCACACTAAGTTATCCCTAGAGTTGGGTTACTTTCCCATGAGCCATAGAGTTTCATCTTTCACCTTAGGGAGTCATACTTGTCCCCTAATCCCTAGTGAGGTCAGCTTATCCATCTAAACCTTCTGCTGGTTTTAACCATCATTATCCCCAAGGGAGTTGAATTGCTATCCACGAACCTATTCCCCATGAGCTTCACCTACATGGAAACCCACCTAAAGCAGTCTAGGTGCACGACTCCAAACTGCATGGTCCAAACTATATAACCGCAAACTGTAGCCTAGGTCTAGTTGCACTACCTTAAACTGCATGGTTCTAGTTCTATGACTTTAAACTGCATAACCACGGTTCAAGTTATATGACCTTAAACCATAGTACGCGTCCTAACCGCATGACGTTAAACTGCTTTGCTGAGGTCCCAGGGGCATGACCTTAATGCTCTTTCTGACTAACTATTGGCTTGCTTGCCTCCTATCACAGCCCATGCTTTCTTTCCCATTTCCTTTTCCCTCCCGCTTAGATCTTAGCACCAAATGAGAAAATGTTACAATTTGCCACCCGAGTACACAATTCATTTCTTAAAAATTGAAGGGACCCCCAACGGGGGGAATGAGAGACAGACGACCATCTTGGAGCACATTTGTACTGACCTACAGGCAAGATCGGCGAGTCTTGGGAAGGCAAGAACCCCTATTAGGCGTCAGAGGATCCGCCCACCTTGTCGATTGAAAAGACCCTGCTTTGGGTAAGGGATCTATTCTCTGCAACAGAAGGATTTTGACCCTCATCTCATGCCAAGAACAAGACATATTTTTCCAAATCAAAGCAATTGTATTCCATCAAACCTTTTGAAGATACTACTCTTGAAATAAGCAGTTGAAGTACTCCCCGAAAAGAAAGTTTCTTTTTTCAATAGCTCGTCCCAACTGCCTTAACTAATAGATGGACTTCAGCCCCTCCCTATCGATCTAGTAATGAGCACTAATGAGGGGCATACAACATTATCTATCTGCTTCTCCTATCCCTTTAACCGACAAGATGAGCATGGATCTCGATATGTTTGCTTCTCCCATGCCGAATGGGCTGGCTAGTGCAATATAGCTCTTATTATCACACTCAATTGGAGGAGCTATCACAATTCCATCCAACTCTTTCTTTCTTTCAACATCTTTCCCACCCATAACAACTCTTTCGCAACTTCAATCTCACTCCTGTATCCAGCCTTCGTGGAGGAGAGAGCACTAGTAGTTCGGTTCTTGCTACACCGAACGGTAGCAGTAGCCTCGGGCTTGAATACAAACCCATCATACGAATCACCGCCATCGTAGTCAGCATCACAATCTCAACCATGTCGACAAGACTTGCCCATATGCTCGTAGCACGCATTTGTTGGTGTCATATTCTCTACGCAGCAAACGTGCTTTTCCAGGACTTTCTATGTGCCGAAAATACCTTTTGCATGAGTCTCAGGCCCAAATATAGTCGAGCAGGACTGCCTACCCACTCATTATAGTCTGTACGAAGTAGCATAAACTCTTTAATCATCAACACTTCAACGCACAACAAAGGTAGTTACATACACCATAGGTATAAAGACCTCTTTAGCATCTTGCATATAATAAAGATTCAAAAATTTGCTTGAATCATTCATCTACACAATTTCATTCCTTTGATGGAGACCTAGGCCAGGAGAATGGGAAAGCAATCCTCGGACATTTCTGACTTTGCACATCATCTGCGCCTACCTTATACATGGATTCTGCATCAGTGATTAGAACTACTGATGAGTCACATGAGGGACTAGTGATGAGTAGGTCGTTGATAAAGCCTGCCAGCCTGGAAAAAGCATTCATTGTGCCGGTGAAATCACAAAACACTTGTTGGGTCTACACGCATAGTCAGATCAGCTTCGAAATGGATGCACGTGCAACGGGTTCTCACCCCTTGCTTGCTGAATGCGCTAACACGCTTGATATACAAAGGGCGCGCGAGGCCCTTGTTATATTAGTCAGCGATTATGGCTTTCAAGACAAGTGTAGGATCCTTGCTTCTTTCTGAGCTTGGTTTTCTTCACTTGCTATTCAAGAAGCGCTTTCTTTATCTCTTGCACATTCTTTATTTCCTTATGTATTGTCTTGTACACGGTGGGGACTACTGGGGTATGATACTAATATATATTCAATAACTTAGGCATCAATCCTATGCGTTTCAAGTGGTTGTCTTCTTCTCACAGCACTTCAAGATAGTCCCTCGACCTTTCCTGCTTGTTACAATTGCTCATACTTAAACGTTATTCCATTTGATCTTTTTTCACGTTTCTTTTAGGTACTAACTTGCACTAAGGATACAAACGGACGAGCAACAGCTCCGCTGGGGAATGGATGGTCGTTTTTGGACCTTGTGTCATAGAAAAGGATTACCCCTATCCTTCCCACTATATAAGGTCCTTGGGTTCTGCACTTTGCCTTAGAGTTGGCCTTCGGGGGGGTGGGTAGTATCGAAGGTTCGACCGTAGATACTACCCCGACCCCGAAGTCAAGGAACCATAAAACAACTAAAAAAAAGAAAAGGCTCAAAATGAAAATAATAACACAAATTTAAAGAATAAGCATCACATACAACCCCTGGATCACCAAGTTAACGATCGGATAAGATCAAATAAGATAGAAGAAAGTTGAAATACATAGACGAAATACGAATCAGAACCCCCCAATTAGTTAGGAAGAGATAATGCGATAAGAAAAGATAACAATGAAATAATATATGAACCAGAATTCATTGAAATACAAAAATAGGAGAATGGCATTAAAGGAAATATCAATGAAATAACCAGATACGAAAGGATATGGAAAGAATTTCAAATAAGATATGAAGTGGTACAGATTCCAAGGGCCACTCGAGTCAAATAACTCGAAGTTAGGATAGGGATGTATACAGATCTCGCATGAGTAACCGCATGATAGGGGGCAGTTATCAGCCAGCAAGCTTTATGCTAGGGCATGGGAGGCGAGCCCCCCCGGAAGCTACGTCGTAACTCTTCCTATAGAAAGCTCCTTCAACTAAAAAAAGTGATTCATGCATACTATATAGGGGAAAGTCAGTAAGAAAGTCAAATGCCTCTCCTGCAGGCCGAAACATTTCCTTTGAATAGATGTAGTTCTCCTCATAAAGAAAGAGTGAGCGCTCACTCTTAACTTTACAGGGCCCACCCAATTTTGTTGCGAAATCTTACTCGGAGAAGTGATAGTATAGGTTTTTTTGAAGACCTCTTACTTCTCCATTATTCTAATCATTGAATTAGGTAGGACACTCCTTTGTTTAAGGAGAGGTTCACTATCTCTTTTCTTTCTGAGTCTACTTTACTTCTTTTTTTTTCTTTTTGCTATTCAGAAAGACTAGTAAGTGGTTTTGGCATATCATATGCAATCGATTGATTCTATCAGGTCCATTCTTCAGTAGTGCATAGGCTCCAGCTTTTGTAGTCCTCCAGCCATGCCACTACTTGCATGTGTGTAATTCATGGCAGTTTTATATTTTGGAGCTATTCTCTTTCTTGGTTTTTCTTATAGTAGAGAGCGGTAAGTTAAGTTTTGTTCTAAGGAAGTGGTAGCTGTTCCAATACACAAACAAGGTGCTTTGGGTTTTTGTCTGTATGTTAGTCAGTGTTGGCATTTCACTCTTTGTTGTGGGGTTGTCACGGATTGGCTGACAATACGGATAGGGAAGTCCAAGGAGATTTTTCTTTGTGGAGGTTTCACATCACATTAGTCATTCCATTCCTTCTGCATAACTTAAAAAGGTGCATGCAGGCCTATCTAAGAATAGAAAGGGTATTTTATTATTTGAATATTGGGTGATGTATGCGATGGGATATATAAGAAGTAGAATCGTACTGGTTCTTCTCTTGAGCCTATTTTGTTTGATTGATCTTGCCACTTAAAACTGGTAGGTAGGTCTATCATTCTTTGGATCCCGTTGAGATGAAAGACATGAGACATACATATAAAATAGTTTAGTAGATCCGGACCGGGCTCTCGAAAGCTCATGTGACCGGAGGTGGGTCGAGAGCAGTTTCCAACTGATAAACCCTTCCACCCTTCCTAGATTTGGCTCTGATAAATGATAAGCGGATTGGACTCAGTGGAGTCTACTAAACGAGTACGCAAATCCTAGGTTTGGTTCCACCCATGCCCTTATAGAACTTTCATATTCTAGCCCCTTTCCCACAGCTTAGAACTCACAACTGAACTGGGCCATCAAAGCTATACTCCATTGCATGTACTCCATTCAAACTATACTCCCATCAAGGCCAGCTCACTCAATGAATGGGTTGGAAAAAGGGAACTACATCTCCCTTATCGGTCGGAAGGGGAAGCTTCCACACTATCGGAAATAGGAATTCCACGCAGGTCGGAAAATCAATTCCAATATGGTTGGCAAAGGGCAGAGAATGGCGAGAAGGAAAAGGAAGTGAATCCAACGAATCGTGAGCAGGGGCCAACTCGGAGATCTTCCTTGTGCATAGGTGGGTGTGAGATCAATCTCAATCTCTCTCTGAAATTTCTTCCCGTGGCAGCATATCTTAGCGGGGAACCCTTACTTTCTTTAGAACCATAGGAATAACGAGTAGGAAATAAGGGCCCCCAAGTAGGGCTTGAAGGGAGCATTAGCTCACCCACTGAACTGAGATAAGCGAGCATATCATCCTTTTATCCACGCATCCACCCGCATTCCAATCTCAGTTGGTCACGGAGAAAGGGTATTCAAATTCAAGTAGATGCCGCCAGCAAGCATCGGGTCCCAGGGATCAGGAAAATGCTCTAAGGTACTCCAAGGTATTCCTCCAAACTCTTCTTACGCATCTATCTTTCAAGGTAGACCATCTAAGTATGGGTAGGACAAGTCCTCAACTAGGTATGGGTAGGACAAGGTTGCTTTATTTGGAACAAAGAAGGGTCTGACCTGCGGTCGGAAACTAACCAACCATAGGAGCATCAGATATTGGACCATCAGATAGAAGAGAAAGCGACACTGACACAAGAATAATTGGATAACTTTGATACTCGAATGAAGGAACCACCCAACTATAGTTTAGTTTCAAACTTCTCGATCGTAACGGAGTATTCTCGAATTATCTCACTCACTGGTGCCGTAGCCAAACTGAATCCTATTAGGGTGGGAGAGCTAGGATATTAGTGTAGAATAGAATTAGGAGGAATTGGAAACAATGCTACTTGAATTTTTCCAGTATCTGTCGACCCTCAATCTCAACTGGGTTGTATAACTCCCGAAACACGCATTACTCATTCATAGCTCTGAGAAAGAAAAATTCCCTGTTCTCCTAGCCTACTATCATTAGAAGGATGAGATGGTGCCGACAACCTCCCTCCCTCTACCGAGTGAGCTCAAGAACCCCTTTCCATCATCCATGTACTCAGTAGCAGGACCGGTCTCATCTATTTTTAAGAAATGAATTGTGTACTCGGGTGGAAACTCATAACATTTTCTCTTTTGGTGCTAAGATCTAAGAGGGAGGGAAATGGAAATGGGAAAGAAAGCATGGGCTGGAAAGGAGAAAGAAAGCTTAATGTTGATAAGAAAGAGCATTAAAAGAAAAAACTCCTACATTCCAAACTGGGTCCTATTCTCAGACACCTACATTCCACTTACTCCCATAACCTCGATTCCATTCTCGGACACCTACATTTCAAACTGGGGGCCCCGTCCAGCTTTTTCACATGGCGTGTTGGAGACAGTCAAGAAAAAACTGCAAGTATTTTGAGTGCTGACCCAAAACAAAGAGATCGCTTGATATATCATTGAGAAAGAAAAGATTGGTTTCCTCGCTAAATAGAGAGAACCATGTTATTTCAAAAAGAGAGATGCCTTTTGGGAGCAAAAAATGTCCTTTCTTGAGTATTTGGCAAATGGCCAAATATATATTTTCATAGGAAGAATAGAGAAGGTCACTCACATCCGGAGTTAGATCTGGATCGCCTAAATCTAATAAGTTTTGCAAAGAGCCCAAATCAGTTGGGTCGAGAACCTGTGATACTGGTTCCTTCGGAGAAGAGACTGTCGGACATGCCTCCCCTTGGGAGGCCTCCATCTTAGGTTCCGAAACGTTTGGATTTGATGAGGACACCTCCTCGTCCAATTTCGTTCATTTAGATTATGAATCAAAAGGTCATCCTCTCGGTGTCGTTTCCCCAATGAAGCATCTTCCCCTCCCTTTTTATGGCAGAAGGAGGTTACAACAATAGAGAAAATGGTTGTTAGAGTGGCCAGTCCGATTATACTGGCCGTATCCAATAAAAAATCAAAGTGAATATTTGGTTTCTGACCCCTCGTATACATGCAACCAGCACGGTTGCTGATTTTCATTTTCGTTTGTTTCGAACAAAGCACTAAGTTACTTACGAAATCTCTCAACGCAGAGCCTTCTTTTTTCTTAGCTCTTAGAAAGAGATGGGTTTTATTCATCTACCCCTCCGCTTGGAAAGAAAGAATCTCTCAATCTGCCTACTTCCTTCTCACTACCAACGCGAGATACATTTTTTGATCCACTTGCTTTCTTGTTTGACTTGAGGACTGCTGGTTCAACTTGGCTGCCTAGCTATCAGAAAGAAAACGTGTTTACTACGGCCCTTGGAGCTTGAGCTCTTCACTTTCCCTGAACAAGAAGTCACTACAACTTGAACCTAAGAAAAAGTTTATGAAGCAAGCCTAAAAGAGTGAGTGACTCTATCACAGCACGTATCGGTCATCAACTGACATTCGCTATGATCTCAAACTCAAGCTACAAGTGTTAGTTAAAAGTCCAGCTAGCATAAGCTGGAGTTTGAGTGTGAGCCTTCAACATGCTCGTGTAGATCGAAAAATACAATGTCTGCTCGATGTCGAAAATTGATTGTATGGCCTGTTTCTGACCGTCGTTTCAAAACTGAATGTTTCTCAAGATAGTCAAACAGGGCCTTCTCTAGATCTGGAAGTCGAAAGCACATCGCATGTTCTCTCTACCTGTACTTGATAGGGTGCTTGATCTGTGACTGTATGCCGACCTGTACCCCAGAAGATTGTCTGATTAACAATGCCTTTTTCTATAAGTTTAGAAGACAAGCTTCCCTTTCCGTCCCCAACCCCTCCCAAGAACTGATGGACGGAAATGACCGAACAAGGAATTCTCTATTCCCTCTGCCTCTTAACGAAAGAACCTTCACTTACAGAATTTGAAGGATGAAACTATTCCTGTTTCGGTTAGAGGGTTATGGGCTCTTGACTTAGATCACAGCTTTGGTTTCCTTCCAATCTTAAAAGTTCCAGTCTTTCAGGAAAGCATTTCCTCGAAAAACCGACAAGTATCAAACTCTAGGAATGCCGTTGTTCAATCTCGTTTGGTACTCTACCGCTTTTCGCTTGTTGAATCCTACTTTTCTTTCTAGTAGCGTTTTCCCTAAATTAGTAGGGGGCGGTATGGAAAGGGAGAGATTTCCTCTTTCAGATAGCAAGCAGATCAGAAACGATTGATTTCCTTTCAGTGTTGTTCTGTTCCGGGAGAGGGTTACTTTGACTTTGAGATAAACTAAACTCCTTTCTCTTCCAGGTGCAGGCAGCTTTGGAAAGGAAATCTCGCAGTTTTTAGGGAAAGTTAGGGAACAAGTTATGCAGACCTTCTCTAGTAGGGCACTCTTGGGCGGTAGATCAAATATAATTCCCTTCATCTTTCTGTTCTTGCTCTTTAAGGCTCGAAAAGATAGTTCACTCCGACCGTTGCTAAAGCAAGCCCTTTCATCCTTCCGATAGCCGGGCTAGTCAGGTAGGAAAAAAACTAAGGATTAATGATTTTTCCAACAAGCTATTTTAGGCGAATAACGCTTTCCGTTTCGAGTACAGGATAAAAAACTCAAGATATCTCCTGATAGCTTGTGATAGTATATTTAGATAGTTAGTTTAGTTCAGGCTTTCAGTTCAAGCTATGCTTGTTCTTCTTGGCAGATCATAGATCATTCTTGTTATGTTACGGTAAACGACCAGGTGTAAAGTCCCTCTTTCCTTGTAAAAGCAAGATCTTTAAAGTGAAAGCCTACAGTTGGAACACAGAACACGGTAATAGTTCAAGCGCCGAAGAGAAAGGGTTTCAGTCTGGAAAGCGCGGCATCGAGACTCCGGGCCAGTTGAAAGCGAAAAGTGCTTTGCTGCGTTGTTCTAGGTTATATCGCTCCTTAAGGATGAATTTTATTCTAAGGCAGTTGTTCAAGATTTTTCCTTATTTGAAGCAGATTTTTAAGAGTTTTAAACGCTCTTTTATTACTATGCAAGTCCAGTTGGCCCTTACTAGTAAAGGGGCTTAGATCAAAGCTTTGGTTTCCTTCTTTTTTGGTAGGCGAGTCAGCTGTAGAGTCAAGTACTGCTTTAGAGAGAAATCCTTGTTCTTTCTTCGCATTATCTGTTTGCACCGGTTGCTATCTCGACTTTAGCTAGTGAAGTTTTGAGACTATTGGGAGTTTCAGAGAGAGATTTTCCTTATAGTGCTATTCCTGCAAGAGCTAAGCAAGCGTAGCACTCGAAGTTGACTTCTAAAAACTGGTGACTTCTAGGATTTCTAGATCAGGGAAAGCGTTCAGTTCAAGCGAGAGCGACCGATCTCTTTAATATGAGACTCTTTTAGAGGTCTTTTCTTTTCTTACGTCTAATGAGCTTAGAGAAGAAATCCTTGACGTTGCATAAGGCGAGTAGGTTCTTTTCCCGCTATAAAAAATTCAATCTTTTCATCTGAAGGGGGGAGCCGGTTTATCAGTAGCGAGCAGGTAAGGGGCGCAGGCAGATCACGGATTCTTTCCTTTCTGTAAATACGCCCCACACATGTGCACACGCCCTTTACGTGCATCTTCATGCACGCCTTCCCTAACCAACCCATTTGTGCGCGCACACCACCTTCATTACTTCCCCAGTGAATTCATTTACTTCATTATTACCATCCATCATTCCCCAGTGAGTTTCACCCATGCTCAAAAAACGGTGAGCCATTCCACCATCCATACTCGCCGTCACCTAATGGGTCACTACTATTCACCCACCATTCATACATGATCCATATTCCATAGGTAGCCTCGTACTATCTCCCCAAAGTGAGTCAAAACCACCACCCTACTCACTTCATGGTCTCCACAGACTGCCATTCATCACCACTACAGTCTAGCTGTATGACCCTAAACTATAGTGCATGTCCTGGCCGCATGACGATAAAAGGCTTTATCCCGAAGGCATGACTTTGAATACGCTTTCACAAAAAATAACGGGCCTAGTGTATACCTGGATAAGGGAGCATCATGAGTAAAAATGATGGACGAACATAGTCACAAAACTATAAGTAAAAGAGTTCCGTAAAAACAAAACCCGGGCATTGTGAAAACCCGAAAACGCATCGTGAAAGTAGTTGATGCAGCATCACAGTCTCAACCGGCACCCAATTGCGAAATAGGCACAATTCTAGCTAGCAAGGTCCACACAAAATCCTCAGCTGCCACCATCATCCAATCACAACACAAAATGGCCCACCCAGGAGTGAGAGCCTCATAAGATCTCCGACATTTCAACACCCAAAAAGAAAAAAACGAGTACTTGAGGGTAAGGACGATGAACAAAAGATCCCTCCAAAATGCTAAAGACCCCCACTAAGGCAAGAAACTGACAAGGCCAGGGCAGAACAGGCCAAAGACTCAGGGTAATGCCTCGCCATGAGGTCGCCTCGTTAGAAACCTTCCTAAGCCTTGAAGCATGGCACTTGGCAGCTACATAGGCTCGATCCTGACCAACGAGGTCCACACAAAAGCCTCAGTGGTCAGAATCTCAAATAGTCCCTTGAAAGTGAGAACTTCGATAGATCCCTCAAAAGTCTCTTCTCCCCTTAAAGTCTCCATGGGTGGACCTGTACATTGCATCCAAACGTCTGAACATCCTAATTACAACATTGCTTGGATCTCCTCGGGATTCACGTGGTCCTGTGGCTAGGAAGAAAAAAGAAATAAAGCCAGAGGAAATTTTTTGAACGTTGTCCTTCTCACTTCTCTAGAAGTAAAACATTTGGTGAGGCATGCTGTTTGAAGATATTTTTCATCACCATGGGTCCCCGACGCAGAATAGAAAGAGAAGTCGGTCAATAAAGCCTGATAAATAGTGAAAATTTCGACAGTCTCATAGTGGGCCCAGCGTGGGTCAAGATCTTCATTAGGGCTCCAAAACGTCTCCTGTTAGGTTTCGTCATAATTCAACATGTCTAAGGCAGTGTAGACTGAGAAACTGTTTCAGAAGAATTAGCCTCTAGCACCTTAAAACGGACCCCTAAAATTAGAGCCCTACTTTCAGTGCGTCAAACTGCTATTGGACCATCGCCATTGGATCCGACACAGATCAACACCCCCAGGCATCAAATTTCAGCTTAAACAGACACTCCAGGAAATCTTTATGGGTAAAATATCGAAACAAGACGAGCCGAACACTATTCCTGTGTGGTCACCCTGCAACCAAACTCCATTAAAGGGAGCAATCACAAATAGTGACTTGCGATGCTCATATCTCACTCGTCCGAGGTCAGATCACACTCAAATTTTGTGAGCGTGTTCGTCTTATCAAGACGAGCGTTTTAATATGTGGAACTCCCCGTGAAGACACTCGAGCGACAAGAAAAGCTAGAGAGAAGTTGCTGATTATTGAAGAAAGTTGTAGGAAAATCAACAGTGACATGCCTTGCTCGAGCGGAAAAATCACGACGATCATAAGCCTGATGGATGTGAAACCAGTTCCATCGCATGCGTAAAGCCCATGGCTCTCACTGGTACAAGCTCGTGCATGATGAATGGTTATATTTGACACACGAAGCCAATGAAGTGGCTGCAAATTCCTGCGTAGGAATTCCAATTCTAGCCAAAACTCAAAAGTTACAAAATCTTCGTCCGAGCTCGAAATCGAGTTGCATTTGTTGCCATGAGATCGTGACAGTATTCTCAGTGTGATCTAGAGAAGAAATCACATAAAAACATCAATGAGTGACCACACTATCGATTCGAAGTTTACAAGATTCATCCAAATTCCAGCCACATGATCATGGCTTAAAAACATGATACATGGCTTGAAGTTGGTATCAAATCGATCGCCATACTGAGCCCTACAAGAAAACGATCTTCTTTCTAAAAAACGGGCACCGGAGAAAGCTCAGATCATCCATGAAAGATCACGAACGTTCCAAGGCAGCAATAGGGACCGTTATGAAATTTCTCCAATTGTCAAGAAGGAGCAAATCAGTCATTTTGCACCCTATTTTCCTATTTTATTTAATTCAAGAAAATCTTAATTTTCAGAAATTAGGTTTAATTTTGTTCAATCCACCCATGTTTTGGCAAAACTCTATATATATCACGTACTCTCATTGTACAAGGACCGAACTTTACTTAATAAAATCTCCATCTTTTCTCACTGTTGGGTCATAGCTTGAGAGGGAGAGGAAGGAGAGAGAAATTTTTGGGGCGGTACGCCTTAGCTTAACGTAAATATTTTTCCCTCTCCTCTCTTCTTTCTTCTCTTCTTCTCTCTCTTCTTTCCTCTCTTATTCTCTTTCTCTTTCATTTTAGCTTCTCCCAGAGGCCGTGTACCGTAATGGTAGTGCCTTGCATGCCTCTCTCTCTCTTCCCTCTCTTATGGTTTTACAGGTCGCTATTTGAAGATATATTTCAGCACCATGGGTCCCTGATGTGGAATAAAAAGAGAAGCAGGTCAATAAAGCCTGACAAACAATGGAAATTTTGATAGTCTTAGAATGGCCCCAGAACTGGTCAAGATCTTCATGAGGACTCCAAAAGGTCTTATGCCAAGTTTCGTCGCATTCTGACATTTCTAAGGAAGTGTAGACTGAGAAACAGTTTCAGTGGAATCAGTCTCTAATACCCTAAAATGGACCCCAATAACCGGAACCATACTTTCGGTGCTTCAAAAAGCTATAGAACCACCATCATTGGATCCGACACTATTGAAAACCCCCGGGTGTCAAATATCAAGTTAAACGGACACTCCAAGAAGAAGTTAGGGGTAAAAGATCAAACAGGAGGAGCCGTAAACTATTCTCGTGCGTCCACCATGCAAGTAATCACCACTAAAGAGGAAGTCACAAACATTGACTTGTGACACTCATATCTCACTCGTCGAAGGCCAGATCTTGCTCAAATTTTGTTAGCATATTTGTCTCATCAAGACGAGCGTTTCGATAAGTGTCACGCCCTATGACAGCGCCTGAGCTTGAAGAAAACCTAGAGAGAAGTTGTCGATCTGTGAAGGAAGTTGCAGGAAAATCGGCAGCGTCACGCCATGCTTGAGTGACCAAATCACGGCACTCGCAAGCCCGATTGGTGTAAAACTAGTTGCATCACATGCGAAAGGCCCATGGCTATCACTGATCCAAATCCCACACATGATTAATGGTCGGATGTCACGCACGAAGCTGAAGAAGTGATCGCAAATTTCGGCACCAAAATTCCAGATTCCGACTAAAACTCAAAAGTTGTGAAATCTTCATCCGAGCACGAAATCAAGGTGCGTTTGTTGTCACATGTCCGTGATGGCATGCTTAGTGTGATCTAGTGAAGTAATCATGAAGAAACATCAAGGAACGAGCACACTATCGACCTGAAGTTTGCAAGATTCATCCAAACTTCAAGTCGCATGATCGTGGCTCGAAGTTGGTATCGAATCGATCACCATGCCGAGCCCTACATGAAAACAATCATTCTTTAGATAAACGGGCACCAGAGCAACCTCCGATCATGCATGAAAGATCACGAACATTCTAGGGCAGCAACAGGGACTATTATGGAATTTTCACAATTGAATGGGCAAATCCATCATTTTGTACCCTATTTTCCTATCTTATTTAATTCAGTTAAATCTTAATTTTCAACAATTAGGTTTAATTTTAATCAATCCACCCATGTTTGGGTAAAACTCTATATATATCACGTACTCTCATTGTACAAGGACCGAACTTTACTTAATAAAATCTCCATCTTTTCTTATTGTTGGGTCACGACTTGAGAGAGAGAGGAAGGAGAGAGAAAATTTTGAGACGGTACCCCTCAGCCTAAGGTAAATCTCTCTCTTCCTTCTTCTCTTCTTCTTACTCTTCTTCTCTTTCTTCTTCTTCATCTAGCTTTTCCTAGATGCTATGTGTGGTAGTGGTAGTGCCGCACATGCCTCTTTCTTTCTTTCTCCCCTCCTGTGGTTTCACAGGTCATGCATGGCGATGGCAGCACCATGCTGAGCTTCTTTCTGCCTCTCCTTGTTTGTCTCTGTCTCTCAGTGAGGAGTGCAGATGGCGATGCTTATTACCACCCGCAGGGGTCTCACCTTGTTGTGCGCCTATAGCAAACGGCGATGCCTATCATCACCGGCGTAGGGTCACGGCAATATCTATCACCGTCCATAGGGGTCTCACCCTGTTGCGCGCCTGTCATAGACGACGATGCTTAATGTCAACAACGAAGGGTCGAGGCAATATCTATTGACACTCACAGGGGTCTCACCCTGTTGCGTGCCTATCGCAGATGGTGATGCCTCTCGCTGCCCGTGAAGGGTCGCTACAATACCCGTCGCCATCTGCTAGCTTTGTTCGTGCGCTTGGTGCCTATCGCAGTGCACAAGATTTGCTCGCCATTTGGTAGCTTCCTTCTTGCGCTCGGTGCCTATCGCCGTTCGCGGGTTTCCTTCATGTGCCCGGTGCCTACCGTTGTCCGCAATCTTCCCTTGCGTCCCACGCCTAGTGTTGTGTGCTTCATCAATCAACCATCATCTCGGGCTTTACAAAAGGTTATCGCCGCGGGCTTCACAAGATGCCATCGCCGCCAGCAAAGGGATGTGTTGTCTTCTCATGTTGCCAATGGTGATGCTTAACGCCATCTGTAGTTCACTGCTCACCCTCCGACTGTGAGCAATAGTATCCAGCGTCATCCAATGGTTGTGACACTATTACTCCACAGCTGCGGGTGGCCATGTCTAACACCATCGGGACCCTATCTCTTCGTCATCTCGCGCCTTCTCTTTATTCTCTTCTCTTCTCACTTGACTGAGGAAAGACTCAGTCTAGTGCTACCATAGCAGTCTGGACGTCGAGCAGTATTGCCGTCGTGCTAGTCCTTAGTGTCATGCCCATCTTGCTACCACACCATATTAGGACAGGCATATTGGCCTTGATTTTGAGTAGAATTTTTGTCGTGCTGGTCTTGAGTACCATGCCCATCTTGTTACCACTTCGAGTCGATCACTGGTCCAGCTATCATGCTAGTCTCATCTCTTCATCAAGTCCTCCTCCCTTTTCTATCTTTATTCAATCTCTCTTCTTCATCACCTTAACTTCTCATGAATGTGCATTACCCTAAGACACGGGTGGGTCCTTTGACCCACTTGTCTCGCAAGTTAACCATAATAGTGTTGTGCAAAAAGCAAGAAGATTGCAGGTTAAGGGAGGCGATTTCGAACCAGCTGAAGCAGCTGGGGGGCTTTCCGTCATGATCTAAGAGGGTGCCCGTGCAAGTCATCCCTAGTAAGTCATGGACCCAGGTGACATTTAATTCCTCTTTCACCAGTTGGACACCTGCCCTTATTCTGTGAACAAGTTTCCTAAGAGAGCGATCTCAAGTCTTGAGTCATCCAAACCTGAGACACAAGTAACCCAATCACTTAGATCTAGGTAGGCAAGAACAAGGCACCTAACGAGCTTGGCGACACCATTGGGGACTTATTACCCCTTTGTCGGTTCGCTCTTGCTTGATTAACATCACATTTTACTTTCTGCACTATATTTCATGGCATTTGGGTTATTCAACCTGTTCATCCTAGTTGGGGATTTTCTTATCCCCAATCTCATGGCCGTCCCCAGGAAGTGAGCTTCTCAACTCTCTTTCCCCACACTCCTCTTGAGTAAGGACTCAGAGTATGACTCCCAGATTCTTTCTTGGGTTGGTGCGGGAAGGGACTTGAAGGTCCCTAGCTCCCTACTACCTAGCCTTAGTAGACGCTCCACCAAGGCCCTTCGTATTGGTCACACACAGCACGCACCCTGCTACTAGCAAGCCCCTTGTCGGTCATACTGCTGAGGTATGCTGAAAAGCTGCTCTGTCCGCTTTCGTGAAAGGCAAGTAGGTTACTATGGCTCTTGAGAGTCGCTGCAATGCCACTCCCCATAGTCCTTCATCAGTCTACACACACAGTGGCGGAGATCTTGCGGCCTCCACCTCTCACACACACCTGAAGGCTCGTGGTCCTACCACTCAAGCCACACCTCAGGGAAACTTTCATTCTGCCTTGAGCTCGAGTCCAAGGCTAGGCCTTCTCAGGCTGAACCTTGCATGCGCCATACATCTTCTTCTCACAGCTCGGGACAGCACCAATTCTTTGTCAGCCCAAGCACAAAAAAGGGTCGACCACCTTTTCCTCCCTCTCAGCACAGACAACTTCACCTTGTGAGAGACAAGCCCCCGCCCGATCCCTCACAGAGATGAGCTCGTGGATCTTGGCCTCCTAAGGTCGTGCCGGCTGACCAATTCCGGGTTGACCGCCAAGTTACTCGAACGGCTAACTCTAAAGGTGCACACACACCGACTTTGTAGGTTCCTTTCCGATCCCGACTTAAGCGGAGTCACATGCCAGATCCTTCTTTTGCCATCCTTCCTTTGTCAGGCAAGCACCTCGAGACCTGGTACACAAAGGTTTTCCCTAAGAGTACCATCTTAAGCCAGCCACCTCAAGTCAAGCATACACCTGGACCTCACAAGAGAATTTAGGGCAAGGGTCTGATGGCAGACAGAAGCCTATAGCCCCCAAGGTAGCGTCTCAGATTGCCTTCTATCCTTGGACCGCACTCTCTACCCCAACTATTAGACATGGCCCTCACATGCTCGAGAAAGACAGGGTAATCCAAGTCTCAGGCTTGATTCTGGACTGAAATCTATTGCAGTCTCAGGATCAAAGAGAAGGAAGGCCTGTAGCTCCTGACCAGGGACACTCCTAAGGTAGTTGAGGTTACCACTCTTGATGACTTCCTGCCTCACAATCCGTTCTTCCCTCTTTGGGTTCAACCTAAACAAGAAGTCTAAGAATGCTCAGTGGTCACTGTCACAGCAAAAGACCGAGCTGCTAAGAAATCACGGTCCCAAGACCGTCAAGAACCAGTCCTCACACGGTCTGCATATAAGGCTCGAGTTCAGTCGGGCCTTATTGAGACCCTACAGACAGACTTGTTATGTAAGAATCGCCAACCCCGACAGTCCACTACTCCACCTGGCTCTGACCCTCTAGAAGAAACAACATCATGGTGATAAATGAGTTAGACGATGCCCAAGAAGAGCGAATGAACAGGTTGAAGGTTATGAAGCAGTCCATCCTCGAAAAGATAGATCGCTTGGCGGCCTCTAGGCCCCCTGCGTCTTCTCCCAACCATGAGGCCAACATCCAGCCTGAAGAGGACACAACTCCCAAGAAAACGCCCCCACTGGCTTCCCATGATAGCTCTCCCCCCATGGTTTTGCCAATCGACATAGATGCCATGGTCACCCACAATCTTAAGAATAAGGTCCCGAGCATGCAAGAGATGCCGTTCTACTAAAAGCCGTATCCCATGTACATCTACCGGGTGCCCTTTCCTCCAAGCTATCAAAAAGGGAAGATCCCCTCAGTCAATGGTACTACGTCCTCGCACCAGGATACCTCTCACTTCCAAGCTGAGACGACAACTTTCAGATGATTCCTCCTTCGTCAATTCGTCAAACTCTCGAAGGGCCAGCCTTTTAGTGGTATGCTCGGTTGCCACCAAACTAGGTACATAGATGGCAGCAAAATGGAGCTATTATTTTACCAGCACTTTTATGAAGTCCAGAGAAACGTGAAAACCATTAAGCTCCTCACTCTGACTCATGACCCTGGTGAGCCACTTGATAAGTTCATCGCCCGATGGAGAGAGATGGCAACCTATCATGCTACTCCCATGACTGAAAGAGAAGCAGTTCAAACCTGCATATGAAATATGCTGCCCGAGATCGCCCTACATGTGGAGGCCTCCAATCCACCCTCCATGTCAGAGCTCATCTCTAAAGCAGTTTATTTAGAAGGTCTGTCCATGTACCATGGTGGATCTCATCAGCAGCCCTCTAGCTCGGGAAACAACCGGGGCAATGGTAATTCTCACTCCAACAATTAGGGAAACCAAAAAGCGATGATTAGTGCGGTCGTCACCATGGCTAACACTAAGAAAACCTTGGACCTCTCCAAAGGGGTAGCCAAGGCACAAGCTGGAGGCAAGCAACACCAATCCTATACCAAGGTCTCGTCTCCTAAAAATATAAATCAAAGCGATTACTGGATCTAACACTAGAATAAGGTGTACCCTTCGAGGAGGAGTGGGTTCATGCACTGCTTCGATTACTACTTGAGAAAAACATGGTCCCGTTGACGAAGGTCAACACCCTAGAGCAAGATGAACAAGAGACACACGAGAGGTACTGTGCCTATCACAAGAGAGTAGGCCACCCCACTCAAGAGTGTTATACGCTCAAAGATGTTATCGAAGTCCTTATTAACAAGGATCAGATAAATCTTTAAGAGCTAAAGAAAGCATTATAAGCAATTGAGGCTTCCCGCATAGTGACAATTCAGGAGGATGACCAGGCACCCGCTGTCCTCTGTGCACTATTCTCGATGATGCTAGAAGAAGGTCTTATCACTCCAAAGCCGACAAGGTAGCAAGTTCCCTCCTCCACGCGCTGAAAACCTCTGGTTTCTGTAGCATCTGATACGTGGCCATGACTTGAGGGAATGCACTAGCTTCCATGAGCTATTGGCAAAGAACATGCAGCAACACCAAGAAGTTCATGGTAGCCTAGAAAGACACCCTCAAGCCCCTACTTCTCCAGTGCAAGAAGACCTCTTGACACAAGCCTAGGGAAGTGCTGAGGTAGACCCTCTGCAAGCTTCAAGGTGATGCTCCAAAAGGGTCTCGATGCTCCAACAAGGTCTCGTTACTCCTCCAGGAGCTGAAAACCTCTGGTTCCGATATCACCAGGTATGGGACCACGAGCTTGTGGAATGCTCTAGGTTCGAAGCTATAGTTGCCGAGAAGGTACAAAAAGGCCAAATTGTCTGTGTCGTTCTCCTTGAATACTCCCAAACCGTCGCTGCCATCCAAGAGGAAATCCCACTATAGGTCCCCTATGAGCTTGCACTAGACCCTTCAAAGCCCTCGACTTCTCATCCCTTGAAAGTCTACCATGGACGGAATAGGCTCAAGTCCTTGAAACGTGAGGCAGTCCATCAAGCTAGGGCTACTCATCAGCCCGATAGGATGGTCCAAACACCCCCCACGGGATCCATAAAGAGATGAGCACCTAGGTTAGCTCGCCTAAGGAATCATCATCCTCATCCATTAGTCAAGGAAGAATTCCTTAGGCCCCTTCCTCCACTACCGACCTTACGAGACTTCGTCCCAGGTGTAGCTCGCCTTATCCCTTCATCCGATCAAGTGGACGTCCCTGAGTCATAAGCTACTCGAGACTCGTCCAATACGGGTGACGACGCTAAAGGCACCCGCAACAGTCAGAGACGGGCAAGACCTAAACCACCTCCTACACACGTCCAATTCTTGTGACGACGTAAAAAGCAGCCCCAGACACTCTATATCAAGTTCTTCTCCTTTTCTTCCTTCTTCCTCTATTTCTTTCACAGGTGAAGTTTCGACAATGTCGAGACTTCGATAATCTAAATAGAGAGCTCAAAGGCACCAACATCAGCAGATCGCAACGAAAGTGCCTAAGAAAGATGATGGTCAAGGCGGCTGGATTCTTGACCGTTGCCGACGCCCTGGCGACCCAAGCCAAGTCCAAGCCATCTTCAAGTTCCTGTTCCAAGGAGGCCTCCCATATGGTGCAGATCTTGGAAGTACCATCTAGCATGGGGCAAATGAGCCTATGATTAGGAAAGAAGCTACAGCCCACACGTCAGAAGTTCAAGGTTCTCATGTTTCCTGATCCTTCACTTTTCCCTAAACCTCAGCCTCAAACCTCTATTATCCCTAATACAAATCCCTATTACCTCCCCATCCGTGCAGACAGCACCGTCCGAACAATAAAGTCAGCCAGTGTCACAAACAAAAACTCAACCAAAACTTGCTCCTAAACCTACCCTACCACTCAAACCAGTGACTGGATCAGGAACACATAAGGTTAATGAGGATAAGGTGAAATATGACGTAATTGAGCATTTGAAAAATATTCGAGCCCTTCTAAGCATCTATGACGCCCTTATGTTGTCCAAAGATTACCCTATGCCCCTGGTCCAAGCCCTTTCTAATCCAGAAGTGTATGAGACTGAAGTGGAGCCTATTGAGGTAGACTCAGCCACCCTGGGTGAGTGCTTGGCAATCACCTTTTCTGAAGATGACCTGCAGTTGGGAGGAAAATTTCCCTATCCCAAGATGGATCCTCACCCGATTGGGATTAGGATCTGACGACCTCACTCCTACTCACATCACTGTGCAAGTGTTCAACAAATAAGGAGAAAGCCAGCTGGCATGGTGCACCTTCGCCTCAAGATCGGTGACTTGAAAGATTATGCTCAATTCCATGTAAGCGACACCGATACCTCCTACAATGTCTTGCTTGGTCCCCCTTGGCTTCACGATCAGGGGGTGGTTCGTTCTACACTCCACCAATGCTTCAAGTACAGTCGAGATGGGAGACAACACACAGTCTATGCTAATAAGAGACCATTCCCTATAGCTAAGACTCCCTATGCTGACACAAATTACTATTTCGTGGATCTTCTAACATCAGAAAAGTCAAAGGATGATGGTTGAAAGTCTGTGAGAGAGACAGGAACCGCGTCTCATGATGATGTTGAAGACCTTGGGCAAACGATTATAGACATGTTCAAAGGGGAGGAAAGACAAGGCAAGAGCCTTCCCTTGACTCCTATTTACCCAAGTATACCTTGTCACATCTTCGAGGTCACGGTGCCCTCTCTCGAAGATGAAGCTTCCCCCTCTAGTTCTAATTCTCCAGAGCAAAATGACGAGCTTCAAGCAACTCCTGAGACTGAGGAAGCCCTAGAGGTAGACCTTCCAGCACCGAGGGTCACTTATACGCCAAACCAACAAAAGGTCCTGCATGTTCCCATTGATCTTCTAAAAGCAGAATTGGCGTGCCTACCACCAAGGAAGGTACTCCAAATCCCATCCTCCTCGAGCAAGGAGATCACCAGCAACCAAAAGGAGGTCTAACAATTCTCAGAGGCCCTCGGAGAAGTACACGTGGACAAGAGTCAGCTCTCCGGCTCTCTGGAAGAAGACCCCATGACAGAACAGAGAACTGAGGTTCACAGCCTTCAGAATCAGTTGGAGGTTATGCACATCGCTTCAAAGCACTTAAAAGAGTTTGTCCCTGAGACAAAGACCTATGACGAGCTCAAAAGCAATGCACCTCGAGTCGAAGCCAAGGCTCCCCCAGATTAGAGTATTTACAGCAAACAGGCTCACCAAATCATGAGAACCATTAATTATGAGCCCCTATCCAATCAAACACTAAGGGTGAGGAAGCAACTGCTCACCCATTCGAGGTCATTGGAGCAACAACAAGCTGTAATAAGACCAAGCAAGGAGTGGGCTACTCTCTTTCATCTCACACTTTGGGGCAGAAACAATGAAATAGAAAAAGAAGGAGAATAAAAAAATGCCTCACACAGAAAAAGAAAAGAAGTATTTCATTCATAAATCAAGAGGGCATTACAAGTGCTCTTTTCTTTACAATGGATGAAATGAAAAGAAAAAGAAGGCACTGTCAAAAGCGGTCAATGATTTCATTGACCTTTCTCATGCACTCTTCGGTCGAGACCCTCACTCGCTCGATGTCCACTCTTAGTTTGTCCACCAGCCCAGCCTCATGCTCCACTAGAGTCAGCTTCTCGCCCAACAAGTACTCGAGGTCTAGCAACTTCTGACCCAATGCCTTATCTTTGGCTTCCCAAGCAGTAGTCTCCTTCTCCAACCTTTCAAGCTCCTTTGCCCACTTAGCAATCTTCACATTCAGAGTCTTCACCTTATTATGGCATGCCACAGCCTTTTCGATAAGGGTGGACTTCTAGGAGATGATAGCTTCCCTCTCCCGCACATGAGCCTCTGCCAGCTCTCGGCTCAGAGAAGCCTCCAACGACTCTAGCTACAAGCCTCCTAATCGCACTGCAGTCACTTCTGCCTGCAGAGCCTTTGCTCTCCATCCCTCCAGCTCATTGGCAAGGCCATCGAAATAAGGGAGGACTTCCGGCGTACTCCCTAAGGTGATCCCCCTCAGCTGTAGGATCATTGTTCCAAGATCATTGAGGGGAAGCTCCTTTAGCTTCTGGAGGCCCATTCAAATGATGTCAAAGATGACACCCGACATCCTGTTGGAAATATGCCTAGACAGTGAAGTAGGTGCGACCGCAGCAAACGAATCCTCAACTGTAGCCACGAGATTTGCTGAAACCTCAGCTAGAGTCGTCCCTTGTATCTCTAGGGCAACCACGATTTCAGAAGGCATGACCTCGACGGCTGAATCTACCATTGTGTCTTTGCATTCAATGGCTTTGCCTCTCATGGGGCTGGCTTCTGCCTCGACAACCGGGGAAACTTCAGCTAGGTCCCCATCCGAGGTCATCCCCTCACTATCCCTTTTACTCAAGGCAGCCTCTTCTTCTTGTCCTCCTTTTCTTGAGCCACCGCTGCCTCATCAGCCTGTTCAGCCCCTCTCTGTTCCTCTTTTGTGCCCTTGTCCTCCTGGGTAGTCTGTTGAGTGATGGGCTCTTCTGCGGGGCCCGCCACTTCTGCTGCTAGCGGTACTACCTCTGAGCCCTCACGGTCAGTCCTTAGGAGAAGTCTTAACTATGTAACATCTCCTATAGTTGTGTCACTAGGAGTGACAACTGCATGCTGAGATACTCCCTTTTCAGCCCCTGGAGCATCGGCATCCTCTATGACCACCACCGCCGATCCTTCTCCATGAACCGACCCCAGGTTTTCTCCTTCCTTGCTCGCCCTCTCTGCATCAGTAGGGGTAGCAGCCTCTTGCAACTTAGGAGCCATCTCCACCACAGTTTCTTGGGCAACAGCCCAAGGCTTCCATCTCCAGCCCCATCAATCTCTACTGGGATCATATCCTCTCTTTCAGCTGCAGAAGATGCCTCTTGGTTCGAAGAAATTTGAATCAGTGTGGTTAAATATGAAGCACCAGTTTCAACGTCAGAAGAACTTAAAGAGGACCCAGAGACAGAGTGTGCGAATCCCTTAGGGAGGAGGGTGAGTCTGAAAGGATGAGAGACATGCAGCAGTCTGAAGAAGCCGAGGGTGAGGAACCGTCCTCTGGCTCACGGACCACTGGGATCTTATGCCCTTTGCATTTTGGAGCCTTGGTTTCCTTCTTAGCTCGAGCATGAAGAGCCGTTGTGGTAGCCCACTTTCTCTTCTTTCCTTTCACCTGCTTGGGTGCAACAACCTTGGAAGTGCCTGTTTTGATGGAACTGGTGGCCAGCTTGT
This sequence comes from Amborella trichopoda, assembly GCF_054954075.1. Classification (NCBI taxonomy): domain Eukaryota; kingdom Viridiplantae; phylum Streptophyta; class Magnoliopsida; order Amborellales; family Amborellaceae; genus Amborella; species Amborella trichopoda. The sequence goes on along the minus strand of NC_142344.1, from coordinate 38,452,286 downwards.
TGTGCGGACCTCTCCCTAAGAGTTCGCTCGGGTCCCTGACCGGGCGTCTCGAACCCGAGAACCTTGCGACTCTCCTTCCATTGGAAAATCGTAGAGAGATTATCAAAAATAATCTTTCTCTCATTCTTCATAATGAGAAATCTGGGCATGAACTTGTCTCCAGCAATCCGACGAAGCCGCCCAATCTCGTGCCAGTCATGGGGGAAGGCTAGAGTGAATATCTCGCTTAGGGGAGGAATCTTCACCATCTTCCACTTCCTTGTATCTTGGCTCCAGCGGATACTCTCACCCTTCCAAGGGTGGTCCACGTCCCAATACCCCTTACTGGTGATCCACCACTAGTTTTCATGGGCTTCTGGCCCTCGCACTATTCTGCTAAAATGGGGCAACACATACTTGTTGATCTTGGTGGCCTCTAAGCATGTGGCCCAAGCAGTGTGAATATGCCTTGGGAGCCAAGTCTCAAGGTGGGTTCCCAAATGGTCCTTCTTTTAGTGAGAAGCCTTGCTATGTCGCTTCTTGAAGAACACTAAGAACGGGCATCCTTGATCTAGCCCATGCTACCGGGCGAACAGATTGGGAAAGGGGTTTTGAAATCCCTTGGGAAGGCCTCGCCATCTATTATGCATGGCCCCCTTCCTCTCCTTGATACAGTCTGCCTCGAGAAATGGCTCCCAGGCCATAATAGATGCTGCACAGGACTGGCTATGCGAGTGCGTAAGCCATGTCACTGGCCACATAGAATGTGTCAGGATGATTGATGTCTACCCCTCCTAGAAGAGCAAACTTGCATAAGAAAAGTATCAGGTAAGATCAGGAAAATATGCCCATTCACCTTCCATGGCTCAAAGATCGGAGGGGCTTCCTTTAGGGGTGCCTTCTTCCTTAGTGCTGAACCAGCTTCATTTGTGCAGTCGCCGTAGAAAAATGCTATCCAATCGGTGAAGGAGACCCGTCCACTTTTGGGCTCATCGTAGAGTAGCTGGTAGATTCCAAATAGCTCCTGAAGCCTAGCCGGTGGGGCTTCTTTCCCCACTCTTTCCCCTCCAAAGATGGCTGAGTTTAGGGGTACAAACTCGTCATACATAGCGCCGAGGAGTGGAAGCCCACCAATGAAGTGCGGGTCCATCAGAGACATTCCTGCCTCCCCACGACCAAGCAGCCAAGTATTGCTGACATGGTTCCAAGTTTCCAGCAATACTTTGACCGTGTTTGAGCAACCGTCATAATAGCCTGCCGACCATTGGATGGCGGCCAGTAGAGAAGCCTGCCTCAAAATAGTTTTGAAATGGCTCAGCACTCTCCTGGTCCACGATGAATAGCCCGTCAAATAATGGTGCTCCCCTTGAACCCACAGGCCAGCAGAGGACCATTTCATGCTTGGGGGTTTTACCATCCTCTTGCCTAGAGTCAGCAAGTTCCCGCTTGAGGTTATATTCCGGTGCAGGCAATGCGGGAGGCCTACCCCTTTCTCTACCCTCACATTGTCATCACTATCTCCTCTCACCCCAAACCAGACGGGGTGGCTCACAAAGGTGACGCTCAAAGGCCACATTGGTTCGCACAAAGCCTCAGTGAGCCAGATTGGCTCACCTCTCACCAAGCTTTCGCTGGTAAATTCATTGGAGCCAAGCTCCCCTGCTCATAGAAGGTTCTTCACATCTAGGATGGCGCCTAAAGGCTAGGCCACGAAGTTAAGACAAAGGCTTCACTACCATGTCACAGCCAAAGCAGGACTATTGTCGTATCACAGTTAAAGATGGGATATCACCATCTCACAGCCAAAGATGGGCTATCACTTTCGCACGACTAAAGGAGGGTTGTCGCCATCTCATGATCAAAGGTGGTCTAATGTCGTCTACTGAATCAAAACACCGTGCCGAGGGGCTAATGTCTTCTGCGTCTAACACCTACGCTCCAGCTGTTCGCATGCGTCACACTTGCGGCACGCTGCATCCCTTGAAATCCGGGCACGCTGACTGACACCCGCAATGTGGCCTGGCACTGTGCACGTGAAAAATGACCTTTTCCGTCCCACGATAGTCCACCTCCCTGATCGTTATGGCCTCGTGATGCCTAGAGTTCTCACCGAAGTTTCCTCTCCTTGTTGGGAACTCACTCCTACTCGTCGGGAAACCAATCCCCGTCTATTCCCTCTCTTCCACCAGTGACTAAAGCTAACGGAAAGCCCCCAAAATTCTTGAAAACGCTCCCCTATGATCCCACGGGTTTACCTTCTCCCTTCCTCGCACTTCGTTAATTGTCGAAAAAATCACAGAGTTTCTATCAGAGCCCCTGCTGCTCCTCCTTCTCTTCCATTAACTAGAAGATCGTCAGAGTTCCCTGACCCATTTGCAACTTGCCAGCAATCACGAAACTACCAGAAAATTACTGGAATCCGATAGAGTACCACTGTTACTCTCGTATTTTCGCCAAAGTCTCAGTGAAACCCTGTGAGGCTCCCTATTCCCTGCTCAAAAGGTCTCAGCACTCTCTGAAGAAGTTTGTAGACGCTCTGCAAATAACTGCGACCTGTTGAAGTTTGCTGGAAATCTCCTGAAGGCCTGCACGTTGCAGGTTTTAGCTGGGAAACTCCTGCCGGAAGTCTCTGGATGGAAGCTCCGGCTCTCTCTCAAAAAAGTTCTCTTCGTTGTTTTACCTTTCGGTAAAACTGTAAAATGAGGTTCTACCCCATTTTATACTCAACAGTGCCGTGAACAGCCCCTCACAAGTTCAAAATGATGCTCCAAATCTCATTTTCGGATGGTGATAGGTCCAGGTCGGGGCAGGTCAAGTCATTCGCATGTGCCTCATGAACCCGTTGCTATCTCCATGCCTCATCGCCACGTGCTTCACAGAGGGCTATTGACGCGTGGTTCCCACAGAGGCTATCGCCACGCGCTTCGTACAGAGGCTATCTCCGCACTCTTTGCCCAGAGGCTATCGTCGTGCGCTTCACAGGAGGACATCGCTGCGTGCTTCACCAAAGTGTTGTCATCGCGTGCTTCACCAAAGTCTTAAACGTCATGCGCCGCACCAATTACAATTCTTATGTTAACACCGTGCGCATGCTATAGCGTTGCCAACTTGGATTTTTCACGATTTCCCCATATCATGACCTATCGTCCCCACAAAACAAGCCACCACTTTACATCCCCAAAGAGTCAGCTCACCATTATGGTCCTATTCCCAATGGAGTCATGTTCCCTACCCACACAATGGTCTGTATTGCATGACCTTGAACTGCATAGCCATGGTCTAGGTGCACGACCCTAAACTGTCCAAATTATACAACCATAAACTGTAAAGGAGGTCTAGTTGCACGACCTTAAACTGCATGGTCCTAGTTGCATGACATTAAACATCGTAGCCATGGTCTAAACTATAAGACCTTAAACTATAGTGGAGGCCTAGTTTCACGACCTTAAACTGCATGGTCCTCGTTGCATGACTCCAAACTGCATAACCACAGTCTAGCTGTATGACCTTAAACTCTAGCGCACGCCTTGGCCGCAGAACATTCAAAGCTTAGTGCCATGGTCCAAACTATATGACCTTAAACTATAGCAGAGGTCTAGTTGCACGACCTTAAATTGCATGGTCCTAGCTGCAGGACTTTAAACTGCATATCTGTGGTCCAAGCTACATAGACCATAAACTTGTTACGCACATAGTCCATTCACAGAACTTGAAGCATGAAATGGACTATCCCTAGTGGGGTTACACCTCTGCTCCCGATTGTAGTTCTCAATAGTGCTGCATGCAGGCCACTGTCTCGCATCCCCAGTAGAAGTCACATCCCTATTGCTGCCCATTATCACCAGGGAATTACGATCATTCTCATCTTTTCAATCCCCAGTGGGGTTGCATCTGTGCTCCAACCTGTCATTCTCAGTGGAGTTACACACATACCATTGCCCATTATCCCCTTGGAGTCATGCTTTGGGTTAGTCGCACCAAGCTATCCCCAAAAGTTCGGTTACTTTCCCATGAGCCATAGAGTTCCATCTTTAACCTTCGAGAGTCGTACTTGTCCCCTAATCCCTAGTGAGGTCTGGTTCTCCATCTAAACTTCTTGCTGGTTTTAACCATCATTATCCCCAAGGGAGTCATATTACTATCCACATACCTATTCTTCATGGGACTTCTCCTACATGGCGACCCACACAATGATTGGTGTTGCATGATCTTAAACTGCACAATCGTGGTCTAGGTGCACGACCCTAAGCTGCATGGTCCAAACTATATGACCTTAAACTATAGCGGAGGTCTAGTTGCACGACCTTAAACTGTATAGTCCTAGTTGCATGACTTTAAACTGCATAACCACAATCCAAGCTATATGACCTTAAACCGTAGTGCACATCCTAGCCGGATGACATTAAACTTCTTTGCCCAGGTTCCAGAGGCACGACCTTAAATTTGCCCCCACATACGTGCACACCGCCTTTACGTGCATTTTCACTCACGGCTTCCCTAACTGACGCATTCGTGTGCATGTACCACCTTCATTGTTCCCCAATTGAGTCTATTCACTTCATTACTTTTATCCATCATTCCCCAGTGAGTTTCACCCATGCTCATAAAATGGCGAACCATCCCACCATCCATACTCGTCGTAAGCTAGTGGGCCACTATTTTTACCCACCATACACACATCATCCATCTTTCATAGGTAGCCTCGTGCCATCTCCCCAAAGTGAGTCAAAAACCACCACCATATTCACCCCATGGCCTCCACAGACTGCCATTCATCACCACTACAGTCTAACTGTATGTCCCTAAACTTTATTGCACGTCCTGGCTGCATGATGATAAAAGGCTTCACATAGCTCCAGGAGGCATGATCTTAAGCATGCCTTCACAAAAAAAAGAAGAAAATAATGGGCATGGTGTATACCTAGACAAGGGAATATCATGAGTAAAAATGACGGATGGGTATCGTCACGAAACCATGAGTAAAAGAGTTTCATGAAAACAAAACTCGGGCACGGTGAAAACCCCAAAAGGGCATCATGAGCAAAAAAAGATGAAAAGGTGGAACATGGCCACAAGGCCATCGGTAAAATAACCAAAAAATAAAAGAGGTTAGCGAAAACCGTCTTTATGGTGCCACTGCCCCAATTCAGGTGAAAAGTCACAAAGGGTGCTTGCATCAATAAAACAGGTTGACGCAGCACCGCCGCCTCAGTCAGCACCCACTTACCAAACTAGCGTAATTTTGGCTCACGAGGTCCACGTAAAATATCTAATCACAACACAAAATGGCTCACCCGGGAGTGAGATCCTCGTAAGATCTCCCACACTTCAACACTAAAAATCAAACGAATCCCTGAGGGTGCGAGCAATGAACAATAAATCCCTCAAAATGCTAAAGATGCTCATGAAGGCAAGAAACTGACAAAGCCAAGGGAGAACCTACCAGAGACTTCAAGGTGATGCCTCACCAAAATCCCTCCCTAGATGACAGGCTCGAACCTTCGGAACAGTCCACAAGATTAGGGCCCACAGAGGTACCTTGACTGTCAAAAGCAAACCTGGTCTAGTAGCAAACAATGCTGATCGAAGGCTAATAGCACTTGGCTGCTAGATAGGCCCGATTTTGGCCAATGTGGTCCACAAAAATCTCAAACAGTCCCTTGAGGGTGAGGGCTTCAACAGATTCATCAAAAGTCTCTTCTCCCCCTAAAGTCTCCATGGATGGATCTGTACATTGCATCCAAACGTTTGAGCATCCAAGTTACAACATTATGTGGATCTCCTTGGCGTTCATGTGGTCCTGTGGCTAGAAAGAAAAGAGAAATAAAGCCAGAGGAAATTTTTAGAATGTTGCCCTTCTCGATTATATCGAAGCACAAAATTTGGAGGGGCATGCTGTTTAACGACATTTTTTAGCACCATGGGTCCCCAATGCGAAATAAAAAGAGAAACCGGTCAATAAAGCCTGACAAACAGTGAAAATTTCAACAATCTCAGAATGGTCCCAGAACTGGTCAAAATCTTCTTGAGGACTCTAAAAATTCTCCTATCAAATTTCGTCACATTCCGACATGTCTAAGGCAGTACATACTGAGAAATAGTTTCGGTAGAACCAGCCTCTCGCACCTTCAAAAGGACTCCTATAACTGCAACCCTACTTTTGGTATGTCAAATAGCTATGGAACCACCACTATTAGATTCGACAAGGTTGAAAATCCCCAGGGGTCAAATATCAGCAAAAACGGATACTCTAAGAAGGAGTTAGAGGTAAAAGAGCAAAACAGGAGGAGCCACACACTATTCCTGTGCGACCACCATGAAAGTAACTACCATTAAAGAGGTAGTCACAAATAGTGATTTGCGATGCTCATATCTCACTCGTCCGAGGCCGGATCACAACCAAATTTTGTTAGCGTATTCGTCTCATCAAGATGAGTGTTTCGATGTGTGGCACACCCCGTGACAACGCCCAAGCTAGATAGAAATTGCTGATCCGTGAAAGAAGTTACAGGAAAATCAACAGCATCAAATTGCGCTCGAGCGGCCAAATCATGACGCTCACAAGCCAGATCGATGAAAAACCAATTGCACCACGTTCGTAAGGCCCATGGCTATTGTTGATCCAAACCCCACACACGATGAACGGTCGGATCTCACACACGAAGTCGACAAAATGACTGCAAATTCTGGTGCCGGAATTTCAGATTCCCGTTAAAACTCAAAAGTTGCAAAATCCTCGTCGGGGCATGAAATCGAGCTGCGTTTGTTGTCAAGCGATCGTGACGGCATGCTTAGTGCGATCCATTGAAGAAATCATGAAAAAAAATCAGGGAACGAGCACACTATCGACCCAAAGTTTGCAAGATTCATTCAAACTTCAAGTCGCATGATCGTGGCTTAAAAACACGATCCATGATCATGGTATCAAATTGATTTCCATGCCGATCCCTATAAGAAAACAATCATATTTTAGAAAAACGGGCATCAGAGAAACCTTGGATCATCGATGAAAGATCACGAACGCTCTAGGGTAGCAGTAGGGACTGTTTTGAAATTTTCACAATTGTTAAGAAGGGGCAAATCAATCATTTTGCACCCTATTTTTGTTTTTATTTAATTCAGTTAAGTTTTAATTTTCAGCATATAGGTTTAATTTTGATCAATCCACCCATGCTTGGGCAAAACTCTATGTATATCACGTAATCTCATTGTACAAGGACCGAACTTTGCTTAAGAAAATCTCCATCTTTTCTCATTGTTGAATCACTGCTTGAGAGAGAGAGGAAGGAGAGAGAAATTTTTGGGAAGGTACCCCTCAACTTAAGGTTAATTCTTTCTCTCTCTTCTCTTCCTTCTTCTGTTCCTCTCTCTCTTCTTCACTTTCTTCTTCTTCATCTAGCTTTTCTCATAGGCTATGCGTGGCAATGGCAGTGTCGTGCATGCCACTTTTTTCCTCTCTTTCTCCCCTCTTGTGGTTTCATAGTTCGTGCATGGCGATCGCAGCACCATGCCGAGCTTCTTTCTCCCTCTCCTCATTCGTCTCTATCTCTCAGCGATGAGTGCGGACGGCGGTGCCTATTGCCTCGTGTAGGGGTCGCACCATGTTGCACGCTTATCGTAGATGGCGATGCCTATAGCTGCCCGTGAAGGGTCGCAGCAATATCTATCGCCACCCACATGGGTCTCACCCTGTTGCGTGCCTATCACAAATGCCAATGCCTATCGCCACCCACGAAGGGTCGCGACAATATCTATTACCACCCACAGGGGTCTCACCCTGTTGCGCGCCTATCACAGATGGCGATGCCTCTCGCCCCCAGGGAAGGTTTGCGGCAATACACATCGTCGTCCGCTAGCTTTGTCCGTGCGCTTGATGCCTATGGTGGTGTGCAAGCTTCTTTCACAAGATTAGTGCCTATCGTCGTCCAAGAGCTTCCACTGCACACTCGATGCCTATCACCGTCCGCGAGCTTCCTTCATGCACCCGGTGCCTACCACTGTCCACAGGCTTCCCTTGCATCCCACGCTTAACGTCTTGTGCTTCGTCAAGGAACCTTCGACACACACTTTACAAAAGGCTATCACCGCGCTTCTCAAGGAGCCATTGCTGCCCGCGAAGGGGTGTGCTACCTTCTCAGCGTCGTCGGTAGTTCACTGCTCACCCTCTAACCGTGAGCAATAATGTCCAGCGCTGTCGGTAGTTCACTTCTCATGAATGTGTATTGCCCTAAGACAAGGGTGGGTCCTCTTTCGACCCACTTGTCTCCCAAGTTAACCATGATAGTAATGTGTAGAAAACAAGGAGATTGCATCTCAAGGGAGGCTATTCCGAACCAGAAAAAGCAGCTGGGGTGCTTTCTGTCATGATCTAAGATGGCCCTCGGGCGAGTCAGCACGAGTAAGTCACGGACCCAAGTAAGGTTGGTCCCCAACTCACATTCAATTCCTCTCTGACTAGTTGGACACTTGCCCTTGTTCTGTGAACATGGATTCAGAGAGAGTGGTCTCAGGTCCCAGGTCATCCAAACCTGAGACACGTGTCACCCGATCACCTAGATCTGAGTTGACGATATAGAGGCACATAACCAGTGCGCATGGCGATGGCAGCACCATGTGTGAGGCTCTTTCTCCTTCTTTTCGTTCATCTCTATCTCTCAGCGAGGTTCGCAGACAGCGCTGCTTATCGCCATCTACAGATGCGTCCTCGACGTCCCACGGAAGCCAGACGGCGATGCCTATCGCCACCCGCAGGGGTCTCACCCAATTGCGTGCCTATCGCCGCCTGCGAAGGATCGCAGCAACACCCATCGTTGGTCACGAAGGGTAGCGGCAATACCCATCGCCGTCGTCTAGCTTCTTTCGTGCGCTCGATGCCTATTATCGTGCGTAGGCTTCTTTCGTGCACTCGATGCCTATCGCCGTGTACTAGTTTCTTTCATGCGCTCTGTGCCTATCGCCGTAAGCAAGCTTGTTTCGCGCTCAGTGCCTATTGTCAAGCGCAGGCTTCTCTTGCATCCCATGCCTATCGTCGTGTTCTTTGTCAAGGAATTATCGCCGTGCACTTTACAAGAGGCTATCACCACGCGCTTCACAAGGAGCCATCACCGCCCGTGAAGGGGTGTGCTGCGTTCTCATGTTAGCAATGGTGATGCCTAGCGCTGTCTGTAGTTCACTGCTCACCCTCTGACTGTGAGCAACAGTGTCCAGCATCGTCCATGGGCCGCGACACTGTTACTCCATGGCTACAGGTGGTGATGTCTAATGCCGTTGTGACCCCAACTCTTTGTCGTCCCTCACCTTCTCTTTATTACCTTCTCGTCTCACTTGACAAAGGATAGACTCAGTCTAGCACTGCCATAGCAGTTGGGATGACGAGCAGTATTATCGTCATGTTAGTCCTGAGTATCATGCCCGTCTTGCTACCACACCAGATTAGGACAGGCATATCGGCCTTGATTTCGAGTTGTATTACCGTCGTGATGGTCCTGAGTACCATGCCTATCTTGCAACCACTCCGAGTCGGTCACTGGTCCAGCTATCATGCTAGTCTCGTCCCCTTATCAAATTCTCCTCTCTTTTCTCTCTTTATTCAAACTCTCTTCTTCTTCACCCTAACTTCTCACGAATGTGCATTGCCCTAAGACAAGTTTGGGTCCTTCGGCCCACTTGTCTTGCAAGTTAACCACGATAGTGTTGTGCAGAAAACAAGGAGATTTCAGGTCAAGGGAGGTGATTTTGAACTAGCTGAAGCAGCTAGGGGGCTTTCCGTCATGATCTAAGAGGGTGTCTACGCGAGTCAGTCCGAGTAAGACACGAACCTACGTGAGGTTGGTCCCCACCTCACATTCAAAACTCCTCTCTCACTAATTGTATACCTACCCTGGTTCTGTGGACGAGGTTCTCGAGAGAGTAGTCTCAGGTCCTGGGTCTCCAAACCCGAGACACGTGTCACCCAATCACCTAGATTCGGGCAGGCGAGATCGAGGCACCTAACAACGCACGACAATAATTGAAGAAGAAGAAGAGAAAGTGTGTGCGATAGTAAGAGAGAAGAAGAAGAGAAAGTGCTCGTGGAGGAGTGCGCATGGTGGTAAGAGAGAAGAGAAAGAAAAAGAGAGCACGGCGATAAGGGAAGTAGAAGAAGAGAAAGTACACGAGGTGGTAAGAGAGAAGAAGAAGAAGACAAAGTGCTCGCGGTGGTAAGAGAGAAGAGGAAGAGAAAGTGCACGTGGCGGTAAGAGAGAAAAGAAGAAGAGAAAGTGCGCACGGTGGTAAGTGAGAGACACGCTTGGCAGTGAGATGAAGCAAAAAAGAGTGCTGCCGTGCGCAACACCATCGAGCCTATCCATGACTCATGGATGCCACTTGCCTACTGCATGCTACTACAACTGCAACCTGTCAAACTGCATATCACTAAATTGCCACTTGGCAACCCCAAGCTGCCACCTCACACTTTTGTAGTACATAAGCGTCTCTCTCTCTCCCCCTCCCCGCCATGTTCTCACTCTTACAAGCCAAAACACTTAGCATTGGCAGCCCCCTTTTCTAATCTTTGTTGAAGCCCAAATTGAGGAGCTTGAGGAGTGAGTTGTGGGAGGAAATCTGGGAACACCATTGCACACACAAGCTAAGTGGGTCAACTATCTTATAGGTCCTTAAGCATGGATTTAGCATGAATTAATTGTAAGAATGAGCATGAGTAGATCCAGGAATAGTGGATGTATGTGTACACTGGTATACCATGATTTCCAGCACTTTAGCTTGCATTTGTATGCCCAAAATGAGTATCAAATCTACTTTGCTTTCCTTGGAAAACCTGTGATTAAGTGTTTACATGTATCTAATGGTTAATAAGAAAGGTTTTATTTTAAGATGTAACATAATTTGGAATTAATTTTTTGTCATTTTCAATAATGCTATAATTGCACTATAATTTCCAAGAAGATTTGAAGTTTTTGCAATGTACTTTAGGCCGACCAAATGAGGTCCAAATCACCTCAAATTACTGCTATTAGGAAGATATATGTGTCTACTAAAATTTTCATGTTTGAATCTTGCTCAAATTCTTTATGCATGATGAGTTATACTTCAAAATGTGCAAGTAGGTCACTATTGACAGATTTAGTAAAATGTTAGAACTGATGTCTCTGTTGTCATGAATTTTGACTGAACAAATGGAATCTATTTTCTTCTAAATCACTACCATTTTAAATATCTACGAGTATTCTAGAAATCACATGTTCCTCACATTTTGAAATTCCTCCTAGACTCTGAGTTATGTAATTATTTGAGAAGATATGTCATTATAGGCAGATATCATAAAATCCAGAACCATTACTTTCGTTGTCACGAAATTTTGAATACCCAAATGGAGTTTAAATGATCTCAAACTTCCTTGTTTGAAAGATACATGTTTTTACTCGATTTTTTATTTTTCAAACACTTCAAAATACTTTATGGATTGAAAGTTATAATTGTGCTAAGTGGGACATGTCACTATCCCAACTACACAACAGGTGTTAGATGAGATTCCTCTTTCTAATGAGCTTTTGAAGAAAATGGGTCCAAACGCTTTCAAACTACCCCCATTTGAAATATACATGTGTCTAGTATAAAATTGGTTTTGAAACCATTTCTGAATTATGAATGGATCGAATATTATGACCTTGTTTATGACTGGACATCACTGTTTGAAATTGCAGGAAAATGTGATATCGTGATACTGAAAATATGATATTGTGATACGGCATGACTAATTAATGTTGTGATTTTGTTATATTGAAACTGTTATATATGTCATGACCATTATGCAATGGGTCCTCCATTGGTGGTGGATTTTGTGATTCTGTTATATTGAAACTGTTATATGTGCCATGACAGCTACACAATGAGTTCTCTTTTGGTAATGGATACTGTGATTCTGTTATATTGAAACTGTTATATGTGTCATGATTGTTACGCATTGGGTCCTCTATTGGTAGTGGATATTATGATTTTGTTATATTGAAACTGTTACATGTGCCATGACAACTATGTAGTGGGTCCTCCATTGGTAGTGGATACTGTGATTCTAATATATTGAAACTGTTATATGTGCCATGATCGCGACACAATGGGTACTCCATTGGTAGTGGATATTGTGATTTTGTTATATTGAAATTTTTATATGTGCTATGACCACTACGCAATGAGTCCTCCATTCGTAGTATACTGTTTCTCAACTCCTCTGATAGTAGTGGATTCGAGAAGTGACAATGAATGATAGGGAGGGTCGCACCCCCCAAATTGTTATGGGCACTATGCATTGGAGCCTTCAATTGTAGTGTAACGCCCTCTCGCCAGAAGGGTGCCATGACCACTATGCAATGGGTCCTCCATTGGTAGTCGATACTGTGATTCTGCTATATTAAAACTGTTATATGTGCCATGACCACTATGCAAAGGGTCCTCCATTGGTAGTGGATACTGTGATTATGCTATAATGAAACTGTTATGTCTGCCATGACGGTTACGCAATAGGCCCTCTGTTGATAGTGGATATTGTGATACCATTATATTGAAACTGTTACAAGTGTCATGACCGCTACGCAATGGGTCCTTCATTAGTAGTGGATACTGTGATTCTGTTATATTGAAACTGTTATATGTGCCATGACCACTATGCAATGGGTCCTCCATTGGTAGTGGATATTGTGATTCTGTTATATTGAAATTGTTATATGTGCTATGACCACAATGCAATGGGTCCTCCATTAGTAGTTGAATATATTGTATCTGAACTCTTATGATAATAGTGGAGTCAAGAAGTGACTTATGAATGATAGGGAGAGTCATGCCCCCCCCAAATTGTTATGGGCACTACACATTGGGGCTTCCAATGGTACTGCAATGCCCTCTCGCCTGAAGGGTGCCATGATCGCTACGCAGTGGGTCCTTCATTGGTAGTGGATACTGTGATTATGTTATATTGAAATTGTTATATGTGTCATGACCGCTATGCAATGGGTCCTCCATTGGAAGTGGATACTGTGATTCTGTTCTATTGAAACAGTTCCCCAAACCCCCAAAGTGGCATAAGGGCGTCTGCGCCCTAGTGGCAAAAATCTCTCTCACTATCGGCCTCCTATCCCCTAACATGAGGGCCCGTGCATGCGTTACGTGCCCGACCCCTGCAGTATTTTGAGAGAGGGCTTCTGCCTCCCCGCCTAGAGGGAAACCATGATCGCCCGACATCAACGGGAGCAGTACCGGGAACCACATTTATGTCAAACTCTATCTCCCTTCCTGGATGTAAAGAGGACAACTCCTCGAAAAAAACTTTTGGGTATTTTCTTACCACTGGCATCTCTTCTAACTTGGACTGGACATCCCGATTCTCTAGCACATAGGTTAAGTATCCGGCACATCTTGAAGCCAAAAGACGATAAGCTCGAAGGGCCAAAATAAAAAGTAGAGGGGGAACATCCTTGATATAAAAAAAGTGCAGCTCAGATTGCTTAGGGCATTTCAAGGTCACAATTTTATTATAAAAGTCAACAATGGCATGGTGTGTAGACAACCAGTCCATGCCCAAAATAACATCAAAATCTTGAATATCTAAAAGTATCAAGTTTATGGGCAAGACACACCACTCTTACAAAACCCTACACTATTTGTATATCATATCTATTTCCATACAATCCCCACCAGGTGTGCACACTACTAAAGTACAGTCAAGAAGTGAAGGTTCAACATTTATATGATGTGTAAAATGAGGTGCAACAAAAGAATGAGAGGAGCCAGGGTCAATATAAATTCTAGCCTCTCTACCAAAAACATAGAGCTTACCTCGGATCATAGAGGTAGAAGCCTTAGCCTCCTACTCCGTACGTGCAAACACCCAACCTTGAGTCTTCAGTCTATCCTCGGGCTTCGTCACAGGGCAGTTCTTGATTATGTGGTCAGGCTTGCCACATCGATAACACGTTCCTGACTTCTTGTAGTACTCAGCCGCAGAGTGGATGATAAATCCACAATATGAGCAGGCTGGGCACCGGTTATCCCTCACATCGCCCGGAAAGGTCTTTTGGGTTTCATATTGCCCGGATTAGCCCTTCCCCTAAAGTCTCCCCCAGGAGGCATCCTAGTCTTCCTCCCAAAACTTCCAGACGGTGTGGACCTTACTCTCCCTTCCTTCCTCGATCGAAACTCCACACAATCCTCCTCGATTTTCATAGCTAGGTCCACTAATGGAGAGAACACCTTAAGGTTGGCTAACATTACTCTTCCTCGGATATCTAGCCTGAGGACCCTCTCAAACATGCTTGCCTTACATGCCTCTGTATTGATGATATGGGGCACATACCGAGAGAGATCTACAAATTTGCCTGCATACTGTTCTATCAACAGTCTCCCTTGTTGCAGCTCAATAAATTCAACTTCCTTCATCTCCCGAAAGAAATCAGGGAAATACTTCTCATCAAACGTGTCACGACCCCGCCCCTGTCACGCCCCAAGAATTTATAATAATGATATTCCTGAGATGTGACAGTCAAAACATATATACATCTCTTTTTAGGACAAATTTACAATGGTGAATTCTTACAAAGTAACAAAAGAAAGTTTAAGCACAACTACAATATCTTCCAGAGTTGATCCTGACGAGCACTCAAAATGAAACCACAGTGATGAGTTTGGCTACTCAGTAGGTGATCATCATAATCCTAAAAATAATCATGGTTGAAAGATATCAATATTTTCAAAAAGGAGATCTATTAACAGAAATGCATCAACAGTTTCACTTTGAAAAATGCATAATTAAGTATAATTCGATAATTGAAATGCGCATAGTATTTTAACGTCAATGCATAATTCAAAAGATTTCACAAAATACCCTACTGGCGTCCCAAGTAGGTCACCTATATACCTCATCAGCATCCTGATGGATCCACTTAATCCTATCGGCGTCCCAGATAGGTCAACTTAATCCCTGTCGATCCACTTATACGTCACCGGTGTACCGGATGAGTCCAATCCCTACCGGCGTACCGGATATGTCCACTTATACCTCACCGACGAACCGGATGAGTCCACTTGCATACTTAAAGTATTTCTAAATCTCTTTAAGCATTCGAAAGCAGCAATATCATGTACTCAACATATCACTGAAATTATTAATATGAATTTCACTGAAACCATTAATAACAATCACTTTCAATAACATTTCAAAAATAAACCAGTCAAATATTTTTGGCTCAAATTTAGAAAGGTAGCAGTTCGTAAAGACATTTTAGCATAATTGCCAATCTAATATGTATAGAAAAACTCTTATAGAAATTCAAGAATACGGAATTATCACAATTTATGGGATTTCAATTTGCAAATAAACATTTCACATACAATGTTATAATCAAATGAAAAAATATAAGTTTTCAAATAATCAGGCAGCCATTTGCACATGAGTTTTACAATGTCTAAATATTCAAAAACAGTAGAAAGAAATCTCACAATTTTACTAAAAGCAAAAATATCACATTTATTTCTAATAAATTTACAGTATCTAAAATTCTCTATCAATAGACAAGAAAAATAAATAAATGTATTTCTAAGAATTTACAGCATTTAAAATTTCTAACATAGATAAAATATCACAATTTTATTAAAAATATTATTTTTCAAATTAATGAGGTCGCTTGCGCATAAAATTTATCACACCTAAAATTCATGATAATAAGCAGAAGTAATTATTTCATTTCATTTTTAAAAAGAATGGATTATTTTTTAAGATAATGAAGTCACTTACTTATAATATTTGAGTGGGAGCTTTCGATAAAAATTCGGTTAGAAAGAGCTCACTGCATTTCGACTGGAGAGAGAAAGATCTCAAACGTTTTTCTAGGGTGGGAGTCCTCACCTTTCCGAATTTAAATTCTTAAGACATATTATTATATTATTTATTAATCTCCACCTCATACATGAAGTGTGACGATATTATTAAACGTGAAACATTTAAGCACCACGTCAACTAAAGGACATGGTAATGAAGGGAAAAAGTTAACAAAAGTGGTGATGGTCCCTAAGGGCCATAACACTTATATGGACCATCACACTATAAAGAATTATTTGAAAGTTTTTTTTTTGAAAGTTTAGGATTGTTACAACCCCTGACCTCTGTACCTCACGCGGCGATGAGCAATCGAGTGTGGCTTATTGATTTAATGCAACATTTGTTACTCAGATAGGAGTGGAGTCAACGCCTTTATATTCAAAAATCGAGGAAACCATAGAAGAGAGCTAAAGAGACAAGCTCAACTTGCAGAAGGGTAAGGAAAAACTCCGCACATCAAACTTCATAATTTAAAAATCTTAAAAAATATTGCATTCAGTTTAGGGCATCAAGGCCCAATATTACGCATATCCACCAAGAACAAAACAACCAGAGCCAAACGACCAAGACATAAACAAGGTCTAAGCACCTTCTTCAAGAACACTAGCTTTGTCTTCCAGCCGCCAAACACGAACTTCCTGCCCTGTACCTACCGCTTTCAATCTACAAGTAGAGGAGAATAATGGGATGAGCTATACAGGCCAGTAAGCAGGTCTAGTGTTATACATCTGTAGTGATGCTATCCATATGTAACAATAGTACAGTCTATAAATATAGAGTCCTAATTTAGCATAAATGCATATCAAGTCAAGATATCGAATATGAACATTTAATTTAAATAGCAGTCATCTCTAAATCAGTGCGATCAGAGTCTTCATATACTGAAATCATAATTCATTCCATCATTATAATGCTAAACATTCCCGCAGTAGAGGCCCTATCCATCATGCTAAGCCAATCTCATTGCTTAAGACCTCTACAATCACACAGGAGGGAGGGTAATGGTAATGACAAGCGGTATATCCACTTCGTTATACCCTCAACACACTCACACAGTCCCCTGAGCACATTGGGGTTTCGATAGGCCTTTACCTTGCATGGCATCAATCACATGTCATTTCATAATTCTAGGGTGCGACCCTTTATTCTCTCCCTCAACCCGTTCCTATCATAATGCAGGTTAGGGGATATGTCGGCGTCTCTTTCCTTACTACTGATGAGTATCCCATCGCGTAGCAAGCAATATCATAGTAGCATCCACTACCGGTGAGTGTCCCACCGTGTAGTGGCAAATATCCTCATCAATGTCTTGGTGAACCTAGCTCTCACTACTGATTGACTCGGGTACCATCATGTAGCGGCCAATGTTCCCATCAATAAGTCCAATATCCACTATCAAAGGGTCGGGTCCCAAAGCCTTGTGATCAACACTCTCATCAATATAACAGACTGTGTAGTGGTCAATAACAATATAAGTTGTGGCCATTCATTGCCTCATAATCGATGAATCATATTTCATCATAGCGCCATAGCATTTAGCAAAAGATATGCATTTCATCAGCTATCACAGGGCATTTGCACATAAGCTTTCACGGTAGCATTTTGGCGTTCATTGTTAATTCAGTTCATCATTATCGCGTTCGTGGCCCCTTTTTCTCACAAAGTGCAATGTACACGACATCATTCACATATCTTTATGGAATTCTCATGGAATTTATCATATGGCATTCACATTTATCACATATCAAGCCAACTTAGTGTCGCATGGTCATATAATGATGCAGTGACAAGTAACAGTGACATGCCTAACTTAGCGAGCGCGTAGCTCCTGGAGTAGTGGGAGTTTCAGGATGCCTCAAATATTCAACCATGAGCTAACACACATTTATTTATAAAACCATGATTTGAAGAAATTTAGGTGCCATTTGATGGGTCAATCGCTCAGTATAAAGTGAGCCTTAGTTGCTGGAAATTTCCCTGCAACAGTGCACAGTGACATGTTCGCAAACTTCAGGTCATAGTTAAAAATCCGTGGGGAGTTTCAAATATATCAAAACATTCAACTTTAAGTGCATTCATATACCTTTTCAATGGCAGTAATTTCAAGGTTTTTGGATTCCATTAGCTAGGTCAAATGTAATGCCCAAAGAAGGCCACAGTTGCTGTAAATAACAATGACTATGAACAGTGTCATGCCTGACATTTAGGGTCATATCTTTTTATCCATGCAAAATTTTATCATGACATAAAAAGTAAAATTGGAGTATATACACATATATCTTTCATTTGGGATCAATTTGGTTCCATTTGGACGTCATTTGATCATCAAACATATAGATGCAAAAACATTCATAGTCATGGAAATTCATATTCTCAAGTTAATATACTTTAAAAGAACACTTAATATTTCCTAGGCAAGCTACACTTTGGGCTTGGAACCTCATTCGTGATAAGGAGTCTCATAGTGAGCGTTTTCATGAGTTTTCATGAATAAAAAGATCAAACATACGGTAGACATAGTCATGGCAATGAGAAGCACAAATTGAAACTTCGACCTCATGTTAACCCATTCGTTCTTCACATTTTCCTTTATATCATCTAATTCATTTCAGCATTTTTACAACACTCATGGATGCATAAAGCTAAACCTACTTACCTTAACTTCTCACGGTATCACCACTCCTCACGCATGGCCCTCACGGGCTTTCCTTGGCTTCACTAGTGGGTTGTCTTGAAAGGGGCAGTTGTGAGCTCCAAGAGACAGGGGAAAAGTTGAGAAAAATGGGACAGACTCGTGTTTCCCAAGGCCTAAAAGGAGAGGGTGGTTTGAAAACAATGTGGCTGACGCAATCACTCATTGCTTTCACATGTACGGGGTGGCTCTGACATGTACAGAGGCTGTACATTTGACCAAGACACTCCTGGCGCTGCATTATCAAACATCCAACTGGTGCTGCTCCACCCGGCGCTGCTCCAACCGGCGCTTTTTTCTCTTCTCTTTCAACCTGCGCTGCTCTCTCTTCTCTTCCAACCAGCGCTACTCCAACCGGTGCTGCTCTCTCTTCTCTTTCAACCGGCATTGTTCTCTCTTCTCTTCCAACCAGCACTGCTCCAACCAGCCCTGTGCTCTCTTCTCTTCCAACTGGCGCTGTTATTCCTCAGACGGTAATACTCCATACGCCTTTCGCATGGGCCAAAATCCTTATGCCTTCTCACTCGACATTACATCTTTCTTCTCACGCGGTGATATTGGCTTGGGAGAAAATTGTGGCCCCTACATCCCCCCCTTCAAAGGGATTTTGTACTCAAAAATCATATTAACATTAACTAAAAAGGTGGGGGTATTTCTCCCTAATCTCGACCTCCGGCTCCCATGTCGATTCTTCCCTTGCATTATATTGCCATTATACCCGGACTAGGGAAAGTTTTTTATTACGCAACACCTGTACTCTTCTGTCCAAAATCCCAATCAGGTTCTCAACATAGGTCAAATCTTCCCTGAGCGGGATTGGTTTATACTCCAAGACATGGGACAGGTCAGGTTGATATTTCCTTAGCAGTGATCTAAGGAAGATATTGTGGACGCTGGTTAGTTCAGGTGGCAGGGCAAGTCGATAAGCCACGCTTCCAATTCTTTTCAGGACTTTAAAAGGTCAAATGAATCATGGGCTCAATTTCCAGTTTGTACCAAATATCGTAACACCCTTGGTTGGTGATACCTTCAGGAAGACTTGATCCCCAACTTCAAACTCGAGGTCTCTCCGGCGATTATCGATGTAGCTCTTTTGCAGACTTTGGGCTATCTTGAGCCTCTCTCTAATCAAGGTAATCTTCTCAGAAGTCATCTGAACCATTTCGGGCCCTAATAATATTCTTTCGCCCACCTTGCCTCATTGACGCGCGACCTACACTATACTGGCTTGAAAGTTGTTATTGTAGGCAAATTCTATCAGGGGTCGATGGTCTTCCCAGCTTCCCTTAAAGTCCGTGACACATTCCCTTAACATGTCCTTCAAGGTTTGAATGGTTCATTCCAACTGTCCATCTATCTGAGGGTGAAAGGCAGTGCTAAATGTAAGTCTGGTTTCCAATGCTTACTGTACACTTGTCCAAAATCTGGAGGTGAATCTAGTGTCCCTGTCTGACACAATGTTGATGGGAACTCCGTGCAATCTCACAATTTCTCTGATGTACAACTGGGTTAGTTTATCCAGAGTATAGGTCGTGCGAACCGGTAGGAAGTGAGCAGCCTTAGTTAATCGGTCAACCATGACCCAGATACTATCATGTCCTGCACTTGATCTTGGTAATACAGAAAAAAATTCCATCGTGATGTGTTCCCAGTTCCATTTTGGTATGGTAGGGGAAGTAATAGTCATGCAGGTCTTTGATGTTCTTCCTTCACTTGTTGGCTTGTCAAACACTTAGCAAAAAACTGTGCCACATCTTGCTTCATGTTGTACTCCTTGGGTGTATCGTGTAGTGGGAGTGGTGTGCTTCCTCTAGAACAGCCCTTTTTATCTTCTCATCATTAGGAACACACACTCAGCCTCTAAACCTTAACAAGCCATCACTGCTCATAAAGAAATCTCCTTTTCCTTCCATTCTTATCTCGTCCAGGATTTTTGTCAGCTGGGGATCTCCTTTTTGGGCCGCTCGAATTTGCTAAAGGAGTTGGGATTCCAGTCTTAAACATGACAACATTCCTTCCCCCTTGCTATAGGGCTGAGATGGGTGCCACTCCACCACATCTTCTAATAGCTTCATTTCTCGAACCATCAAATGTGCCGCAGAGACCACCACTTTTCGACTTAAAGCGTCGGCTACCACATTAGTCTTGCCTAGGTAGAAATCAATTGTACAGTCATAATCATTCAATAAGTCCATCCATCTTCTCTGCTTGGAAAACAGGTACTTGAGGCTCTTGTGGTCCGTGAACACCTTAAACTGGGCCCCATAAAGGTAGTTTCTCCAGATTTTTGACACGAACACTACTACCGCGAGCTCCAAGTCGTGAATGGGATAGTTTTGTTCATGCGACTTTAGCTGCCCAGAGGCGTAAGCAATAACTTTATCTCTCTGCATAAGTACACATTTGAGCCCTTTATGGGATGCATCGGTATAAGCCACAAAGTCTTCATTTCCTTCGGGCAAGACTAATATTGGGGCTATGATTAGTCTCTTCTTAAATTCTTGGAAACTCCTCTCACACTCCTATGACCATACAAATTTTACGTTCTTCTGGGTCAGCCGAGTTAGGGGGAGCACTATCTTTGAGAATCCTTCCACAAAGCACCTATAGTACCTTGTCATTCGAACGTGATCCCATCTTTAGAAATAATGTGTCCAAGGAAGGCTACATTGGGGAGCCAAAACTCGCTCTTGCTCAACTTAGCATACAATCTTTCCGACTTCAAAGTTTGTAAGACCATCCTTAGATATTGCTCATGCAGTTCCCGACTCTTTGAATATATCAAGATATCATGGATAAACACCACTACAAAGTCATTTAGGAATGGTCTGAACACCCTATTCATGAAGTCCATGACCACAGCGGGGTTATTGGTTAACCCCAATGGCATCACAAGAAACTCATAGTGACCATATCAAATTTTAAAAGCAGTCTTTGGGATGTATCCCTCCTTGACCCGTAAATTATGATAACCCGATCTAAGGTCAATCTTCGAAAACACTTGGGGCCCTTGGAGCTGGTCAAAGAGGTCATCAATCTTAGGCAGAGGGTACTTATTTTTCACTGTCACTTGGTTCAACTGCCTATAGTCAATACATAATCTCAAGGACCTGTCCTTTTTCTTCATAAACAGGACCAGTGCACCCCACGACAACACACTAGGTAGGATAAATCCCTTAACCAATAATACCTGCAACTGCTCTTTTAACTCTTTCAATTCAGCTGGGGCCATTCTATAAGGGGCTTTAGAAATGGGAAGGTGCCAGGTACTACCTCTATCTCGAACTCAAATTCTCTTTCTGAAGGTAAGGATGGCAATTCTTCTAGGAACACCTCAAGGTATTCTTTTACTACTGGTATCCCTTCTAACTGGGTCTGAACATCCCGATTCTCCACTACATATGTCAGGTATCCTACACATCTCTTAGCCAAGAGGCGAGAGGCCCGGAGGGTAGAGGTAAAGTGCAGAGGAGAACTATCCCTAATACCCTCAAGGCGTACTTCTGCTTGATCCAGACATTTAAAGGTTACCGTCTTTTCATGGCAATCGATGGTGGCATGGTGTGTAAAAAACCAATTCATGTCTAGAATTACATCAAAGTCTTAAATATCGAGGTGGATCAGGTCTACTGGTAGGTCACACCCATCAATTGTAATCTTACATTGTTTATATACTTTATCAGTTTCCATAGAGTCTCCCACCGTCGGTCATTTCTCCTAGAAGAATGCCAGGGTTTCTTTTCAAACTTTCTCAACGGCACTGTTTTCCTTTTTCCTTCATCTCTTAACCTGCGATCCTAGCAATCTTTTTCCATCTTCAGAGCATGGTCTATCATCGGGGTGTACGAATTTATATTGGCGACATCACCCTACTCCTGATATCTGCTCATAAGCTCCTTTCAAATTTATCCACCATTCGGGCCTCGATATTTATGATGTGGGGCGCATACCTAGAAAGCTCTGCAAATCGGGTGGTGTATTGTTCCATAGTTATACTCCCTTGCTGGAGTTCAATAAATTCTACTTTCTTCTTTTCCTTGATTGAATCGGGGAAGTACTTCGTGTCAAATGTTGTAAGGTGACCTCGGTCCCTGTCTCGCTCCAAGCCTTCTTTACCGAGTCCCACCAATATTTGCTTCCCCTTCCCTTCATCTGAGCAGTGTAACACCTCTAAGATCTTCTCTATCTGTTTCTTCCACCTCTCAGCCTTCTCCAATCCTCCATGACCCAAAAACTCTACGTGAAGCTATTGTCATTATGCTCTGGTGTAGGGGTAGACTGGGTTAGCATCGATTCTTTCATCATTTGGGTCATAGCCCTTAGAGTCTTGTAAAACTCACCGAGTGCCTCGGTGGTTTCATTACTGGAAAGCGTGTTGTGATTACGAGCTCTCGGCATCCTTTAAACTAGTCATAAGAACACTCAGTCACAAGCCTACCCCAAAACTAATCTAAGGACTCTCCTAAACTTCCTAGGCTAAGAATCCTCTCCTAACTGTTCTGATACCATAACTGTCACGACCCCACGCTCAACCACTGTACCTTACGCGGCGATGGGTGATCGAGCGCGGGTTCATGATTTAAGGTAATGTTTGTCACACAGGTAGGAGTGGACTCAATGTCTTTATATTCGAAAATCAAGTAAACCATGGAAGATAGCTAGAGCGACAAGATTAACAGGTAGAAGAGTAAGGAAAAACTCAGCACACTAAAATTCATATTATAAAAATCTTCCAAAATATTACATTCAGTTTAGGGCATCAAGGCCCAATATTACGCATATCCACCAGGAACATGACCAAACCAGAGCCAAACGGCCCAGACATAAATAAGGTCTAAGAAACTTCTTCAAGAACACTAGCTTTGTCTTCCAGCCACCAAACACGAACTTCCAACCGTGTACCTGCCGTTATCAAACTACAAGTACAGGAGAAGTAATGGGATGAACTATATAGACCAGTAAGTAGGTCTAGTGTTATACATCCGTGGTGATGCTATCCATATGTGACAATAGTACAATTTATCAATATAGAGTCATAATTTAGCATAAATTCATAGCAGGTCAAGGCATCGAATATGAACATTTCATTTAAAAGGCAGTCATCTCTAAATCAGTGCGATCAGAGTCTTCAATTAATGAAATCATAATTCATTCCATCATTATAATGCTAAAAATTCCTTATAAAGAAATTCAATCATTACCCACGCACTCCATGAATCACCTACTCCAGCAGTAGAGGCCCTATCCATCAGGCTAAGCCAATCCCATTGCTTAAGACCTCTACCATCACATAGAAGGGAGGGTAATGACAAGTGGTATATCCACTTCCTAATACCCTCAACACGCTAACACAATACCCAATGTGCATTGGGGTTACGATATGCCCTTACTTTGCAAGGCATCAATCACATATCATTTAATAATTCTAGGGTGCGACCCTTTATCCTCTCCCTTAACCCGTTCCTATCATTATGCAGGTTAGGGGATATGTCGACATCTCTTTCCATACTACCGATGAGTGTCCCATCGCGTAACAGGCAATATCATAGTAGCATCCACTATCGGTGAGTGTCCCACTGCGTAGTGGCCAATATCCTCATCAATGTCTTGGTAAACCTAGCTCTCACTACTGATGGACTTGGGTCCCACCACACAGTGGCCAATGTTCCCATCAATTAGTCCAATATCCGCTACAAAAGGGCTCGGGTCTCAATGCATAGTGGTCAACACTCTCATCAATATAACAACACAAAATCCACTACCAATGAGTGTCCCACCGCGTAGTGGTCAATAACAATATAAGCAGTGGCTATTCATTGCCTCATAATAGATGAACCATATTTCATGATAGCGTCATAGCATTTAGCAAAAGACGTGCATTTCATCAGCTATCACAGGGCATTTACACATAAGCTTTCACAGTAGCATTTTGGCATTCATTGTTAGTTCATTTCATCATTATCGCATTCGTGGCCCCTTTCTCTCACAAAGTGCAGTTTACTAGGAACCATTCAAATATATTTATGGAATTCTATGGAATTTATCATATGGCATTCACATTTATCATATATCAAGAAAACTTAGTGTCGCATGGTCATACAATGATGCAGTGACAAGTAACAGCGACATGCCTATCTTAGCGAGCACGTAGCTCTTGATGTAGGGGGAGTTTCATGATGCCTAAAATGTAAAACCCAGAGCTAACACACATTTCTTTTCGAAAACCATGATTTGAAGAAATTGAGGTTCCATTTGATGGGTCAACAACTCAGTATCATGTGAGCCTTAGTTGCTGGAAATTTCTCTGCAACAGTGTGTAGTGACATGTTCATGAAATTCGGGTCATAGTTCAAAATCCGTCGGGAGTTTAAAAACATCTCAAAATAGGAAACTTTAAGTACATTCATAGACCTTTCCAATGGCAGTAATTTCAAGGTTTTTGGATATCAGTAGCTAGGTAATAATTACCCAAAGAAGGCCATAGTTGTTGTAAATGGCTGCGATTATGAATAGTGTCATGCCTCGACATTTAGGGTCATATCGTTTTATCCATGCAAATATTATCATGACATAAAAGTTAAACTTGGACTATACAAACGTCTTTCATTTGGGATTGATTTGGTCCCATTTGGATGCCATTTGGTCATCGAACATATAGATGCAATAACATTCACAGTCATGGAAATTCATATTATCAAGTTAATATACTTTTAAAGAAAAATTAATATTTCCTAGCCAAGCTACACTTTGGGCTTGGAACCTCATTCGTGATAAGGAGTCTCATAGTGAGTGATTTCATGAGTTTTCATCAATAAAAAGATCAAACATATGGTAGACATACTCATGGAATTGAGAATCAAAAACTGAAACTTCAACCTCATGTTAACCCATTCATTCTTCACATTTTCCTTTATATCATCTAATCCATTTCAACAATTTTACAGCACTCATGGATTCATAAAGTTAAACCTACATACCTTTACTTCTAACAGTATCACCACTCCTCACTCAAGGCCTTCACGGGTTTCCGTTCGCTTCAGCAGTGCATTGTCTTGAAAGGGGCAGCATTGAGCTCTAAGAGAGAGGGGAAAAGTTGAGAAAAATTGGAGAGACTCATGTTTCCTAAGGTTTAAAAGGAGAGCGTGGTTGCAAAACACTGTGGCTAATGCAATCACTCATTGCTCTGACATGTAAGGGGTGGCTCTGACATGTACAAAGGCTGTACGTTTGACTAAGAAACTTCTGTCGCTGCATTATCAAACATCCAACTGGCGTTGCTCTACCCGGCGCTGCTCCAACCGACGCTGCTCTCTCTTTTCCTCGAACCAGCGCTGCTCCAATCGGCACTGCACTCTCTTCTCTTCCAACTTGCCCTGCTCTCTCTTCTCCTCCAACCGTCGATGCTCTCTCTTGTTTTGCAACCGAAGCTGCTATTCCTCAGACGACAATACTCCATACACCTTTCGCGCACAGTGAAAATCCTTACGCCTTCTCGCTTGACATTACATCTTTCTTCTCGCGTCATGATACTGGCTTGGGATAATATTGTGGCCCTTACAAAATGCCACTAGGAAATTCTCTCAGGTGGCCGCAATCCCTGTCTCCACCCTGGACTTCTTCACCAAGCTTCACCAATGCTTAGCGTCCCCTTCCAGCATAAAGGTTCCCAACCTGACTTTCTACTCATCAGAGCAATGTAGAACTTCAAAAATTTTCTCTACTTGCCTACTTCATCTTTTATCCCTTTTTAATCCTCCATGTCCAGAGAATGTTGGGGGGGCGCAAGTCTCCTAAACCCTCAATCAGCCCACTAGATGCTTAGTCTGAGGCAAAAGCAGTCGGGGCCGGCATACAGTCCTTCATAATTTTAGTCATGGCCCCGAGCATCTTAAAGAATTCCCCGAAGGCATCCTTGTTCCCATTACTAGAGCTCGAATCGTTCGCACGAGTCCTCGTCATCTTTGACCTAAAACAGGAACACCCAATTACTGGCCTATCCAAAAACCACCCTAAGGCCACTTCTAAGACTTTGTAGGACAAGAATCCTATCCTTACTGCTCTGATACCATAAACTGTCACGACCCCTCCCCCTTCCCCCCACCATACTAGCTAGTGAGCAACAGGGTATGGAACCGCCAACAAAGATAGTGAATGCCACTCAAGTGGGAGTGCGCTCAACGCTTTAAAAAGAAGGAATCAAAGCAAGGAACGAAATAAAAAAAAACAAAACTCTAAACATACACGACCATTAAAGTTGAACCAACAAGTTCTGAACTGTATATAAAATCCAAAGCATTACAAATCTATCCAAGGCTATAAAGGCCCAACAACATTTACATAGCTTTGATATAAACAAGAACTATATGGTCAAACTGCCATACAAAATGCACAATTGAAAAAGACTTCCGCAAGAAGCACAGAGCTCCAACCGCTAGCCGCGATCACCAAACCGCCCGTCCTCAACCCGCAGCTATCACTCTAAATAGATGAAAGATAAAATAGTAAGCTGTAAAGCCCAATAAATAGATCAAGTTGCCATGCGTTCCTGCCTATGAACATTCTCTCATAACCATACTCATGGTGTTATGGAATTCTTATAAAACATTAGCCATGTGTCAAAATCAGTGTATAGTGAAAAATTCATAGTAAAGCAATGACAAATCACATCAATCATATATGATATGAAGCAGTGGTAAATTTAATCATTCAACTATATTAGTCTTGACAAATCGACATATTTAGGCAAGTAACAATAATTGTCAACTAATTCACTCCCAGTTTACCTACTCCTAAAGTAGAAGCCCTATCCATTAGGCCTAGCCAATCCCATTGCTTAGGACTTCTACCATCACTTAGGAGGGAAAATAATGACAAATGGATAACCCTTTTTATAATGCCTTCACATATACACATAGTCCCCAATGCACTTTAGGGCTTTTGATAGGCAGAGGCCATGCAAGACACGACCCTCAATTGTTCCCTAGCTAGAGGGCGTTACACTACCAAGGGATGACCCATTGCGTAGTACCATACGTACATACTGGGGGGCCACGACCCGCCCATGTGACTCACATCCTAACTCCCTTCCTATCATTGGGAGTTAGGGAAAGATCTCAACAGTCGGCACAACATTGTTATCATATCACATTACACTACCAATGGATGGCCCGTTGCGTAGTGTCTCATATCACATTCTTAGCATATCGTATTACACTATGAATGATTGACCCATTGCATAGTTCTTCATATCACATCTGTAGGATGTCTTACTACAACCCTGCACATTCATCATTTCATAAGAGAGCATGCATTCATTTTATAACAGAGCATTCATTCATTTCATAACTGAGCATGCATTATTATAACAGAATATATCACAACTGAGCATAACTCAGGCACACATATCATTGCACTCACTAGCTCAAAAGACATCATTAGGTTATTTTTCTGGTGTTTCACAGTGAACGTAGTCTACCTATAGAGGCATAACATGATATTTAGACGTCATTTAGACCCAAGACCACTTTCATAACAATCTTGGCTCATGAAAGCACAACTTTTTTGAAGGGGGATAACCCCTAATTTTGGCTTAAAACTTTTTGAGTAAAGTTTCTATTTTCACAACAGAAATTCTAGTGTGACATTCTCATAGAATAGTAGGCATAACTTTCAAAATCAAAGAGAATTTTATCATGGTTCCCAACCAATTTTAGAATAGACTCATTTATATTTCATGTACAAGTGGTTTGACCCCATTCTGATATATTTTTGTCAGTGAAC
Organism: Amborella trichopoda; assembly: GCF_054954075.1. Classification (NCBI taxonomy): domain Eukaryota; kingdom Viridiplantae; phylum Streptophyta; class Magnoliopsida; order Amborellales; family Amborellaceae; genus Amborella; species Amborella trichopoda. The sequence continues at coordinate 38,423,970 of NC_142344.1, read as the reverse complement.
AACTTCATACAAAAACACATAAAGTTCTTGGAAATGCATAATCCTAGCATACTTCTGAAAATGGCTCATAACTTTCAAACCAAAAGAGATATTGACTAGAGGTGTTTTCCATGATAAAATAGATTCAAAGGGGTACATCCTCACAAAATTTTATAATCAATAGAGATGTTTTCGATACTCAATTGATCACACAAATTGGAGTTACAGTTCTGGAAAACCGGGCACATTCTAGCAAGAATTCAATAACATACATCCACACCCATATTCACAATCATATCGATGTTCATGTTTGAATTTCATACTTGATCAACTAAGTAGACATGCATTAAAAAAAAGCATGGAAACATCGAAACTACATCTACTTACATGCACCAAAAGAAACTCCAAGGTTCTTCACAACTTTCACCTTACATGCAAAGCTCCAAAGATGGGTTCAAGCTTAAGTTCTTAAATCTAAAGAGGGAGACATGGGTGAGAGGGCAGGAAGAAGAGACAGAACAAAACCCCATGGAGAGGCATGAAGGAGGGTATAAATAAGAAAAAGAAAGGGGGTGGTAGCATGCAATTGACAATTCGCACACAAGAGTCATGCATATGCCACATGGCACAAAAATGGCATGCAAGCAATCATAAGAGAGAGAAGAAGTTCCCTTGGACTGTCGCACGTGACAGCATCGTGCTCGGTTGCGTTGCACTCAGCCGCATCATGCTCGACAGCGTCGCGCTTGGCGGCTTCCATATTCATCTGCACTCAACGACTTCCATGCTCAACGGCTTCCATATTCATCTATACTCGGCTATGCACAGATCCGCTAGTTGCTCTCAATAGTGTCAGCGCACCAGATCACCCATGCCGATGACTCAGTGGTGCACTACCATACGCAGGAAAAGTTCGGGTCCTTACACTAGTCCTTTTCGAGCTTTGGTCTTGCACTCCGAATAGTAAGGGCTGTGTTTGCTCTGTTTGAGCCTGAGATTGTTTCAGGGCCCATGGGAGTATGGGTTCTTAATGGCCACGGGGTTTGGCAGCTATCGAGCCTGAAACTTGAAGCCATTGGGGACTCTGGCTCACCTTGGATGGGCGCGTGACGATCTAGGGGCTGTCTCGTCCATTGGCTCTTGACACCCTTGAGGCCGCGGGTCGGGCGAAAGCAAGTTCACCTTTGTGCATTTCAACAACATTGGAATGGGCCATGTCGTTGGTCTCAGGTTCCTCCGCATCTTGTAATAATTGGAATCGATTTTGATTTGGTAGGTCTTCTGTGATAGAAGACTCTACCTTTTGTGGGAGGGGGGAATTTCCATCTGCCTTGCCTACTTGAGCCGTAGGCTCCGGTAGACCTTCCCCTAGAATTGGAAGTGATTCCAGTCTTCTTCTTAGTAGGCCCACTCGACTGATGCCCAAGCGAACTTGATCAGCTTGGGCAAAGTGTGATGCCTGGGAAGGAGGGAGTTTGTGGGCGGTGATGATGGTCGAGGACCACTTGTAGAAGCGACAGACCGACCGGTCGTTGCTGATGGTGTCCTCCTATTTTGCACCCAGCGGCAAGGGCTAGTTCGTGCGACCAAGAAAGGAGGAGTGAAGAGAATGGCGCTCGAAGGGAATTTCATCAAGTACCACTTAATGAGAGGCTTGGAAGAGGTTGGGGAAGCGGTGGACGCACGCTCTTCTTTGTGGCCGGCAGCATCTTTGGACCTGCATGTGTGTGCACCGTCCATGGTGGTGTTCGGGGCGGTCGTGGGGTGAACCCCTTGTGGAGATAGGGGTGGAGTACTCGTGGTATCTGCCTGTTTAGTTGGTGAGGCCTCAGGGCCTTGAACATGCATGTGCACTTGTTTATGGGACTTTCAATCATCTCAAAACTCACGTGTTCATCGGCCCTCGGCCTTTTGGCTGCCCCACACTATAGGTTTATCATGCATGATGTGGGTGGTGTTAGGACCACTAGTGTTACATCTAGATCGAAAGAGACCTGAAACAGTTTAGGAGAGTGGGTGGGTTGTCGCCTTCCTCGACTCATCGCAGTGGTGCTTAGGCCATCAACAATGGCATATGTATGAGTGCATGCGACGGCTAGGTGGCTCTGTTGACTGACATTGAAGTTGTCAGTGTACTGTGTGTGCATGGGGGTGTCAGCGCTGGCAACGTCGTTGTAAGACATAGGCGGGGTCACCTTTCGGTTACCCACGGAGGCGGTGGCCTTGCTGGGACCCACCGGGCCAAGAAGAGATAGTGGCACAAGGACCACATTGGAGCATGTGACTGGTGTCTGCCAATGAAACGGTGCTTGTGTGAGGGGGCGACTATAGTGTCGCCCATGTAGTTGACATCAAGGGATTTTCCCTTGATGTCAAAAGAGAAGGGGCAGGGAGCTTGGGAGCCCATGCACCAAGTTTTCCTAGGCAGGATTAGGATAGCAGGGCCAGCCAGGGTGCTTGAGCAGGACACGGGGGAGGCAGGACAAGATATTCTGCTCACCCTGGGTGAGGTCGAGGATATGGGGATGTAGAAGTCCCAAATCATAACAAAGGAGGGACAGTGGGATCCCAGGGCAACTTTAGAGAGAGAAAAAAGTGAGGTTAGTACTTGAAAATGGTCGAAAACAACGATAGGGTGATGTGTCCCCAGTGGAGCCACCTGTTGGTCAGACTTAGTTCTCAAGGTTCAGGATAGAGCCCTCTCTCGAAAAACCGCAGGGTCACTCACACGCGGAAGTGGATGGCACACGCCAGTGTGGGAAGCACGCGGATGCGGAAGCTCCTCTGTGTGGATAGGTACTAAGAATGACAGATATTTTTCACAACGGAGGTGCTTTGGGACGCTCGACTCGCCGCTTGGGGTTCAGGGAACACGCCCGGGCGATCAGCCCTCTTAGAACAATGTAGAAGCCTTCCTGCTATCTATTAGCGCGGTTTGGATAGTGACCCTTGTCAGACTCGCAACGTCTCTCAACTCTCTCTCTCTTGCTGGTGGATGGGATTTAGCTGTCCCTCCTAGTGGCTACCCTCTCGAGGGGGCTGATCGATAGGAGGATGTGAGGGAACCCGAGGGTTGGAGCCCATGGGTCCGCTCGGGTCCACGTATGTGTCGCGGATGTGGGGTGCTGCGCGGGGCAGGCGACGTGTGAGGAGGAAAGGAAGAGGATATGTCCATGCGTTCAAGGTCTTTAGGTGCTCGCGTGCTCAGCGGTATTCTTTTCTCTCTTGAAGTTTTCTCTCTCCTCTCAGTGCGACTAGAAGTTTATAAGCAAATGACAAGCGTAATGCCTTTATAGTATGAACAGTAATCCCTCCCCTCACCGAAAATCCTCTTTTTACAAGTAACTCAAGCTTGCTTAAATGGAGGACTCACCAAACCGGGGTGATTGCTCAAAAAAAAGTTTTAATTACAATTTAAGAAATTAGGAATAAATCTTGAAATTAGGCGTAATAACCAAAATGTCTCTGAGATCTTTTCCGCTAATGCCCAAGCCATCCCAGCATGAAGGTCATTTCGCCATGGCCAGATCTTAAAATCTTTTTCTATAACTTGTAGTGATGGTTCAAATGATTTGCCAACATATCTTCAATGTCCTTGCACCTCTGAGCATTTTGATACCCTTTAATCATGTTGGGGTGGCTTTTTTCCCACGGGGTGAAAGTTCGGCCAGATTCGTGAACTTTGCTTGGCAATGCAGCTCGACCCTACGATGTTCTGGCTCCTGGCTCTGCTTAAAAAAGAGAAAGAAGACAATCGCATTCATTTTGTACCAAGTTTGGGCTGATTTGATTCTGGTTTGCATTTTTTCCTAATTTGGGAAGTTGCCGAAAAGAGGGATTTCAGCAACCGAGGGGATTTACTTCTTCTTTGATATGGGGACTTGCATCCACCAGACCTTGGATTAAATGCAATAGTTATACCAGTTTGCAGCTCTTTGCGAGGTGGTTGCATTGAACTTGTTGCTTGAAGTTATTTTTCAACACTTGTATACCCGATGTGAATAAGGAGAGAGCAGTTCACGACCTAGGTCTGTAGATACAAAAATACTTGTGGACTATGGAAGCCATAGGACAATAAACCCTGATCCAGAAATGAAATTGTCAATAGTCCCAAAATATCCTAAGAAGATTCACAAATGTTCCTAAAGGTGTTCTATGAACACCAGCCAAGTTTCGTTGCAATCCGACGAGTTTAAAGTACTACAGATGTAGAAACAGTTTTGGAAAATTGGCCTCTATCACCCTGAAAGTGAACCTTGCAACTACATCCCTATCCCTAGAGAGTTAAATGATCATAGGACCACTTTCCTTCTCTCTCCTTTTTCTTTCTCTTTCCTCTCTCTATTCATGTATGGCAGAGCCTGTCGCCTGACATGATGCATTCTTTTTTCTAGGATCTAAACAGTGAGCCAGGCCTTAACCCGAGTGGCGAGCCAGGCCTCTGTCAAAGTTCATCTTATTCCTCTCTATTATGGATGGTGGAAGCTCATCGCCATCCATGTTTTCTCTTCCCTCTAATTAGTGTGTCATGGACTGTGGAAACTCATCGACATCTGTGTTCTCTTTTCTCTTCTCTCCTCTATCATGGAAGGCAGAAGCTCATTGCCGTCCATGTTTTCTCTCTTTTCACTTCTCTGTCATGGACGGCGGAAACTCATCGCTGTCCATGTTTTCTCTTTCTTCTTCTCAACTCTGACATGAATGGAAGAAGCTCATCGTCGTCCATATCTTCTCTCTCTTCTCTCCTCTAACATGGACGGTAGAAGTTCATCGTCACCCATGTTTTCTCTCTTTTCACTTCTCTATCATGGACGGCGGAAGCTCATAGCCGCCCATGTTTTCTCTCTCTCTCTTTAGATTCCTCTATGATGGACGGTGGAAGTTCATCGTCGCTCATGTTTTCTCTCTCTTCACTTCTCTGTCATAGATGGCAGAAGCTCATCACTGCCAATGTCTTCTCTCTCTTCTGATTCCTCTATCATGGACGGCCAAAGTTGATCGCCATCTATGTTGTCTCTCTCTTCATTTCTCTATCATTGACGGTGGATGCTCATCGCAGTCCATGTCTTCTCTCTCTTCTAATTCCTCTATCATGGACAGCAGAAGGTCATCGTTGTCCATGATTTTCGTTCTTAACTTCTCTGTCGTGGACAGCGGATGCTTATCGTCGTTCATATCTTCTCTCTCTTCTCAATCCTCTGTCATGGACAGCGGAAGTTTATCACCGCCCATGTTCCCCTCTCTCTTTTCTTCCCCTTTCTTCTTTCTTCTTTCTTCTTCCCCTTTTCCTCTTCTTTCTTATTGTTCCTTTCTTCTTCTTTTCCTCTTTCTCTCTTTCCTTTCTTTTTCTCGCATGCACGACATCAGTAGTACTGTACATGCCTTTCCATCTCTCTTTCTTTTTTCTCTTCTCTTCTTTCTCTCTCGTTTGATCAAGAGAGGCTAAGTCAAGCACTGTCATGGTAGTCTCATCGTCTAGCAGTATTGTCATTGTGCTGATTTTAGTTACTGTGCCCGCCTTATTGCCACGATAGGCTAGCCATCGTTCCAGGCCGGTCGATGATCATGTTGTTGTCTAGTAGTATTGTCGTTATGTTGGTCTAGTTACCCTGCCCATCTTGCTACCACAACAGGTCAATCACTTGCCGATCTAGCTATTGTGTTAGTCCAGCCACCGAGTCAAATCCTTATCTTCCCCATTCTTCTATTTTATCTCTTTCTTCTTCTTTCATCTATTCCCTCTTTCTTCTTTTGGATGTGCATGACTATGTGCGTTTGCCCAAAGACAAGGAGGGGTCACTTGACCCACTTGTCTCGTAAATTAACCACGTGTGTGTGATTGCAGAAACAGGAGAGTACATGCAAAGGGAGGCGATTTCGAACCTGTTTTACGACTAGGGGGCTTTTTTCGTGATCTAAGAGGGCACTCACGCCAGCCAGCCTGAGTAAGTCTCGAACCCACCTTAAATTCCTCTCTCATCGGTTAGTATACCTGCCCTTGTTTCTGAGAGAGATTCTCGAGAGAGCGATCTCAAAGTCCCTTCCCCCGAAACTCGGGACGCATGCCACCAGATCATCCGGATCCGGAGGGCGAGATCGAGGCACCTAGCAAGCTTAGCAACTCCACAGGGGATTTACTACCCCTTCGTCAGATCGTTCTTATTGGGCTACTCTTTCCTTTGTTTTTTTGTTTTCACACACCGCATGGCTTTTGGGTTCTTTAACCAGTTTATCTGAATCGAGGATTTTCTGATCCTTGCATTCGTGAGTGTCCCCTGGGAAAAAGTTCCTCGAACTTCGTTCCCAATTTTCCTTCTGAGTAGAGAGCTAGTATCTACTTCCCAGGTCTTAACATGGATAGGCGTGACGAGGGACTTAAAAATCCCATACTCCCCATCTCCTAGCCCTAATGGAACTTCTGCCAAGGCCCCCTGCATCGGTAGCGCTTCTACTATCATTCACAACATGCACCCTGTCACCGACAAGTCACTTATCGGTCGTATTGCCGAGGTACATCGGAATGCTGCCCCGTCCCTTCCTATGAAAGGAAAAGAAGTTGTCATTGCTTCTGCGGGTTGTCACAAGGCTTCCCCCCACATTCCTGCACCACCAAAAGTCTCTAGCCTTAGAGGCTTGGCACATCGAGCTTGAAAACCTGGGGTCTCCACCGCTGACACATACTATAAGGCTCGTGGGTCATCCACTATAGCCACACCTCAGGGAAACCCGTCTGTTACCTTGAATCAGCGTCCAGGATCAAGGCTCTTAAGGCTAGGTCCTACACACGGTATGCATGTGCATCCCACTGCTCAGGGCAACGCCAACCCAAGCACATGAGAGACGACTCCCTCGTCCTCCTACTCAACACACACTAGTGCACCCTGTAAGGGGCAGGTTTCTAGCTGTTCTCTTACAAACACCTACTTGGGATTCTTGACTTCCTAAGGCCAGACCACTTGCTCGAGCCCAGGTTGACCCTAAGGTCACCTGTGATCCTTCTTCAAGGGTTGCACAAATGCCACCATCACAGACAGCCCCTCTCTCCCGACTCAGGCATCCTCACGAGTCAACCCTTCTTCTGCTTGCCCCTCATCTTTTTGGCAAGCACCTCTGGCCCTGGTACTCGAAATCCTTCCCCAAGAGTACCATCTTGAACCAGCTCTGTCATCTCGGTCACGCCTATGGAGCTCATAAGAGGGCTCGGGGCAAAGACTTGATGGGAGATCTAGTCCTTTACCGTGACTTCATATTAAGTAGGAGGAGGTGTGTGAGTTGTTAAGATAGCAGCTAATCCCTTGAGAGGAGATTTACTTTGATAGCAACTAATCCCTTGAGAGAAAAATTATGGAAGATTTAGATAGAGATGGATAAAGAAAGGAGATTGAGAGAAAATAAGGAGAAGAAATAGGGAAAGAAGATTGAGAGAAAATAGGGAGAAAAAGATCTTGGGAGGGAGACCTACAGAAAACAGGGAAAAAAACGTTAGGGAAAGAAGATTGAGAGAAAATAGGAAAAGAAATAGGGAATGGAGATTGAGAGAAAGTAGGAAAAAAGATCTTTGGAAGGGACATTGAGAGAAAATAAAGGAAAAAAAAAACATTGTGAGAGAGAGAGAAAGTATTAAGGGCGTAGGAGAGAGAAAATTCTTCCTTTTTTTTTTTAAAGCGACTTGTTTTCCAAATACACACAAAAAAAAAATTAAGCCCTTTCTCATTTCTAAAAAAAGGAAAATTGGCTTTGCAAGAAAAAAAAAAAAACAAATGTATGAAACCTCAACAAAAGAAAAAAGAAATTTCAAGGTCTTTCTTCTTAACAAACAAAAAAATCTCTGCAAAAAAGAAAAGAAAAGAAAATTTTGAAGGCCTATTTTGTTAACAAAAAAGAAGTCAGTTTTGCTACTAAAGTTGCCTTTTTTTTAAAGCCACTTCAGTTTCTAAAAAAAAAGAATCTTCACCTAAAAAACAACAACAACTTTAGTCCTCTCCCTCTTTCCGAAAACAACAAAAATTCAAAGAAAAAAATGTCTTGCATTTCTTTCCTTGTGATTCAGCATTTGCCGCTTCTCTCTATTCATCAAAAAAAAAATCCTTACACTCTCTCTCTAATTGTGCCCTGATCGAGTCACCCTTGACTCGAGGCACACTCGACCAGGCACGGACTATGTCTGGTTTCATTGTTTTGACTGAATACCTTCTTAAGGGTTGCTTAACCCCACATCTGATCTGTGCTTTTGGTCAGTCAAAAACCCGACCCAAAGCACACCTCACTTGGCACAATTTATGCCAAGTGCTCACATTTTTCTTGCATGTCTGGTATTTTTTTCTTTTCACTTGCGTGCTTTTTTACACACTCTTGCACACGTCGGACCGAAAATTCCCCAGAAACCAACAAATATTTTTGAAAACCCCCAAAATCCGCAATAACTTCGTGAGGGGAACCTAGCGTTGAGAGCCGAGGCAGTTGGGATTCGCGTAACTTTAACTGCATGCGCCCCTCCATAATCCTTTGCGTCAAAGCAACTCCACATATAGTAGGACCTGGTGAAATTCCTATAACAGGAAGTCAGGACCTATGTGGGGACCTACTCAGCCTAGCCGCATTTCAATAGTTAGGAACCCACTCAGACCAAGCCTACCCATGATTTAGGTCAAGTGTTGTGTTTGCTTATTACGGTTGATTAATCTTAGACCTCAGTTCGGATCCGCTTCTGGTCCGAGCTGAACCCTCTCGGTTTAAGTCCAGGCTTACACCCAGCCTAGCCCACATCCGAACTAAGTTCACATCTTTGTCCGAACCTAGACCAGGTCCGAACCAAGTTCACATCTTGGTCCGAACATAGGCCCCCTTTTGCTCTGAGCTAGGGCTTGCATCTAACTCAACCCTGATCTAGTTCGGGTCCACACCCGATCTGATCTTCAAAACCCGCTTGGTCTAAGCCCAGGCTTGCACCCACCTCATTTCAGGTTCGAGCTAGGCTCACACCCAAGTCTGAACCTAGACCCACTCTTGGTCCGAGCCGAGACTTGTACTCATCTAGTCTAGATCTTAGTCTAGGTCTTAGCATAGGTCTTAGCGTAGAATTTCTTCTAGAGCTAGGCTAGGCTTACCCTAGTTCGGGGTCCACACCGAAACCCACCGAGTCTAGCAGATTTTATCTTGCCTAGGTTCTAGCTTAGGTCTTAGTTAGGGTTTTGCCCCTAGAGTTAGACTAGGTCGACCCTGTGGCATCGAGTCTAGATCTCACCGAGTTTAAGAATCATGACCCAGGAGCATAGCAGAGCAAGGTCCAACCCCATGGCCCTAGCTCAGTCTAGATCTAGAGAACCTAGTCAATCCGAGAGGCATCATCACAGTGCTCCGTCACATATCATCCATAGCACTCATGTCAGTGAGCCGACTCTGGACCAACATGAAACCAAACCTAGCCGTCCAATCCGCCTTCAAAGCCACCATTTAGAAGTCACGAGCCAATAGGTTAATAAGGTTCGTAACACCTTGAAAAGTCAAGGGGTCAGGCTGGGGACGATCCTCCAAGACATAGGGGTTAACTTTAAATCCAGGCGGCACAACAAGAATATGGCCCCGGCCCAAATCTCTGAGTCAACAAATCTCAGCCATGTGAACTCCGATGGTCAATTAGTAGTGCAACATTTCATTCTTGATAATCAGCCAGTTAGTAGGCAAGTGGATTCACATACAACTAGGGAAAGTCTACCCCAGCAACCCATCATCAGTAAAGATCAAGGTTTTGATGTAACTCGATATAAAGATCTTTCTAAGGTGCATGCTTACTTTCATGACCTGCTCAAAAGAGGATACACCATCCAGTGCACTCAATCTAGGAAAGTTAGGTCAGAAGCTCAAGCCATAGGCCAAACCCAACATTTTTGCTCAAACCAGGATAACCCTAGGGCTGTTAGAGTGCCAATCCAACCCACTACGGGCTTGAGGTCTAATTCTAATCATCACCGTAGCCCAAGTCTACCTCGAGGGTAGACTCCATCTGGCAGTAGCTATGGCATTCCTTCATCTTTTAGTCTAGTGTCGGGGCAAGAGAATACCCTAGCCCTAAGGATAGACCACCCAATCAAGGTCAGGGGCAGGTAGACCTGGCCACCCTAGGTCAGAGGTCTAGTCGTCATAGCAGCTTGAGTCGTCCATCCCAGTTAAGTGGTGATCTTATCCTAAAAGCCTCCTTGCGTGGCCAATCTGTGCAACCTTCGAGTGATGGGTATTCTCTAGCCCAATTCAGCTTGGGTGAGTCTACAAGCCGACAATCAGCACATCAAGTTCAACACATTCCTCAGGCTCAGTCCTTGGGGTAACCTGCTACATAGCCCCAACAGGCAGTTTATACGAGCCACATACCACAAAGTTAGGTTCAACAAACCATAAGCCAGTTCACAGCTATAACGACGGCTCAATTTGCTTGTATGAAACGCCTTCATGACTCTTTAAAGAAAATGGGAATATGGGATTTCTCAACTCCTAAAGCTTATGTACAAGAAATTCTAGGATACATAGAAGATCTACCAGTGGGGTTTGTGATGACACAGTTCATAAACAAATTTTCAGGGAAAGAGGATCCTGAGGCACACATCAACGCCTACTTATTGATGGTCCACACACTGGGAGACCGACCCAACCAACTTAAGTTCTTGTTCTCGCATAGCTTATCAAAAGAACCCTTGATGTGGCACCGAAGATTCATGAAGGATAACCCTCAAGCAACCCTTGGCAAAATGTTCAGGCAATTTTCCTCCCGTTATTGTGGAGGAAGGCCAAGATCTGTCACCCTTTGTGAGTTAACTTCCACTAAACAGAAGTTGGGCAAGTCTCCTTCTAACTTTATAATTAGATTCAGAGAGGCCGCTATGCAGGTTATTGAAACTCCACTCCCTGAAGCCGTGAAGGTAAGCATGACATTAGACAATATGACTCTAAAATACGTCACATTTTGCAGTATGGGGCCAGTCCCTTACTCATTTGATGTTATGCTTGAAAGAGTATCATGATATGAGCGAGCCAAGGAGGATGAGACCATGGTCTCTGATAACTCGACTAGTGGAGAATCCTCTTAAGAAGGAGAGGTGAACAAAATCAAGAAAAACAACCATTCTGCAAACCATTACAAGAAAAGACTAAACTGTATTCTACCACATGGAGAATGCAGACTTCCACACCAAGGGAATTCACTCCTATTAATGAGCCTATGACCGATGTCATTAAGAAGTTACTTAAGGCAAGGCTCATAGATTTAATGATAAAAGCCAATATTCCTCCTTTCCATGGAGGCGATACATCTCGATGGTGTAATTGGCATCAAAATTATGCCCATAACACTAAAGAAAGCCGAGCTTTCATGCATAGATGTCAGGACCTCATTGATAATGACACGATAAGTGTCAGAAAGAAAGATGCTAGTGACATAGAAAAACCAGAAAATCTAGATGCTTCGATAAACAATTCTGATGTCAACCTGATTAACTCAGAAGGATCACAAACTGTGCTTGAACCCAAAGAACATCCACAATAGCCTTGGAGTACAAGATGAAATCAACTGGAAAGTCCAGTCGATGAAGAACAAAACAAACATAAGCTCATCCAGGAGTTAACGATTAAGGACACTCAAGATCAAAGCAATGAGGATAACCTTAGCTCCAAGCTCATAACCCAAGAAAGGGTGAAAGAAAGGGTCATCACATGTGAAATTCCATTGCAAGATACACTACCAAAAGTGGCATAAGAAATCCTCATCATCCAGAGTCACACTAGGGCATATGAACCCTTCAACTCATACTTTCAAGTTAGCGCAATAAATGGTTCATACGTGTATGGCAACAAATCATACTCGCAAGAGCAATATGAACTCGAACATAAGCTCAACCAAGGTTTTGAAGCTATGGACTTCCAAGCTCACGACAGCAAGAAAAACATTAATTATAGGACAATAACTCGTGAGGGGGAAAATAAGCAAGCACTAAAAGGAAGCCCTTCACCTCAAAACCTTGATGACCCACCTAAGAGGGATCAATATGATGAGGACGACGTGTTAGAAATTGATGTGATCCAGATCAATGAGAAGGGATCATCTTCCAAACAAAGGATCAACACCTCAAAGTCTCCCATTATGCTCCCAAACAAGGGGCCAACACGTCAAATATCAAAAGAAGTCGAACCATTGGACATTCTAAGGGGCCCATCTGGGCTACCTTCACCAGACTTCTTAGCCACCCACTTATATGGGATGAGGAGCCAAGCATAGAACATTTAACCGAGTCACCTCTCGAGGTGAACCCAGTTATGGATGATGGACACGCAAAGAGACCAAATTTGACTATTCCCAAAGATTTTGGATCTTCACTAAAGTTGATAGAGCTCGAACCTTTAGAAATTCTAAGGGGCCCACCAGGGCCACCTTCACAATAGTTTTTGAATGATCCCCAATCTGGGATCAAGAATTGGATATTGAAAATCCGACCAAGTTACCTATTCAAGAGGCTGGCTCTCTAAAAGTCATTTAACAACATGAGCACAACTCTGATAACTGGAGCACCACCATATCAAGAGAACTCATCTTGTGAAGAACAAGTTCCCAACGGAATAGCAAGCCCCGCAGGGGCAATCCCATCAAAATATTCAATAGGGGCAAACTCCTCTCATGAAGAGGATACAATAGGGAAACTAATGAGATTGGACCCTTATTTGTTGATTACCAACACGTCATAGGGCAATTTAATACAACATGGGCAACTAATGAGATTGAACCCTTCTTCGTTGACTCCCAACATGTAATAAGGCCATCTAATACCAACTCAATCACTCCTCTTGTGCGAGAGTCTCACCTAAGCTCGAGCACTGAGAAGGAGCCTACCATGGAGTTAACCTCTATATACCAATTTGAAATTTTCAATGAAAAAGATTACCGAAAAGGAGTTGGGTGATCACTTGTCCTTTTGCAAATAACCAAATAAGTCATTCAGGCCTCACACTTCAAGTACTCCATTAATGAGAAAACCCTGATGAGCCTATCTGTCCGTAGAGATGACTCAGGGATTAAGAAACTGAGAGTTATTTTTAGTCCCAAAATCAAGGTTCAAGTGGAGCAGTTTAAAGGAAAAGTTTAACGAAGATTCAGCAACCATTGTCAAAGAGATTTTGGATACCAACATGGGTCAAGGGAAATTAGAGGAAGACCGATATTAGAACCTCTGTGCCACTGGGAGGAGGGAAAGATGATCGAATGCTTACATGATCTTAAGGCGAATTGCTAAAAAAAAATGGGCACCTTTGACTCTTCTTCTTCCCCCTCGTTTTCCATATATCATTCTTTTCTTCTTCAAAAAAAAAAAAAAAGAGAAGAAAATCTCATCGATTGGGCTAAAATCAGAAAGGATTCCAAGCATTGGAAAAAATATCATCGGGATGAAAATTCGAAAGGAACCCTAGGGCGATGCGAAAATAAATAGAAAATCTCATCTGCTAGGCTAAAATCCGAAAGGATTCCCAAGCGTTGGAAAAAATGTCATCGAGATGAAAATCTGAAAGGAACCCTGGGGCGATGAGATAAAAGAAAGAAGTTCTCTCCTTTCTTCTATTCTCCAAAGTCCTTTCTCTGTAAACATCTTCTCTTCATTCTTCTTTGGTCAAAATGGTGTCAAGAGAAAAATCAATGAGCATTAGCCTGATGGAACATTGTTAAGGTCCTCGATCATCTGAAACTTTGAAAGGTCAATGGCGGAGGAACGAAATCGGAAATCCAAAGAGATTCTGAACACACCGGGGCAGTATCCTATATTTTCAAAATTATGTTTTACTCGAAAGCTTCAAAGAACTCTCATATGAATTGAAATACAAGAGTTTGAGGTTGGAAGATAAAGAAATATTGAATGATTCCTTGTCCTAAATATTCAAGAAATGAGAGGACACGCTCATATAGAGTCCACCAAAGTACGACCCACATTTAAAAAAAAAAAAAAATTCATTTCAAAACTTCCTTAAAAATAAAATAAAAAATAAAATAAAAAATGACACTCCATGGTTGTTTGAGTATAACTGCCAACTACCCTATCCATCGTTGTACGACGTTAAATTTCTTAGATGACTCTATGGTTGCAGGAGCTAAAATTGCTAACTAAAATTTGTTTTTCGAAATATATTTCTCATTTCGAAACTTTCATTATGTCTTGTGTTTTTAAAAACTTTAATTTTTTGTTAAAATAGTGACTTGTCAAAGTTTTGGGTTCTATTTTAACTTCCCCCTTGTTTTCAAAATTTCTAAAAGGACTTTTAAAAACGAAGAAGCTTGGACACCCATATATGATGATTACCGTGTTGCCGCCTCATCTCTCTCTTCAGAATTTACCAAGCAAATATTTTCCTAAAATAGGTAAAACCTATAAGCGACCTTAGGAAACCATAAGGAAATCACAGAAAATGCCAGGTTTAAGAATTTGAAATTGTGAAAACCCCTGAAGTTAAGTGGCGTAACAAGAAAATCCAACTCGAGTTTCAAGCTTGTGTAACTCATAGACATCTCACGCCGAAAACCCTAAGATTAAAATGCACTAGGTGGGTGAGTGGGGAGCGCAATGTCTTGGAGGGATAGTTGGTGTACTCTCTAACCACGAAATGTCAGGATGAAAGTTAAAGTGTTAGCATTATCTTTGCCGCTCACCTACCCCTCGAAGTACAGGGAGCACCAAAGAGTGGCTACTTCTTTGCCGCTCACTTGTCCCTCAAAGGACAGGAAGTGCGAAAGAGGGGCAACTGTAGACACCCCATTTTTATAATTGGCAAATTCTATGTTTTTCTTGAACCCAAAAGACCACACTATTTTAGTAGACCTCTAAACCATAGACCACCACCATCCATGGTCCCATCCTATGATCCACACCTAGAAAATCCCCAATTTTTAGTAGTTATCCATTCTACATCTAGCAAATTCACTACTTTTAGTAGTTATCCATTCCATACCTAGCAAATCCCCATGTTTTAGTAGTTATCTATTCTACATCCCTATTAGGTCTCGAAGAAAAATAAAACTGACATCCCTTTTTTGGGAAGGAGGTGAGACGTGGTAGACTAGTGACACCTCTTCAATAGGTGGGACGTGTAGGTTAGAAAGAAACGAGCTGGGACGTGGGAGGCTAGAAGCTAGAGAGAGAGACCAGAGAAAGAAGAACCTAGACCTGAGAAACCCTAGTTCTAAGCTATCTTTAGATCAAAAAAATCATTCAATCGGGCTAAGGCTTGGTCAACACTTGGAGAAAGAGAGACAAAGAGGACACTGGTTCTGATACGGGCGAGCCCTCCAAGGCTAAGGGCCATCTAGCCCGGTTTGGTATCGTTTTTTACTCTTATATTATTTCTTTTCTGTTTTTATTACATTTTAATTAGAGATATTTAGTTTATTGCTTTTATTCATTGTTTCGTATTTCAGATCTATGCTGGTTCTGCCACTGATCTGACAGCAAATTTGTTCATTTCTAAGTAGATTTAGCCTCAGATCAGAATTCTATTTTCCCCACATTCTCTCACTTTTTTAAAATCAGTTTGTCGTGTTCAGATCCGAGGATTCTTCTTTTGAAGATCTCTCTTATTTTGTACTATAAATAATACCCAAAGCTGGTCACCTTGATAAACTAAGGTACCCTACCCGCCAAACATTATGCGTCACAATGCAGATGGACTCCAACCAAAGGCCCTCCAGCACACCATCCAAAACAAACAACAAAACAAACAAACCCAGACTAAATGGGAAAAATGCCCTTCAGCATGGTACTCGACTACCAAGTGGGCATGATTCTGACCAACAAAGTCCATACAAAATCCTCACTCATCAGAATCACAAACAGTCTATGCGAGCGTGAGGACTTTGATAGGGTTCCCTCAAAAAGGTCTCTTCCCCCTTCCCCCCTAAGTCTCCATGGAAAGACCTGTACATTGTATCCAAACTACTAAGCATCCTAGTTACAACATTGTGTGGATCTCCTCGGCATTCACGTGGTCCTGTGGCTAGGAAGAAAAAAAGTAATACAGCCGAAGAAAAGTTTTTGAATGATGTCTTTCTCACTTCTCTCAACGCATAAAATTCAGCAGGGCAAGCTGTTTGAAGACATTTTTCAGCACCTTGGGTCCCCGATGTAGAATAAAAAGAGAAGCCAGTCAATAAAGACTCGACATACAGTGGAATTCCCAACAGTCTCAAAATTTCAGTAGAATGGGTCAGAGTCTTCTTAAGCACTCCGAAAGTCTACCTACCATGTTTCATCATAATCCAACATGTCTAAAGCAATGCAGACAGAGAAACAATTTTAGAAAAATCAGCCACTAGCACCCTGAAAAGGACCCCAAAACTAGAACTTTATTTTTGGTGTGTCAAACAGTTGTGGAACCATCTCCATTGGATCCAGCATGGTCCAAAACCCCATAGGGTTAAGTTTTGGCTTAATCAAGCACTCCAGGATAAAGTTATGGGTGAAAGACCGGAAAGGGGTAGGCCCCACATTATTCTCGTATACCCTCCCTGTGCCAATATTCATTAAAGGAGACTGGTGTGCATAGTCTCGGGTAGCAACTTTAAAGACCCATATCTCACTCGTCTTGTGTTGATAGTGCTCAAATTTGGTGAGCGTATTTGTCTTGTCAAGATGAGTGTTTTGATATGTGGCATGACCCATGACAATACCCGAGCAGGGATAAAAGCTAGAGAGAAGTTGGCAATTTGTAAAGATCGTTGCAGAAAACTCAGCAGCAACATGCCTCTCTTGAGCGGCCATATCATGGCGCTCGCGTATCGGATCGACACGAAACAAATTACGTTACGTACGTAAGATCCGAGGCTATGTCTGGTCTAAAATCCGTGTACGATGAATGATTGGATTCGGCACACAAAGGCATCAAAGTTGCTGCAGCTTCTGGCCGCCAGATTTCTAGATTCCGTCCAAAACCTAAGACGACAAAATCTTCGTTCGAACACGAAATCCAGTTGCGTTTGTTATAATGTGATCGCGACGGCATGCTCAGTGAAATTCAGTGAAGAAATCAAAGAAAACAATTAAAAAACAAGTACACCATCGATCAAAAGCTTTTAAGATCTATTCAAATTTTGAGTCGCATGATCGTGACCTAAAAACACAATCCATGGCTAGGACTTGGTATCAAATAGATCATCCGGCCAAGCCCGACAAGAAAGCAATCAACTTTCAGCCAAACGGATGCCGAAGCAACCCCAAATCATCCTTCGAAGATAATGCAAGTTCTTGGGCAGCAGTAGGGACTTTTTTTTAATTTTACACATTGTTGGGCAAGGGAAAAATAGTCCTTTTGCACTCATTTTTTTAAAATTTTTTTGAATTCAATTAAATTGTAATTATTATCAATCTAGATAGTTTTTGGGTGTACACCCATATTTGGGCCCAAATCTATAAGTACATGCTAAACATAATTGTCAAAGGACCTTTGATTTTTCAATCTCATCAATAAAATTTAGGAGTTTTTACATTGAAATTGTGGCACATCTTGAAGAGAGAGAGAGAGGAGAGAAGAAAAGGTTCAGAATCTTTTGATGGAGGTAACTTTCTCTCTCCTCCTCTCATCTCTCTTTCTCTCTCCTCTCGTCTATATCTTTCTCTCTCTTCTCATCTATCTCCGTCTTTCTCTCCACCCTCATCTCTCTTTCTCTCTCCTCCCCCATCTCTTTCTTTCCTCTTTCTTCCCTAATATCTTTATTCACTTTCCTTCTCTCTCTTCTATCTTTCATTTCATTTTTCCTCTCTTTCCTTCTCTCTCCATGTTTCTTAGTCACCGGGTGTGATGTCTTCCTACTCCTAGGACATAAACAGTGAGTCGGGCCTTAAACCGAGTGGTGGGTCGAGCCTCTGTCACAGTTCCCTTGTCTCCCCCTATGTCATGGACGGCGGAAGCTCATCGCCGTCCATGTTTTGCCTATCTTCTTACTACTCTGTCATGGACGGTAGAAGCTCAGCACCATCCATGTTTTCTTTCTTTTCTTAATCTTGTGTCATGGATGGTAAAAACTCATCGTCATTCATGTTTTCTCTCTCTTCTTATTCCTCCATCATGGACGGTAGAAGCTCATTTTCTCTCTCTTCTTACTCCTCTGTCATGGATGGTGGAAGCTCATCACCGTCCATATTTTCTTTCTCTTCTTAATCATGTGTTATGAATGGTAGAACCTCATCGCCGTCCATGTCTTCTCTCTCTTCTCATTCCTCTATCATGGAAGATAAAAGCTCATCATCATCCATGTTTTCTCTCTCTTCTTACTCCTCTGTCATGGATGTTGTTATGTTCGTCGATCTCGCCCTTCAGGTCTAGATGATCGGGCAGCATGCGTCTCAGGTTTCAAGGGAACTGGGGATTTGAGATCGCTCTCTCGAGAACTTTGCTAAAAAACAAGGGCAGGTAGACCAACCAATGAGAGAGGAATTTAAGGTGGATTCGGGACTTACTCAAGCTGGCTTACGTGGGTGCCCTCTTAGATCACGAAGAAAGCCCCCTAGTCGTAAAACTGGTTCAGAATCGCCTCCCTTGGCTTATAATTTCCTGTTTTTACAATCTCACACATATGGAAAATGTTACGAAACAAGTGGATCAAGGGATCCCACCTTGTCTTTGGGTGAACACACACACACGTGCACATTCAAAAAGAAGAAGAGAAGGATGAGAGAATTAAGACTAGGATAAAAAGGATTTGACTAGGCGGTGAGACTGACATAGTGACTAAACTAATAGGTAATTGACCTAGTGTGGCAGTAAAAGGGTCTCTGTAACTAGACCGGCTCAATCGAATTATTACTAGACAACAGTGTTTTAACGTATTTTTCAGCACCTTGGTCCCTGAAAGGAAGCAGGTTAATAAAGCCTACAAAACAGCGGAATTCTTGATAGTCTCGGAATGACTCCAGAACTAGTCATGATCTTCATAAGCACTCCAAAAGACCACCTGGCAAGTTTCATCGCATTTCGACATGTCTAAGGCAGTGAACACAAAGGAACAATTTTTGAAACAATGGACTCTAGCACCCTGAAATGGACCCCACAACTAAACTACATTTTGGTGTCTTAAATCATTGTGGGAGCACCACCATTAAATTCAGCACAGTCGAAAACCCCTATGGTCACGTTTCGACTTAATTGGACACTCCAGAACAAAGATATGAGCAAAACATTGAAACAGGAGCGGCCGCACAATATTCCCATGTGGCGTCATTGCACCAAAACACCATTAAAGGGGGTTGTTTTTACAGTCACGGGCGGTCACTTTTAAAGCCTGTAACTCACTCGTTCCAAGTCAGATCGCTCCCAAATTTGGTGAGCGTATTCGTCTCATCAAGACAAAAAATTCGATATGTGGAACCCCCCAAGATGATGTCCGAGTAGGGAGAAAAGCTAGAGAGAAGTTGTCGATTCGTGAAGAAAATGTAGAAAATTCAGCAGCGACAAGCCTCACTCGATGGAGCAAATCACGACGTTCACACAACGGATCAACGTGAAACCATTCCATTGTGTGCGTAAGGTCTAGAGCTATAATTGATCTCAACGCCGCACATGATGGACAGTCAGATTTCACGCACAAAGCCGACGAAATAACTGAAATTTGGGCCACTGGATTCCAGATTCCGGCCAAAAACTCAAACATTGCGAAATCTTTGTTCGGGATCCAAATCGTGTCCCGTTTAGTGCCACGCAATCGTGATGGCATGCTCAGTGCGCTACGATAAAAAATCACAGAAAAACATTAAGAAATGAGCGCATCATCTATCCAAAGTTTTCAAGATTCAAGCAAATTTCAAGTCTCGTGATCGTGGTTCAAAACACGATCCATGGCTCGAAATTGGTATCAAATCGATCACCATGTCGAGTCCTACAAGGAAACAATAATCTTTTGATCAAATGGGCATCAGAACACCCTCAGATCAGCCATGAAAGATCACGCAAGATCTCGAGCAGCCGTAGGGACTGTTCTGAAATTCAACACATTGTTAGGCAGGGGCAAAACAATCCTTTTACACCCATTTTTAGAATTTTTTTTAGTCCAATTAAATCTTAATTTTCAACAATTAGGTTTAATTTTGATCAATCCACCCAAGTTTGGGCACAATTCTATACAAAACAGGCACTGCCTCATTGTAACAAGGACTTTGAACTCTCGATTCATTCTTTGAGGATTCAATAAAATTTCCATTCTTGCTTGAGCTTGTGAGTAAGCCTTGGAGAGAGAGAGAAGAGAGAGAAGAACATGATCGATATCCTTCGAGTAGAAAACTTTCTCTCTCCTCCCCTCTCTCTCTTCTCTTTCTTTCTCTCTCTTCTCCCTCTTCTCTCTCCTCTCTCTCTTTTTCTCTCTTTTTTTCTCTCTCTCTTCTCTCTCTTTCCCTCTCTTCTCTCTCTCTTTTTCTCTCTTCTTCCCATCTCTATCTCTTTCTCTCTCATCTTCTCTTCTCATCTCTATCTTATCTTGACAACTGGCGAGACCTAGTGCCGGTTGGTCGTCTCTATCTTCTTTGTCAACTGGCGAGACCTAACTCCGATTGGTCTTCTCTATCTTCTTTTATCAACTAACGAGACCTAGCACTGATTGGTCTTCTTTATCTTCTTCTGTCAATTGGCAAGACCTAGTGCTGGTTGGTCGTCTCTATCTTCTTCTGTCAACTGGCGAGACCTCGTGCCGGTTGGTCGTCTCTATCTTCTTCTGTAAAGTAGAGAGACCTCGTGCCGATTGGTCTTCTCTATCTTTTCTATCAATTGGCGAGACCCAGCACCAGTTGGTCTTCTTTATCTTCTTCTGTCAACGGGCGAGACCTAGCACCTGTTGGTCTTCTTTATCTTCTTTTGTCAACTAACGAGACCTTCTCTCTCTCCTTCTATCAGTTGGTGAGGCCTAGCACCGGTCGGTCTTCTCTCTCTTCTTCTATCACTCGGTGATGTTTAGTGTTGGTTGATCTTCTCTCTCTTCTTCTATCAATCGAAAAGGCCTAGCGTCAGTTGGTCTTCTCTCTCTCTTCTTCTATCAGTCGACGAGACCTAGCGTCAACTTGTTTTTCCTCTTTTCTTGTCAGTTGGCGAGACTTAGCGTCAGTTGGTTCTCTTCCTCTCTTCTCATTTGACAAAGTCGGCGAAGCCTATCTCCGACTGCTTCCTCTCTCTCCCATCTCTTGAAACAGTCGGCAATATCTAGTGTCGATTGCATCTCCTCTTCATTCTTCTCCCTCCTCTCTTCCTTCTTCTCTCTCCTTCTGTCCATTCCCTTCTTCTCTCTAACCATTCCTCTTCCACTCTTTCATTCAAGCAAGAGGGATTGAGGTTAGCATCTCATGACAGCCCTATCGTCTAGCCATAATGTTGTTGCTCCAGGTTCGCTTGGGCGGCTTTACTGCCACAATAGACCGACCATCATTTGTAGCTAGTCGATATTGGCAATAGGGCCTAGTAGCCATCCCGTGAGACGGTCTCAGTTACCAATCATGTTTCGCTACCACGTTACACTAATTATTCACCAGCCTAGTCATTGCTCTGATCTTCTCGCTTGGTTGAATTCTTCTCTGCCCCACGTCTTTCTTTCTTCTTTTTGAATATGCATACTTGCGTATGATCATCAAAGAGGATCTGGGTGAGGTCTGACCTACCTATCCCATAGCCATTGCCATATATGTGTGTGACTGCAAGAAAGCAGAAAATAAGAAGAATACTAGCCAGGGGAGGCAATTCCAAACCAATTTCATTACTGGGGGGCTTTCTTCGTGATCTAAGAGGGCGCTCAAGCAAGTCAGCCTGAGTTAGTACCAAACCAACCTTTAAATTCATCTCTCACCGATTGGTAACACCTGCCTCAGTTTTCGAATGAGGTTCGCAAGAGAGCCATCTCACAAATGTCCCGAGTCTGTCCCGAAACCCGAGACACGTGTCGCCCGATCCTTCAGGGATTCAGAGGGCGAGATCGAGGCACTTAACTAACATGGCAACTCCACTGGGGACTTACTACCCTTTAATCGAATCGTTCTTGTTTAGCTAGTTTCTTCTGTATCTGCTTTCATTCTCTTTTCACATTCACTTACGGATGCTGGGTTTTGTAACCCATTTTTTCGGATGGGGGATTTTCTTATCCCCTTATTCGAGAGTGTCCCCAGGGAACGAGATCCTTTGACTTCGTTCCGACCATCCTCTTGAGCAAAGACCCCTTGTTTAGCTCCCAGGTCTTAACTTGGACCGGTGTGAGGAGGGACTTGAACGTCCCTCACTCCTGATCTCTTCGTTCTGGTGGAAACTCCACCAAGGTGCCCTGCATGGGCACCTCTTATGTTGCCCCGCACAGCATACACCCAGCCACCGGCAAGTCACTTGCTGGTCGAGTTCTTGAGATACACCGAAAGGTTGCCTAATCCCTTTTTGCAAAGGCAAGCAAGTTGTCATTGCTTCTGTGGGATGCCATAAGGCTACTGCCCACATTTTTGCACCATTGGTCTCTATCCCTAAAGGTTCAACACTTCGAGGCGAAACCCCCTCTGTCTCCATTTCTCACACACACCACAAGGCTCGTGGGTCACCCACTCGAGTGACCCCTCGGAGCAACCCTTATGTTACCTCGAGTCCGTGTCCAAGATGAACCTTCCAAGGCCAGGTCCTGCACACGCCACTCATGTGCATCTCACTGCTCTGGGCAACGTCATTATTGTGCCAACTTGAGTACACAAGAGACAACCTTCTCGTCCTCCTCCTATGCACACACAAGCGCACCCTGTAAGGGGCAGGCCTGCACCTATTCTCTTATAGACACCGACTCGTAGTTCTCAGCCTCCTAAGGACAGATCACTTGCATGTCCCCCGGTCAACCCTCAGGTCTCCCTAATCCTTCTTCAAGGGGCGCACACGTGTCTCCATCTCAGAAGTCCCCTTGTCCTTGACTCAGACCTCCTCATGAGTCGACCCTGCTCTTCCTTCATCGAGCAAGCACCTCCAGCCTTGGTACTCGAAGGTTTTCCTCAAGAGTACCATCTTGAACTAGCCCCAACACTTTGGTCATGTCTCTAGAGCTTATAAGAGAGCTCGGGGCATAGACCTCACGGAAGATCGAGTCCTTCATCCTCCCTGGCCTAAGATGACTCCAATTCTTGGCCCTCATCCATTGTCAC
Organism: Amborella trichopoda; assembly: GCF_054954075.1. Taxonomy (NCBI): domain Eukaryota; kingdom Viridiplantae; phylum Streptophyta; class Magnoliopsida; order Amborellales; family Amborellaceae; genus Amborella; species Amborella trichopoda. The sequence continues at coordinate 38,400,835 of NC_142344.1, read as the reverse complement.
ACCAGATGGAGATAGCTCTCTCCTCTACAGGAAGAGTTGACTAGCCACAACCTAGATCGTTGTTTTGGCGCGAGGTCCATCAAAACCTCAAGGCTAAATGTGATAGAGATCTGCGAATTTTGACTAGGGGGTGATCAAGGCAGTCAAAATAGCCAATTTTGACGACCCTCTTCACCTGAATCCCCTATGATGTGGTTACTGTCACGGAAGAAGACCCATCCACTCAACAGCCACGGCCTCAAGCCACAGTCCCATAATTGAACGGTCAGTGTAATAGTCGTAAGCGAGCCCAGTGATGCGCAGGACGACAGCATGAACAAGTTCGAGGAAATGGTGCACACGATGATGGAAAAGATCGATCATATTGATGTTGCACACCAGTCGACTAACCATGAGGTCAATTCCTATCACTCTGATGGTGCACCTCCACTGCTGCCCCCTCCGTCTACCTCATTGGACAATTATATCTCTCTTCCGGTCTCTCAGATAGATATTGACGCTATGGTCACCCATAACCTAAAGAACAAACAAATTCCAGGGATATAGGGTGTGACGTCTTATCATAAACCTTACCCCTCCTATGTTGATCAGGTCCCGTTCCCCTCAGACTATAAGAAAGGGAAGTTTCCCTTATTCAGTGGAACCACCTCCCCGAACCAGCATATTGCCCACTTTCAGGCAGCATGTCGGGAAACAGTGGCTGATGGGAGACTTCTTCGCTAACAGTTCGTTGAGACCCTCGATGGCCCGACGTTCCAATGGTATGCCTAGCTTCCTCCAAACTCGGTGCATACATGGGAGGAGATGGAGAAACTGTTCTATCAATGCTTCCATGAGGACGAGAGAGAGGTTCATACTATCGAACTTCTCACCCTGACTTAAGAACCAGATGAACCCATGGATCAGTTCATATCAAGATGGAGAAACTTGGCTTCTCTCCATCGTAGTCCTATGCATGAGAAGAAAGCAGTCCAGACTTAAGTGCGGAACATGCGACCTGAAATCGCTCTACATGTCGAGACATCCAATCCGACCTCCATGTCAGAGTTGATCTCTAAATCAGTTTACATAGAAAGTTTGTCACGCAATCATGGTGGGACACGTCAACCATCTACAAGCTCAACAAACAACCAGGGCAATGGTAGCTCTTAGAATAACACACGGGGCAGCCAACAAAAGAAGGTAATCAGTGCAGCCGTCATGGTCACTGAGCAATTTGGCCTTTACACTCAGGCAAATTATTGTGCCTACATTCGAAGGATCAATCATCCCACAGATCATTGTTACACGCTGAAGGATATCATTGAGGCCCTGATTCTGAAAGGTTAGATAAATCTTAAAGAGTTGAAGAAGGCCTTCGGGGTAGCTGAGGCCTCCCATGCCGTAACCATTCAACAAGAGAATGAAATGTCGGGTATCCTTTATGCCCTCTTCATTATAATGCTTCAGGAAGGCATAATCACACTAAAGCAGGCAAGGATTGTAAAAGCAGGGAGGCATAATCACATTGGGGAGGTTTATCTGCTTTTACAATCAGACATCACTTCAAAAACCAGAAAGAGACAGGCACCAAGGGCTGCTCGCCAAAGAAATAAGACCGCTCAACCCACAGTCGAGCAGGAATTTCTCAGGCCCATTCCTCTGTTGCTAACTTTGCTAGACTTCATCCTCGGTGCGATCCTTTTTCCTTCTTCATCCTGTCAACAATACGTCCTCGTGCCATCTTCCACTCCGCAAACGTCCAATGAGGGTGACAACGTTAAAAGCATTCCCCAACGGTCTAAAAAAGGGAAAGACCTAAAAGATCCCCAGCACCCGTCCAACTCTGGTGATGACGTAAAAGCTGCCCAGATTGGTCTGATGAGGGGAACGACCTTAAAAGTCCCCCACCTTCTAACCCTACTTCTCCTGCTTCTCATTCTTCCTTGTCTATGTCTCCTTTAGGTACAACCTTGATATGTCCGGACTTCGATGATATCGATAGAGAACTTAAGCGATCGAACTTATAAGAAGTAACGAAAGCGATTGAGAAAGACCCTAGCGCAGGTAGCAGGATTCTTAACAATTTTTGATGCCCTGGTAGCTAAGGCCACGGCAGAGCTACCTTCTTCAAAGAAGCGCAAGAAGTTGAAGCCAAAGAAACCCCAGTGGCCCCCTGAGCCTGACTTCGAGCAAAGGCTGAGAGAATCAAGGGGGCAAAGTTTTTATTCTTAAGAGGCTTGGCATATGGTACAAGTCTATGAAGCACAAGTAGCTGCAGAGCAAGCATTACACACATCTCGCTAGGGCCGTGTGAATCACACGATGACACTTCACGCCCAACCTTTGTTGAACCCCAAAACAAGCTCCTGCAGCCTGATCGACTTCTCATGTTTTAGGTCGACCCTTCTATTCCTCGATCCAAGAAAGGCACAGAAATCATGACATGCTCTAGAACCCTATTGGAAGCAGAGGTGTCAGGGTCATGGGTCTTTGTGCTTGAGGTTGATGAAACGACTTTTGAAAATAATGCTGAAGAGGTCTAAGAGGCCCTAGAAAAATGGGAAGAAGGTGGTCAGGCCACAGCTGACGAACTCAAATAAATAAATCTTGGAGACAAAGCATATCCCAGACCCACTTTCATTTCAACAAATATGTCTCCAGAAGAGAAAGAGCATTTCACTACCTTCTTGCTAGCAAACCATGACGTCTTTGCTTGGCATTATCATGAGATGCCCGGCTTAGACCCTCAAGTAGTTGTTCACCATCTCGGCATCGATCCGACTATCAAACTCGTCAAACAAAAATCAAGAAGGTTTAGGCCAGACCTTGAGATGCAGATAGACCTCGAGATGACCAAACTCAAACAAGTAGGCTTTACTGGCGAAGTCAAGTACCTGAAATGGCTAGCAAGTGTTGTTCCTGTCAAAAAGAAGAATGGTCAAATCAGGGTGTATATTGACTTTCACGATTTGAATATCGTCTGTCCCAAGGATTACTTCTCGTTGCCATTCACCGAGATGGTCATCGACTCTACTGCTCCCTATCAAACATTTTCCTTCATGGACGAATACTCTAGCTATAATCAGATAAGAACGGCACCTGAAGATGAAGAGGCCACTGCATTCTTTACTCTAAAAGGGGTCTTCTGTTACACAATGATGCCTTTTGGATTAAAGAATGCTGGCGCCACATACCAAAGAGTAATGACAACCATGTTTAAAGACATGATTGACAAAGAAGTGGAATGCTATGTAGACGACTTGGTGGTAAAATCTGAAGAGGCGGATGCTCACATGAGAGACGTTGAGAAGGTATTCGAGCGTTTGCATCTTCATCAACTTAAAATGACCCCAATGAAATGCGCTTTCGGCGTGTGCTCCGAAAAATTCTTGGGGTTCATTGTCAGACATCGAGAGCTTGAAGTCGAGCCAGTCAAGATCAAAGCAATCCAAGAAATGCTGTCACCGACGACGCTTCGAGGTGGTGTGTGCATGCAAAAGAGGTGCAGGGCCATGTCCAAGAAGAGCAAAACCCTGATCGTGTATCGAGGTGACCTGAGGTTTGCCCTGAGTGGTGGTGTGTGCATGTAAAAGAGGTGCAAGGCCAAGTCCAAGAAGACCGGAACTCTGACTGTGTTCGAGGTAATCTGAGGGTTTCCCTTAAGTATAGCTAGAATGGATGGTCCACACGCTTTGGTGGGTGTGTGTGCGGTAGTGGCTTCAGAGCCACCTCCTCCTGGTGTCGAGCATCCTGTTACAAGGGCTTGAAGTGATAAAGAATGGGGGGTAGCTTCACCGCGACCCACATAAGCAACGACAAAGGAATTGTCAATCGCGAAAGAGGAAGGGGCACCCTTTGGGCAGCCTTGAGCAGTGGGACCAGCATGTGAGTTGCCGATAGCAAGGTGCATGCTGTGTGTGGTGGAGCATGTTCCCCCAATGCAAGCTGCGTAGGCAGAGGGTTCGTGAACGCATGGATGTAGGGAGTGAGGGACTTGTTGGTCCATTGTCGCCTCTTTCCAAGTGATGACCTAAGAGCGTGACACAGGGTTGATGCTCGGGAGAAAGGTCAGGAATGAGGTTCACGGAACCTGTTCCCGATGAAGACTCACGAGTTCAGGGATTATGAAACCCTTGACTCGGATGAAGGGGCTAAGCAACCCCAAAGACAAGTGTGTGTATAGTGAGTAGGAATAAAAAGAAAGAAAGGTTAAACAAGAATAATCCAACGATGGGGTAGCATGTCCCCAGTGGAATCGCCAAGCTGATTAGGTGTCATGATCTCGCCCTTTGAATCATCTCTGGCGGCACGTATCACGGGTTTCAAGGGAACCCGGGACTTAAGATCGCTCTCTCGGGATCCACATAAAGAAGACGTAGTCAGGAGTACCAACCGGTGAGAGAGGAATTTGGGTCGTGAGGTGAGACTTACCTCACGTGGGTTCGTGACACGCTCGGGCTAGCTTGCATGGGCACCCTCTTAGATCACGTTGGAAAGCTCTCTTGGCCTACGGCCGGATTGGAATCGCCTCCCTTGACCTGTTTCTCCTTTCCAGTAAACACACACACACACACATTAAAAGTACAAACAAGTGGGGTGGGGCATAGGTCCCCCACCTTGTTATAGGGTGAAGTGAAAGTGAGAGAAGAAGTTTGACCTAGTGACTAGGCTGACACAATGGCTAGATCAGAATGGTGATTGACCCGACGTGGTAGCAAGACGGGCATGGTAACCCAGACCGGCACAATGACATTACTAATAGACAACAGAACTAACACCGACCAACCTAGTGCGATGGCTAGTCTGTCATGATAGTAAGACAGGCACGGTAACTCAGACCGGCATAATGACATTACAGCTAGACGACCGAACCAGCATGACAGCACGAGGCTCAGCCTGCCCTCTAGTCAGACAAGTGATGAAGAGAATGAGAAGAGATGAAGAATTGCTCGACTCTCGCTAGGTTTTCAAAAAAAATAGACAAAAGTGAAAATAAAAGTGCTAATGAAATAATAGTGATAGAGAATGAGATGAAATGAAAATGAAAGAGATGAATTAAAATAAAATTAGAAAATTGAATTAAGATTAAAATGGAATGAAGTGAAGTGAAATAAATGAAATGAATTGAAGTAAAATAAAATAATAGGGATGGAAGAAAATAAAATAAGATGAGATGATAAAAATAAAATAAATGAATGGAGTAAGAGTGAGGTGTGCTAGTATAAAGTGAGTGTGGCAAAAAGAATGGAATAAAATGGATTGGACTAAAGTGAAATGAATGGAATGAAATAAAAGGAAGGAGTAAGATGGAATAATATAAAGGGAAGGGGTAGAAAAAGTAAAATAAGATGGTTTAATAAAATAAAGAAATAAAATGATTTACTTGAGAGAGAGAAAGTTAGTTTATTTGGTTTTCATAAAAAGAATATTAGTTTAAAGAGAGAGAGTAGGACGTGAGTTATTTGGATGAGAGAGAAGGAGTTGGTTATAGGTTGAATGAAGTATAATAATAATAATAATAATAATAAAAAAGAATGATTTGGTTAAGAGGAAGGGAGGAAAAATTTGACAATTGGAAGAGGATGGAATAAAAAAAACGTTTTGGTTATAAGAGGAAGAGAGGTTTGAAATTGGGTTATTTTATTGTGAGAGCGGGACAAAGAGTTGGATTTATGGATAAAGGTGAAGGGAAATAAGAAGGTGGATAACTGCCATGTGGAAGAGGGTACGGTAAAATAAAACAGAAGAAAGGTTTGACTTAAGGGAGTGAGAGAGATGTGGGGTATATGTGGATGCAAGAAATGGTGATGAAAGATGAAAGTGGGAGGATACAGTAGGTTAGTTACGAGAGAGACAGAGGCTTAATGAAAGATAGTGAAAGGAGGGGGAATGAAACTTTGGCGAAAAGAAGGACAGCCAAACGCAATTAGGAAACGGAGGAAGTAAGTATTTGTTTATGGGTTTTTTGTGGTGGGTTTTTTAGTGAGAGAAAGATCTGCGAGGAGATGGGAGAGTGGGGTAGTGGCTTGAAGAGAAAGGCAGAGATGGAGGATGCAGGTAGGTGACGAGAGAAGAAAGTGGTTGCTTGGTTGTGGGTGTGATAGTAGGTAAAGAGACGTGGTGCTGCAGCAGAGGTTGAGAGAAGGGGGTGGCAGCGAGTATGGAGATAGAGGTGGATGCAGCGTGAGAGAGAGAACATGGAAGACGGGAGTTGTAGGTGGGAGATGGTCACTGCTAGCGAGTTGAGGTTGATCAGTGGCAGGGTGGAGCAGCTAGAAACTTTGTTAGCTTGTGGCTGTTGTTAATGGAAGTCATAAGGGGTCACTGACTGTTAATAGGGATCGGAATTAATCTTCAGTGCTGGTGATGGTCACCACGTGAGGGCAAGAGCCAGATTGGAGAGAGAGGACGAGGGCTCAGCAGGATTGAAGAAGTTACGTACAACCGGCAGTAAGATGGGTTCCACAAGCGGCAGTGAGATGGGTTGCGCAGGCGGCGATGGGTATGAAGGGTTCACAGGCGGCGATGGTATTGTGTTAACACGCGGTGATGGTATTGTGGTCACGCGCGGCGATGGTATTGTGTTCATGCGCGGCGTCAAGGAGGAAAGATTTGGGGAATGGTGGTCGCGCGAGACCACGTATTGTGAGAGGAAAAGAAAGGACGCGATGGTGCACGAGGATGATGCAAAGGTGATAAGAAGAAGAAGGGGAAGGGAGGTGGACATGAGAGCCTACCAAAAAAAGATGGAGGAAGTAGGCCCGAGAGTGCACGGGAAACAATTAAACGTGCATTAGCATAGCAAAAAAAAGGAGGTAGTAAGTGAACCTGAGGGACCACCAGAAGATAAAAGGGAAGAGTGGTCATGAGGGACCACATAGAAGGAAGGGGAGAAGAAGAGAGGAAAAAAGAGTTAAACATAGACGGCGAGAGGCTTCCACCATCGGTGAAAGAGGAGAGAGAAAAAGATAGTAAGAAAGAGTGAAAAAGTGAAGAGAGGAGAGAGAAAGAGAAGAGAGTGAAAGAGAGAGAAGAGAAAAAAAGAAGAGAGAGAAAGAGAGAGAAGAAAAAAAGAGAGAGGAGAGAGAAAAAAGGTGACCTTAAGCCCAGGGGTACTGACTCAAAAAATTTTCTCTTCTTTCTCTCTCACCAAGAACGTGACCCAACAATGAAGAAAGATCAAAATTTTATTGAGCAAAATGGAGTCCTTTTTACAATGGTATAACATGATATGTATAAGATTTTACTCAGACATAGGTGGATTGATCAAAATTAACCGTAATTGCTGAAAATTAAGATTTAACTGAATTAAAAGAAATTCTAAAAATGGGTGTAAAATGACTGTTTCGCCTCTACCTAACAGTACATGGAATTCAAAACCAGTCCTTATTGCTGCCTTAAAACATACGTGATCTTCCATGGCTGATCTGGGGTTGCTTCAATGCCCGTTTGTCAAAAAGATAATTGTTTTGTTGTAGGTCTCAGCATGACGATCGATTAGATACCAACTTCGAACCATGGATCGTGTTCTTAAGCTACGATCATGCGACTTGAAATTTAGATGAATCGTGAAAACTTCAAATCGATAGTGTGCTTATTTATTGATATTTCTTCGTGATTTCTTCATTGGATCACACTGAGCATGTGGTCACAATCGCGTGGCAACAAACGCAGCTCGATTTCGTATCGAGATGAAGATTTCGCAACTTTGGAGTTTTGGCTAGAATCTAGAATTTTAGCGCTGGAATTTACAGTCACTTTATTGGCTTCGTGTATGAAATCAGACCGTGCATCATGTATGGTGTTCGGACCAGAGATAACCCTGAACATTACACGCATGATGAAACTGGTCTCGTGTCAATTCGATGCCCGAGAGCCATTTGGCCTCTCAAGCGAGGCGTGTCACTGTCGATTTTCCTGCAACTTTCTTCACGGATCAACAAATTCTCTCTAGCTTTTCTTCCTGCTCAGGCATCGTCACGGGCATACTACATATCGAAACACGCATCTTGAAGAGATGAACACGCTCACAAAACTTAAGCACAATCCGACTCAAGATAAATGAGATATGAACCTCGAAAGTCACTACCCGAAACTGTAAAACAACCACCTTTAATGGTGATTTGGTACAGAGGGGCCACACGGGAATAGTGTGCGACCTATCCCTTTTCGGTATTTTACTCATAACATTCTCTTGGAGTGCCCGATTAAGCCGAAACTTGACTTATAGGGGTTTTCGACCGTGCTGGATCCATTGGCGATGGTCCCACAACAATTTGACACACAAAAAATATACTTCTATTGACGGGGCCTGTTTCAGGGTGTAAGATACTGATTTTTTTCAAAATTGTTTCTTTGTCTGCACTGCCTTAGACATGTCGAATTGTGACGAAACTTGGCTGGTGGCCTTTTAAAGTGCTTAAGAACATTTTGACTCATTCTGGAGCAATTCTGAGAGAATCAAGAATTCCACTGTACGTCAAGGCTTTAATGATTGGCTTCCTCTTTATTCTGCATCAGGGACCAAGATGCTGAGAAATGTCTTCAAACAGCCCATTCCGGGTTTTCACCGGGACCGAGGGGATATGGAACCAGCGGAGTGGTTTTCACCATATCCTTTGTTAGGGTGCTTTTACCCATGACTTCGGGGTCATATCCACCCGTTAGCTTCTGCTTTTATTCATGGTGCCCTTTGCGGTTTTCGTCATGCCCGGATTGTTTTTGGACTCTTTACTCATGGATTCGTAGCCATGCCCACCTGTCATTTTTACTCATGGTTCCCTTTAAGGGTATTCACTATGCCCCTGTTTTTTTCATTGGACAATTTTACCTATAGCACCCCCCTCCCCTTGTTTTGGGCTATGTACGTTTGAAGCCCTTTTTCTTTTAGTCGCGAGGATTGCCATCACACTGGGCTTTGTTTTTTTTTTGTTTTTTGGGGGAGAAAGAGGCCACCAATATGGTGAACCTTGAAGGAGGAGTCTTGAGGGTGCAGCCCTACCCCGGGTCAATTGTAACAGTTAGGGGCCGAGGCAGGGCGTCTTTTTTTTTTTCCATCTAGGGTGTTGCCCCGAAGAGTAGCTTTATGGTGAGCCGGGCTGTTCATGTCCGTGCAGGGTCAATGATGGAGGTGTCCACAAGAGGTGTCGGATGGTGCCTGCAATGGTGGGATATTGGAAGTACCCCCGAAAAGATGAAGTGATGGAGGTGCCCGCATGGGGGTGAATGAAGAGGGCAGCCGTGGGCACTTGTGGGGGGAGGGGTGAATGACGATGGGACCCGTGGGGGGTGGGAGAATTAAGACGGGACCTGTGGGCGGTGAATGAAGATGGGACCCGCGGGGGTTGAATGACGATGGCAACCACAGGGGGTTAATGAAGATGGGCACCCGCAGGGGGATGAATGACGATGGGACCCGGGGGGGCTGAATGAAGATGGGACCCGCGGGGGTGAATGAAGATGGGACCCACGGGGGGCAAATGAAGATGGGACCCCCAAGGGGTGAATGAAGATGGAACCCACGAGAGGGTGAATGAAGATGGCACATGTGGGGGGTGAATGAAGATGGGACCCGCCGGGGCTGAATGAAGATGGGCACCGGGCTGGGGTGAATGAAGATGAGACCCACGGGGGGCGAATGAAGATGGGACCCCCAGGGGGTGAATGAAGATGGCACCCATGGGAGGGTGAATGAAGATGGCACCTGTGGGGGGTGAATGAAGATGGGCACCCCGCGGGGGCGAAGTTTGTAGAGGCAGCATTCGGCTGACAAGACGCCTGCATGCCGAGCAAGGTCAGATGGAGACCGCCATGGGGCGGCCAATGCCAAGGTCCGCTTGAGTGATCTGTTGATACTCTAGGCTGGTAGTGTGGGAGCATGAGATTTGATCGTGACGCTTCGTTAATAATGCCTGGTAGGTGAGACGTGAGAAGGTTTAAATGTCACGGTCAACAAGGCACCGTTGTGGTGACACATGGCTGAGCAATTGGGCGGCAGGGTGCTTCGGAAGCAGCCAGGTTTGATGAGCCTAGGCCTTTAAAAAAGGGGCTAGGCAGGAGAGCACGATTTCAGGGTTTCCCCTTGGCAACGAAGTTTCTTTTTGGATTACCCTATGTGTGGAGGCAGCACGGCAAGTTTGTTTTCTTTGAAGAGCATGGCCGGTGAGCGATGCCCATTGTCGGGGCTGACTGCTTGACGCCCACCTTTGGGGTGTGCGTGGGCATTGGGCATCCTTTTGAAGACGTTTGTCTGTGGAGAGGCTACGTTGAACTAATGATAGAGGCCGAGCTTCTTGTTGTGGAGATCCTCTGTTTGTGAGGGACACATGGCGTGAGGCCCGCGGCCATATATGAGGTGTTGGGGGACCTATCATCTTCATCGGAGGATGAGTTGAAGGAGGCGGCACCCCCCATGTCCTTCAAGTCTTGCTGGAAGAGATGGATGTCACTTATTGAAGGTACCACCACCACGGGAGGGTGGTTGGTCTCTTGAAGGGAAGGGATCCACTTCTAAACAGATGTACATGTTTTTGTATCATAAAGTGCATTGTAACAAACATGTAACCCTTTTTGCATATGAAATGAAATCCCTTTTTTTGCTTTGAATTCTCCTTCTTTGCCTTGTGTCGCCATGAGCTACCCTCTTTTTTTTTGTGGGCCGGTGCAGTTCTTGTCCTTGCTGATGGTGGGGGTAAGGAATGGCCGATGGAATGCCTGTCGTCCCCGTGGGGTAGTTGCTGCTTGCTGCGTGATGATGGTTGGGATGCCCTAGCGGGTGTTCATCCCAACCCTTGGGGAGTGCGTCATTGCTGATTTTTGAAAGACCCCGTTTTTTTTCTTTTGTGTCTTTTTTTTTTGGAGGGGGGGAGGACTGCATGGGATCTCGTATGTGGGCGAGACAAGGAAGGAGGTTCACTTGCTCGGGACGTCCGCTCATGGGTAGTATTTTTTTAGGTATCTTCCATTGATTGAGGGCATGGCCTCCATTCCTTCTTCATTAACTAGCAAGTACGTACCGTTGGGGAAAACCTTCCGCACGACAAATGGGCCCTCCCATTTTGGCTCAAATTTTCCCCTCATTCGGGCATGGGTAACAATAGGCCTTCTTACTGCCAAAACTAGCTTGGCCTTGGAGAAGGCTCTTATCCTGGTGGATTGATCGAAGGATCTTTTCATACGATTGTTGTGGGCCTCAAGGCTCTGCTGTGCTCGATGCCTTCCCTCATCAAGTGCATCCAGCTCTTGGCAGTAGAGAGCGGCTCGTTCCTCGCTCGTTATCCCGTAGTGGAGAGCCACTCTCAGGGATGGTAATTGAATTTCAAATGGGACAACAGCCTCACCTTCGTACACTAGTGAGTAGGGGGTGGATTGTGTTGGCCCTCAGGTCGTGATGCGATATGCCCAAAGTGTTTTAGGGAGCCTCTTGTGCCAATTCCTTTTGGTGACAAAGACGGATTTCCTTAAGGTGTCGCATAATGTCTTGTTGAATGCTTCGGCAAGGCCATTGGCTCTTAGGTGATACATGGTCGAGTACTGCCATGTAAACCAAAATTTCTCAATTAACTTGCTAATCTGACTATCGCAAAATTGGGGATCGTTATCTGAAGTGATTCAATCTGGAACAACAAATCTATATATAGAATGGTGGTGGACTAAGTCGGTCACCGCGGTACTTGGGAATTTTCTGAGGGGGATCACTTCAACCCTCTTAGAAATGTAATTTGTCACAGCTAGTATGAACATGTGTCCCGAAGAGGAGGGCGGGTTGATATGGCCTACAATGTTCATGCCCTTAGTGAGAAAAGGGCCAAGATGCCATCGTCGGATGGAGAGGTTCAGGAGGCTGGTGAATGAAACTGACATGGATCTGAAAAATTGGGTAGCTCCTTGCGAACGCAATCGAATCCACGCTCATGGTGGGCCAGTAATAGCCTATCCACATGATCTTGTGATAAAGCTTGGGGCTCGATTCATGCATTTCACATACCCCAGAATGGACCTCCGTGAGGACACACTTTGCCTCATAGTGCCCGATACACCTGAGCAGCATGTCGACGTAGGAGATTTGAAATAGAGTACCGCCTTGGCACACAAATGGTGTGGCTGACCTCTGGATCTTGTTCCATTCAACATAGTTTTCAGATAACCGATTGTGTTGCAAATACGCCTTTATGGGGAGCGTCTGTCAGTCACTCGTTCTATTTTCGTGCACACATGGTCCGCAGTTGGGTGTTCTTCGTTCTCGCCTCCCCCCATATACAGGCGATAAGGGGAGCGGGCGAGACTTGGACGCCGTCAGCATGTGTTGTGAAAGAGAGAAAGGGAGAGAGAGAGAGAGAGTAGGGAAAGAGAAAGAGGAAAAGAGAGAGAGGGCGTCAGCGGCCTAGCCACTGATTCAATCAAATCGAGAGGGGTGAAGAGAGAGAGAGGGGAAAGAGAGAGAGAGAAAGAGGGAGCCAACGACTTAGCCACCGACTCAGTCAAATTGAGAGGGGGAGAGAGAGAGAGAGAGAAAGGAATGAGAGGGAGGGAGAGAGAGGAAGAGAGAGAAAGAGAGGATTCTAGTTGCTTAGCCACCAGCTCTATCAAAGCAAGAGGGGTGAGGAGAGGGAGAGAAGGGAAAGAGAGAGGGATTCGACAGCTTAGCCATCAGCTCAGTCAAACTGAGAGGAAAGGAGAGAGAGAGAAAGGAAATAGAGAGAGGGAGAGAGAGAGCCATCGGCTCAGTTAAATCGAGAGGAGGGGGAGCGAGAGAGAGAAGGGAAGAGAGAGAGGGAGAGAGGGGGATCTAGCGGCTTAGCTGTCGGCTCAGTCAAACTGAGAGGGTAGAAGAGAGAGAAGGGAAAGAGAGACGAAGAGGGAGTCGCCAACTCAGTCAAACCAAGAGGGGTGAGAGAGAGAGAGGGAGAGAGGGAGCGGGAGAGAGAAAAGAAGAGGAGATAGAAAGAGGGAAGAGATAGTGAAGAGGAGGAGAGAGAAAGAGAGAGGAGAAAGCGGGCCGACAGCTTAGTTGCATGCTCAATTGACCATATAGAGAGAGTGAGAGAGAAGGAAAGAAGAGAGATAAGAGAGAGAAAGAGAAGAGAAAAGTACTTAGTCGAGCCCTTGAGTCGAACCAGTGTCTAGGTCGGGAGTTGAGAGTTTCGAGTGAGAAGTAGGAGATTCCAAGGGAGGAGGGAGAAGTTCCCAAAGTAGTGGCTTATGGGGAAAGTTTTATCGCTCCTCTCTTTGAATGGAACGGGGGTAGGGAAGAGTATTGCAAACCAATGAAAGCTAAATTGAAGGCCTTAAGCTTAAGGGTGTAAATCTCATTAATTCTTCCACTTCTGGTCTTAGGGTTAAAAGTGCTTATATAGAGCTTCCCTTGAAACAAGGTTGGATGCTTAAAAATAAAGGAAATTGCTAAATAATACAATTTTTATGAATTAAAATTGATTCCCATTTTCAAGGAAAAATGACAATTTTACCCCAACTCACAATCTTTCAAATGACAGGATGGTCCTCAAAAAAGGGGCCATGAACCATGATGATCTTTTAAGGTTCATTTAAGGCCCTTCCGGCAACTTTTTGGTGAAACAAATGCTGCAATTATGATGGTCTCAGTGAGGCGATCATTTTGATGTATCTTTTGATCCTCGAATCGAAGTATTGGGCTTTCAGCATGATTTGTCAAAAGATGAGAACCCTGCAATCTTAGATCTCAGATTTTGACCATTCTCTACCATTTTTTATCAATCTTTTTATCGTGGAATGATGAGGAAGTCATCTTTGGTGACGAGAATGGCTAGATTCGGTGCCCGAATAACCTCATGCCGAATTTAGGAACTTGCCGGAGTTTGGATTTCAGCCACCAAAAAATTCCTTTCTTTGTACCTTATAATACATCTGTTCTAGCCATTCATCATGCGTGATTCTTAGTGCGAATTGAAGCCCTTGACCTCACGGTCGTAACGGACCCTATTTCAAGATGATCCGATATCGGGGCTTCATGATGTGGCCATTTGATTAAATGGGGCTTCTTCATCTAAAAATATGTTACACATGAGTTTTCTTAAGAATTTTTTCTCTAATATTTCTCCCATCTCAAGCCTCTTCATGGGCCATGCCACATATCAAAATGTGCGCATCGACAAGACGAAGATCCTCATGAAAATTTGAGCTCCATCCGACTTAAGACGAAGGAGATATGACCATTCAAAGGTGTTTCCAAAATCACATTGCGTAGTTTCCATAAATGAAAACTCGTTCACTGAAGGTGGACCAGAATAGTGTACAACCCACCCGTTTTGGGCAACTTCGCCGCAGAATGGTCCAGAAGTTTCTAAATGAGCAAACATTTGACATCTAGGGGTTATCAGACCTTCTTAATTTAATGGAAGTGGTCTGTTACCCATCTGAAGTTTTTGTAATAGAGCTGTAGTTATAAGGTGAATTTTTGGCATGTTAGAAGCTGAATCTAAAAACTAATTTTTTCCATGATCCACCTTAGTGTCATCAGATTATGACGAAACTTGGCGGGTGTTCTTAGGGCGTCATGTGATACTTCTATATGCTTTTTAGGGCCAATCTACTACCTTTCAAAATTGTGATCCATATTAGGGTTTATTTTGATAGTGCTAACCACAGGCATTTTGGTACCTGCGGACCTAGGTCGCGATTGGTCCTCCCCTTATTCGCCTTGGGGATACAAGTGTTGAAAAGTACCTTCAAACACATATATAAGTCTTTTCATTTCAGCTTTGTCACCATCATTTAATGGACACATTTTCTTACAAACGAGTGTATATATGGGCTTACAATTTTCCGTCTTAAATCTCTTTAAAATACTTTTTAAATAATTTTCTTGAGATAAAAATAGAAGTTTCAAACTTCTATCTCTTGTTATCTTAATGCCTAGTACATATGAGGCTTCTCCCATATATTTCATTTCAAAATGTGAGCTTAGCCATGATTTGATGTGACTAATCATGCCAATATCATTACTGGCTAACAAAATTTCACCTACTTATAATGATAATATAATATTATAAAATTGTTTATACTATTCCAGACATATACACAATGGTCTAACCTATTGGCTACATAACCATATTCAGTGATTGCATTATGAAAAAGTAAAATAGTACTGCCTAGAAGACTATTTTAGACCATATAAAGATTTCATACGTTTATATATTTTGTCTTCTTGGCCTTTAATTACATATCCTTCTAGTTGTTTCATATACATGACTTCTGTTAATTCTTCATTCAAGAAAGTTGTTTTAACATCCATTTGAAATAATTCTAGATCATAATATGCAATTAATGTTGGGATGATCCTAATACATGAAAATTTAACTACTGGAGAATAACTCTTTACATAATCTATACCCTTCTTTTAGGTAAATAATTTAGCTACTAACCTAGCTTTATATTTACCAATGGATCTATTTTAGCTACGAACCTAGCTTTATATTTACCAATGGATCCATTTTAGCTATCAACCTAGCTTTATATTTACTAATGGATCCATTTGCATGAAGATTTTTTGGTAGGACCCATTTGCAACCAATGGCTTTTCTATTTTTAAGGAGTTCAACCAAATCCCAAACTTGATTTCTTTAATAGAATCAAGTTCATCATTCATGGTTTGAGTCCACTCAGCTGAGTCATGTGAGCTAATAGCTTCACTATAGTTTTGAGGTTCATCTATTGAATCATTACTCATTGAAGAATAATTATCTTCATTCAAAAACATATAAAATTATTCTAAAGTCGAAGGTAGGGATCTAGTTCTTTTAAGTCTATTTGGTATACTAGGTTCAATTGAATTATTCTCACCAATTGTAGAGGAAGATTGAGAAATAGGGTCTTCGAGACCCTTATTTTTATCAATTTCATGTAAGTTAATAGGCTTACTTAAAGTACGTTCTTCATCTATATTTTCTAGGAAATGAGCATCTTGGCTTTCTACTAATGATTGAGTATCATGGTTATAAAATCTATAACCCTTAGAATTTTCTGAATAACCTACAATTGAGAACGACATAGCTTTACTTTGTAATTTATCTTTATTTTGTGATGGAACAAGTACATGTGCCCAAAAACCCCAAACTTTCAAGATAGTAAGGTCAGGTCCATAATTCATATGGGGTCAAGTCTATAGATTTAGTTGGAACATGGTTAACGATGTATATTATAGTATTAAGAGCTCACCCCATAAATGATGAGATAAATCTGAATGGCTCATCATAGACCTAACCATGTCCATTAGTATTTTATTTTTTCTTTCAGGTATACCATTTTATTGTGTTGTATATGCAATGGTTGTTTGGTGAATTATACCACGCTACTTACAAAATTTAGTAAATAAGGTGGAGCAAAATTCACCTCCCCTATCTGTTCTTAGAATTTTAATATATCTACCTAGCTGATTTTTTACCTTAGCTTTATATTATTTAAATGTTTCCAATACATCTGATTTTCTACTAATTAGGTACATATATCCATAACGTGAATAATCATCAATAAAAGTTATGAAATGATCCATATCTCTATGTGTTTTTACATTTAATGGGCCTTATATATTTGAGTGAATAATACTAAGAAATTAAGTAGACTTTTTTCCTTTAGGAAAATGTTTCTTAGTTAATTTACTAGAAATACATGGCTCATATGTTTTAAACACAATTTCTCCTAAACTGGGGAGAAGGCCTCTTTTCACCATTTGATTCACTTTAACTTCATTTATATGTCCCATCTTAAGTGCCATAAATATGAATTATCCATACACACATAAGCATCAAGAGAGACATCAATATACCCAGAAAGAGATTAACTTTCATTAATATTCAATCGGTACAAATTGTCAACTTTAGTACCATAGACCAATACTCTAGAATGCCTCCCAATGGTGATCGGGCCAGACCTGAACTTTATTTCATAACCCTTGTCATCTAGCCTAGGAACAAATATCAAATTGCACCTCATATTGGGCGCATACAAAGTATCAGTCAATAGGATATTCATTTTTCCCTGTAAACAAAGCTTAAAAGTACCAACAGCAAGTACATCGAAGTATTTGTCATTTTCCATGTAAATTCATTGGTTACCGGCTACGATCTCCTTCAACTCTGTGAATTCGTCCTTGGTCCTCAAGACATGACCCACCAATTTTTCAGGCCATGATCGGTAACTATTGATTCTAAGACTACGTAGATCAAGTGGTTTCTTTTATTTTGATTACTATTATTTAAAGCAAGCATTGTTGCTATTCTAGCGCTGGTTGGTCCTAATTCTCGTCATCCTGGGTCGGCCTGATCAGTAGGTGGCCCGGTCGGAGGAATCCTCTCTCAAACAACCGTAGGGCCTACGCACATGCATACACGTATGCTCGTGGTGCATATAGGGAACCAACAAAGAGGGATTTTAATTGACAAAGAAGGAGTCGAGCACCTACCTTGCCGCGTTGGGTTTCGGGGACGCGTCCGAGTGATTTCCCCTCTTAGATCATTTCAAAAGCCCTCTGGTTGTTCTCGTACCATAGTTTGAATTTGGCTGCCTCACTTTCTCGTGCAGCACTTAAATCCACACACTAAAATGGTCTTTAGGGTATACTTGTTTATGGAATCTCCTCCTATTGGTAATGTATGGTGGATTGAGGGTCTAAGCTAAAGGTAAGAGGGGGTTGTGAAGGTTGGAGTGTGCTAGGACAGTGCAAATTGTGAGTGTGTGAGTGAGTGAAGTGAGTGTGCGAGTGAAAGTGTACGATGTGAGTGAAGTGAGTGTGCGAGTGAGAGTGTACGATGTGAGTGAAGTGAGTGTGCGAGTGAGAGTGTACGATGTGAGTGTGCGAGTGAGAGTGTATGATGTGTGGTAAGTGAGTATGAGTGGAAGTGGGAGTGTATGTGTGTGACTGGAAGCGTGAGTGTGAGTGTGGAGCGGGAGTGTGTGTGTGTGTGTGTGACTGGAAGTGTAAGTGTGAGTGGAGAGTGGGAGAGATAGATGTGTCAGGGAGAAGAAGGGCATTACGTGCGGGAGAGAGAGAGATAAGGATTGAAATAAAGAGAGGGAGAAAACGTGGTGTGGGAGAGAAGAGGAAGGGGTATGTGAGGGGAAGAGAGAGAAAATAAGTGAAAGGGGAGAGATATACGTGAAGGTGAGAGAGAGAGGTTTGGTTGAGAGATTCATGGGGTGAGAGAGATAATTGAGAAAAAAAAAAGTTATGTGGAGGTGAGCGAGAGATGGGAAGGAACAAGTTAGGCGAGAAAAGAGAGGGTCCTACGTGCGGAGGCAAGGAGAGAAAATAGGGAAGAGAGAGAAGTACTCGCGATTAGTTTAGAGTGGGTAAAAAAAGAACACATAGCTACGTGAGAGGGAGAGGTGAGAATGTATGGGATAGAGTTGGGAGTTGGAAGGGAGGTGACATTGAGAAGGAGGGAGAGATAGAGACGTGTAAGAGAGAGTGACAAGTGGCATTGAGAGAGATGAGATTAAAAAAAAAGACAGGGAATGGGTGCGTGCCGTAGGGGGGCATGGTTTGAGAGAAAATTTGGGGAAAGACAACATGTCAGGGAGATAAAGATTTGGGGAAGAGAGAAGATTTGGGAGATAAAAGAGGAGAGAAAGGTGGCGTGAGGTGGAATGGAGAGAAAGCCAACGTGCAATAGTTAATGATTTGGGCATGCAATAAATGAGTGGAGAGAAAAAGGTTCAATGTGCAATAGAAAAAGAGTTAAGAACAAAAGAAAAGAAAAGGAAGCAAGATAGTTCAACAAAGTCTAGCTCTTTTATTCCATTAAAAGAAGTTACAAGTTAGAATCAAAACCCAGGGAGATTACAGATATATATTATCAAGCATTGTTCTTGCATCTAAGGAAAAGAGAATAGTTAACCCCTGGTGCTTCTCTTGCATCTCAGAAAAAGAGGATGGTTACAAGCCAAAAGCTAGCTGCTCTTGCATCACAGGAAGGAAGAAGGGTTTTAGATCGAGTTAATCAGACATACAAAGCAGACCCTTCTGGCAAGGAACTGGCTTATGATGGAGAGCATGCTTTCTTCAAAGTGAGTACCCTTGCACAGAACAGCATGGACTTCACAGTTGTGCTGGAGGACATGGCTTCCAACACCCTTCATAAGCCTGGCCTTACCATTGGTCACCACTCTTTGCCTATCCAAATCATCGTTGTGCATGATCATCGCTGTGCATGACTCATCATCGTGCATGATCATCGCCGTACACGACTCATCTCTGTGCGCGACCACAATCGTGAACAACTTGCCGTCGTCCAAGAAATGATCGTCAAGAGAGCAGCTACTGCCTCGCATGACTAACGTCGTGTGCATTGTGTTGTCTGCCATGCGTGACTAATGCCGCGAGTGACTGTTGCCGCTCACGACTATCTCCATGCGTGTTCACTCGTGACTTTTCAACTGCTCGCGACCTTTTGGTTCCCTGTTCCCCTTTCGTTTCCTGTGTCCCTTCAGCTCCTGGTTACCTTTCAACTCCTCAGGCCCTTCCTGCCCCCCCTTGACTATTCACCTTCCTCGTACGTACTGACCGTGACTGTTTGCTTTTTTAGTGACCGTTCGTCTCTTGCAGCTTTTCATTGCCCTGTGACCTCTCAGTTTCTCATTGAGAAACATCCCCACATGCCGGAAACACACTGATGGACTTTGCATCTTCCTCCACACTACCAAAAAACCACTGAAAGCCTGTTGCAGGCCACTATTACACCCTTAGTCCATGTTTCAGTATCCAAGGACCACTGTCGAAATCCCAACAGACCCTCTGTCTTCTTCAACGGTGATACTCGCCTGGCCACTGCAACCCCAAGTGAATGTTCTGTCGGAGTTCCTCACTGCTCGTCCGACTTCCAAAAACTTCCTGTGAGCCCCGCGTTCTCGTCGAAGTTATCTTCGAGAAGTCTCTCTCTCTCTCTCTCTCTCACTGCTAAATCTCTCTAAATGATTTACCTTCAATAAAATGGTAAAAAGGGGTTTACCCCCTTATATAGATGCTGCTTCCCCGAAGTACCCCTCACAAAGTGGAAATCCCATACAGGACCCTTAAGACCAAACAACAATGGGCCAGATCGAGTCGGGTTCAAGCTTGAAGTTTGATCAAAAGCTTACTGCCACCCATGTGATGCCGACGAACAAGCTTCAAAAGAATCAGGATCGGGTTGGGCTCAGGCTCGAAGCCCGAACTCTGACTAACATCGTCTGTGACTAACGCCGCACATGAAAGTCTTTGACTAATGCCACATGCAATAGGTGTCATTCGTGCAACTGCCGGCCATGCTAACACTGCCCGTGTTACTGCTGCTCATGCTAGCGCTGTGCATGTCTGAGCTTGACCACCGTCGTGTGTGTTTTGCCACTACCCCCAGTGAGGTTACACCTGTGCCCTGGCCTGTCATCCCCACCAAAGTTACTAGCATGCCATAGCCCTTCATCCCCAGGAGTCACACTCGCCTCCTAATCCCTAGTGAAGTCCGCTTCCGTTTGCCATCACTCGTCCGGCCACCATCTCTATATGAGCCCTTTGCTCGTGTATGGCCTTAACCATTTTTATCCCCAAGGAGTCGGATTGCGATCCACAGACCTAGTCCTCATGAGGCTCCACCTACATGGCGACCTGCACAAAAGTGGTCTAGATGCACGACCCTAAACTGCTTAGTCCAAACTATACAACCTTAAACTGTAGTGGAAGTCTAGTTGCACGACCTTAAACTGCATGGTCCTAGCTGCATGAATTTAAACTGCATAGCCATGGTCCAAGCTATAAGAACTTAAAACTGTAGTGCGCGTCCTGATCGCATGATGTTAAACTACTTGCATAGGTCTAGGTGGCATGACCTTAAACTCGCCCCCACACATATGCGCACACCCATTTTGCGGGCACCATTTTCATAACTCCCAAATCCATCCATTTCCCTTATCACCATTCATCATTCCCCAGTGAGTCTTAACCGAGCTCACAAACGGCAAGCTATCTTGTCATCCATACTTGTCGTCAGCTAGTGAGTCACCATTATTCATCCTCCATACTAGCATTATCAATCTTTCATAGATAGCCTCATGTCATCTCCCCAAAGTGAGTCGAACCATCACCGTGCTCACTCCATGGCCTCCACAGACTGTCATCCATTTCACCACGGTCCAGTTGTATGACCTTAAATCATAGTACATGTCCTGACCGCATGACGTTAAAAGGCTTCGCATAGGTCCCAGAGGCATGACACTAGACACGCTCTCTCAAAAAAACAGGCATGGTGTAAACCTGAATAGGGAACGCTATGAGTAAAAATGTCGGACCGACATGGTCACGAAACCATGAGTAAGAGAGTTCCATGAAAATAAAAACCCAGGCACGGTGAAAATCTGAAAGGGCACCATGAGTAAAAATGGAAGGGTGGACATGATTGTAAGGTCATGGGTAAAAGAGCCCCGAATGAAAAGAGTTCAGTGAAAACCATCTCTATGGTGCTACTACCCTAGTCCAAGAGAAAACTCGCAAAGGGTGCTTGGACCAAGAGAGCAAGTTGTTGCAGCGCTCACCTCTGGAAGAGCCTTCATCATCAAAAATATCACCTCCAGTCACCATTCCTTCTTCAGTCCTGGGCGAACATGTAGCCTAGTCAACATCTTTCTTTATTGCTGAGTGAATACATAGCCCAATCAACATCCAGTGCTCGGTGAACACGTAGCCCAGTCATCATTACAAACAGTCCATGCGAGGGTGAGGACTTTGATAGGATCCCTCAAACAAACAGTCCAAGCGAGGGTGAGGACTTCGATAGGATCCCTTAAACAAACAAACAATCCATGCGGGGGTGAGGACTTTGATAGGATCCTCTAAACAAACAAAGCAGTCCACATGGGGGTGAGGACTTTGATAGGATCCCCAAACAAACAAAATAGTCCATGCGGGGGTGAGGACTTCGATAGGATCCCCCAAACAAACAAAACAGTCCACGCGAGGTGAGGACTTTGATGGGATCCCTCAAAACTTTCTATCTCTCTATCTTTTTCCCTATTCTCTCTATCTCTTTCTCTCTTTCTATCCCTTTTTCTTTATCATTCTATCCCTCTTTCTCAATCTCTTTCTCTATTTCTCTCTATCCTTTATCTCTCTTTCTCTATTTCTCTTTCTATTCTTTTATCTCTCTTCTTTTCTATTTCTCTATCTCTTTATCTATTTTCTTTCTATTCCTCTATCTGTTTCTCTCTCTCTCTATTTTCATCTCTCTTTTCCTTTTTTTCTCTATTCTTCTATTTCTCTTCTTCTCTATATCTCTTTCTCTATTTCTCTTCCTCTTCCTCTATCTCTCTGTTTATCTTTCTCTATCACCCATCTCTCTTTCTCTTCTTCTCTTCTCTTCTCTTGACATGCACGGTAGTGGCCGTATCGTGCATGCCTCTCGTCCTCTCTTCTTCTCTCTCCTATCTATCTCTCTCTTTTCTTCTCCTTCATCTCTTTCTCCCTTCTTCAGTGCAAGGGGAACATGTAGCACAGCCATTCTCTTCTTCTCTCTTCCGACAGGCACGATAGTGGCAGCGCTGTACATGCCCACCTTTCTTTCTTTATCTCTCTTTCTCTCTCCTTTCTATATGTCTCTCCTCTTCTCCTTCGTCTCTTTCACCTTTCAGTGCTGGGTGACAACGTAGCCCAGTCATTCTCTTCTTCTCTCTATTGACATGTATGGTAGTGGCAGTGTTGTGCATGCCTCTCTTTCTCTCTTTCTCGCTTTTCATCTATATCTCTCTTTTCTTCTCCTTCATCTGGGTGAACACGTAGCCCAATCGACATCCCTTCTTGGTGCTGGGTGAACGCGTAGCCCAGTCATCATCATAAGGCCACCACAGGTGCTGCTCGACAGGGTGAGGACTTAAAATACTAATCACTCCACATCAAAAACATTCCATGCGAGGGTGGTGACTTTGATAGGATCCCTCAAAAGTCTCTTCTCCCCCAAAGTCTTCGGGAATGGACTTGTGAAAAATGCATCTAAACGTCTGAGCGTCCTAATTACAGCATTGTGTGGATATCTCCTCGACGTTCATGTTGTCTAGTGGTTAGGAAGAAAAAAGTAATAAAGTCGAAGGTAATTTTCTAAATATTGTCCTCCTCACTTCTCTCGAAGCACAACATTCAGTGGGACAAGTTTTTTTAAAACAGTTTTTAGCACCTTGGGTCCTCAATCAGAATGAAAAAGAAGCCAGTCAATAAAGCCCTGACTTATAGTGGAATTGTTTACAGTCTCAGAATTGCCCCAGAACAGGTGAGAATGTTCCTAAAGACTTCAAAAGGCCACTGCCAAGTTCCGTCATAATCCAACATGTCTAAGGCAGCACAAACAAAGAAAAAATTTTAAAAAATCAACCTCTTGCACCCTTAAATGGACCTTGTTACCAGAGCCCTATTTTTGTGAAGTCAAATGGCTTGGGACCACCGCCATTGGATCCAGCACAATCGAAAACCCTTAGCGGTCAAGTTTCAGCGTAAACAAATGTTCCAAGACAAAGTTATAGGTAAAAGACTAAAAAGGAGAGGCAGCACGCCATTCCCATGAACCTCCCTGCACCAATCTCCATTAAAGGAGGCTGGTTTTCCCAATCATGATCAACAACTTTGAAGACCCATATCTCCCTCGTTTCGTTTTGGATTGCGTTCAAATTTTGTGAG
This sequence comes from Amborella trichopoda, assembly GCF_054954075.1. Taxonomy (NCBI): domain Eukaryota; kingdom Viridiplantae; phylum Streptophyta; class Magnoliopsida; order Amborellales; family Amborellaceae; genus Amborella; species Amborella trichopoda. The sequence continues at coordinate 38,377,185 of NC_142344.1, read as the reverse complement.
CGTGTTCATAATGTCAAGACGAGCATTATGATATGTGGCACGTCCTGTGACGATGTCCGAGTAGGGAGAACAGCTAAAGAGAAGATGACGATTTATGGTCATGGTTGTAGGAGAATCAACAGTAGCACAACCCACTCGAGCGGCTATGTTAAGGCACTCGCGTACAGATCAATGCGAAACCAGTTGCATTACGTGCATAAGGTCCAATGTTATGTCTGGTCCGAACCTCGTGCATGATGAATAGTTAGATATGGTGTATAAAGATGTTAAAGTTGCTGCAGAAATCCGACCGTCAGAATCCAAGTTCTGGCAAAAAACCCAAAATTTTGAAATCTTCGTTCGGGCACAAAATCGAGCTGTGTTTATTGCAATGCAATCATGATGTAATTCTCAGTGCAGTTCAGCGAAGAAACCAAGAAAATACATAAAGAAACGAGCGCGTTATCGATTCAAAATTTCTAAGATTTGTGCAAATTTCAAGCTACGTGATCATGGCTTAAAAACACTATCTGTGAATCGAAATTAGTATCAAATTGATTGCCATGCAGAGCCTAATAAGAAAGTGACCATCTTTTGGTCAAACAAGCACCAGAGTAACCCCAAATTGGCCTAAGAAAATTGTACACGTTCCATGGTTGCAACAGGGACTATTCTTGGATTTCATGTAATGATGGGAAGGGGAAAAATTGTCATTTTGCCCTCACTTTTAGATTTTTCTTTAATTCAAATAACTTGTAATTATCATCAAATAGGTTAGATTTTGATCAATCCACCTATGTTTGGGTATAAGTCTATATAAACCATGTTATACTTCATTGTAAAGGACCTTCAATTTGATTAATAAAATTTAGGGTTAAGTTTTGAGATTGAGGGCCACATCTAGGAGAGAGAGAGAGGAGAGAGAAGAAAATTTTGGTACCCCTCAGTGAAGGTAACTTTCTCTCTCCTCCTCTCTTCTCTCTTCTCTTCTTTCTTTCCCTCTCCTCTTCTTTCTTTCTCTCCTCCTTTTTCTTTCTCGCTCCTCTTCTTTTTTTTCTCTCTCCTCCTCTCTCTTTCTTTCTCTCTCCTCTTCTCTCTCTCTTTCTCTGTCCGCTTTTTCTTATCTCTGTCTCTCTTTTCTTTCTCAAACGTGCATGGCAGTAAGCAGCATCATGCATGTATCTCTTTCCCTTCTTTCATCTTTTCTCTCTACTCTCTTTCCTCTCTCATTCCCCCCTTTTCTTAATCTTTTCTCTTTTTCTTAATCTTCTCTTTTCTTTTCTCTCTCTACTTTCCCTTCTTCTCTACTTTTCTCTTAATATCTTTCTCCACTTTTCTCTCTTCTCTCTTACACTCTCTCTCCTCTCATGGACGGTGGAACCTAGCGTCGTCCATGTTCTTTCTCTCCCTTCACTCATTTTTTCTCCTTTGTCATGGACGGCGGAAGCTCATCATTGTCCATGCTTCTTTCTCTTTTCTCTCTACTTTATCATGGATGGCAGAACCTCATCGTCGTCCATGCTTCTTTCTCTTTTCTCTCTTCTCTGTCATGGATGACAGAACCCTATCACCATCTATACTTCTTTCTCTTTTCTCTCTCATCTGTCATGGATGGTGGAACTCTATTGCCATCCATGCTTCTTTCTCTTTTCTCTCTCCTTTGTCATGACCGATGGAACCCTATCGCTGTCCTACGTCTTTGGCTTTTCTTTTTACGCTGTCATGAACAGTGGAACCCTATTGCCATCCACGCTTTTTTCTCCTTTCCCTCTCCTCTATCATGGATGGTAGAACCCTATTGCCGTCCATGATTCTTTCTCTTTTCTTTCTAATCTGTCATAGACGGTGGAACCCCATCAACATCCATGCTTCTTTGTCTTTTCTGTTTCCTCTGTCATAAACAGCGGAACCCTATTACCGTTCATACTTCTTTCTCTTTTTTTTGTCCTCTATCATGGACGGTGGAACCCCGTCGTCGTCCATATTTCTTTCCCCTTCTCTCTCTTCTTTCTTCTCTCTTCTCTCTCTTCTTTATTCTCTCTTCTTTCTTGTCTCTTCTCTCTTCTATCTTGTCTCTTCTCTTTCTTCTTTCTTCTCTCTTCTCTTTCTTCTTTCTTCTCTCTCTTCCTTCCTCTCTCTTCTCTCTTCTCTCTTCTCTCTCTTCTTTCTTCTCTCTTCTCATTCTTCTCTTCTCTCTCTTCCTTCTCTCTTCCTTCTCTCTTCCTTCTTCTCTCTCTTCTTTCTTCTCTTTTCTCTCTCTTCTTCCCTCTCTTCTTCTTCTTTCTTCGTTCTTCTCTTCTCCTTTCTTTTCTTCTTCACTTCTTCTTCTCTCTTCAACTACTCCTTCTTCTCTTCTCATTTCACTATCTTTCTTCTTTCTCTTTTTCTTCGTCCTCTCTCGTTTGACCAAGGGATGAGTTAAGTTTAGAACTGTCATGGTAGTCTCGTCGTCGAGCAGTATTGGCGCCGTGCTGGTCTGAGTTATCATGCCCGTCTTGCTGCCACGACTGACTGACCACCATGTCAGGCTGGTTGGTGTTCGTTTTGTCGTCGAGTAATATTGTCGCCATGCCGGTCTGAGTTATCATGCCTGTCTTACTACCACACAAAATCAGTCACTATACTGGTCTAGCCTCATGTGTCAGGCTAACCACTTGGTCAAATTTTTCTTTCTTCTCTTCTCTTTCCTCTATTGTATTTCTTTCTTCTCATCCCAATCTTTACTCTCTTATTCTTTCCTTTCTTATTTTGAATGCACATGCTCGTGTGCATTCGCCCAAAGACAAGGTGAGGTCTCTTGACCCACTTGTCTTGTAAATTAACCATGTGTATGTGTGATTGTAGAAAAAGGAGAGTACAGTTCAAGGGAGGTGATTTTGAACCAATTGTAAGACGGGGGGCTTTCCGTCGTGATCAAAGAAGGCACCCATGCGAGTTAGCCTGAGTGAGTCAAGGACCTAGGTGAGGTGTGTCCCGCCTCGTATGAAATTCCTCTCTCATCGATTGGTGTACCAGCCCTTTTTTCTTAACAAGCTTCCCAAGAGAGCGGTCTCAAGTCTCGGGTTCTCTTTGAAACCCGAGACACGTGCCACCAGGTCATCCCAACCCAAGGGCGGGATCGTAGCATCTAACCATACCATAAAACCCATGAGTTGTGAGGATGCATGAGCATAATTTTAGAGGGGTCCGATTGAGCCCAAATTTGGTCCTCGGAGGCTTTTCGACATCCTGAGGACAATGGCAATGGTCTGATGCCCTGTTGTAGCCTCTATCATAGGGCTACAATGGAGGGTCCTTCTTTGGTGCTAGGGCATTGCACCCAGGTCATTAGGCTAGAGGCTTTATTTTTTTGATACAATTCTGACCTGCAGGTGTTCCGTGAACCCGTGAGACCAGACTATCACCGACTCTTTACTTATTTGCATGGGCTCATGAAGGTACATCAAAATTGGTGTACAACAACTTGCCCCACCTGATGTTGTGCTATGAGAGAAGAGAGAAGTGCAACATTCGAAAAACTTTAACATCGTAGCTCCTTTGACGAGTCCTCACCAAGATGTGTTTATTGTCTCTCGATATATATTTTTTTCTTGATCACCGACACAACGCAATCCTTGAGGGGTAGACCTTGCTGAGCTTTTCCCTTGACCGAGGGGTGACCAAAGTGGTTACCAGTGGTCTGGTGCCTTGTTGAGGGGCTTTCTCTAGGTCCTGCCAAAATCCGTTTTCCTTTTTGGGAGATTGCACTGATATTCTGCCGTCGACGGTCTTACGACTTCTCAACTCGGACTCCCGGTTTTCCAGCCAGTGTGGGCCCTGCTTATGAGCTTTATCCCTATCCAAATAGAAACGTCAGGAGCAAACAAGGTACCTCTTGGTTTATGTCCTGTAAGTCCAATGGGGAGTCTACCGAATTACCCAGACATGAAAGGAGGATGGACTTCGAGGCGATCACATTTTAGGGGACTTCCCCCTAAATGCTTGAGTTTGGTGGAAGAAGAAATGGCAGGCAACGTACCTCTTTAGCCTATGTCCTACTGGTCTAGTTGGGGGTCTCCTGAGTAACCCAGACTCGATAGGAGGATGGCCTCTGAGGAGATCAGTGGCACTAAGGCCCAAGAAAGAAAGGGTGGCACCGTAGCACTAAGGCTTCTGTGCCAAAAATGGGAAGGCGACACTAAGGCCCGGGATATAAAAAATGAGGCACTGGGGCAGAAAATGTTTTGAAGGCACTGGGGTCGAAGTTTTTTTTTTTGGAAGCAAGACTTTCATTTCTTTTGGAAGGCACAGGGACTGGAGTTTTTTTTGGAACGCACAGAGGCCGGAGTTTTTTTTTGGAAGGCACAGGGGTCAGAGTTTTTTGGAAGGCACAGGGGCTGGGGTTTTTTTTTTGGAAGGCACTGAGGCCGGAGTTTTGTTCGGAAGACACAGGGGGCAGAGTTTTTATTTTGGAAGGCACAGGGGCTGGATTTTTCTTGCAAGGCACAGGGGCCAAAGTTTGTTTTTGGAAGGCACATGGGCCAAAGTTTTTGTTTTTGAAGGCACAGAGGAAGAAGTTTTTTTTTAATAAAGCACTGGGGCCGAAGCGTTTTTTTTTTTGAAGGCACTGGGGCCAAACTAGTTTTTTGGAGGCCACAGGGGCCGGAGTTTTTTTTTTTGAAGGCACTGGGGCCGGAGTTTTTTTTTTTGAAGGCACTGGGGCCGGAGTTTTTTTTTTTTGGAGGTTTGGCCCGAAGGCCAAAAGCAGGAAGTTCGGTTCAGGCACCCATTGCGGGTTTTTGCCAAGATCGAGGGAATATGGTGCCAGCAGGTTGGTTTTCACCATATCCTTTGTTGGGGTGTGTTTACCCAACTTCACGATCACGTCCACCCATCAGTTTCTGCTTTTTCTCGTGGTTCCCTTTGCGAGTTTTCACCATGCCCGGATTTTTTTTTTTTTTTTTATTTAGGACTCTTTTACTCATGGCTTCGCGACCATGCCCGCCTATCTTTTTTACTCATGGTGCCCTTTGCTGGTTTTCACCATGCCCTGTTTTTTTTTTTGGGGCGATTTTACCCATAGCCCCTTTTTTTTCGGGCTTTGTCCGCCTGAAGCTCTTTTTCTTTTACTCACGATGATTGCCATCGCGCCCGGCTTAGCTTTTCTTTTTTGTGGGGGAGAAAGAGGCCATCAATATGGTGAACCTTAACGGAGCAGTCTTGAGAGTCTTGAGGGTGTGGCCTTGCCCCAGATTGATTGCAGCGGCCGGGGGCCGAGGCAGGGGTGTTTTTTCTCCTTGTGGGGTGTTCCCCCGAAGCGTAACTTTATGGTGACCCAAAAGGTTTGTGACCGCGTGGGGTCGATGTTGGAGGTGTCCGCGGCAGCTGTCGGATGGTGCCCATGTTGGTGGGATGTTGGAAGTACCCTTAGGGAGGTGGAATGATGGAAGCGTCTATGGGGCATGGAATGAAAATGATACCCATTGGAGGTGGTGAAGAGAGCACCCGTGGGGGGTGGAATGAAGAGAAACTTGTGGGGGGTGTGGAGATGGCACCTGCGGGGGGTGGAGATGGCACCTGCAGGGGGTGGAGAGGAGGAGGCACCCGCGGGGGGTGTGGAGCTGGCACCCACGGGAGCGGGTGGAATGAAGAGGCACCTGCGGTGGGTGAATGAAGAGGGCACTCGCGGGGTGTATGGATACGGCACCACTTGGGGGGTGGAGAGGAGGACGCACCTGTGGGGGGTTGAGTGAAGAGGCACTCGTGGGGGGTGTAGAAAAGGAGGCACCCATGGGTGGTGGAATGATGACATGCCCTGAAGGGGGCAAAGTGGCGACATGGCCCTAGAGGGTGAAGTTCGTAGAGGCAGCATTCGGCTGACAAGGTGCCTGCATGATGGGCGAGGTCAAGTGGAGGACACCACGGGGTGGCAGGGCCTTGGCGCAAGATTTGCTGGAGTGATCTTGTTGATAACACCAAGCAAGTAGTGTGGCGGAATGAAAGTTGACCAAGACGCTTCGTGAATAACACCTGGTACGTGAGGCGTGAGAAGGTTTAAATTTTACGGTCAACAAGGCACTGTTGTGGCGACACGTGGCTGAGCAACTGGGCTGCAGGGTGCTCGAGAAGCAGCAAGCTTTGATGAGCCTAGGCCTTTTAAAAGGGGGCTAGGCAGGAGAGCATGAGGGCAGTTTTTCCCCTTTGTGACGAAGTCCCCTTTTTATGTTCCTTTTTGTGGGTCAGCACAGAAACTTTGTTTTCTTTGAAGATCTTAGCCAGTGAGCGAAGCCCTCTGTGGGGGCTGACTGTTTGACACCAACCTTTAGGGTGCGCACGAGCGTTGGGCATCCTTGTGAAGACATTTGCCCATGCGAAGGTGACGATGGACCCTTGACAGAGGGCGAGTGTGTTACTTTGGAGCTCCTCAGTTTGTGTGGGACCCATGGTGTGAGGCCTGTGGCCGTGGTCGTTTATGAGGTG